>NC_054371.1:202711990-203351990 GCF_017654675.1 Xenopus laevis
ATCAGTTATAATCAATGCTATGTGATTTGTGTATCATTGAAACGTGTATTATAAAAAAAAAATTGTAAATTGTTATTACTCTGGGCTAAAGGCTCCATAAGCCTCAGGTTTAAATAAAGCCTTTGGCCCAGAGTAACAGAAAGGGTTTATGTATTCCTCCTTGTATAAACGGATTATTTAATGCAATACATTATTCTTGTATTGGAGAAGAGGGTTCAATTGCCTTTAAAATCTTGGCATACCTTCATATTAATAACTTGCAACTGATATCCATTTCTAGTAAATCCAGTTATTTGTGGGTGAATCTGTTTCCTTATATCATTTACAGTATGTGCAGAACTAAGACTTGCAGTGGGTTCAGTTGGAAGCCAGCTGAGGATGATGGGGCTTTTAGGATTGCAGCAGATAGGGAGCCATCTGTGTACAAAAGAATGTATAAATGTCATCCACAGAGAGAATGAAATAACACATAGATTTTAATTTATTATGCTGGCTAGATTATATGCAGTGTATACCCATGGCTGTATATGGAATTATGCTGGGCGAACTTTCCAATAAAGTGATTTTAATTACAATGAAATAGTCATATATCCCTCTCATGCGCTAGAATGTCATTTATTGTAATTGTTTGTGCTTTCCTGGGAGCCTTTACCTCTGAGAGAGCATATTTACTTGGGGGTGCTATGCCAGTTTTTAGGCCCATGGCAGCTCCTGTTTATATGTGGGCGCTAGGGGGTTCCATCATTAGCACAAGTGCATCTGTTAAAACGTCTCTAGCTGAGCTCCAACTCATTAACAATGTACAAAGTGCAAAAAAATTTTTTTAAATATTGGCGCAGATCTATGTTCTCCTTGTCGGAGGTATGTATTAGGCATCGCCCAATTTAAGAGAGGCGGGTGGGGTGAGGTAGGTAGACTTGGACTGTTTTTATAAAAGACATATAAACTTAATAAAGACAAAGTGTTTTACTTAATTGGCCTGCAGGTTGGGATTTCTCAAGTGCCTGCTCATTTTGTTTACCATTGGTTTAATCCACTTCCCCTGGGGCATAGTACATGACCCCTCATAAGTGTTGCTAGGCCACTCCAATATAATCTTTTATCCGAGGATAATAATGGGAACATTTACTTTAATTTTCTTATTGTATTTCTTTCTCAGATTATCATAATAAGATTAGGTATTTTTCTGTCTCATGTAAATGAGCAAATTAAAAGGAAAACTATGATTTGCCCATGGCTACGAGTGTCATCTCGTGCCTGCATGTGTTTACTGGCTGGATATATCACAGGGATGGTGTTATTTATTGACTTTTATTGTGAGATCACTAGGTGGCACTGCCACATTTAATAATTGATGTGTGCCGTCCTGTTCTGCTGGAAACAAAAATAATCTGTCTGCCGTGCCATGTATTTTCTTTCAAAAACCTTTTCCACTAGCAGCTGCTCTGACCCTTTTCTGTCCTTATATAGAGTCCAGAATTCAATAGATGGGCAAATCACAGCCCTCCAGATATTAACTCCCACAGCTTCGGACTGGGGGGTCCAGGGCCCACCAGGGCTGCTGTCTTGTATAATACACAAAATCGCTAAACGTGCAGATCTATCCCCGATATCAGGTTCAATGATCGGGATTTTTAGCCCTGACTTTCAGCCAGATATCGATCAGGGAAGCCCATTGGAGGCCCCACACACTCAGTCTGTCGCCAGCTTTTATTGGCCTGTGTATGGCCATCATTAGGAACTCTACCACAACCCCCACCCCAGCCATCAGGTCCCCCCTCTGCCAGTGTGTACCTTGTTGCGTGCCTTGTTTTCTCTTTGTGGCCTCGGGGGACGTCAGGTGTTGCACACATAGTTTTCTTTGGAAGATGGTATGGGTTGGTATATGTTTTTTCCAAGTGTCCCAGTCCAACCCTTAAGGTTCAGCAAGGTTTATGCCAGTTTCGTATATTGTCAGTCATAGTTCACAGAGTCAAAATTGCTTTAGATGCAAAAGATCAGGGGACAGTATTGCACAAATGAACTTAAACAATATGCCATTTTTACATTTTTAATGTTCTGATATTTAGGGTTTGTAAGGTTTTTGTAAGTGTATAGGACCTGTTATCCAGACAGTTTGGGACTTTTACCTGTAATGGGTCTTTCTGTAATTTGGATCGTCATACCTTAAATCCAATAAAAAATGATTCAAACATTAAATAAACCAAACAGGATTGTTTCCGCCACCAATAAGGATTAATTGTAGCTTAGTTGGGATCATGCACATGGTACTGTTTTATTAATACAGAGAAAAGGGGAATCATTTTTTTACGTGATTAAAATGAAGTCTATTAGAGTTGGCCTTCCCATCATTTGGAGCTTTCTGGATAACAGGTTTCCAGATAAAGAGTCTTGTACCTGTACTTAACTACTACACTTAAGGGGATATTTACTAAAACTCAAATTTAACTTATTTATCAAAAAATCAGTTCAAAAAAGTCAGCGCAGGAAAAAACTTGACAAAATTGTGCGACAATTAGAATCATACGACTTTTTCAAATTTGATTCCTTTTAGGAGTTGCCACCTGAAAACCCAGACTTTTCCAGATTATCATACAAAAACCAGTGCAGATCACAATGCCAACAGTGGCGTAACTACCGGGGGAGCAGGGGGTGCGTTTGGGCCAGGGCCCGCACCTCCTCGGGGCCCCCCGGCAGCTCGCGCGCCACTGGATTCCGCCCAGAAAACAGCGTACGGGGGGGGGCTGCACATCCCGTGCCAGGGCCGCCCCCCTCTAGTTATGTTACTGAATGCCAAATTGTAAAAAGGACATCTGCCATTGACTTCTACATGACCTTGACAGGTTTTAGTTGGAGTACTTTTGGATTTTTAGCAGGTTTGGGGTATAATAAATCTCTAAAAAAAAAAAAAAAAAAAAAGAGTTTTCCCCCTAAATAACTTTACCAGAAAAGTTTGAGACTTCATAAAGAGGCTCTTATGTATGTATGTTATTTCAAACATTGAAGCTTTTATTACATTTTTTTTTTTTAAATGTTTTATTTATTTCCAGAGCAAGTTCAACATCCAATGTAATACAAAAATACACATCAATAAAAGCAATATTGTTGAAACCCATTGCACTGAAAACTCGTTTTCATTTTTACAATCTCAATAATACCCTGGGAAAACAATCACAGACGGGAAAGAGAGGTACCCGGGAAACAGGAAAGAAGAGAAGAAAAGAGAAGAAGAAACAAGAGGCCCTAGATAGGGAGAGAGAAAAGGGAAGAGTCATACCATTACATTGCTATACAAAGGACCTGTATCAATTCAAGTATACCCCTAAACAGCGAAGGCACTCAGCAATAACAAATAGTTCAATCGTTCCATATTAAGATGACTCCATGAGCCAGTCAAGCAAGGGTTGAGAGACATCTTGTTGCCTATTAGAGTAGGATTCGTTTTGCAGGATCCAAAGTGTCCAGACTGCATTGAATTTGGCCGGACATCCCCTAGCAAAGTACACTTGTTCCAGAATCGGCAAAGCCTGTTCCACCAAAGTAATCCAGAGGGCAAGGGAGGGTGGGAATTCCTCCTTCCATTTAATGGCAATAGCTTTCTTGGCATAGAAGAGCAAGAAGGTAAGCAGTATGGTTTCTGTACGGGAAGTAGTAGTATCCGATAGGAAATTTAACAAAAGAACAGAAGGATGAATCTCGATTGGGAGTGCCATTAGATGAGAAATATAGGTGGCGATCTCCGACCAGAATCCTTGGATGGACGGGCAACTCCAGACCAGATGGAAAAAGTCCGCATTGGAGCCTTTACACCGGTTACATTTATCAGGAAAGGTAGGGTTAATCCTGTGAAGGACATGTGGAGTATAGTAGACTCTGTGAACATACTTAAATTGTATGAGCCTGTCCCTGGCTCTGATTAACGGTTGGATAGAATCAGATAAAATAACCTCCCATTGCTCCTGCGTCAGATCAGGAATATTTGTAACCCACTTTTGATACAGTTCCAGCCTAGGAGGGTTACCTCTGGGTCTAAGGCAAGCATAAATGGTAGAGAGAGGTTTATGCAGATTTTCCTTACGTATGACTTTTTCAAGTGGAGAGAGTTCAATATGGAGGTCAATTGATTGAAATTGTTGAGCCAGAGCATGTCGCACTTGAAAGTATCTAAATAACATACTATTGGGGATCTTAAAATTGTCCTTAAGCTGTTGGAAGGATAATAAATGGTTATCGGCATACAGATCACCAATACATTTTATACCAAAGTGTGCCCAAATCTGGGGGTCTGGAACAGAAGCTAAATGCTGTAGGTTAGGATTATACCAGAGAGGAGTATATGGAGAAAAAACCGGGATGGGCCTCCTTAGTCTATGGGAACCTTTCTGCCAGGCTTTCACAGTATTATGGATCATTGGAGTAGGATAAGCCAGACCCGGGGGCCTACGATATATCAAGTGTCTAAGCCCTTCCAACGATCCAATCAAATGCGCTTCCAACAATGTAACAGGGTCTTCCGGAGTTGGATCTAGCCAACGAATTACAGACGTTAATTGCGAGGCTAAGAAATACCCATACATGTCAGGCGCAGCCAAGCCGCCCTCGTCCAGTGGAGAGGTCAGGACCTTATATGCAACCCTAGTAGGGCCCGGGGACCAATAGAGTCTGGTCAAGTGACTTTGTAATTGTTTGAAAAATTGCATGGGAATCCAAATTGGAGACTGGCGGAAAAGGTAGAGAAATTTAGGCAGAAACTTCATTTTAAAAAGATTAATTCTACCGATTAAAGATAGTGGAAGTCGAAGCCATTTATCAATAGTTGTGATGAGATGGGACATTAGGGGGTCTAAGTTGAGCTCTACGAATTTAACTAACTGTGGATGAATGTGAATGCCCAAATACTTAATTGCCTCTACGCGGACCAAAGGGAGTGAGGGATCCATGTTAAGTAAAGCCTGGGGGTCTAATGCCATGATGGATGATTTCGTCCAATTAATTTTCAACCCGGAATACTCAGTATGGAGGTTAATTAACTCCAGAGCCTTATGAAGTGAAGGGCCTGCATCATTTAGATAAAGGAGAGTGTCATCCGCAAATAATGAAATTTTTTCTCTAAGTTTCCCTATCTCAAACCCCCGAATCTCAGGTGTTGCCCTAATCAAACATGCCAGAGGTTCCATAGCTAGCGCGAAAAGGCTTGGCGACAAGGGACAACCCTGTCGGGTACCTCTAGCTAGAATAAAGGGAGGTGAAAGTTCTAGATTCGAAAGGATACTGGCGTTGGGCTGGTTATACAGAGCTTTAATCCAAGATATAAAGGTTTTACGGAACCCAAATGTTTGTAAGGTCTGCCACAGATATTCCCATTCCACCGAGTCGAATGCCTTCTCGTTATCCAAGAAGGCAATGGCTCTGGTACCCTGATTTGTGTGTGGGATTATAAGATTGGTATATAGCCTACGGAGATTTAATTCTGCCGCTTTATGAGGGATGAAGCCTACTTGGTCAGGGGCTACTAGAGAGGAGATCACAAAGTTTAGTCGCCGCGCCAATACTTTGGCTAAAATTTTAGCGTCCGAATTAATTAGGGAGATAGGCCTATAAGAGGAGTGCAGCTGGGGGTTCTTTCCCGGTTTTAATAGTAGTACTATTATGGCATCACGAAATGATAGAGGGAGAGATTCAGAATGGGAAGATAAATTGAAAAGTTCCGTAAGTACTGGGGCTAGCTGTTTAGTATACATATGATACCAGAGGTTCGGTATGCCATCTGGCCCAGGGGTTTTGCCATGCGGTAGAGCCGCAATAGCTTCAACCACCTCCTGTTCTTGTATAGGAGTATCCAATAGGGCTCTATGTTCCAATGAGAGGGTAGGCAAAGCTAGATTTTGTAAATAAAAAGCTATGTCAGAGGACTTCTTCTTAAGTTTAGAGGAATATAAATGTTGATAGTATTCTGCTAAACTACAATTAATATCTAAGGGGTTGGTGATGACCTCGTTATCATTTCGCAGGAGGGTATGGATGGCTGGCTTGCTGCAATCCTCCCTTGCCAATAGGGCAAGGAGCTTGCCATTCTTATCCCCCTGTTCGTATAGTGTAAATTTAGAAAACAGCTGGCTTTTCCTTGCACATTTCCACTGAACTTGAGCATATTGCCTCTGCGCCAGGACATGCATGATTTTAGTTTGCTCATTAGGATCCCGGATATACCTCGCCTCAGCCTCTTTCAACACGCCCTCAGCCTCCAACATATTTTTATTGGCAGTTTTACGGACATATGCAATTTTAGAAATATATTCGCCTCTAATATATGCTTTCAAAGCGTCCCAAACCTGCGGTAGTTCAGCTGTACCAATATTGACCTGAAGGAATTGGGTTATAGACCGTTCTATGGTATCCTTAATATCTATATGAGAAGCTTTTATTACATTACCCTCTTTGTATTTACTTTCTTTTTCTGTGAAGCAAAAATTCCTGATCAGTTCTGTTTTAGCCATGAGGCCTCAGGTCAGGGGACCACTGTACCAGTGGGGGCAAAATACTGACCCTGGTAAGTTTAAGGGATGATGAATTGTGTCCCCTTTAAATGTTTATTTTAATGTACGAATAACAATGCTATACAAAATGGTTGGAATTTAATTCGTTTTATTTCTTATTTGTTACATGTTAAGAACATTTTTACAATTCTGTAAAGGCCTTTTTACTGAGGTTATATGTAGGGCTGAATATATTCATTTTGTCTTATCCCATGATTAGTCATTCTCTGATTTACTTGATTCATCTTCTGATTTACTTGATGCATCCTCCTCTGATTTACTTGATGCATCTTCCTCTGATTTACTTGATGCATCCTCCTCTGATTTACTGGATGCATCCTCCTCTGATTTACTGGATGCATCCTCCTCTGATTTACTGGATGCATCCTCCTCTGATTTACTGGATGCATCCTCCTCTGATTTACTGGATGCATCCTCCTCTGATTTACTGGATGCATCCTCCTCTGATTTACTGGATGCATCCTCCTCTGCTATTCTTGATGCATCCTCCTCTGATTTACTTGATGCATCCTCCTCTGCTATACTTGATGCATCCTCCTCTGATTTACTTGATGCTGCATCCTCCTCTGATTTACTTGATGCTGCATCCTCCTCTGATTTACTTGATTCTTCGCTTTCTTTTTTCTTCTTTTGTTTCTTTTTCTTCTTGCTTTTCTTAGCTTTTCCTGCCATGCCTTCCTCGGCCTCCTTTAATCCATCCTCTGATTTACTTGATTCATTGTTTTTTTCTTTCTTTTTGTATTTCTTTGCCTTCTTTTTGTGCTCACTTTTTTCTACCATGCCTTCCTCAGCTTCCTTTAATCCATCATTTTTTCTGTGGTAGTAAATAGGGAAAGTAATTGGCAAAGTGGTTTATTTCATGGGGGTACAGTATAAAGAAGAAACGGAGGAAGCCATACTTACTTCTGGTTTAAATGTCTTTTATATAAGAAAATTATCAGCCCTAGAGCGAATGGAACAACAACTGCACAGCTTATGCCCAGGATAATCCACATTTTGTTACTATCCATTTGATCAAGAATGCCGCCATCACTTCCTTCTTCAGTTTCTGTGATTATAAAAGGTTACATGTCAGAATAAAAAATAATTATAGTATATGGATCTACAGATTGACAATCATTAGGCATTTTACCCTACACAATAGCATGCATCTTCCATTGGAAGGTTGAAAAATTAAACAGTAGGGCATCACACATTCGTTGCATTTTTACAAAAAGGGGGGTAGAAGAAAGTTTGGTGCATATAACAAATTTATTTGTACTAATATTCAGAGCAAGGGAAAGCATAAAACGTAATATGTTCAGTTAAATCTTACCTGGGAGAAGTGGATAGCATTCTATTTCATCGTCAACTGCATTAAAAAAAATAAAATAAGTTTAGAAGGCTGTAACAGAATTGCTTTACAAAATGTATTGTAGGAAATGAAGGAACCAGAACATAATAACCCTACAGTTAAGTAAACCACAGCATTTTATTATCCTATCATTTGCTAATATATGTTAGGTGAAGCTAGCTTTACATGTCACCATGAATTCATTTAAGAATGAATGCCTAATCATAGGTGTAATTATAGCTATTCAGTTAGCAGTTTAAATAGGCAGTCCTGCAATTCCATGTGTATATAGTCTTTTAGAAAGGCTCGTGCCATTTTTAATTGGCAGCATATATTTAAATTATTCCCCAGACATGACCTCACCTTGATAGCCACCCCTGGCATGGATCTAACTATGCAATGTCTGATGCATTACATTGTCTTTGCCTAGCAATCTTTCTTTAATAACTCTAATATAAAGTATAGGAATCAGCAGCAGAAACATATGCCAATGTATATTTGATATTTTTGATATATAGTAGACATAGTAGGTAGTTAATATTATAATCATTAGGAAATCTTACCTGCTTGTTCCTTATGTTTCTTTTTGAATACCAAATGATAGGCAATTTTATCTATAATGTTTATGTCTTCTGCAAAAAACAAAAGAGATACGTATACATTAGATAATGGATATGTAGCGTTAAATCTCCATATGTCCGTGGGTGTTATTTTCTGCTAGTTTTTGTCTGCTTGATGGATGAAATATCTATCCCACCTCTGTAGCTCTCATATGACCACTAGGTATGTTTCTATTTTGTAGCTCCATTACGCAGTCAACGGAAAAAGTTATGTTTACTAAAAAAGCAATTAGACATCTCTATACTAAGGGGAGAAGCAGGTATCAACCTCATCAGCGCATTTTCATCTGCTTCTTGGTGAAAAATAGAATCCTTTATACCTTATGTACAAATAAGCCATGGGCTCCCTAACAGAATATGTTATCTGATAAGTGTATCGCTAATGGGACTGGCATTTAAGTTTATATAGGCTGTGTGTTTTGATTATATTGACAAGAGAAGCGCAAATCTTACTATATTTACGAATCTTCTTTGTTCGACTCAGATCAGGTGAACTTTCGCCTGTGGGGAAAAGAAAGAGGTTAATTTATTCATTTTATACCTTAAATATGTATAGAAGATACAGGCAAAAATGTTTATCTTACCAGAAGTGTTATCATCTACATATTATAGAATATAGTACTAATAAAAAAAAATATATATATATATATATATATATATATATATATATATATATATATATATAAAAAATACACAAAAGCCATGAATATCTTGTAAATTATATCCTTATAAATGGTGAGTTCTGATTTCATCAGTTATAAATGGGGAGTTCTGATGTAATTTCTGTCATATGACACCCTAAAACGTGTGTATTATAATAAATAAAGTACCCCCAGTTGCAAAATATGAGGATATTAGAAGGTACCTCGGAGTTCCATGACCTGTATAAAAACAGGCCTCGTGTTTTTATATGGGCATGAAACTCCTCGGTAACTTATATAGTCAGTGGAATTATAATTCCATATGTGTGATTATATTGACAAGAGAAGCACAAGTCTTACCAGAGGGAGCATCATTGATGGTTGGACTGTTAGCAATTTCATTTGCTTCTGCAGTGAAAAAGAAAAGAATCACTTAGGCCTTATTTCCATATATCCTTATAGCTTCAGCAAAAATAGTAAATAATATATGAGGAAAATGAGTTTATGTCTTACTAGTAGTGTCCTCGTCTATATATTCACCACCATCATCATTTTTAACAGATGCTTCTGCAAGAGAGGGAACAATTTGTTAGTCCTTAATCATGTATCCTCTTACTTATATTCAACTTTATCATTATGACGCAATTAATGTCTCTTTGCACCACCATCTTACATTATTTTTATATAGTTTTATTTTTTGATACATAAAAATGTGGGACCTTGTTCCCTATTTACTCTATTTCAAAAGCTTGTTAAATTCTTTAAAGTACATTTAGGCGGTTAATTATTAAAGTCCGAATGCCAAAAACCCGAGATGGGTCAATGGGGAGGTCCCTATCCTATTTGGAAGTTTCTATGGTCTGCGCTGTTGCCCAAAAATCAGACTTTTTCAGGGAACAATCAGAAAAATTCAGGAAAAAACTCAGAAAAAAAGTTTTTTTTGCTCGGTTCTGAGGGAACCGAAACGCGTTGATGTGGGGTATTGTGGGGTTTGTAACACTCCAATAAAAGACTTTTTTTATCACCATACCCGTGAGTGCTCCTATCTGTACACACACACACACATATATATATATATATATATATATATATATATATATATATATATATATATATATATATATATATATATATATATATGACCTGTCATCTAGAATGGTCGGGACCTGGATAAGGGTCTAAAAGGGATCTAAAAACACATTTAAACTAGGGATGTACGAAATACCCTATTTGGGATTCGGCCGAATCCTTGGTGAAAGATTGTCGAATACCGAACCGAATCCAAATCCTAAATTTGCATATGCAAATTAGGGCCAGGAAAGGAAAAAGTGGAAAAAAATCTTCTTTTGTGACAAAAAGTCACCTGATTTCCCTACCCGCCCCTAATTTACATATACAAATTAGGATTCGGTTTGGCCAGGCACAAGGATTCGGCCGAATCTGAATCCTGCTGAAAAAGGCCGAATCCCGAACCGAATCCTGGATTCGATGCATCCCTAATTTAAACATTAACCCCACTAGGATTATTTTGCTTCCAATAAGGATTGATTATATCTAAGTTGGGATCAAGTACAAGGTCTTGTTTTATTATTACAGAGACAAATAGAATTTTTTTTTAAAAATGTGAATTATTTGATTAAAAATGGAGGGAGATGGCCTTCCCTGTAATTTAGATCTTTCTAGATCTAGGGTTTCCGGATAATGGATGCTATACCTGTAATAAAGATTTTCTTTCACTAATGAAAATGTGCGCATGGCGTTGTTACTATATCAAATTTTTAAAAAACCCAACAGCCTTACTATATGTTTCCCCTTGTAAAAAAGGGGAAAAAATTATTCAAACATGAAAGTACATCCGTTCAGCAATAGGTATAGAAGATATGGGCAAAAGAGTTTATATGTTACCAGTAGTGTCCTCGTCTAAATATACATTATCATCATTCTCATTAGATGCTTCTGCAAGAAAGGGGACAATTTGTTATTATTTAATCATGTGTCCTGCCGGCTACTAGTTTTGACTCATAAATATATAATAAGATCATACAGTATAAGGTTTATATAAAGTAGAAATACAGGAATTGGTCATTTGTTAGGAGCATATAGGCCCATATGTGTTTTATTATACTGACGATAGGATTTAGTTCAGTGTTATAAAAATAGAAGCAATAAGCGTCAGACTTGGGGGCCTATTCTGACTCTGTAAGCAATTTTAGTATTTCAGTGCTGGCGAGGGGGGACTATTATACAGCAGACCCCACAGTGTGGGCCCCCCCACTAACTGCTCTATTATAGTTACTCCACTGCAGAACATCAATAACGTCTGTATTGGGGAAGAAACAAAATTCCCTATACCTCAGTCATAATCCAGCATATTAGAGAATATATCCTGAAAATACAGATATTATTATAATCTTACCAGTAGCGTAATCTGCTGTGTAATCTCCTAATGCATTTTCTGATTTTATTTCTGCTTCTGTTATGACAAAAGAGAACGATACTGTAAGCATACATGAGGTTTCAATTAAAGTAACAAAACTACCTTTTGCCGTGTCTCTCTTTTCACCATATTCCTGGTTATTTTGATCTAATTTTGTTTTTGAAACAGCGATATGGGGGAATTGAACTCTCTTTTCCCAATTACCCTGCTTCCATATGCTTGTTATATTTGATAAATAGATATTTTGCATTATTAATACTATCAAAGATGTTTCAGGCCCTGATGTTGCGTCTATATGGTATTTTTATTTTAAAAAAAAAAGTCATTATATTAAAGATTAAATCTATGTTGATATAGAGTTGAAAAACAAATTCTAACTGGCCGGTGTAATATAACATTAAATATCTTAATAGAAGCCTGAACACAACCCATTCGCTTGCAAATAAATTCTAAGCTTTGACAAATATACTCTAAAATAGTTTTACCTGTAGTCTGGAATTTGGTAACTTGAATTAAAAAGATTGTCAAAAAAGTTAAGAGTAAAAAGTTTGTAAGTCTTTCCATGATGAAAAAAATCTGGAAATGAGTCAAGGTTTCAGATGACTCCTGAATACTCTTTCTGCTCATTTGCATATAGTGTGATGTCATAATGCTTAACCCTGGCCGGTTCATTGTGATGTCACAATGATTGCCACTGCACATTGTTTTCAGACACAAACACTAAGTAAACAAGAACTGGTTTCAGCTGGTTCCCAGAACTCTCACCAACTGTCTCACATCCCATAATACCCAAACAGCACAGGACTTTGTGAATTGGCTTTGGCTGTGTGTTTTCCTGTTTCTACCTTAATGGAGACATATCTTTCACTCTAGTGGATTGTGGCGATCTCTAACTTCACTCTTTGATAAATATACCCCTATGTGTTAGCCCTGAAGTGTATTATATGAAATGAGTATAACAATTATGATCGACTTTTCTTTGTCTGTTACCATGGTAACACCAACTAGAGATAACACTGCATTCCACGGGACTTCCCAGTGCTTTTCTGTTCAGTGTGATTTGCACCTCCAATATGAGGAATTCTCACGCTTCTGCTTTAAAATGAAATGTCACAGCCCGGTCCCCTGTCCAGACTCCAAGGGGGGGAAAGGTTGGCAACCCAAGTACAGAAGCTTTATCTGATTTTTCTAGTCAAGCTGGAATAAACCTGCCCAGAAGATTTTGCCACAATCCCTGTGCAAAGCTGGTACAGCCATGGGACCTGTTATCCAGAATGTTCAGGACCTGGGGTTTTACAGATAACGGATCTTTCCGTAACTTGGATCTTCATACCTTAAATCTACAAGAAAATCACATAAATATTAAATAAACCCAATAGGCTGGTTTTGCTTCCAATAAGGGTTAATTATATCTTCGTTTGGATCAAGTACAAGCTACTGTTTTATTATTACAGCGAAAAGGGAAATCGTTTTTAAACATTTGAATTATTTGGATAAAATGGAGTCTATGGGAGACGACCTTCCCATAATGTGGAGAGTTCTGGATAATGGGTTTTCACGAATCGAATCGCATACCTGTACATGAAAAGAGTAAAGGCTTTATTGCTGCAAAAGGGTTGATTTACAAACAAAGTGATAGTAATTCATTCTCCCAGGACAGAACTGGTTAAGGGTCTGAATACTTTTATAAAGCAGGGTAACTATAAGTATAAGTTCTGGGGGGCTACTGGTTTCTACCAATGCACTACAGTGTGGTTTCTACACCTTGCACTGGTTCTACCTTCGTTCTTGGCCTCAGTAATGAGACACAAGTAAGGGGAGTGAATGCAGAACCTCCATGTTGACGGTGCATGCTGGGGCCCCTGATGATCTCTTTGGGGGGGTAGCCAATCATAGTTATGCCACAGTCAAATGAAATTATATCATGGAAGAGTGACAGTTAAGAAATGGATTGTCCCACAGTGTGGAGGGGATAAGCTCTAAGTAGCTAGTGGGAAATTGTCCCATTGCAGGAACAAACAGCAATCACTTAATATATATATATTTATACATTTTAAAGGGGAGGTCCACCTTCAAGTTAACTTTTAGTATGTTATAGAGTGACTAGTTCTAAGCAACTTTTCAATTTATTTTTAACAGTTTTTTTTAATAATTTTCTTTTTTTGTTCTGACTTTCCAGTTTTCATATTGGGGTCACTGACCCCATCAAAAAAAAGAAATGACCTGTAAGCCTATAAATTTACTGTTGTTGCTACTTTTTATTACTCATCTTTCTAATTAGGCCTCTCCTATTCATATACCAGTCTCTTATACAAAGCAAGCCATGGTTGCTAGTGTAATTTGGACCCTAGCAACCAGATTGCTGAAATTGCAAACTGGAGTTCTACTAAATAAAAAGCTAAATAACTCAAAAATAATAATAAAAAACAAATGAAAACCAATTGTCTCAGAATATCACTCTCTACACATCATGCTACTGCAATTAGGGTTGCCACCTTTACAACCGGTGGAGATCGGGCAGGAGGCGGAGCCATGACATCAGGGTGGGACTGTGACATCGGGGGCAGGATTCCAGGCAGGATTCCCCATGAATTACACGGTTTTGACTCGGACAGCCCTTCGAAATACCGGGCTATCTGGGTCAAAACTGGACAGGTGGCAGCCCTAACTGCAATTAAATTGTGTGGGTACATGTCTTTGTGCCTTATTATATGAAGCAACATAGACTAGAAGATATATTATATGACCAAAAGTATCTGAATACATGGGTGGCACAAATCTCATTCCCTAACCAAGGGAAATAATATGAAGTTGTGCCTGACTTTGCTGCTGTCACAGCCTCTACTCTTTTGGCTGTTTATGGAAATTGTTTTTACTAAGCCGAAGGGGCTACTAAAGGGCGAAGTGACTAATGCAGGTGAAAATTCGGTACTTTGCCGATTTACTAATGGTCGCTGGCATAACTTCGCTAGCAAAGGAGATAGACTCTAGCGGTACTTCACTCCCTAACGCCTGACGAATTCGCACTCTGGCGAATGGACATAACTACGCTAATTCACTAAGATGCGGATTTTACTGAACATTTCCTCTTGCGCCAGTCTTGCCTTCGCCACCTCAGACCAGGCGAAGTGCAATAGAGTAGATAGGAGTTCCTCAAAAAATTTTTGAAAATTTTTCTAAGTCCCAAAGAACGCTATCGTCTTTACTTTTTCAGGGTGATAGGCTGAAAAAGAGTGTAATTTTTTTGGGGGGTGACCGGCTTCCCCCCTACATTTCCTAACATATGGCACATAAACTATACAGTGGGCACATGTGTAGGGCAATTTAACAACTCTATTTTATTTTATTAAGTTTCCCTGGACTTGTGTAGTGTAATATATTTGCTGCAACATATACGTCCATTGTACTTCAACTTCCTGCCGTATGCAAATTAGCCAATGCTAGCGCAACTTTGCTTCGATTGGCGCATTAACACTAGCGCAACTTCACCGGCGTTCAGCACCCTGGACGCAACTTCCGATTTTAGTGAATTAGCGTTGTCCTGGCGAATACACGCCTGGCGAAGTGTTGGCGCTGTGATCGACGCCGTCGCTGCTGAATTTTCGTTTAATGAATTTGCCCCCAAAAATCATTAGTGAGGTTGCACACTAATCATTCATTCCTGGCTCACAGTCAGCATTCCTAATTATTGCTCAGGAGTTCAGTTGGGTTGAGCTATAGATATAATAGATAAATAAAGGTATTAAAGTGCTTTTATTCCATTCTGATTTCCAAACTGCTGCCTCGTTGCTAGGGTACTTAAGCCTTAGATACTAGATAGCAGTTATAATTCCAAGCCTGAGAGCTGCAGAACTAAAAATACAAAGCCTACAAAAAAAAAGGATTAAGACTATCCGCAAACTGTCCTAGATTACTGCAGTCGATATCATATCAAAATGTAAGTTTAACGTTCACTTTTGTGTTTAACGTTCACCTTTGAGTTAACTTTTAGTGTGATGGAGAGAGTGATTTTCTGAGACAATTTGAACAATGTGGTTTTTCAGTCATTTCATTTTTTATTCAACATCTCTCCCGTTTGCAATTTCAGCCATCTGGTTGCTAGGGTTCAAATTACCCTAGCAACCATGCACTGATTTGAATAAGAGACTGGAATATGAATTGGTGAGGGTCTAAATAGAAAGAGGAGGAATACAAAGTAGCAATACATTTGTAGCCTTACAGAGCATTTGTTTTTTAGATGGGGTCAGTGAACCCCATTTGAAAGCTGGAAGGAATCTGAAGAATAAGGCAAATAATGAAAAAACAACAAAAAAATAACGAAGAGGGGGAACTGCATGTCCCCAGAAATCGTCTGGGCGCCAAAATCTGCAAAAATTGGGCCTGCGTGAATGATGTATTATCTCTAAAGAGCTCAGAGGAATAAATATATCCAGGCTTAGGGGACCAGGCTTTATGAATAAAGGGCAATTATAAATAAAGGGGTTGTTCACCTTCAAATTAACTTGTAATATGATGTAGAGAATGATATTCTGAGACCATTTGCCATTGGATTAATTTTTTTATTATTTATGGTTTTTGAGTTATTTAGCTTTTTATTCAGCAGCTCTTCAGTTGCAATTTCAGCAATCTGGTTGCTTGGGTCCAGATTACCCTAGCAACCATGCACCGATTTGCACAAATGACTGAAGAGACTGAACAGAAAGACGAGTAATAATAAAGTAGCACTAACAATACATTTGTAGCCTTACAGATCATTTGTTTTTTATATGGGGTCAGTGACCCCATTTGAAAGCTGAAAAGAGTCAGAAGAAGAAGGAAAATAATCCATAAACTCTAAAAAAGGAAAAATGAAGACCAATTGAAATGTTGTTTAGAATTGACCATTCTACAACATACTAAATGTAATTTAATGGTGAGTCACCCCTTTAAAGTTGATAGTACCTAATCAATCCACCTCCAAATCATGAGCAATTGAGACATACAGTAGTTCAGAGGACAATAAAGTATAGTGAGACAGGACATATTATTTGTCACACGCTAACATGGCCCCAAATCATAGGCAATGAGCCTGCAACCCCGTGACATGTATAAACCTTATCTCTTAAAGGGGTGGTTTACCTTTAGGTTAACTTTCAGTATGTTGTAGAATGGCTAATTCTAAGCAACATTTCAGTAGGTCTTCATTATAATTTTTTTTATAGTTTTTAAATGATTTGCCTTTTTCTTCTGACGCTTTCCTGCTTTAAAATGTGGGTCACTGACCCCATCTAAAAAACAAATGCTCTGTAAGGCTACACATTTATTGTTATTGCTACTTTTTATTACTCATCTTTCTATTCAGGGCCTCTCCTATTCATATTCCAATCAATACATGGTTGCTAGGACAGTTTGGACCCTAGCAACCTGATTTTTGAATGCAAACTGTCAATTAAAAAGCTAAATAACTGAAAAACCACAAATTATAAAAAATGAAAACCTATTGCAAGTTGTCTCAGAATATCACTCTCTACATCAACTAAAGTCCCAACCCTTACTTATTCCTCTACTTTCCATACTGACAGAGGAACTGATTCTCATTTCCTTTTGTCTTTGAAATCAAGGATGGACAAAGTTACATATTAATGCTCCGCAGAAGTAAAGGGCCTGAAGCCTTGAAGACTTTTCCTAGGGCTAATTGTGCAGAAAAGAATATATTTTCAGTCAAAGGCTCTGTGATTGATCTTCAGAATCAGTTCACATAACTGACTGGTATTACTTGCAGGCATTTTATTTGTTATTCTGCAAATATCTAGTTATAATTACATGAATGTATGGTTAGACACCACATGGGCTCCCTGCATGGATTGTTCCTACAAACAGATGCAGTATATACTGGATTCTAGGTGCCAGATTGTCTGAGCCTATTTTTCCACAGTATAAGGGTAGAACTACACGAGCGATTTTACCTGCGATACCTTCCGTTCCAACGTGTTGAGATGAATCGCAGGTGGCACGTCAGATGCGCCGAATCTAAGGTAATTAATAGGAATGTCGGACGCTGTCACTGTGTGCATCCAGCACGATGCGACTGTCGGATGCGAACGCTGCATGTTGCGCCTTCATCCGACAGTCGTATGCACACAGTCACAACGTCCGACATTCCTATTAATTACCTTAGATTAATTCGACATCACGTCTGCGATGCATCTCAGAATATCGTAACGGATGCTATCACAGGTAAAAGCACTGGGGGTAACACAAATACATAACTAATGTCCTGCGTCGGACTGGAGGGTCCAAGGGCCACTTTGGCTTCCACCAAAGGGCCCCCTGCAACCTCATCCGAGCCCCCTGCCCCAGCAACAGCCCCCTTTCAGGTCCCCCCGCCCCAGCACATCACTACTGGGTATGGCGGGTAGGAGTTATCAAAAACAGGGCTGGATTTACATAATGGGTGCCCCTAGGCCCACTGCTGTTCGTCGCCCCTGTCCCCTCTCCTTTATTCGAGGAAATTTTCATCAATGGGGATTGGCACATGGGAAATTTAAAAAATTATTGTATCTCCAGCACATTCCCAGTGTTTTTGAACCAATGTGAGTGTGGTTGGGCAGCATGCCGCCCCCCTAAAATCCTGCCACCCTAGGCCCGGGCCTAGGTGGCCTTTCCACAAATCCGGGCCTGATCAAAAATTATCCTTGGAGGTTTTTACAAGAGGGATAGGATTTTAATTCTTTTTGATGTATTCCTATTCATGTGGGGGGGGGGGGTAGGAGCAATCCATTGAAGGGATTAACTGGAGAATGAATCCACATTGACCCTCAAGAAAATAGAACCCTTTCTTTGGAACATATAAATGAACAGGGTCGGACTGGGCCAGCTGGAAACAGTGAAAAAACCCTGGCTCTAGTGGGCCCCGCTGACCCGCTTACTGCCGTGACCTGTTCTGTGCGTGCGCTTGCATGCATGTGTACATGCGCGTCGGGGGGAGTTGCCACACTTGGAGCCCTGAGGCAGCAGCTCCGGGGGGCCATTAGGTAGAAGCCCCGGTGGGCCCGGGCCCCCAGTCCAACCCTGTAACTGAAACCAAGTAATAGCATGCTCAGACTAGGAAGACTATCTAGAACTTGCTCAACCCCACTTTTCTACTGGATAACCTCTGGATATTGTATGTCAGTATACAAATTGTAGCATATGCAACATAAGGCTGCAACCCTGACTTTTCAGTCCTACCAACATCTTGGTACATCTGTAATGTGTTTATGAAGTGACAGGCCCCCCAACCTAATTCTGTAGGCCACCAAACTGTGCCTTTTTATGCTGCACCAAGCAGTATATAGCATGGAAAGACATTAGAAGGCACCACTTTCACCTCACAGGCACCAATCTATTATGCTTCTATTAAGAGCTGTTAGTGCCACTGTCATCACTTGTACCACACAGTGCAAAGCACACACACAGTACTATAGGACATGATGGTACTGGCAGCACCAGCACAAATACCAGGCTTTTTAAGTGTTACCCACCAGTGGGTGCATTCGTACCATTCACTCCTCCCTGCCAGGCACCAGGCAGGGACGTAACTAGATATTACTGGGCCCCAAAGCAAATTATTTTTCAGGATCCCAAATTGTCTAGAGATTGATCTGTTTTACCAATTTTTATTGAAATTGTATATGAATTAGGGTCTCATGGTGCCCCTATACCTCCTGCCCCCCCCTGCAGCCACAGGGTCTGCTTCCTCTGTAGTTACTCCCCTGGCAACAGGCTAAATCCATCATTCTCTTTGGGTTGCTGCTCGGCTTTCTTCAGCTGCTAGACACGCACTAGGGTTACCACCTTTTCAACCGATAAAGACCAAGGGGTGGGGCCGTGATGTAGAGTGGGCAGGACCATGCTATGAAGCGGTGGGGCAATGATGTCGGGGGGGGGGCAGGCTATGACTGTCAATCATGAGGAATCCTGGACAGGGCAGGAAGTTTTGACCCGGGCAGCCCTTCAAAATACTGGGCTGTCCAGGTCAAAACTGGACAGGTGGCAACTCTAACTGCAGTGCACACAGCTTCTCAACTCACAGGAGTCCAAACCAGAGTCTTCTGTTGCGTTGCACTCTGGGATTTGTAGTTTTCGCAAGAACACTGGCAAGCTTCTGATGCCCATGGTGCGGGGCCCAGAACTCATATCTGGCCTAGCCGGTAAAAATGATGGTTGATCCCAATGTTCTCAATAGGGAAAAAAGATAGATATATAGGTAGGGTTGCCACCTAGCCAGTATTTTACTGGCCTGGCCGGTAAAAATGATGGTTGATTCCAATGTTATTAATAGGGAAAAAAGATAAATATATAGGAAGGCCGGGATTTTTTTCCAAAAAAGGTGGCAACCCTAATCCGGATGACAGTGTAAATTCCAAATATTTGCTAATTTTATAAATCCCTATAAAATCTGCCACCACATGAAAACAGCTAAGAGGAGCTTTGAAATGTTTCTTCTTTCAGAGAAAATGTGGGTAGAAAAAGGAGCTGCAGGCAGGCCTGGGCCTAGTGTGGCAAGATCTTGGGGGCACTGGGGACACATACTACTATACGAGTAATCCCCAGCGCTTCAGCACACACGTGCACTCGAGCATAGAGGGGGGCTGCACTCACAAGGCACTGGGTGCTAAGACCTAGGCCCTAAATCTGGACCTGCAGGTGCTGAAGGAGTGTAGATTCCCTTCCCTGCTCACTGCCCTTTGCTGCTCCCAGCACACCTAAACTTAGCCCACCAGTGTTCATAACAGAAAGAGGCAGCCATAAAAGCCAGTCATTGTAGTTGTGACAGGGAATGACAAGACCTCTTACCTGTCCTGTATGGGGCAGAGCAGCAAATGAAGTGGATTGGAGGACAGACATGTTGGCTCTTCACTTTGTTATCAGAAGAGCAGGCCTAGAAAGAGGAGGAGGAGGGAGGGGGATCAGGTTACAGAGATGGCTCTTGAGAAAGCAGGGGATGGCTGAAGGGGTGGGACAAGTTTTGTGGTTAAACTACATGGATGATTGTGATCAGATGTTATGGGTCGGATTTTATCTGATTTTGCTACGTAACATCACACAACATGTGGGATGGTGTTGTTTGCTCATGCATCTATTCCCAACATTAAATGAACTTCAATGAGAAAAAAAAGTCAGTCAGACACCCTCAGGTTTTATTTTATCAGATGAAGATGCAGCATGCAGGGTTCACATCCAACAGTAGTGTCACGTTAGATGGCGAATCTTCCATGTAATTTGCACATCAGATTTAGGTATCAGTTCCATTATATTTTGACCCAAGTGACTACATTTGACTTTTAGGATCTGTTTTGTCAATCGCTTGTGGCGTTTAGCACTTAGACACTTAGAAGCAGGGAAGCTTGGAGGGGGAGGGGGGCGGGAATCCAGTATCAAAAAGAAAAAAAGTATCTAAAATAAAAATAAAATAATAAAAACCTATATGGGCCTTTAATCACTCTGGGGTAGTTTATTCAATAATCCAGATTCAGATTGAACTAGCTCCAAAAGAAGCTTTTGCCATTTCCAAAGTAATCCCCGCACTTATTGCTTCATTGTAATCCAAAAAAAGACTGGTACAAATCCACTAGAGAGGCTTGCTTATGGCTTACATATTGTGTTTCTGACACTAACTAGAACATGCTAATGCATACCCCCTTCACTAGAAGTTAATAAATATAGTACATTCTATGCACTTAGGGTTGCCACCCGGCCGGTATTTTCCAGTAAAAATGATGGTTGATCCCAATGTTATATAGGAAAAGGTGGCAACCCTACATGCACTGCAAGAGCTTAATACTATTTTATATCAGTTTAGGGCACTGACTGATATGTAGTTTTAGTTATTGTTAAATTTTAGGGGCCTTAATATGATTTTAATGTGGGGCTCAGAGACACTTCCCACACTGCTCCATGACCTCCACTACTGATCGTCTTGGGTCTTGAAGGAAAAAAAGTATGTGCAGGCAGGGCAGGATTTCAGCGGTGGGCTCTCTCTCTAGTGAGCGCAGCCGCACCGGAGCACTGGGGAGTTGCGCGCCCCCAGTGTTCTTCAGCAAGCGACATGCCACCCCTACCAACTTGCCACAAATCCGGGTCTGTGTGCAGGACTGTTGTAGGAGGGTTGTACCTGGGGAGGGAGGCTGGGAGTGTGAAGTTGTCTGACACATCAACCTGGTAGGCTCCGGACCCCCAGTCTGACGCTGAGCTCAGCAACTTCCTAGAGATAGTAAATCTTCCCTGGCCCAAGTAATAAATTGGTTTATCTCATCAAGGGCTGGAGAGATGTACATTCATATGTATTACAATATCTGTGACTCCACACAGGGCAGCCCAAGAAGGAGGATTTGTCTAGACACTGACGCTTCCATAAGGGAACTTCCAGATTGGTGGCCATACATGCAGCGATATAATCGTACAGTACAAAATAATTTTTTTGGACCGTGTGCGGGCTTCAAATAATTGACCCGACAATTTCCGTACCATGGGGAATGGCTTAGTCGATCGGACAAGATAGAACGTTTCTGTTAGATAATGATCATTTCT
Organism: Xenopus laevis; assembly: GCF_017654675.1. Lineage (NCBI taxonomy): Eukaryota > Metazoa > Chordata > Amphibia > Anura > Pipidae > Xenopus > Xenopus laevis. The sequence goes on from NC_054371.1 coordinate 202,734,130, forward strand.
TTATATGTATTGCCTAATGATCTCTACGTGTGACCGTCACTGGGACATAACTTATTTTACTGACTTTAAAGGGGCGGTTCACTATTAGTATGTTATAGAATGGTTAATTCTAAGCAACTTTTCAAATGGTTTTCATTTGTTTTATAGTTTTAAAGTTATTTGCCTTTTTCTTGCGATCTTTGCAGCTTTCAAATGGGCGTCGCTGACCCCTTCTAAAAAGCAAATGCTCTGTAAAGCTACACATGTATTGTTATTGCTACTTGGTATTCTTCATCTTTATATTCAGGCCCCTGCTATTCAATTCCAGTCTTTTATTCAAATCAGTGCATGGTTGCTAGGGTAATGAGGACCCTAACAACCAGATGGCTGAAATTGCAGACGGAAGAGCTGCTGAATAAAAAGCTAAATACCTCAAAAACCACAAATAATAGAAAATGAAAACCAATTGCCTCAGAATATCACACTCTACATCATAATAAAAGTTACCTCAAACAACCCCTTAAATGCTACAGTTGAAATCTGAATGTTAGTTTTAGATCAAGGTATTAAAACATACTATTGATATCAAACATTTGCTGTACGACCAATAACATCTGAATAAAATCAGAGCTGTTGCTTTACTGGCTTCTGATGTGCTAAGGTTTCTTATGTGCAATACTGGCATACTAACCGTGTTGGTTAGGTTTACACTCAACTTACTGAATATTCCCTAACATTATTTCTCTAGCACCATCTACAAACAAGGGTTTGTAAAGGGCATATCAGACATCTGAATCTGCTGGGTCAATCCCATGTTGTGTTTATATGGGCTACATTACCATAAACTTGAACTCAGGCTCAGAACCTGCCAGTTAGCAGGAAACATTTACTCGCCATCTGATTTGTTGCTGTGGGTTATAAAACCTGAAGCAAATATTGCACCTGTTGACATATCCCAATTTCGCCTTGGGTCCAGGTGAGTAGGGTCGGAGCTGCAATTGAGCCCCTGTGGGACCACCAAGCTGAAACTCTGTACCTGTTTCCTTCATGTTAATTGCTTTCTTCTGCTCAGAAACAAAACCTCATCTCTAAATGCCTGTACTACTATCAGGAGTGTCTGGATATGTAGCAGGTCCAGAGAAAACCCTGTGCCAAAGAGGAACCTGGTGCCCAATCATAATGCCAACAGATGGACATTGCAGGTCAGACATTCAAATTAACACCTTCCTTTGATTATTGCCCCTTCCCACATCACTTAAAGCCCCCTCTTCTATAATTTCAGTCCACAATAGAACTTTAGAGTGCAGAGAAAATACATTGAGAGCTCACAATTAGCAATGAAATGACTAGCCAGGACAATACTTTGAGTTCCAGCACATTCCTTCTGGTTAAGCCATTACACAGCCTGTATTTCCAAATACACACGACTGTGATATTCTTACCAAGGCCTGCAAACCACTAACTGTCACGTACAAGCTTAGCTGGTCCTTGGCAGTGAGTACCGGGTAATATCTCTGTTCCATAGCACAGGCAATTGGCATCATGTTTGCTATGCTAAATAGATTAACTCTGTTGTGATCTAAAGAAGAAAAATATCTGCTTCCCATCACTGTGTTTGGATTACCTCTGATTAGAAGGCTATGTAGCACATGTCTGGGAATAGAAGCTGGAGAAATAATTGCAGTTGGTTTCTATTATTGGGCAATAATGTTATATTTCATACAAAACGTGCAATGCAGTGCAGGCTCTCTCTGTGTTTTCCATTGTGGTTTCCAAGCTGCACTTGGGTCCAGACTTCTTGAGTATGGAAAGGTTCATCATGTATTCATTCTGCCATTGAAAATAAAAATCATTGCATTCTCTATTAAAGGTGTGACTGAGGCAAGCTAATATTTTCTCTAATAAAAATTATGGGATTTTTTTTTAGGGGGTGCAGCATGTAAAGCTCTGACTCCTGCAATGTAATTAGTAGGGGGTGCAGCATGTAAAGCTCTGACAAATACATTTTTGATAATATCATGCCATTGTGTCGAATGTAAAATATTTTTTCAACTGCATAATATTTGCTGTCATATTAATTTTATTTGTTTAATGTGAAAATAAAATATTTAAAACAAAGCTCTCTCCTGCAATGTAATTATTAGGGGGTACAGCACGTAAAGCTCTGACTCCTGCAATGTAATTGTTAAACCTGGCCTGATGTGTGCTAACATTTGGAGGGTTATTTACCAAGACTCAAATTAATCTCATCTTTTTATTAAACCAAGTTCGACCAAACTCCCATCCGTGATTTTATCTTATCAATAAAATAACTCTAAAAAGTCAGGTCGGGAAAAAAAACATGATAAAATCGAGCAAAAACGCAAATCACCCAAATTTTTTTTGGATTACCGGCCAAAACCCAGCTCAGATCACAATATCTTCAAATTGTAAGACTGCCATTGACTTCTACCTGACCTCGACAGGTTTGAGATGGCGGATTTTCGGATCTGGACTTCATGCAGCTTTGGGGTATAATAAATCTCGAGGGATTTCGGTTTTTGCCCGGTAAAAAAAAAACGAGGTTTAGTAAATAACCTCCTTGGAATTAGTGAGCAAACACAGGGAGCTCTAACAACTGCTAAAAGAAGCTAGTAATAACCTGGATTTAAATAAAAGACAGGCCCTGCACATTATTAACACCTGACATGCAGTAACTGTGATGCCTGCACAATGTTTCTACTGGCCAACATCAAGGGGCCGATTCACTAACTTTGAGTGAAGGATTCGAAGTAAAAAAACTTCGAACTTCGAAGTGTTTTTTGGGCTACTTCGACCATCGAATGGGCTACTTCGAATCGAAGGATTCGAACTAAAAATCATTTGACTATTCGACCATTCGATAATCGAAGTACTGTCTCTTTAAAAAAAACTTCGACCCCCTAGTTCGCCATCTAAAACCTACCGAACTCAATGTTAGCCTATGGGGAAGGTCCCCATAGGCTTTCCTAAGTTTTTTTGATCGAAGGATATTCCTTTGATCGTTGGATTAAAATCCTTCGAATCGAACGATTCGAAGGATTTAATCGTTCGATCGAAGGAATAATCCTTTGATCGTACTATCTGCGCTAAATCCTTCGACTTTGATATTTGAAGGATTTTAATTCCCAGTCGAATATCGAGGGTTAATTAACCCTCGATATTCGACCCTTAGTGAATTGGCCCCCAAGAGTACACCATCTTATTTTTTTTTACCCACGCTACAGAATTTTTTCTCTTATATACACAAACTAGTCCGTTATGTAGTAGTACACAAGCTGCAGAGCGTGGAGTTTCCATAGAATTTGTGTTGAATGGTGACACTTCTTGTTGTTTATAACACTATTCTTGTCCAATTCATTTTTGCTTCTATTGACACAACCAGCTATAGGAATGCTGGATCCAGGCTGACAGTCATCCCAGGGTTCCTTTGCATTGAATCGTACACTTATGGGCAGATTTATCAGTGGTCAAATTGAAAATTCGAATTTTTGAATTTTCTAGTTTTTTTAATGGCCAAAACTGTCAAATTCGACTAGGGGAATTGTCACGATTCGAGTCATTTTAAAAATTTGAATTAGATTTTCCAGATTTATCATACACTTCAAGAACTCAAATTTGACTATTTGCCACCTAAAACCTGTAGAATTGCTGTTTTATCCTATGGAAGACGTCCTTGGATCAATTTGGATTTGTTTGCAGCCTTCCTGACATTTGAGTTGTTTTTGGGGAAAAAAAACTCAAATCCAGTTTTTAAAACTGGAATTGAATTTGATTTTTTTTTAGGTCGATCATATTCACTCGAGTTTAATAAATTCGAATTTAATAATACATTTCGATTGGTTGGATTTTGAGTTCATGGGAGTTACACCAAAAACAAACAAACTATGAACTTGAAATTTGACCCTTGATAAATCTGCCTCTTAGTCCCAATGTTAGTTCTGGCTGACAGGGGCATTGACACTCGTAAGTTTAAAGTGGTTGTCCACCATTAAAGGGGTTGTCCACCCCCCCTCCCGTTTGTTGCCCACCCTCCTCCCCCCTGGCCTACCCGTCCCGCTGGGAAATGCCCCTAACTTGTTACTTACCCTTCTGCGCAGGTCCAGTCCAGGGAGTTCACAGACGACATCTTCTTCCACGTGATCTTCTTCCTGCTGTGAACGGTGTTTTGGCGCATGCGCAGTAGGATCATTTCGCCGGTACGGATCTACTGCGCATGCGCCAAAAGTCACGCGCATGCGCAGTAGATCGTACCGGCGAAATGAGCGCATGAGCCGTTCAAAGCAGGAAGAAGATCGCGTGACAGAAGATGTCGTCTGTGAACTCCCTGGACTGGACCTGCGCAGAAGGGTAAGTAACAAGTTAGGGGCATTTGCCCAGCGGGACGGGTAGGCCAGGAGGGAGGGAGGGCAACAAACGGGAGGGGGGGTGGGGGGTTTGCGCTGACTAGGTTTCCTTCCCCTTTAAACCAACTTTTAGTATGTTGTATAGAGTGATGTTTTTAGACAATTTGCATTTGGTTTTCATGTTTTATTATTTGTGGTTTTTGAGTTATTTAGCTTTTTGTTCAGCAGCTCTCCAGTTTGCAATTTCATCCATCTGGTTGCTTGAGTCCAAATGACCCTAGCATTGATTTGAATATGAGACTGGAATATGAATAGGAGAGGCCTGAATAGAAAGAGCAGTAATAAAAAGTAGCAATAACAATACATTTGTAGCCTTAAAGAGCATTGGTTTTTAAAAGGGGTCAGTGACCCCCATTTGAAAGCTGGAAAGAAACAGAATAAGAAGGCAAATAATTTAGAATCTCTGAAAAATAAATAATGAAGACCAACTGAAACGATCATTAGAATTAGCCATTCTATAACATATGGAAAGTTAACGTAAAGGTGAACCACCCATTTAACAATAACACATATTTTTTAAGCTTGCCACTCTTGCTATGATCAATATATCCATTAGTCAGTTTGGGCAAGTCACAAATAACAACTGGTCAGTGTTTGACACCCCCATGCATTGCAAACAGTTGAACATTAGCATCATAGCTCATTAGTCAATGGCCCCACTAGCAGTTATCCTATTACAGCCAGATTAACCCCTTTCACCCAAGGCTCTCGGATTTTGCAACATGCAGTGCAGACTGGAAAGCCATATTTTTGGTGTTGTCCATCAGGTCCCTGATCCATCCCTAATGACGTTTAGCAGACCAACTGCAATATGGCCATCCACATGTAGCCACATCATCAGTCAGCTTCAGCCTTTTGTAAACACCCTTAAAGAAAATGAATTGTATTATTATTAAAAAATGAGTAAAAGTTACATATTTCCTCTTTATTAACAAAAAAAGCCAAAAATTACATTTGACAAAAAAAATCAATGAAAAACCCATCTAACTGATTTGGTAAAATGATTTAAAATAAATTCCGATGTGAAATGTGAAGTTAAATGCCTTTACAAACCTAATATACATGCAACGGGATAAGCCCGGCCTCTAAACTTCCCTACTACTGCAAATATCAGGATCACAAAGGCAGTTTTGGTAGGTGTTGTTCATTAAGTTAACTTTTAGTATGATGTAGAAAGTGATATTCTAAGACAATTTGCAATTGGTTTTCATTTTTTATTATTTGTTATTCAGCAGCTCTCCAGTTTGCAGTTCCAGCAATCTGGTCACTACGGTCCAAATTACCCTAGCAACCACACATTGATTTAAATAAGAGACTGGACGATGAATAGGAGAGTCTGATTAGAAAGATGAGTGATAAAATGTAGCAATATCAGCTCTACAGAGCATAGTTTTTTTTTTAGATGGGTCAGTGACCCCCATTTAAAAGCTGGAGTCAGAATCATTTAAAAACGATAAATAAATAATGAAGACTAACTGCAAAGTTGCTTTGAATTGGCCATTCTATAACAAACAAAAAGTTAACTTAAAGTTGAACCACTCCCTTTTAAAATTCAGAATTTGTGTTAACCTTAATAAGTGAAAGGAAGACATGTTTCTGGCAGATAGCTTTGATAGCTTTGAACAGTACACAATGTGCACAGTACAGTACACAATGCCATTTAATACTGAACATTTTGATACATTCTTGCCATTAGTATAATTTCATTTTGCACATTTGTGAGAATCTGAAGGTGAGGGGGTAATTGCACCGGCCTCAGTGATCATCCCTGTCAATGTATTGATTAAATATCATTCCCTATTACAAAAATGAAACCAAAAAAGAATACTATAACATATAAATAAGTTTTAACTCAGTGCATATAACAACTGCACTTTGACTGAAGCCACCTGATTTTCACCCGACCCATTAGATTCCGGTCCTGTTGTTTCTGGTCTGCTTAACCCATTGGACACCCAGGCCCAGACCCATTGTTAAACAGACCACACTTCAGTATTGTGCAGTTACAAGTTTAATCTTCAAACTTCTCATGTTAGTGGCCTTATGTGCAGCATCAAACTGACTGACTTATGTTACTGTGAAAATAAAGTTACACTCTTCATGCCACCAACCTGCAACTATTAGTTATGCTGACACTCTGCTCTCACCAGAACAAAAAAATGGGCACAAGATATATTTTTTATATATATATATATATATATATATATATATATATATATATATATATATATATATATATATATATATATATCTATATCTATATATCTATATATAGATACACATACACAAAGAGGTCCTCTGTACTCAACCCATTATCAATATATTTATGTTTGTTGATATATTGCAATATATTTTTTATATATATATATATATATATATATATATATATATATATATATATATATATATCTATATATCTATATATAGATACACATACACAAAGAGGTCCTCTGTACTCAACCCATTATCAATATATTTATGTTTGTTGATATATTGCAATATATTTAAGCTGGCCAACTACGTCAGTCATCCCATATCTCGCTGCTTTCAAAGTAAAACTCCCAAACTTGGCTGCCCTTTTATTAGACACCAGTGGGATCACCTGACTATAGCTATAACTATATATAGAACTATAACAAACTTTGAAAGCAGCAAGTTAAGTTGCAGGTAAAACTTAGTCCCTTTGTAAAATGTATAATGAAGCAATAGAATTCTTAATGAATCAAATGAAAATTGAGCATAGGACTGGCCAGATATGGGATGACTTTGACGTAGTTGGCCAGCTTAAATATATTGCAATATATGGACAAACAATCCCTGTTTTGTTTAAAGGGTAAGGCAATTTTTAGTAGCAGTATGCACAAAATGTCTCTGTCTTAAATATATTGATAATGGGTTGAGTGCAGAGGACTCTTGTATTTGTCATATATGTATTTTGTGGTCACAGCCTCATTGCACCCCCGCCTAATGGTTTAGAAAATTAGTGGTGAGCACAACTTTCCCTTGTTTGTAATAAATATATATATATATATATATATATATATATATATATATATATATATACACATACATACACACACTAAAATCTACAGTTATTATAGATATTGGTATATATAGTTTCATTGGGTATGTGTGCGCTGGGTTTCATTTGGAAGGGGTTGAACTTGATGGGCTCTTTTTTTCAACCCAACTTAACTATGTAACTATCCAAAATCCTTTGGATCGGAAGACCCCAGGTCCCATACCTGTATATATATATATATATATATATATATATATATATATATATATATATATATATATATATATATATATATATATATATATATATATATATATATATATATATATATATATATATATATATATATATATATATATATATATATATATATATATATATGTATCAATGCAAACTTATGTAACTGGCACCATAAATATACACAGTACTTGACAGGGCCATAATATTCAAATGAAAAAGGCAAACAAAGGATAAGTGCACAGTTAATGAGCAAAGCCTTGACAAGAGCAAAGAGGCCTGTGTCCGGATCATTTCTGGACGGTAAAGATAAGTTCCTGACATGTTTGTAACTAATGTAAAAGCTGCAGATCAATTCTAGTGCAAATACATTTACAGTGTTATTAAGGTGACTAGTTTTTGTTTCTTCATCGTATATATATATATATCTATATCTATCCAGGATTCGCTTCAAATCCTTCTTCCTGGTCGAATCAAAACCTAATTTGCATATGCAAATTAGGGGTGGGGAGGGAAATCGGGTGACCTTTTGTAACAAAACAAGAAGTAAAAACTGTTTTCCTCTTCCCATCCCTAATTTGCAAATTAGGATTCGGATCTGTATTCGGCCGAAACTTTCGCGAATGATTTGGGGGGTTCGCCAAATCCAAAAAAGTGGATTTGGTGCATCATATATATATATATATATATATATATATATATATATATATATATATATATATATATATATATATATATATATATATATATATATATATATATATATATATATATATATATATATATATCGTAGTAAATGGACCTGCACTCCTTATTTATAGTGAATAAAATTGATGTGCTTTATTCACAAATGCATTTCCAACGTTTCGGTCCTTTCCTTGAAAAAGGTCCCAGAGAGGACCGAAACATTGGAAATGCATTTGTGAATAAAGCACATCAATTTTATTCACTATAAATAAGGAGTGCGGGTCCATTTACTACGATGTATTACAAGATTTGACCAACGCACGCATCTCTGTATCTTAAATCCAGAAAGAGTGCTATATGGACATTATATATATGTGTATATATATATATATATATATATATATATATATATATATATATATATATATATATAGCAAGGAATGTTTACAATATAGCAATAAGCTCTTACTCATAAAAAAAAAGTCTTCAGTAATGATACCAATATAATCTATATGGTCCAGTAGCAAAATATTACTATTAAAATATTTACTAATAGTAATATTTATTACTAAAATTACTATTAATTACTAGTTCATCACTTTTGTCAACAACATACAAAGCATAAATATAATTTATAAATAGACTTTTTAGATACGCTTGCACACGGATATACATACGTTCATGAAAAATAGGTAAAGCAGATTCTATACAGTACAGGTATGGGATCCGATATCCAAAAACCTCCAAATTACGGACAGGCTGTCTCCCATAGACTCCATTTTAATAATCCAAATTTTTTTAAAAATGATTTCAATTTTTCCTTGTACTGGATCCCAACTAAGATATAATTAATCCTTATTGGAGGCTAAACCAGTCGGTTGGGTTTATTTAATGTTTACATGATTTTCTAGTAGACTTAAGGTATGAAGATCCAAATTACGGAAAGATCTGTTATCCAAAAAACCCAGAGCATAACAGGTCCCATACCTGTACTAACACTACGCTGTAGAAAAAATATTTAGTAGTTTAAGAATGTCATTTCCAAGAAGGCAGGTAAAAATGTCCATGCATGAGAAGCCCATGGAATGGCATAGGGCCACACGGGGGCAAAACGTTTGTCGAAATCCACCGCCGATTTATGTCGCGGAATGGGCACGAATAGACTCAGAGGATTTCAGATAAGAACCATGAGTTTCTGCATTTCAGCCTAAATTCTGTTCATGTAGAAAATAGAGGATTCTACTGTCAGCGGTTGGGCGGAAACGGGGCAGGCGATTTCAGCAATCGGTTTTCAGCCTCTGTGTGGCCCTAGCCTTAGAATACAGAAAATACTGATAGCCGCAGCATGGTACTCAATTACCTGGCAACACCATTCAGCATTACATTAGCCATGCGGCACAGTGGTGCCAATGTGAACAACTCTTAATAAATGTACATTATTAGAACATAGAGATAATATGTCTGTCATAGTGTTTACATTCTACATTTTGCTTTGCATGACTGGCACAACTAATGCAAATATTGCCATTTATATATGAATATAATTTATATACAAATGAATATAAATATTCCCAATAAATTAGAAACCCAGAAAATGAAGCATCACCAAGAAGGCAGTGAACCCAAATTCTTCCTAAACTTGGTAGATGCACTGCCCTTACCTCCACTCATCATCTTCACTCCCTTGTGTAATGTGTGCTCATGTCCTTGTGACATACAATATGTATTGTAGCAATATCAGACTTTCTGACTTCAAAATACTAAGTCATATAGGACTGGTGCTTTTCTAGTGTCTCCTCTGTATTAATAACAATCTTGATCAATAACAAATAAAGCGCGACACTTTTCTGCACCAACAAAGGGATTTTACAGCTCAATGTATTGTTAATTCAATCAGCGCTGAGCTGTCATTTTGGACTGTGCGATCTTGGTTCTGCCGAGCCGGTTGCAGCCCAGCACCCAGAAATCCAATATGGAAGACACAAATCAGTGTGAAAGAAGATCTGAGGAATGGCTGTTTTCTGCACCCCCCACTGGTTTTAAGGTGGATAACTTTTGAGGGCGGTTTTGAGGGCTTCTCCGAAGATTGTCATCCATCTAGAGAGAACATAAGCTGGGTTTAGTAGGAACACAAATGCTCAGTCACATTAATACCTGCATACAGTATTTGGCATATGTTCATAAGTAACTACATGCAGGCACGGGTCAACTGCTGTCTTTCTTGTTTGAGTTTTTGACATTGGTCAAATCCAAATATGTTAATCTGAATACAACTACAGTCAATCACACCAGTGATATCATATTTTATCATTTGGTTCAATATATTAGTTGTATGACTTTTTTTGACCATTCTGACCAATGATCTAACATAGGAAGCATGTTTCTTTTTCCTTTTTTTTCTTCTAACTTAAGGATGTGGAAACCATCTACAAGTCTATCCAAATACAAAGCACTGCTCAATTTCTCCCTCACTGTCCAGCAATCCTACTACAACCCCAGCTTAATCTCAACGCCAGACACAGCTAATTTGTTCCTACGCTTCTTGGAGATAAATTAGTTCCATAATTGATACTTGGTTCCTAAGCCTCTGACTGTTCCCTTACATACACTCATTATTTGAAAAACTAAGTGAGTGGGAGGCCTACAGTCAGCTCCGTATTTTTTCTCCTTGCCTTTCATTTAAAGTGATACTAACACCTGAAATGACACTTTTTTTAATATCATAATCATAACATTGTCTATGAATGAGTGTTATAGTTTTGCCATTAAAGTTCTTCTTGATGTTTTTCCATTACCATTCCCCATATTCCTCTATAAGGGGGCTGCCATATTTGTGCAACAGTAGTTTGTTAGGTTGAGATGGGATAGCCAGGTTGGCAAAACAGTCAGAATTAGGAACTTCAAGTAACAATTACATATATATTATAGTAACGTTTACATATACTATAGTAACGTTTACATATGCTACAGTAAAGTTTACATATTATAGTAAAGTTTACATATATTATAGTAACATTTACATATGCTACAGTAAAGTTTACATATTATAGTAACGTTTACATATATTATAGTAATGTTTACTTATACTATAGTAACTTTTACATATATTATAGTAAAGGTTACATATACTATAGTAAATTTACATATATTATAGTAACATTTAAATATACTATAGAAACGTTTATATATACTATAGTACCATTTACATATATTATAGTAACGTTTACATATATTATAGCAATGCTTGCCTCTATGATGGGCACTATAATATATGTACAGTGGAATTTTTATAGCAATAAACACACATTCAAATTGCTAATAAGGCAAATTAAAAAAAAAAATATTATATATATATATATATATATATATATATAAAAAAATAGTTAAAAAAATAAAAAGTTAAATGAATTCAAGAACTCGTCAAATCCAGGACTCCAATTAACCCAGTTTTTTGCAGGATTTGGATTAAGTGAAATACTGAGTGCTCGGCTAAATTGAATCTGACACATTTGTGTGGCTTTAAAGCCAACTGAAGGCAAGCAGATTTTTTATTTTAAGATGCATTTTTGATGCACTTTATAATATGAATCATGCAAATTAGGGTTTGAATTGGTTTGGTATTCGGCTGAAGATTCTGTATGTGGCCGAATCCTTAAATGATGGATTTGGTGCATCCCTTAAAAAAATACATTTCTAACTACAGTGTGGAGTAAGCAGTACTTATGGAAAGGAAGGGAGGTAATAAAAGAGAATAATAACCTTTTCAATTAAGTTGGATTCCTTATTAACAAGCTGCGTGAGTTTCTGAAGGTTTGCATCTATTGCCTCCTGCCCAGCAGCAGATGTGCCTGTCCAGCCCAGACACAGAGTGAGGAAAAAGAGGAAATATAAAGCAGGTTAGTGGGCAAAAGAGTAGCACAGAAGAAAGAGCTTGGGCTCATTCACAAGCTCTTGATTAAAGGGATACTGTCATGGGAAAAAAAAATTTTTTCAAAATGAATCAGTTAATAGTGCTGCTCCAGCAGAGTTCTGCACTGAAATCCATTTCTCAAAAGAGCAAACAGATTTTTTTATATTCAATTTTGAAATCTGACACGGGGCTAGACATTTTGTCAATTTCCCAGCTGCCCCATGTCATGTGACTTGTGCCTGCACTTCAGGAGAGTAATGCTTTTTGGCAGGCTGCTGTTTCTCCTTCTCAATGTAACTGAAGGAGTCTCAGTGGGACATGGGTTTTTATGATTGAGTGTTGTTCTTAGATCTACCAGGCAGCTGTTATCTTGTGTTAGGGAGCTGTTATCTGGTTACCTTCCCATTGTTCTTTTGTTTGGCTGCTGGGGGGAAAAGGGAGGGGGTGATAATCACTCCAACTTGCAGTACAGCAGTAAAGAGTGATTGAAGTTTATCAGAGCACAAGTCACATGACATGGGGCAGCTGGGAAATTGACAAAATGTCTAGCCCCATGTCAGATTTCAAAATTGAATATAAAAAAATCTGTTTGCTCTTTTGAGAAATGGATTTCAGTGCAGAATTCTGCTGGAGCAGCACTATTAACTGATTCATTTTGAAAAAAAAATTTTTTCCCATGACAGTATCCCTTTAAGCACTAATACATGCATTATAGCAATCCAAGCTGCAGTACAAATCAGCCTCTACACACATGCAGGTGGAATAGTTATTTGCGGTTAGGTATATATAATACATAATATTCATCAGGCACTAGACTTGCACATAACAAATAAAGCAGGGTGCGTGTTTGAAGCAAGCTCAGATACTAAAGACGGATCAGAAAGCAAGTAAAGAGAATACACTTTGCTCTGTCCATAGGAATATAACATACCTGCATCATCTGACACAAAGTAAGCACTTAGGATGTGGTCACAGAAGTGGCACAAGTTGGAAAGCTGCTTCAGGTGCTGCTGCAAATTAACTTTATGGAGATGAGCTTTATAAAGTGGTGCTAAGAAACCAAATACAAAGGCATCCAGGGATGTAGGCCTACAAGGAAAGAGAGTAATGGTAAGAATGGGTACATTCTCAGGCTTTAGTTTTGAGTTACAGTTTGAGTTTAATCTATTTCTTGTTCCTATAAATCATTCAAGCAGAAATACATTTAGGTCCATAAATACAGACAACTTTTTTTTCTAAATTTTGGTTCTGTACATTACCACAATGAATTTTAAATGAAACAACTCAGATGCAGTTAAACTGTAGACTTTCAGCTTTAATTCAGTGGGTTGAACAAAAAGATTGCATAAAAACGTGAGGAACTGAAACCTTTTTTTTTAACAATCACTTGATTTCAGGGGCTCAAAAGTAATTGGACAATTGACTCAAAGGCTATTTCATGGGTCCTTCGTTATGTCATTATCAATGAAGCAGATAAAAGCCCTGGAGTTGATTTGAGGGGGGGGGGGCTTGTATGTGGATGAGTTTGCTGTATACAGACAACATGTGGTCAAAGGAGCTCTCCATGCAGGTGAAACAAGCCATCCTTAAGCTGCAAAAACAGAAAAAAACCCATCCGAGAAATTACTACAATATTAGGAGTGACAAAATCTACAGTTTGGTTCATCCGGAGAAAGAAAGCACTGGTGAACTCAGCAACGCAAAAAGACCTAGACATCCACGGAAGACAACAGTGGTGGATGATCTCAGAATAATTTCCATGGTGAAGAGAAACCCCTTCACAACAGCCAAACAAGTGAACAACACTCTCCAGGAGGTAGATGTATCGATATCCAAGTCTACCATAAAAAGAAGACTGCATGAAAGTAAATACAGAGGGTGCACTGCAAGGTACAAGCCACTCATAAGCATCAAGCATAAAAAGGCTAGATTGGAATTTGCTAAAAAAAAAACATCTAAAAAAGCCAGTACAGTTCTGGAAAAACATTCTTTGGACAGATGAAACCAAGATCAACCTCTACCAGAATGATGGCAAGAAAAAAGTATGGAGAAGGCGTGGAACAGCTCATGATCCAAAGCATTCCACATGATGTATAAAACATTTGGGAGGCAGTGTGGTGGCTTGGGTGTGCATGGCTGCCAGTGGCACTTGGACACTAGTGTTTATCCATGATGTGACACAGGACAGAAGCACAAGAATGAATTCTGAGGTGTTCAGAGACACTGTCTGCTCAAATCCAGCCAAATGCAGTCACATTGATTGGGAGGTGTTTCATAATGACCCAAAACATACAGCTAAAGCAACCCAGGAGTTTATTAAAGCAAAGAAGTTGAATATTCTTGAATGGCCAAGTCAGTCATCTGATCTGAACCCAATTGAGCTGCATTTCATTTGTTGAAGACTAAACTTCAGACAGAAAGGCCCACAAACAAACAGCAACTGAAAGCCACTGCAGTAAAGGCCTGACATGTCCATGATGATGTCCATGAGTTCAAGACTTCAGGCTGTCATTGCCAGCAAAGAGTTTTCAACCAAGTATTAGAAATTAACATTTTATTTTCAGTTTTTTTAATTTGTCCAATTACTTTTGAGCCCCTGAAATGAAGTGTTTGTGTTATAAAAGGCTTTAGTTCCTCAAAAAAAAGTTGTCTCTGTCCAAAGATTTATGGACCTAACTGTACATTTTCATGTAGCTTGAATGGGAACACTACTGTGTATCTTATCTGAAATGGGTTCCTTTAGCAGTTGCAACTCACGTGCTTCCAAAGAAGTACTGCGCTGTTCCTAGGCGGTTGGAGAAGAGATTTAGACATTCTTTGGCGTCTTTGTAAATCTAACAAGAACAAGTGCAGAAAGCTTGAATTAAAGTAGGAATGTAAAATCCAACACAGAACTGCAAAACACATGATTTGTATTAGTATATTATTATGCAATATCTTACTATGGATCTGCACTGGGGGCATAATAGATTGTGAATGATGCATCGAAGACAAGAGGGTTAATTTACTGTATGTAACATGAGGCAGGGTGCAAAAATACAGGATAAAAACAATAATAAAATAATAAAAGCTGCTGGTCCATGCACTTCATAGAAGTCAAAGAATAATTGGCTATGAAATAATGTTTAGGCAATGGGGAATTTCCTACAACTGTATCATCCAGGCAAACTGTCTAGCAAGCCTGCAATGGGATTTTACTCAGTGGGACAATAACCTGGAAAATAAGACAATAGCAAATGGAAAAATCCTCTGCGGTTCCAAGACAATATAATACAACTATTACGGTATGTCTGTTTTGGATCAAAATAAAATGTTCCTTAAACTGCTACTGAGATTGTTATATAACTGATTTTCAGCTGCCTGTAGCAAGATTTTCCATAAACAACTCCATATGGCTTAGCAAATGAACACGAATAAATAGAAAACACAGCTGCAAATGGTATGCATAAATTCAGTACTGGCATATTGTATTATCCAGGTATGGGACTAAAAATAGGCCCTGGCATTTTAACTACACAGAGGCCCAAACAGCCCCCCACCAACCCACTAAATATTGACTGTCATGGCATCTTACAGCAACCCCTTTGGCATTTACCAAAATTCACAGATTGCCAGTCAGGGCCTGATATTAGCACTGATCCTTAAAGCTAAAATAAATCAAGTTTTTCCCTGGGTATTATGGGGAAAAAACGGTAGCTGGCCAGAACTGCCTTTAGCCACTAGAGGGCTTCCCATTCTTGTGTGCTAAATCAAAGTCATTCAATCACAGGAAAACTCTCTAGTATCCACATCTCTATGCCAGACACTTTCCAACTATGGGTTTGGCCTCACGGGGGTCCCACACAGTCTGAAAGTCAATCAGGTGAACATTTAGGGTGCATGATCTTTTTCTGTACTGAACAGGATACAGCTTTGATAACTGTTTTGACTATATGTGATTGTAAATATATATATTTGATATATTTATATGTTTTTGGGCCCAAAATCTCTCTACCCTAACCCTTATTGGTTAAAATACAAAATTCACACATTGAGGGGCAGATTTATTAAGTGGGCAGAATAATTCACCACGCATTGCCATGTAAAGAATGGCATAATTTTTTTTTACACACTTTTTCTTTGAGCAACTTCCACCAGAACTTTCTTACAAAGGCCTGAAGCAATGTAAAATAATGGCAGCAAATCTGGCATTCGCATGGAGTAAAATAACACGCACCTTGATAAATTCGTCATATTTTTTACACACCCTTTTGCTCTGTTTTTCCCAGCGAGTTTCATTTTACATAATAAATAGGCCCCTTAGTTTCAACACAGATAAGTACAAACATTTATTATATATATATATATATATATATATATATATATATATATATATATATATATATATATATATATATATATATATATATATATATATATATATATATATATATATACATACATACATACATACACACACAATGCAAATCCTTTTTATTGTAGAGAGACTAACGTTTCGATAGCCTCTCATTTTTATATATATATATATATATATATATATATATATATATATATATATATATATATATATATATATATATATATATATATATATATATATATATATAGGTGATGCAAGGATCAGCACACTCATTTGTAGAAAAGCAAAGTGTATTTTATTTCAACACAGCATTGTGTGTTGAAATAAAATACACTTTGCTTTTCTACAAATGAGTGTGCTGATCCTTGCATCACCTGTATCATTAATTTGATCCTGCACCTCAAACTCATACAAGTATCGAGTGCTGATACCCACAGGACGCATATATATATATATATATATATATATATATATATATATATATATATTTATATATATATATATCTATATATATCTATATATATATATATATATATATAATGTTTGTACTTATCTATGTTTACTAATCGCACATCCACTGTAGATATTACCTCTAGTACCCAGACTCTTTAGAACAGCCTCAGATGTGCTAACAAAAACTTTGATAAAGTGGATTCATTTTTATAGAAATAGAACACATGGGAAGATGGAGGGTGGAAAGTGTGGGAGAGAGATTTACCTGTGCTTCCACCTCTGAGAGACTGTATAATGGGGGCTGGCCTCTAGTAACCAGGATTCTGTCCAAGGCATCTCTAGACATCTTCCCAGGCAGATAATAGTTCAGCGGGAAAGGAGTGCGGGAGGCATACCATGGCCTTGTAACATTACAGTAGTTTTCAGTGTCAACCCAAAACGTGTGCAACTGCAATAACAAAAGGGACAGGTGTTGGTGAAAATGTCTGGATTAGCACTGTTAAAATAGTTTTGTACCGGAGGAAATATTTGAATACAGGTTCAGGGAAAATAGAAGCTAAACACTCAAAATGATCATTACAGCAACATTTTTGCACTAAACAATCTACATTAATATGGCTTCAAAAGATTGATTATCCTTATCATGCCGCCATCTCTCATTTCCTTGAAATAGATCTAAAGGTGGCCATAGACGTAGAGATCCGCTCGTTTGGCGACCAAATATGCCCACATTGAGGTGGGAGATATTGGGCTCATCCGAGCGTGGGCCCAATTATCGGATAATAATGCATCCGATACGGGTGGTCAGATTACAGGACCGCATACACGCATCGATGCGGCCACGATCTGACGAGATTTTTTAACCTGCTCGATCGAGATCTGCCCGACTTTCAGACAGATATTGATCGGGGAAGCCTGTCGGATGCCCCCACACACAGGCAAATGAGCTGCCAACTCGGTAGCTTTTATTGGCCCGCCTTAAAACTCTGCTTTTTAGTCAATCTCTCAACCCTCATGAAACGCTGTAATGGTTATAGATCAGGCAGGAGCTCTGGGCTTAGCTTGGGGGCTGGCTCACTATTTTTATTATAGTTTTAGGCACCTTATAGAAAATAAAGCTGCAAAATAATCCTGTACATACCACAGCAGGAAGTAGTTTCTCCTCCAGCAGGGCAATGTAGGCCAGGGTATCAGAACCTTCTTTTGCAGATAATACATAATCAGCATTATACTTCTGTAACAGCCAAGCAAGAATTGTGATCATTACACAGTGCCACATAGATACCCACAAAGACACACAAGAGATTTCCTTGTTGCAAAACTTGTCAATCTGGGGTGAACTCAAATGAGCAACAAATTAATTACTAAACTGTATCAGTCACCCATTCTTACCCATGTTGACGGTCAGCATGGACTATTTTGGTTTGAGTATTTGAGTTAGGAGTATTATTTTAACCATTTTATATAGAAGTACAGAGCTGCTGTCTCTGATGAGTGTTGTGGTGATACGTGTCCATGTAACTGAAGGAGTTTTTGGTTCCTGTTTCTCATGTCACTTCTGTCTGGCACTTGTCTGTCTGTCTGGAAGATACCATATTGGACACTAATATTGGACTGCTATTCTACTTGCACCACTGCCCCAGCACCATTTTGGAGTTCTGTTTACATTTTGCTGCTTCTAGGAAATCCTTGGAATGTGTATATGTCAGCAGTAAATTGATCAGGGCCCCAGCACACTTCCATTTTCCTGGATGTCTAACCTCCATACATTTTCACATAGTGCATCCCTACACCAGGAAGACTTGTACGTTATAAAATATAATGCACCCCTTGCAAACATATATAAGGAAGTCATTCGGAGTCTTCTCCAAGTTCCAAAACCTGTGTATAAAGTGCATAAAAGTATGAATCTAAAGTATGAATACAGCTTTGAGAATGCTCAGGACCTGGGTTTTTCCAGATAACAGATCGTTGCAAAATAAAAATCTTTTCAATATAGTTACTTAGGCAAAAATGTATAAAGGCTGGAGTGAATGGATGTCTAACATAATAGCCAGAACACTACTTCCTGCTTTTCAGCTCTCTTGGTTTCCACTGATTGGTTGGCAGTAATAAGTCACTTGAGGGGGGGGTCACATAGGTCATAACTGTTGCTTTTGAATCTGAGCTGCAGGCCGAGGAGCAATTGCAAACTCACTGGACAGTTCTGTCCCGCCTTCAAGTCGCTGACTGAAGCTAGAGAGCTGAAAAGCAGGAAGTAGTGCTCTGTTTTGTTATGTTAGACATCCAGTCACTCCAGCCTTTATACATTACATTTTTGCCTAACTAACTATATTAGAAACAATTTTATTTTGCATCTATTTACCCAGTTTTTATTTTACACTGAACTGTTCCTTTAAAGGGGCAGTCTACCCCATTTTTAATATAAGTGCCATGAATAGGGCTTGTGCTGAACATACTGTTTGTAATTGTTTTAATTACAAAAAACTGTTTTTAGTTATGAACAGGGCAAACAGGGATAGTGACACTACTCCATGTTTGGTCCATGCAAGGTAGATAATTAGCTTACTGAGGTGTGGAAGGCAGCAGGATGGCTTTTTTCCTCTTCCAGTCCAAATATGATTTTTCTTCAGATTTTTTTCAGGGTGCATCCACTCCCAAGCTGCCTCCAAGTCAGCCAAATTCCTTATCTTGAATAACATTTCTAAGGTTTCAAATTTTTTTCCTAACCAGAAAAACATCAGAGCAGCCTCTGATGTTTTTCTGGTTAGGAAAAAAAAAGAAACCTTTCTCAAATCTTTTCTAACCAGAAAAACATCAGAGCAGCCTCTTTCTCCTGACAACTTCCTTGACTACTTGGTGGTCAGAATGTTGGAAAATGACCAGCAGGTGGCGCTGTTGTAACAAAATTAATTCATGTTAACATGTATCCTTTAATATCTTGGAATTAAAAAAAGAATGAATGTACATTGCAAAAGTGCTTATTAATAGCACCCTTCTCAATTTTACATTCACTTATTTTTAAGGTTTACTTATCCTTTAACATTAGTCACATTTTTCACCAGGATCAATAACTGGCATATTATAAAGACAAGCACAGATGTTTCATACAGACCCACCTGTTTTCTAAAAAAGTTGAGAATATTGGCTGGTTGATGAGTATCTTCTCCTGCTGATGTCAAGAAAGGAACAGTACCTGTCATGAATTAAAAAAAAAAAAACTGTTTGCATTTTGCAGTAACATAAGTAACGCAATAAAACTCCACTCCATTTCCTCAGTTTAATTCACGTAAGTGTTTGACTGCAACAGATTTAAGCAGATTGCTCAGGTAGCCGGCTTGATCAGATTCAACAATACAAAGAGTTCCATGCATAGGCTCCACCCATACGCTACTCCAACTGATTGGCCTGCAAGCCAACAGGATAGATATCATAAGATTAGATATATGTGTATGGAAACCTTTGTATTGTTGAGTTTATTACAGATCCTGATGGTGAGTTTTGTTATGTATTAAAGGAAACCTGTGCACTGGTGATCTATTTATCTTCAATGCAAGGACCATACATGGAGTAGCTTCAATTTTCCTTTTGCCTAGTTTAGCTCAAGAAATAAAAAACATATTTTTTTTTCTGATTAAAGCAATAGGTAAAAATTATGTTCCATTCTTAAAGAATGAGAATATATACTGCTCCTTTAAAGGGATTCTGTCATAATTTTTATGATGTTGTTTTTATTTCTAAATTACACTGTTTACACTGCAAAGAATTCACACTACAATATAAAATGTCATTCCTGAACCAGCAAGTGTATTTTTTTGTTGTTGTAATATTGGTGTGTAGGCGCCATCTCAGGTCATTTTGCCTGGTCACGTGCTTTCAGAAAGAGCCAGCCTTTAGGATGGAACTGCTTTACGACAGGCTATTGTTTCTCCTACTCAACGTGTCTCAGTGGGACCTGGATTTTACTATTGAGTGCTGTTCTTAGATCTACCAGGCAGCTGTTATCTTGTGTTAGGGAGCTGTTATCTAGTTACCTTCCCATTGTTCTGTTGTTAGGCTGCTGGTGGGGAAAGGGAGGGGGTGGTATCACTCCAACTCCAACAGTGCAGCAGTAAAGAGTGACTGAAGTTTATCAGAGCACAAGTCACATGACTAGGGACAGCTGGGAAATGAAATATAAAAAAAATATGTTTGCTCTTTTGAGAAATTAATTTCAGCGCAGAATTCTGCAGCACTATTAAATGATGCATTTTTTTAAAAAAAAATGTTTTCCCATGACAGTATCCCTTTCACTACAGCAATGCGTTTGTGCTACATAGTAGCACATAGTTGCAACTGGCTGAAAAAAGGCAATCACTTATTGGTTGCTATGGATTATTGCCCATGGGCAAATTTTCCCAGTGTTGATCAATGAGTAATCAATGAGTTGGAGTCCTGTAGGACACAATCACAGCACAAAAAGTAACCGATAACAAACAAAACTAGTCATTAAAGCACAAAGCCAAGAGAATACACAGGGCTGAGTGACAGCGCTATATAAATAAATGATGATGATGAGTGTTTGTTTGACTGCACAGCTACAAAAAAGGTCCCCTTTGTTTGTAGTATCAATGCCCTAAATGATGTAAGAGGTTATGGCTTCCGCCATGGTCGGTATCATTTAGGAAACCGTCGTTCCTTGCTTGCTATGTAATGTCTTTGTGACTTGAGGTTACGGTTACGTGTGTCTGCATATGTCTTCAGTAATGTTACACAGACCACTGTCTAAAAGTTAACATTTCAGAGCACAGAGGCGGAGTGGGAAATGAAGAGGAAGAAGTTTAACTAACCAAAACAAAACTGCAATATAGGAATCCAAACCACATACTTTTTGACAGGCAGATCCGTTAATCCTTGTCCGGCATGAAATAATATCTGTGTCTGTTATAATAATGAGTTTGCCATAACCATAAAGCAGACATATGGAAAAGCCTGCATGCTAAAGGAACAATATGCTGCAAGAGCACCATGGCAGACGCAGCAGTCTCAGTCATTTTGTAGTGGCGTGTTGTTTTTTTTTTGCAGCATTACATCACCCAGTAATAATGTATATTATGAATATTAATTGCTTTCATGTTTTCTCAAGTCGTTAGCATTACTGGCTCGTAGTGCTGGTGTTCTAGGTACTGACTCCGACCATCTGCAAAGATTTCATATGTTCTTTATGATGATCATTACCTTTTGGACTTGCCCATGTGTAGTCGACAGGAGTTACCTTCAGGGGTGCGCCAGCAAATCTTGCATAAGCCTAAAACAAACAAGGAAAATAAAATATTAAAAAAAACAGTTTTGCCAGCATTTTCATATATGTAACTTGTTTTTTTCTGCGCTAATATTCACTCTGAGCAAAGCAATGTTCAGCTCGTCTCAGGCAAAACATTATTCAAATCTAACGTGAAGGAACGTTTTTGGGGAGTTTTTTTTTTTATTGTTTTATGGTCAGTATTTGGCCCACAAACTTTCCTTGATGAAATAAGCACACTGGAAATACTGTATACGACCAACTGTCTAAGGGTTAGTAATTTCTATAAATTGTGTTCAAACCATGAAAAAACATATCATGAGCTGGTTATTTTTATATAAAGGCTTGTATTACATATAATATTCACCAACTAAAGGTAGACTCACTTGGGGTTTGCCAATATGTTAGGCAATATGTTAGGCAGAAAGTACCCCAGGCCTATGTGTTTATTGAAGAAAAGGAGCTTTAGCCTGAGGTAGAATCACTGTGGTGTGCTCCTAGCAGCTTCCCTCTCCCTGACTTCTGCTTCTATCAGCTTCCCTCTCTCTGACTTCTGCTCCTAACAGCTTCTCTGCTTGGGAAGCTGCTAGAAGCAGAAGTCAGAGAGAGAGAAGCTGCTAGGAGCAGAAGTCAGAGAGAGAGAGAAGATGCTAGGAGCAGAAGTCAGAGAGAGAGAGAGAAGATGCTAGGAGCAGAAGTCAGAGAGAGAGAAGATGCTAGGAGCAGAAGTCAGAGAGAGAGAGAAGCTGCTAGGAGCAGAAGTCAGAGAGAGAGAGAAGATGCTAGGAGCAGAAGTCAGAGAGAGAGAGAAGATGCTAGGAGCAGAAGTCAGAGAGAGAGAGAAGATGCTAGGAGCAGAAGTCAGAGAGAGAGAGAAGATGCTAGGAGCAGAAGTCAGAGAGAGAGAGAAGCTGCTAGGAGCAGAAGTCACAGAGAGGGAAGCTGCTAGGAGCAGAAGTCCAGTAGAGAGAAGCTGCTAGGAGCATAAGTCCAGTAGAGAGAAGCTGCTAGGAGCTGAAGTCAGAGAGAGAGAGAGGCTGCTAGGAGCAGAAGTCAGAGAGAGAGAGAAACTGCTAGGAGCAGAAGTCAGAGAGAGAGAGAAACTGCTAGGAGCAGAAGTCAGAGAGAGAGAGAAACTGCTAGGAGCAGAGGTCAGAGAGAGGGAAGCTGCTAGGAGCAGAAGTCAGAGATATACCTGACTGGCTGGTGTATGGCAGCTTTAAAGCAACTTGCTGAGTAACCCTGAAAACATCTCCCCACTAATCCAAGATGGGTTTGGGGGTTAAAATGTGGGAGAAGAATGCCCTACCACTCAGTCATAATTAATAGGGAAATGTTTGCTGAGCAAGTCCTGTTACTTTACACTTATCCCTACTGGACACTGTGTGTTATTGAACAGAGCCAGGCTGTATAGTTACTAACTCCCCAGTGCCAGTGAGCACACTGCAAATATTCAGAACACAACCCACTAAAATAATATTTTATTTCCTCTTGGTCCAAAATCATTTTTCATCCGGCCTCCCTGTGACCTTGATTAATTACTTTCCCTGTAGGGAAGCAGTCTGAGCAATCGTGGCACCAGCAATCTCACCCTTTCCATTGCTCTTATTGTACTAAAATGTAATATTTTAGGCTGTGTGCGCTGAAAACACTACATTTCTTCTGTGCAACTTTTAATTATGAGTGTACAAATGTGTGCGCAGCTTTGGGTATATTCATTAAAATAAATTCCAGGCTTTTTATTTTGCATACACAGCACAGACATACAATTGTGTGTACTAGAATACATTCTTTATAGAACTAACCTGAAACATTTGTGCTTCGGGGACTGTTCCTGCTGAATTGTGCTTAGTACAGGGAATACCTATGTTGCCATAGTTTTATGGGATCTCTCTGTACAGACTATGAGCAAACTTTGAGGGCTGTTCCTGCTGAATTGTGCGTAGTACTGAGCTGCACAGAACAGGAGTAATAATCCCAAGCTATTTTACAAGCCTTTTGATTGGACAACTACAGTAAACTTAGATGTGGCAGATGCTAGGCTTTATTATCTGCTGTAAGAGGAGCAATGTGTGGAAATGGAATATGTAGGCGCAGACAGGTAGAAATCAGAATTGAATCTCTGCCGCTGCTGTTGTGATCCTGTATCTTCCATCAGCCAGACTGAACAGCACAGCTTGTGCCCACCCCCACCGCACAATGTGACAACTGATTTGCATGCAGCAGCCCCGCCCCTCCTGCTTTCTGATTGGCAAGTGGAAATATACAGCCCTCCCTTTCCCCCTCCCCGCCGTATCACAGCAGAACATCAACTACACATTGCGATGACTATAAATCAGGCAAATGTTTCCCGCACCTCATACTTAGTGCGCGCTCTGCTTTAGCTTACGGAGCCTACCTCAGCCTACAATGGTACAGCCCAGGGAGCACACATGATAGGCTGCAACACACCAGCTGACTGGTAATCGCCTGCAACGCTGCTGTTAGGAAGCTGCGTAGATTCCTAGTGTGCGGCTTCAGCTCCTCAGTGCACTATAATTCATGCCTACCCCTACTTATCAGCATCCTGCAAAGGAAACTACTGCACTACAACTCCCAGCAGCCTCTCCCCCGGTACCTGTAGTGTAGTAGGAACAGAGCAGTGAGAGTGATGAGTGTGAGCTTTCTTACCAGCACCACCAGACACTCGGGATGCACGGAGGGAAGTCCCCAGTCACTACCCCAGCACCTCAGCTCCATCATAGGACTCCCCGGAGGTCCCCGGCTTCTGTCAGCCTGCATCGGGCCGGAAATTCCTGTAAGGTCTTAAACTTCCGCCTTCCTCTTCCCACACAATCTTCCCACGGGGGGCGGAGCCGGGCACAACTAACTCCACCTTCGGGGGGGGGGTTGTTCAGGGAGGCGCAGGATGACAGGCAGATAATCAATATAGTTGAGAGAGACTACTTCACAACATTGATATTCTTACAGACATCACAACGGCCTTCATTCTTTTAACGTCAACTGGTACATTACACTTGTGAGAAGTTCATTTATCTGTTTTGCTTTAGCCATTTGTCTGTGTTTTGGAAATGACAAGGACTAGTGGGTGACTTAGTGGTTTTCTTACCAGCTGTGGATTTACTAAACACAATAATGTAAACTTTACTATGTCCAATCACTCGTACTAATTTTACTTGATCAAACTACTTAATTACTGTAGTTGACCAAACAAAACAATTGGTAGGATTTGCTTGCTAGGCATTATAACTCCAGAGTAAAATGATTCCAGTTTTGGGAAGCTAAATTCACTAAAGAAAGATCCCATAAAACTATGGCAGCATATGTATTCCCCTGTACTAAGCACAATTCAGCAGGAACAGTCCCTTAAATTTGCTCATAGTCTGTACAAAGAGATCCCATAAAACTATGGCAGCATAGGTATTCCCCTGTACTAAGCACAATTCAGCAGGAACAGCCCCTTAAGTTTGCTCATAGTCTGTACAGAGAGATCCCATAAAACTATGGCAGCATAGGTATTCCCTGTACTAAATACAATTTAGCAGGAACAGTCACTAAGTTTGCTCATAGTCTGTACAGAGAGATCCCATAAAACTATGGCAGCATAGGTATTCCCTGTACTAAATACAATTTAGCAGGAACAGTCACTAAGTTTGCTCATAGTCTGTACAGAGAGATCCCATAAAACTATGGCAGCATAGGTATTCCCCTGTACTAAATACAATTCAGCAGGAACAGCCCCTTAAGTTTGCTCATAGTCTGTACAGAGAGATCCCATAAAACTATGGCAACATCGGTATTCCCCTGTACTAAGCACAATTCAGCAGGAACAGTCACTAAGTTTGCTCATAGTCTGTACAGAGAGATCCCATAAAACTGGCAGCATATGTTAGAGTCCTGCAGCGGTTCAGGTACCTGCGGGTTACCCGTAAAAACCTGCGGTACCCTGCGGGTTGCTTGTAGAAGTTCCAGGTGCGGGTATAGATGTGGGTCGGCGGTTCTGCGGGCTGCGGGTCTTCTCAATATCGATATTTACTCCTTTTTTCTGGTCACGTCTACTTCGGATGATGTCACTTACAGTTTACAATGACAGCACTTCCTGTTTTACTACTTTTTTTCCCTGATCACAGCTACTTTCAATGCTGTCACTTCCAGTTTACAATGACAGCACTTACTGATTCTTGATGGTCAGTGGGTCCGGGTTGCGGATAAGGTACTTGCGGGTCGAGTAGCTGGTAAGAATGTGGGTCTGGGTTGCGGATTGCAGGTTGCGGGTACTGGTCGGGTTCGGGTCCCAAAAAATGGACCCGCGCAGGACTCTAGTGTATGTATTCCTCTGTACTAAACACAATTCAGCAGGAACAGTCCCCTAAGTTTGCTCATAGTCTATACAGAGAGATCCAATGAAACTATTGCATCATAGGTATTCCTCTGTACTAAGCACAATTCAGCAGGAACAACCCCGTAAATTTGTTCATAGCTCATACAGAATGATACTTTAAAGAATGTGTTCTAGGTGTACACACAATGCCTGTGCTGTGTATGCAAAAAAGTAACACGTGTTTTATTTAATGTATATGAATATCTATGATACTGTACACACACATTTGTGGGGAAACTGTAGGAATTTGGTGATGGCACAGCTTGGGCATAGTGGGGGTCAAATTAGCTCCAACCCTGATTTGGTCTGGTTTTGGGACCCTGCTCCCCTAGGCCAGATTGAATGCACCTGCTCACAACAACCTCCCTAGCTGATATACCTCTAGTAATGGATACAGGGGATCTGCACTGGAATCTCCACTGTGTCTCCCTTGTTTCTAATACTAGTGGAACTAGAGCCCGATTAAACTAAAATGGGACCCTAGGCTGGCAGAGTAATTATTTGAGAAACCCAAACACCACCCCCCCCCCTCCTCTGTATAAGCCTTAGCATTCTTGGAGTGTCTCCAGCACCATCCAAAGTGCCTCACTCCTTCCCTCCCTCCCTCCATCTCAATTCCCTTAGACACATGCAGACAGCCACAAAAAATGACATCAGCCTAGCACTGTTCGAGTGCGATTCAAATGCGGTGGAGTTTTCCGGAAAAGTGGTCTTTCTGTAATTTGGATCTCCATACATTGCTAAAATTGTTCAAACATTAAATAAACCCAATAGGATTTTGTCTCCAGTAGAAAATAATTATATCTTTCCCTTGTTTGTTATAGTTATACAGGAGCAGTGACCAGCTCCATGTTGTAGCTCCCACCCTTCCCAACTATGGTCAGGTGATCCCACTGGTGTCTAATTAAAGGGCAGCCAAGTTTGGGAGTTTTACTTTGAAAGCAGCAAGTAAGTTGTAGGTAAAACCTAGTCCCTTTGTAAAATGTATAATGAAGCAGAATTCTTAATGAATCAGATGAAAATTGAGAGTAGGACTGGCCAGATATGGGATGACTTTGACGTAGTTGGCCAGCTTATATATACAGGTATGGGACCTGTTATCCAGAATGCTCGGGACCTGGGGTTTTCCAGATAACGGATCTTTCCGTAATTTGGGTCTTCATGCCTTAAGTCTACTAGAAATTAATTTAAACATTAAATAAACACAATAGGCTGGTTTTGCTTCCAATAAGGCTTACTTATATCTTAGTTGGGATCAAGTACAAGCTACTGTTTTATTACAGAGAAAAAGGAAATCATTTTTAAAAATTTGGATTATTTGGATAAAATGGAGTCTATGGGAGACAACCATTCCGTAATTCTGAGCTTTCTGGATATCAGGTTTCCGGATAAGGGATCCTATACCTGTATTGCAATATATGGACAAACAATCCCTGTTTTGTTTAAAGGGTAAGGTATTTTTCAGTAGCAGTATGCACAAAATGTCTCTGATAATGGGTTGAGTGCAGAGGACTCTTGTATTTGTCAATAATTATATCTTAATTGGGATCAAGGTACTGTTTTATTATTACAGAGTAAAAGGAAATCATTTTGAAAAATCTGAATTATTTGATTACATCGGAGTCTATGGGAGATGGCCTTCCCATTATTCTGGAACTTTCTAGATATCTGGTTTTCGGGTAATGGATCCCATACCTGTTTGTGGAAAAAAAAGGTTGAATTCTTCGAGATTTGTTATACCCCAATGCTGCAAAAATCCGACATCTCAGACCTGTCAAGGTCCTGTATAAGTCAATGGGAGAGGCATCTATCTCAGTTTGAAGTTATCATGGTTTGCACTGGGTTTAGCCAGGGTTTTCAGGAAAAAACTCGAAAAAAATCAACCTATTCGGGGAAAAAAGCCTGAAAAATGTATCCAGTTTTTCGGATTAATTTGGGTTGTTTTAATAAAAAATAAGGTCATAAGTAAGGAATGGGAGTTTGGTTGTGTGTTTTTTTTAAATAAAATATGATTTTAGTAAATAACCCCCTAAATGTGTAGCTTTACAAAGCATTTGTTTTTTAGAAGGGGTCAGTGACCCCAATTTCAAAGCCCAATTTCAAAGAGTCAGAAGAAGGCAAATAAAAAAACTATAAAAAAATAAATAATAAAGACCAATTGAAAAGTTTCTTAGAATTGGTCATTCTATAACATACTGAAAGTTAGTTTAAAGATTAACTACCCCTTTAAAATACAATGGTGTGATAGAGTTACTCAGACATGGCTACCATAAAGGAGTGGAGTTGTCTGCCATGATGTTAGTCTATGGTCCCACAGCGCTGCAGATGTTATGAGCCAAAGCAGCAGATACAGTTATATTATCTGCCAGAATAGACCAGGGGAAATTGTTACAGCTGAGTGGATGCCGGGGTTAAGGGCTGTTGGCCCCACAGCAAACAACAAGAGTTCTTAGGTCTGCTCACCAAAGTGAATCAATATGTGTATTGGGGTCAGAATGTAAAAACCATCTGCTTGAAGACGAGTTTTATTGCACCCTTAGAAATCCTCCTGACCTTTCTCCAAGCTCTACACTACAGTCTCTCCATCAGTGCTTAGATTTACTGCAATAACGTGTTTTTCCACATGAAAAGAAATCCTTAGGGCCAGGGCACACGGGCAGATTCGGGGAGATTAATTGCGATGAAAAAAACGCGAAAATCTGATTTTTTTTTTTTACAGCAAAGCAAAATTTCAGGACAATGTAATAATAAATAAGCATAAAAACCTGAAGGATTTGATCGGAGTTTGTAGCAGAAAATATTGAGATAAATTCCAACTTTGATAAATAACCCCCATGGAATAGAAATGTCACAATATAAGGCTGATTAGTAATTAATACAGACAATTACTACATGGCAGCACAGAAACCAGTGCAATTAGCATCAGAATTTAATAATCATCCCTGTAGCATCATCTTATATTACAGTCCAACCTCATTTTCTGCTGGATAATTAGTGACGACCCCTAAGTTTAGCTTCTCAACAGCTGCTCAGAGCCCACTGAGCATGTGAGTGTCACAGACACTTTCCAAGATGGTGACCCCCTGTGACAAGTCTGAAGTCCTGGATCATTGCTGCTATTGACAAGCTGAAACTTTAGGCTGATGCAATAAGTTCAGTATATAAAATATGGCACTTTAAGGCACATACATTTTTAGGGTTTAGCTCTCCTTTAAGGGCATCTCCACCCACAAACTGATTTTGCACAGTGAAAGAAAATGTAATTGTAAGCAATTTGTCGATATACATTCATTAGAAGAAAATATATCAGTGGATATTATGTAAATGTATTATTTGTAGCTTTACATTGCTTTACAGTGCATTTGTTTTTAGACGGGTTCAGTGACTCCTACTTGAAAACTGGAAAGAGCCAGAAGGAGGCAAATAATTAAAAAACAATAAAATAATAAAGAACAACTGAAAAGTTGCTTAGAACTGGCCATTCTATAACATACTAAAAGTCAACCACCCCTTTAACTAAGCTAACTAAATGGCTGCATGTTGCTGAACCTTAATGTTCCCAATATCTAAAATTTTGAACAATCTTCCATGATTAGTCCTATTTATAAGATGTGTGTAACACTATAGTTAGGTCCTCTCCTTATTGGCTGTCTCTGGTAGAACGAAGGTTACACTGGCCAATGTATATTCATTCCAGGCCTTTACAGTATATTAGAAGAGGTGTCACATGACTTTACCCACACATCCCAGCCACCTTGATGATTTAATAAAAAGAGCATGGGCAATAAAATGCACACATCTAATATCTTCAATGTTGAATACAGTTACAAAGTGTTTATTTAGTTGCAGTCAGCTGTAGCTGGTGAAAATTCGCCAGCGTGACGTCATTTTGGAACTTCGTCGATTTACTAACGGGCGCAGGCATAACTTCGCTAGCGAAAGAGACTGACGCTGGTGCTCATTCACACTCAATCGGCAGGCGAAGTTGCACTCTGGCGAAGGGATGTAACTGCGCAAATTCACTAAGATGCGGATTTATGATTTGGATACTCTGAGACAAATTGTAAATTTGTAGCCTTCCAGAGCATTTGTTTTTAGATTGGGTCAGTGACCCTCACGTGAAAGCGAGAAAGAGTCAGAAGAAGGCAAAAAGTTTTAAAACTATAAAAAAGAAAAAATGAAGACCACTTGAAAATTTGCTTAGAATTAGCCATTCTATAACAAACTTAATTTAAAGGTGAACCACCCCTTTAAGCAGCTGGTTTTAACATTAGTAACAGTAATAAAAAATAGACATGATTATAACCACGACCACACTGTTATTTAATACTTTCAACGGGTGTTCTATGCAATCCAGATAGTTTTAACTCATAAATGATGAATCAGTGTGAGGAGGTCTGTTATATAATGTACTAGACACAACATAATATGTAATTATTAGAAACGGATATTACAAACTTTTATCCTGGTAATTTAATCATATGTCTGGAACATACCCTAAAGTATTCTGTAGAAATAGGGTCTATACTTACATGTATGGTTCCTCCTCTGGTCTAAAATTCAAACTTTTTTAAAAATGATTTCCTATTTCTCTGCTTGATGATTACCAGACATGACATAAGCTGCAAAACACTGTATAGATGGAAAAGACGGGAACTCAAATGTCTGCTTTAAAAAGTCTGTTACTTACTAAAATATATATACAGGGGTGCACTAACCAATTAAAGGTCATACTGTAGATCCCAAAAGGGTTTATTAAAGCTACCTTATAAACTCGTAAATACAGAGAAAGTGCAAAAATATGTCAGTATTGATAAATATGCTAAAGCAATTCTGGAGCACAACAACTCTAAGCAAAATGCAGTGAACTCCAATGAATTAACAAACAATACTGATATACTGGTAGGGACCTGAGGTTTTCGGATAATGGATCTTTCCGTAATTTGGATCTTCATTCTTTAAAGGGATTATTTATCAAAGGTCAAATTTTAAAGTTTTATATACCTCAAATGAAATCACAACTCGAATGGTTTCTTATTTAAGATAAAACTTGAATGGAAAAAACTTGAATCAGCAAGTTCAGGGTTAACAATCCAAAAACTCAAATTGATCGGGTTTTTGGTGAAAAAAAACTCGAATTGATTGAGTATTCAAGCAAAACCCTCAGAAAAAAACTCGGACATCATCAAGGCTATTAACACCTTCAAAATATTCAAGGGACCTTTGCCATTGACTTCTACATCAACTCAACAGGTTTTAGATTTGTATTTTTGGATTCAAGCTAAAAATGTAAGTTTTGACCCAAAAAATTAACTCAAAAACTTGAATTTTTGTGGAAAACACAACTCGAACCTTAAAGTGGCAGGAAAGGCTTCATGCACTTGGGGGTGCCAAATGTTAGGCACCCCCAAGTGATTGCATTGACTTACCTGAAACCCCAGCCTGGTGCTCCTATCAGCAGAAAACTGCACCGGCCCGGGGTTATACCAGTGAGCACCAAGGAACGCTTCTCTTCCGGCTTCTTCTTTCTTCAAATTTCCCGGGGCAAACGCATGTGCAGTTGAACGAAATAGACGACTTTTTAGTTAAAGTTCGGCTTTTTGTTCTACTTTGCATGCTTCTGCCCTGGGAAATTTGAAGCATGAAGAAGCTGGAAGAGGATCGCTCCGTGGTGCTCACTGGTATAACCCCGGGCCGGTGCAGTTTTCTGCTGATAGGAACACCGGACCAGGGTTTCAGGTAAGTCAATACAATCACTTGGGGTTGCCTAACATTACTGTTTTATTATTAAGGAAATTAATTTGAAAAATGTGGATTATTTGGATAAAATAGAGTCTATGGGAGACAGCTTTTCCATAATTTCTGGATGATGGTTTGCCGGATAACAGGTCCCATAACTGTACTTTTTGAACCAACTGTTCAGAAGAATGAGTGCCAAATTATGTTTCACACTATGAAATCATTGAAATTACTTGTTGATAATATTCAATATATAGGTTTTTAACATGTCAATATAAATATGTTTCTACATCTTGCATGTTTAACAGCTTCCTCTAAATATCACCTGTTCACCCAGTCGAACACTTAGGGGCACATTTACTATTGGTCGAATATCGAGGGTTAATTAACCCTCGATATTCGACCATCGAAGTTAAATCCTTCGACCTCGAACGATTCAAAGGATTTTAATCCATCGATCGAACGATTTTCCTTTGATCACAAATTGGTAGGAAAGCCTATGTGGACCTTCCCCATAGGCTAACATTGGTGCTCGGTAGGTTTTAGGTGCCCCTTAGGGGTACATTTACTAAAACTTGAATGAATGTAATTTTTTTTTTTTTTAAATACTAATCCGACCAAACTTCCTTCCATGATTTGAACTCATTTATCAATAATTTTTCTCCAAAAAATCTAGTATCAAATTGAATCATAAGACTGACACTCCATAAACTCGATTTTATCGAGTTTTCGCTGCGAAAACTCAACTGTTTCGGATTATCAACTGGAAACCTCAAATTTTTTAAATTATCCAGGGCAAATCACGATGTCAAGGGACATATGCCATTGACTTCTACATGACCTCGACAGGTTTGAGATGGTGTATTTTCAGATTCAGATTTTTAACAGCTTTGGGGTATAACTCCAAAAAAAATTCCCCTAAACATTTTTCCCCCTAAAAACTACGACCAGAAAAAAAATCAAGGTTTAATAAATGGACCCCTTGATATATAGTGATATGAAGCATTTGGTAATATTTATTTATATGATTGTTGTCCTCTATTTATTGGAAAATTGGTGGACCATTAGCTGTCAACATATAAGTGGGGATTGTGGCTCTGTGTGTACACTGTAAATAAAGCAAAAGGCATAAGTTATTGCAGAAGGCAAAAGGATCTGGCCCTGTAGCACCGGTTTGGCTTGCAGTCTAACAGGGTAACAATTATCTCTGTCAGGGGGCAGGTTTAGCTGTTGGCTTAGTGCGGGAAGGTGGTATAATAGAAAATGTGTTCTGATGTATGAAATTGCTGGGGCTTTCTACATGGTATTCCCTGCAGGTTACTATCCTGAGCAGGGCTAAACTTGGCCTTGTTTTGTGACCCCACCAGTGCAATTACTAATGAAGTGTACTTCAAGTGGACTTGTCAAAGGGTAGTATCCCATGTAAACTCCATTAAAGTGCAGTGCAGCATCTCTGGCAGCTTCATTGGGTTAGAAATCTGAATAACATTATGCAAAGCAACTCAAACTTCCCAATTTCATAAGGGGTGACTTTGTTTGCTCTCCCTGGGGGGGGGGGTCTTAAAGAAAATGTGTAGAGGGGCAGACTAAAGAACAAAGACCTTCCTATCATTACTAGAAATAAAAATGATTGATGATTGACATATGTATGCTTTGATATATGATGATCCTTTTCAGTTTTGTGTTTCTCTTAGAATATATGAACCATGGACATTTCAACCACAGCTTTTCCAAGAAAAAAGTAAGTGGACAAAATTCCCAGGCTATTTTCATTTGTGTAGCACTATATGAACGTATTTTACAAATGCTAAGTTCTGTAACACCACCTATTAGTGATGTGCGGGCCGGCCTGATCCCCGCGGAACCTGGCCACCTTCAAATGCCGACTTACGGCTTTATAGCCACGCACCTGCTCACACTGCCCCTTTTGTGTCATCATTGTGGGGCCATGCAGGTCTATAAAAGGAACCCGGGATGCAGGCGAGTGCGGGTTAGGGTCGGGTGCGGGTTACCACAGTACACATGTTGAACTTATAGGTCCATAATATTAATTAGCAATATGAGACTCACTTTCATTTTAAATACTGATATAAATAATCGTCTGGCTAAAAGTAGAGTAAAGTGCGACTGATTTACCCTGGAGTAAAATTGCACCCCCTGCCCTATAGTAGTTACACCAATGCTTGCTAAAACTGTTAAAGGGCCTGTGTGCATTCTACATTAAAGTGGACCTGTCACCCAGACACAAAAATCTGTATAATAAAAGTCCTTTTATCACTTTGGGTGACGGGTCCCCTTTAAATAGGGTTTGACTGGAGCCTTGGGGGCCCACTGGGGCTGCAAACAAAGGGACCTCCTTGCAGTTCCCAGGGGGCCCCCTCCCAACGTCTGATTCCCTGGCCCGCGTATAGTCGGACACATCGCAATGCGCACAAATGCACGAACACCCGCGCGCAGGTTTATTTCTTTATGGGGCAGCCAAGCGGAGCAGGGCCAGGGCCCACCGGGTTTTTTCCCAGTGACCCACCGGCCCAGTCCGACACTGACAATAAACCCTGGAGCTTTGTTCATATGCATTTTGCCTTAAAGGGGTGGTTCACCTTTACGTTAACTTTTAGTATATTACAAATTGGCTAAGTCTAAGCAACTTTTCAATTGCTCTTTTCTTTAAAATAATTTTTGAATTATTTACCTTCTTTATCTGATTCTTTCTAGCTTTCACTGACCTCTTCTGAAAACAAATGTTCTGTAATGCTACATAATTATTGTTATTGCTACTTTTTATTACTCCTCTTTCTATTTAGGCCCCTCTGCTATTCATATTCCAGTCTCTTATTCAAATTAATGCATGGTTGCTGGGGTATTTTGGACCCTAGCTACCAGACTGCTGAAATTGCAAACTGGAGAGCTGCTGAATAAAAAGCCAAATAACTCATAAATCACAAATAATAAAAAATGAAAATCAATGGCAAACTGTCTCAGAATATCAGTTTCTACATGATACTAAAAGTTAATTTAAAGGTGAACCCCTTTAATGTTTTTGGACCACAATATGTACAAGACATCAAAGTTCATCAGAGTTCACTGTTTTGTTCACATTTGAATTCTCATTTCGTTGTTCCAATAATTTTTTTGTCGGTTGTAATAGAGACTATTTTACTATGTTTACATAAAGGTGACCATAGATGTGCAGATTTACCTTCACATTGGATGGACGATCGTTCGGTGCCATCTCCCGACCTGCCACTAACCATTCCGATCAAATAAAGTACAAAAGAACAGATCAACCGATGTTCTGCCCCTGACAATCGTATAAAAGTTATGTCCGACAAAGCTGGTGACAGTCTCAAATCTTTGCGTAATATTTCCTTAAAAAAGCAGGACAGTATGGTTTGTGGAACAGAATTGATCTAAAGCTTCCAATCTGGCCTGGATTAGAGATGTGAACATGATACTGCTTTTCACTTGGAATAATGCCCACAGGCCTGCGTTGGCATTGATTGTTATTATAGGAAGGGTGATGTAATGTATCATTCTTGCCAAATTCGTTTATCAATCCCAGTCCTGTCAGTTATTGGAAGGGGACATCAGATTTTCATTAGTTACTCTCTTGCTGCAAGTAGCCATGCACTATATTTACTAGTTTTAAAGACAATTGTTCACATATACTTGATCTACAGATAACAAAAGATTGCAAATAAGATGATTTGTTCATAAGATCAGTTTTTCAGGTGCCCATATGCAAAAACACACCAGTTGGCAGAAACATTTTTCTCATGGCTCCTTGTGCGCATACATGTTACACAGTCCCTGATTATCACGTTTTTTGTCATATTCGCATAACCCACACACTATGGTCCAGGGGCGTAACTACAGGGGAAGCACACCCTGTGGCTGCAGGGGGGGCCAGGAGTGTAGGGTGCCTAAAAGGGGTCATAATTAATGGGCAATTTCTTTTTTGTTTTTTATTTTCCGTTTTCGAACTACAAGATGGATATCACAGTAAGAAATATGCATTATTATTTCAAGCAATACATTTGAAAACAAATTTAAATATATCTTGGTAGAATAGGTCAGCTTACCAATGCTTACCTTAAATTGAATTTGCTGTGTGGCCTGTAACATCTAGTTAAACCACGGCTATGGTCAATTTTATCAGGAGCCGATTAATCCGCCTTGACATTTTTCTAAGTTAAGAGGAAACCCACGCTGACATAAGAACATATGTTCTTGAAGATAGTGCCCTGTTCACAATCAAACTCAGGACCCCACCCCACCGCTGCAAGGCAACAGTACCACTAAAGGTGGCCATACACGGGCCAATAAAAGCTGCGGACAGACCGTGTCGGGCACCCGTAGGCCCACTGCCATTTGTCGCCCCTGTCCCCTCCCCCTATTTGTGCAAATTTTCATCATCTGGACTGGAGTAATGGGGTTTGGCGCATGGGAAATTTAAAAAATAATTGTATCTCCAGCACATTCCCAGTGTTTTTGAACCAATGTGGATGTGGTTTGGCAGCATGCCGCCCTAGGCCCTGGCCTAGGTGGCCTTTCCACAAATCCGGGCCCTGAGTCTGAAGTATATTAACCTTCTATTGGATAATACATTACTTATATTTAGAAGATTCCCTGCAGTTCCTATATAAACTCATCCAGACTGCAGATTTTCACATTGATATGGTCATGGAGCTTATTTGTTTTCTTTTGTATTACATAGTAACATAATAAGTAAGACACACATAAATCAAGTTCAACCTTTTTACTCTATTCTAACCTGCCTAACTGCTAGTTGATCCAGAGAAAGGCAAAAAAAAAAAAACCATATTATTTGGTAGTTTGTTATTTTCCCTAATGTGTTACCCCCTTATCAACCTTAATCCTTCATATGCCTGTAGGTACCCAGGCCTGGCAGAGAGGCATTTGGAATGACTGGCCGATACATTTAAACTCTTTGAAGAAGTAAGTAAACAGTGGAGTTAAAGAACAGATGGAGTTTGCCCTACAATCTCCACCTCTTCGTTTTAGGGTGGAGGCTTGGTGGGCAGAGCATCAGTGTCCCACATAAGAAGCTCCTGCTGGCCAGCTGTAGCCTCAGCCTCCCCACATGCCTGCCTACTAAACAGTCTTTCTCTGCTGCCATCCACTAAGCCTGCTCACTGCTGAGGAGCTGGGATATGTACATCTGCTGAGCTGCTAAAGGCTAATTCCATTGCAGAAGTCAAGATGCCTAGACGAAAAGGCTTGTGTCTATTCCTACAGATGTTACTTCTTCATCTTTATGGAGTGTGTCAAGCCCAGCCAAATTATCAAGGTAACAAATAAGTGTAATTCTATTGCTGGTCAGCTCTGCTCCTGTCTGTCCTACTCATGGCTCTAGAACATATCATTTAATAGCCTGATTATTATTGTTATTATTATGAAGACAAAGATTTACAGTAGAACCCTCATTTTACGTTTTTCAGGGGACCAGAAAAAAATTGTGTAAAATCCAGGAAAATGTAAAATCAGGGAAACTTATTATGCATAATATATAGATGGGACCACAAAACAACAATGTAAAATGAGGGAAAACTTAAAATCAGGGGAGGTAAAATGGGGGTTCTACTGTATTAGAAACAAAGGCAACCCTTTGTTTTTTTCTTGTTTTTCTAAGTACAGATCCGTTATCCAAAAAGCTCCAAATACAGGAAGACAATTTCCAATAGACTAATCAAATAATCCAAATTTTTGAAAATGATATACTGTTGCTCTGTAATAAAACAGTATGTTGCAACTGATCCCAACTACGATATAATTAATCTATATTGGAGAGGCAAAACAATCCTATTGGGTTTAAATAATGTATAAATTATTTTTTAAAAGACTTAAGGTATGGAGATCCAAATTACAGGAAACCCCCAGTTCCCGAGCATTCTAAATTACAGGTCCCATACCAGTATATGAAAACTAAAAAAATCAAACTAAATGAAATGGGCTGATATTTTTGTGGAACATATAAGCTTTTTTGAATATTCTACGTTTGCAGCTTTTGAAAGTCTCCAGAGTGCCAGTCTCCTCTCCTTGCTTAAGGAATTTGCTGGTTTCTTTGGCAGTATTTATAGATGGAAAATGTTAGTGTAAATGTACTAATGGTTTTTTTGGGCATTTTGTGAAGGACTGTCGACTTTCTAGGTGCAACTGCCACCGCCAGCTGGTGTCACATTCCTGAGATTACATAACCACACTTTCATTTATTCGCTTTAGTAACATCATTGGACACATTTAGAAAAAGGCCAGCTGCGGTAACACAATGATGCACTAAATGGCACCTCCAACACAGGAATCTTTGTAAATCTGCTCAGGGAATCAGCACCTGCTTGTGGCCATTTACCCTTATTTATAGACTTTTATTTAGTTCATGTCACAATTAAGAATAAAGAAAGGCCATCATGCAAAAAAAGGCCTTGCATTTATTCAGTTGTGTCTCTTTGCTTTGCTAGTTATACAAAACAAGCTCAGGGAATTACACTAAGTAGGACCAAATGCTGTATATCGGCAGAACTATTCCTGGGGGAGTGTGATTGTCTTGTTCCACACAATGGATTGTACGAGTGTATATAAATTTAAAGACATACCCACTTGCCTCTTACTATTTCCTCTAGCTCTTAAAACATTGTATGAGTAGTCTGGGTTGGACTGAGGTGTGTCCAATGGGGCCGCTAACCCAGGGCCCCCCACACCTGAGACCCCTGTTGCCTGCTTGTTCACCCACCACCAGCCCCCCCTCACTGCTCACACCTTATAGTTACTTTTGTGAACAGGGTAGAGAGGGCAGCGGGTAGCGACTGTGGAGGGCAGTGGGGAACTACGGTGGAGAGCAGTGGGGAGCGACAGTGGAGGGCAACCGTGAGCGATGGTGGAGGGCAGTGGTGGAAGGCAGTGGGGAGCGACGGTGGAGGGCAGTGGGGATCGATGGTGGAGGGAAGTGGGGAGCGACGGTGGAGGCAGTGACAGTGGAGGGCAGTGGGGAGTGACGGTGGGGAGCGACGGTGGAAGGCAGTGGGGAGCGACGGTGGAAGGCAGTGGGGGATGACAGTGGAGGGCAGTGGGGAGCGAAGTGGTGAGCGACGGTGGAGGCCAGTGGGGAGTGGTGGTGGGGAGCGACAGTGGAGGGGAGCGATGGTGGAAGGCAGTGGGGGATGACGGTGGAAAGCAGTGGGTAGCGATGGTGGAGGGAAATGCGGAGCGACGGTTGAGAGCAGCGGGTATCGATGGTGGAGGGCAGTGGGGAGCGACTGTGGAGGGCACCTGGGAAAGATGGTGGAGGGCAACGGGGAGTGCTGGTGGAGGGAAGTGGGGAGTGACAGTAGAGTGCAGTGGGAAGCAATGGCAGAGGGCAGCAGGGAGTGATGGTGGAGGGCAGCGATGGCGGAGGGATTTGGGGAGTGACAGTAGAGTGCAGTGGGAAGCAATGGCAGAGGGCAGCAGGGAGTGACAGTGGAGGGCAGCAATGGCGGAGGGCTTTGGGGAGTGACAGTAGAGTGCAGTGGGAAGCAATGGCAGAGGGCAGCGAGGAGTGATGGTGATAGTGATTCCGTTCTACTACAGCCAGTTGCATGTTCTTTGAATAACAGACCAGAGTATTATGGGAAATAGAACCTTGTATGGAGGGGAGCTGATTTTGGCTACATTGCAAGGAGTAAGGACAGATGCTTGGTAGCGAATTCATTTATAAAAACTTTACGGGCAATAACACAAATTAATTTATTGCCTTGGAAAACACTTTTCCGTTACCTAACATGGGGATAGCTGAATATAAAACACTTTACATGTAGTGATCCAGGGTTATTGCCAGAATATGCCTCCTTCCACATTTATCCACATGTGGGCAATCGCTATCGTGTTAGTGAAGGGAAATATATTTTCAGAAGCTTTGTGGACAGTGGACAACAAAACTCTTTGTCTGTCATTGCCCTCAATTGAAACTGAAGCTCAGCAAATAAGGCTATAAAATCGGCTAAAATTAGACGTGGAATAGATTTTACTCCCTTGTCTCCCAGTACCACAAGCAATAAATACACCATACTGTGGCATGTTGCATATTGGGCATTAGACACAAGGCAACACTAGGGATGTAGAAGAAACATTCCATGGGAGGAACATATGCTAATTCTGCTCAGTATACCTTTAGCACAAGGCTAGTCAGGGGCTGCTACAGGGAGCAGTAAGAGTCATTGAAGCAGCTAGTAATGACTCTCTGCCTCTTGCAGGTCATTTACTCAGCTGCACCCAATTTGTAAGGAGGTCCAGCTGTGATGAGACTGTATATGATCTTGGTTATTAAACCAGCCCCAGGTTGACCAATAATTTAGACCCTAGAAGACTTATGGATTCCACAGAAATTAACTGTAATTTGCAATAAAGCTCGTTTTTTCCCAGTATTTGGTTTGATGATAATGTAGCAATGCGCATGCAAAGGTTAGTTCTATACTGTTGCTCATTAGTAAAACCTCTGTACAAGCATCTGGTTTTACTCTTAGCAAAGCACACATCTGCGATCCGGTTTATTAGACTTTTCCATTGTACGGTTGCTGTTTTAATTTGCTTTTTACACATGTAACACCACACTAAACCTCTGTTATGGATGGCAGCATACAGAGATGAATAAGCACATCCTTTGTAGCTGGTATTTATGACACATTTCTGTTCCAAACTTTGTTCTAAGGCTTAATGAAGAGGAATGTTGACTGACTCAGTGATTTACCATAGGATACTATCCTTCCATCAGGATTGCATTAAACTAGTAGCTAGTCTCAAAATAGGTTATTCAGGCTCTATTTGTAGCCCCCGTTTTAACCGAAATAGCCTATATATTAATGGTGCTTTTTTAAATTAAGTTAATGAAAAAATGTCTTTAGCTTATTATACAGCATTTGTTTGTTGGTAATCCATTTGGCCATAATATACTCAAGCTTGTTGTTCATGGCAAAGTATATGGATAAATGCATGGGGACCTTTTGCACCATGATCAAGCTTTATTTACAATAGGCTCTGACCATCTGTGGTTATATGATAGTTATCCCCAGGCAAGGCGTGTGCATGCACCTGGCAACGCATATGTCAGACTGTAGTTGTACAGTATTTTGTTGCTTTAGTAAGATTAGTAGCACTTTTATTTATCTGTTACAGCCATATGGCCGAGATTAGCAAAGAACCCCTATATCTCTTTAGAAGAGACAACAGCTGCGTAGCTCCTCGGAGCTTGGACTTGAAATGGGTTGACTTGTCATAGACCAGATTGATTGGAGTAAATGTGTTATAGGCACCATAGGATGTGAAACACTGCATTAAAAGATTTTCAAATCTGGTTGATTTTTGGACAGATTTCAGTGGGACAGACATTTTCAAGGGCAACATACCCAAATCTATAAACTGCCAATTTGGTCTGGATGAATGGAGTCAGCAGCTTTTATCCACTCATGTATGGCCAGCTTTACATAAAGGGATTGTTATAGTTATATACAAAAACAGCGTCTGACTCGGGCTCTGGGGCTGCCTCCTTAGTCTTCCCCAGCCCCTTTGTTTACTTTTCTAGGGGCAGAGTGGAGGTCGGGGGCAGTGGAAAAGTGTGAGGCAACGAGTGGGTCTGGGTTGACGGGGCCCAGGGGGTTTGTTCCCAGTTATCCG
Organism: Xenopus laevis; assembly: GCF_017654675.1. NCBI lineage: Eukaryota > Metazoa > Chordata > Amphibia > Anura > Pipidae > Xenopus > Xenopus laevis. The sequence goes on from NC_054371.1 coordinate 202,776,269, forward strand.
CCGTCCCAGTCTGACCCTGCAAGCAAATGACTTGTGTCTAGGGGATTACACCCTAAAATCAGTAAGAGAACTTTGTGCTGCAACTTGTGATTGTGATTGACCCAAGTTATCTGCTTCCACAAACACATTCTGTTTATGGATGCCCACTATGATGCTGTATTCCTGGTGAAAAAATACTGCACTGTGGGTAAAATTGCACAAATTCACATCAAAACAGATATATTCATGGGTTAAATATCTGAGCCTTCAGTAAATCTAATCATTTTACAGTATTCTGGCAGGAGCTCCCTACATGCCGTCCAGTAGCTTCTACCATCGCTTGTATAAAATAAGAGCCTACGGCTGCATTCCTGACTGTAATATCAAGGACAAGAATAGAACTATCCTGGATGTAAGCTGCACAAAAGTACAAGAAAGAGTTCAGTCCAAGGGGCACATGCTGCAGGAGGAGAATCTTTAATATACATTATCTACCCTCCTTGCTTGCGTCCAGCTCCTTAATGTTCATTCTGCTTTTCTCTCTATATATATGTTGCTGCATGTGATTTGAATTTCTGAAAACTTCTATATTCTAATGTAGTTATTTACAATGAAACATTGGCGAGTAGTTGTGTTCACATAATACCAAAAAGCCTTCGGATACAGTGGCCATAGCTAAATGATTCAGTTTTGTGGGTATATCCAGATTACAAAGAAATAAAAGTCCTTGATTGAATATTATTTTCCTGTACAAACATGTTTAAGCAATTCATATGGTAGCAAGACTCAAGAAACAAAGATGGTAGCAGCCAGACATCTGTTGTTGCATTCCCACTGTCACATCAAAGTGTGTTTTTGGATGGACACATGGAAATTTACCTCCTACTGCAAATTTTTCTTCGATCATAAATCAAGTCATCTTTCTATTAAAGTCATAAGGAATCCTTCATTTGTACCCTGGAAGTCACCAAACTTCCTAGTTCTGGTTTCCATCTCCTGATGCCTCAAGAACAAATAAAATGATTGTCTCTTCTATGTTCTCTTTCAGTCTTCGATCTTCTATCCGTGTCGGTTCAAAGGCAGGTCACCTCTTTCCTTCAAAGCGCACTGAGCAATCCTTCCATGAATGAGGTGTATGTCTTGTCAACTTTCAAACTGCAGCCCAAGTCCACAGTTACGCTCTTTGGACTTTATTCCACCAGTGACAACAGCAGGTTCTTTGAATTCACAGTTATGGGTCGTTTAAACAAAGGTAAGTCTTTGAGACACACCAAATAGATAGTACATAATACAATACTGATATCTATATATATATGACATTGTCAGTATGTGGACACCTTCCAAATATAAAGTTAGTCCTCTCTCTTTGCTGCTAAAACTGTCTGTACTCTCTATTCTTCTGGAAAGGATTTACACTAGATTTTGGAACATTCTTGGTGGGATTAACTTCCACTCATACAGAGTAAATTGGGCAAGGATTTTGGGTGATCAGGTTTACATAAACTTTCCAGCATATTCTATGGGGTTAAGTCCTTCCACTCCCATCTCTGCAAACCAATTCTGTCTTATTTTGTGCACTGGGTTATTAGCCTGCTGAAACAAGAAAGGACCTTCCCCAAACTGTTGCCACAAAGTACAGAGTTGCCAAGAATATCATTGTATTTTGTAGTGACAGCAGTGATGGATGTGGCTTAAATAGTCAATACCAAGGTGTATACACATACTTTTGGCTATATAGTTTATATACAAGTGTATAAACAAGCAATTCATAGCCTGTAAAATATATTCTTATAATACACAAAAGCCATGAATATCTTGTAAATGATATCCTTATAAACGGGGAGTTCTGATGTCATCAGTTATAAACGGTGAGTTCTGATGTCATTTTTGTCATATGACTCACTGAAACTTGTGTATTATAATAAATAAAGTACCCCCAGTAGCAATATATGAGGATATTCCATGACCTGTATAAAAACACTCGTCCTTCGGCCTTCTGCTTTTATATGGTCATGAAACTCCTCGGTAACTTATAATATCCTTATATTTTACAAGAGGGGGTACTTTATTCACTATATAAACATTGCTTAGTGGTGTTATAATTGACACCTGCAACTTTGTGCCTTTATATGGTCGTGGGACTCCTAGCTGACTTCTAATGAACTTATATTTTACAATGGAGGTAACATTATGCTCTCTCTCTCTCTAAATTAGGGATGTATCCACTATTTTAGGATTTGGCTGAACGTTGAATCCTTTGTGAAAGATTCGGTCTAGTTCTGAACCGAATCCGAACTTTAATTGGCATATGTAAATAAGGGGAGAAGGAGAGAAAGAGAACCATGCACATAGTGAGCGATTAAAAATTGTTTACTTCCTTGTTTGTGTGACAAAAAGTCACATGACTTTTTTGGATTCGGTTTGGCCAGGCACTTGGATTCTGCCGAATCTGAATCCTGCTGAAAAAGGCCAAATCCCAGAAATGAATCCTGGATTCGGTGCATCTCTACTGTAAATATATATATTTTACACACACACATCCATATGTAATAGATTAAAAGGAATCAGAGAAGATCTGTCAGAGGCATAATATGGAATTCTCTACCCAAAATTTTAGATTCACTCGTCCAAGCAAAGCACCAATATACTATGGTGGAATCTTTTCTAAATTCCTGATAAAGTGAAACTATTATATCCCAGCTGTTTAAACATATAAAAGAGTGTAAAGCTGTGAATTATGTGTATTGCTGTGAATTAACGTTACCACCTTTTTTTTTGTATTGTGTCACATTTTTGGTAAAAAATTATTGATCCCCGGGGTTGAGAGACACTTAAAATGTACTGCTTGTATGCTATAGAACAGGCAGAGCTGTGACTCTATTTGACAAAAAACACTTGTGATAAGGATGGAAGCAATTGTATTGGGGGAAAACTGTAAAATATGTGCGGTTATAAGTCCTGAGTTCCAGTTGTGTCCTTGCTAATTATTTTTATTGGCTAGGTAGGTAGGTTTTAATGGATTGTGAAGATTAGTCTAAAGTAAAACAAAATATCGGGTTCATGATTTCAGTCTAGAGATGATAAACATTATTCGTGCCAAAAGACAACTGCCGGTGTAACTAATAGCAGAGAGTTGGCTACAGTCTCCACCTTTTTTTTTTTTTTTAGATTTTAAGCTTTAAAGGAGAAGGAAAAGCTAAAATTAAGTAAGCTTTATCAGAAAGGTGTATATATATATATATATATATATGTGTGTGTATATATATATATATATATATATATATATATATATATACTGTAAACCTTCAAAGTAATGCTGCTCTGAGTCCTCTGTTAAAAGAAACACCACATTTCTTTCCTTCTTTTTTTTTCTTTTTACTTTTTTATTAAATTTTTTAACATAAATTTACAAAGTAACAGTACAGAAAATTATAAAGACAATAACACCCAAAAAAAACCATTTCTTTCCTTCTATTGTGTACACATGGGCTTCTGTTTCAGACTTCCTGTTTTCCGCATAAACCTCCAGGGCTAGGGCTTGAGCATGCTCAGTTTGCTCCTCTCTCCCTCTCACCCTCCCTTTTCCCTCCTCCCCTCCCTGCTGTAATCTGAGCCTAGAGCTGTGAGTGAGCAGGTAAATACTCAGGCAGGAAGTGATGTCACACCAAGCTAATATGGCAGCTGCTATCTGAAACAAACAGCTTCTAGAGCTGCTTACTCGGGTATGGTAAAGCATTCTACTGAATAAATATAGTCTTATAGATTGCACTATTGTGGCTAATCTATTGGCAATAAACTGCATCAGTAGCTTTCCTTCTCCTTTAATAAGCAAGGCCCTTTCTACTTTTTGCATTGGTCAGAATATGTTGGTGCTTTATTATGTAAATTCAGAAACATTGTCCGTACAACTTCACCTCCCAGTGCCTATAGCATGCCAGTTGGTGAATACTTAATTCACAGGTCTCCATGGCATAGGGCTGAATAACAGGCCTAATGATTTTGGGAATATCACAAACCTGTGATGTTCCCAACAACTGACACAGGCCAGGTTGTTAATGGATGGAAGTGATAGGACAAGCTGACCAGTTTGATCTACTGCTCTTTTTTACTGTACCTCTACAGCCATATCCTCTCTCATATTTCACTCTAAGGCATCCCAGGCTTGCAGTCGGTGTCAGAGAGGGTCTCAATCACAGGGCTGTTGGGAATAGGATCAAGGAGACCCCAGAGATGGGGACATCATCTGTTGCCACATTTAATTAAGGGCCTGGTAGCACAGACAACGTAGCGGCATTTAGGGCCTAAGTCCATGCATCTATTCATCAGGCATTATATAGTGACACATATAACATATTAGAAGCAAAGTATCATGTTAAAAAACTTATATATATATATTTTTTTTTTTTCAGCCTCTTTACGATACCTCCGGAGTGATGGGAAGTTACACTCAGTCTTCTTTAATAAGCTTGACATAGCTGATGGGAAGCAGCACACGCTTCTGTTGCACCTGAGCGGCTTACACCGGGGCGCAAGCTTTGCAAAGCTCTACATAGACTGTAATCCGACAGGTGTTGTTGAAGATCTACCCCGGCCGTTATCAGGGATAAGGCTCAACACAGGGTCTGTGCACTTAAGAACACTACAGAAAAAGGGACAGGTAAGCATAACAATGGAACTTTCCTTCACTAAATGCAGTATGTTCTATGTTACATCTACATGAAGTATGGTTTAAATAGAACATCTATATAATTTTCGGGTACTTGTAATCTTAACATACTGGCTGGCAATTTAACTAACCACTACTTAACATGAGGGGTTTCAGAACAAGACAATAAAAAAGCGATTTCCACCAGGCATAGCCAATAAACAATAAGAGGCACATTTAGCAAGGGTCAAATTTCGAGTTCATGCAAGTTTTTTTAAAAACTCCCATAAACTCCCTTTCGAATCGAATGTATTAATAAAATCGAATTTTGTCAGCTCGGACGAATTGAATTGACCAGGAATCTAATTTGATTTGAATTTTAAAAACTTGATTTGAATTTAAAAAACTCAATTTCGATGTCAGGAAGGCTGCAAACATCACTAAATAGATCCCTGGACCTCTCCTATTGACTTATACAGCAATTAGGCAGGTTTAAGGTGGCAAATAGCCAAATATGAGTTCTTAAATAGCCAGAGTATAATAAATCTCGAAATTCGAATAAAAACTCGAATCGAGTATGGATAATTCACAATTTGAATTTGAGAGTTTTGACCAAAAAAAAAAAATCTAAAATTCGAATTCACAACCCTTAATAAATCTGCCCCTAAATGTGTCTGCTACTCTCTCTCTCTCTCTCTCTCTCTCTCTCTCTCTCTCTCTCTCTCTCTTGGAGTTTGTTTATAGAAGTTATTGATTGTGTACAATACCCTGTCCTCTCTATGGACGTTGCCTTTTATAAAATTAACCTATGAATCAAAATGTTCCCTGAAATGGGTTTAGAATTCCTGCTTGAATTAAACCCAAACACCTGAATCTTTTGTTTGGTATTTTGTCCCTTATAACCATTTGCAATATATAATAGGGAACTCGTATATGCCCACATATACATTTCAGCACCAACAGAATGGCAAAAATATAGAACATTTATTATGTGCACATATACAGTATATTAAATCTTTACGCCTGCTTTATTTATATTGTGCATTAGTGAGCTCCATAATAAGGGGACTGGTTATACTCAGATATGTCTATATATGTCTAGTAGTTTTTGTACGGTTTTTAGAATGCGTTTACTTTCTTGCTACAGGATTCCATGGATGAATTAAAACTGGTAATGGGAGGCACTCTGTCCGAGGTAGGAGCAATACAAGAATGTTTTATGCAGAAAAGTGAAGCCGGACAGCAGACAGGTAAGGGTGTGAAAAAACAAGCATATTTTAAAATAACTAGCTCTCCTTCAGTCCCAGCTCAACATCAGTAATAAAGGGTGGTATAGTGAGATGCATTAACCCATGTTCCCCAGGGTGATTTCATAGCTGACAGCTGTATCCCATTAAAGGCTTTTTTTCACAATTCAGATGATTTTGTTCAAAGGAGAGTGACTTTGGTGTGTATCACATAACACTGGATTAAAAATAATAAGTTAGACATTACGTGGTTTTAACATACAGGTATTGGATCCGTTATCCGGAAACCCGTTATCCAGCTCCGAATTATAGAAAGACCATCTCCCATAGACATTTTATCAAAATAATCCAGATTTTTGAAAATTATTTCCTTTTTCTCTGTAGTAATAAAACAGTACAGGTATGGGACCTGTTATCCAGAAATGCTCGGGGCCTGGGGTTTTCCAGATAATGGATCTTTTCATAATTTGGATCTTCATACCTAGGGGCACATTTACCTAGGGTCCAACATCGAGGGTTAATTAACCCTCGATATTCGACCGTCTAAGTAAAATCCTTCGACTTCGAATATCGAAGCCGAAGGATTTACCGCTATTCCTACGATCGAACGATTCGAAGGATTTTAATCCATCGATCGAAGGATATTCCTTCGATCAGAAAATTGTTAGGAAGCCTATGGGGACCTTCCCCATAGGCTAACATTGGCCTCGGCAGGTTTTAGGTGGCGAACTAGTGGGTCGAAGAATTTTTTAAAGAGACAGTACTTTGACTATCGAATAGTCCAATAGTTGAACGATTTTTAGTTCGAATCGTTCGATTCGAAGGTCGTAGTCGAAGGTCGAAGTAGCCCATTCGATGGTCGAAGTAGCCAAAAAAAACATTCGAAATTTGAACTATTTTTCCTCTATTCCTTCACTCGAGCTAAGTAAATGGGCCCCCTAAAGTCTACTAGAAAATCATATAAACATTAAATAAACCCAATAGGCTGGTTTTGCCTCCAATAAGGATTAATTATATCTTAGTTTAGATCAAGTACAAGCTACTGTTTTATTATTACAGAGAAAAGGGAAATTATTTATAAAAATTTGGATTATTTGTATAAAATGGAGTCTATGGGAGATGGTATTTCTGTAATTCTGAGAATTCTGGATAACGGGTTTCTAGTGGACTAAAGGTATGAAGATTCAAATTATGGATCTGTTATCCGGGAAAACCTCAGGTCTTGAGCATTCCTGTTTATCTTAAAAATTCTATTTTTTAGCCCCAGACCATTGCACTTGACTTTGTGACAAAGTCAGAAATTGTTAACCTATAGGTCAGGACCCAAAAACAAGCCCCATGCTTGGGTTCCCATGGTTTCCTCTGATAACGAGAATCTTATCCCAGCATAAAAAGACCCACTACTGGTTCTAAAGCTTTAAAAAGTCTTGGAAATGTCCGTGGACACCACCAGAACCTTCTAACTCAAGATGGTAGTAATTAACTAAAAGATATTTATATTTGTTGACCATCCATGAATCCAGTCTGTCAAGGATGAATTTGTGAGCAAATGACAGTGGTCAGTCTTTTTGCCAAAGTTTTCAGCAGTGCCTTAATGCACCCATTGAAAATAGACTTGGCTCGAATGGAGTCCCAGTATCATAAGAGTAAGAGAGAAGGAGATCCGATCTGCTTATACAGCATATTATGTCATAAACTCTTAATGTCATTTTTATGTTTTATCATATTGCAGACCCTACACCTATGTTGGTTTGTTTTATCCCAGTAAAGGTATAGGATCTGTTATCTGGAAACCCGTTATCCAGAAAGCTCCAAATTATTGAAAGGCTATTTCCCATAGACTCCATTTTATCCACGTAATCCAATTTTTTTTCCTTTTTCTCTGCAATAATAAAACAGTACTTTGTACTTGATCCAAACTAAAATATACTTAATCCTTCTTGGGGGCAAAACCAGCCTATTAGTTTATTTCATGTTTAAATGATTTTCTAGTAGACTTAAGGCATGAAGATCCAAATTGCAGAAAGATCCGTTATCAGGAGAAGCCCAGGTCCTGAGCATTCCTGTAATAATAGTGTTTAGCTACAGCACAAACAGTTCCAAGTAGAACATGTCAATCTGTATTTAATGTGTTAACAAGCAGTGGATTATTGGACGCTATTAAAACTGGCTAAAATATTGAAACAGGTATTTCAATTAAGATTCACAATTCTATGACAGATACCGCAAGCTGTTATATAACTTCTGGCCTTTACTATTTGGCACTCACCCTGCCTTACTAATCCTCTGCAATAATTTTAAACAAGATGTTTCCCGAAAACTGCAGTATAACACCGCTTCTACAGCCAAGACTAAACGACAGAAACCATTCATATTCACAGATGTTTTAGTCTTTGAGATCTGTCCGCTTAACCAAAGCGTTTAGCCAGGCAAAAGCGAACCCATTGGAACATTGATGAATAATGAAATGCAAGAGAACACTAGGGTCACTAGGCAACATAACAGTCTACCAATGTTAAAGGGGCAGTTCACCTAAAGATTCACCTTTTGTAATAGGCCAAGGATACCCCTATCCCCTGGGGCATCTCTCATCCCCCTCAAGAATGACACAGAGACTTAATTGGTGCAAAATATGTGTGGAAGTCACTTTCTTTATTTATTACTTTTTGCTAAAAAGGACTACGTACCCCCTGACCCCCAGCTGCGGCTCCTATCACCAACCTGGGCATTGTGCCCACACCGTAATAGACAACCATAGGGAGCAGGGATCATGGGGCCAAGCGCCCTCTGTGACCAATCAGTCGCCCATCCTCCTGCTCCCAACCGTGTGCATAACTGGCGCTAACCCCAGCCCCTTGCATGACTCAGACAAGACCGTGCAGTCAAAGTCTGCTCCACACTAGTGACTCTCCAAAGGGTAGGCCTGCACTGTAACCGTCTTTTCTCCTGGAGCCGCACTGCCGCTGACCCCCACACATTTGTAGCCGCAGCTGATTTCAGGGAGTACCTTTGACTTCACATATAATAATGCTCCAGAGGAAGGCGAAAAAAACCCTTCGGTGTGTGTTTCCAATTGGCACCGCAGGGGAAAATTCCTTCCTGACCCCATCTAGGCGATCGGTCCGAAGACCCTGGAGCACCTTCTTAGCCTCCATCCACCTACAGGGTGGGAGGGTGGGAAACAAAAACAAAAATTAGTCTGCTGCTCCTGGCTTGGTTTCCTCCTTAAGCATCTGTCCCTTCTCTGCCCCAGCCCCCTTTACCTCCCCCAGCCCGCCCCCTTTTTTCCAGCCACCAGGTATCTCTCCCTTTGTTCCCTTTGTATGTGTCCAGGGGGAGGGAAAGGGGGGGCTGGGGTGGCAAACAGCCCCAGCTGCGTGACAAAGTACCTAAAGCCCTGGGGGAAGGGGTCCCTTGCCTAAGTCCCACTCTCCCCTATACAGGTTTCGTTCCCTCTAGGCCAAGGATACCCCTATCCCCTGGGGCATCTCTCATCCCCCTCAAGAATGACACAGAGACTTAATTGGTGCAAAATATGTGTGGAAGTCACTTTCTTTATTTATTACTTTTTGCTAAAAAGGACTAGGTACCCCCTGACCCCCAGCTGCGGCTCCTATCACCAACCTGGGCATTGTGCCCACACCGTAATAGACAACCATAGGGAGCAGGGATCATGGGGCCAAGCGCCCTCTGTGACCAATCAGTCGCCCATCCTCCTGCTCCCAACCGTGTGCATAACTGGCGCTAACCCCAGCCCCTTGCATGACTCAGACAAGACCGTGCAGTCAAAGTCTGCTCCACACTAGTGACTCTCCAAAGGGTAGGCCTGCACTGTAACCGTCTTTTCTCCTGGAGCCGCACTGCCGCCACCCAATGGAAAAGGGGGGAGGGGTACCACCTGTCCTTTTCCATGGCCCACCTATACCTCCTGTGACTTCCACCACTCCTGAATAAATGACCCGATGTTCCCTAAAAACAGATCCAAACCCTCACTTGACAGATGAACTCCATCTTCCCTAAAGAACTGGTGTTGCTTACTTCTTATGTTGTCGTGCCTTATGATACCTTTCCCAAAGGAACACATGAATTTATGCATGGCCCGGTTCACTTTCTTTCTAGCTTTCTCCACGCCTTTGGGTGAAATTGCCCCCCTCCAATTGCTCCTCTGTATAATGTCTGACCAAGCTAACCCCCCGACCTTCCTGTTTTCCAGCATCTCCGACAAGTCGGCCCTCATGTTCTCTATGAGTGCTGGAGTCTTTTTTGACGTGAGATCGTTTCCCCCTGTATGAATTATAACTAAATGCACGAAATTAACTCGATGGAGCGCGTTATAGAACCTACCTTTTAGCTGCTCCCATCTCATACCTCTCCAACCCTGCCATGCCAACTTCATGTGTTCCTTTGGTAACCCCAGCTGTTGCCCTGCTGCATGCTTTTTGGCCCAAAAAATAAATGAGTGCCCTATGACCAATATGTTGACAGCAGATCCACACCTTGCTGCGAAGTAAATACATATGCAGGGTTAGCTTCCATTTCTCATTTTTTCCACGGGCCGTATATACTTCCTATATGCCTCTGATTTCCATCTCCCCCTCTTTTTTATCTTCTCTATACACTCCCCCCTCATTGCTGCCTCTGTTGCTGCACCTATTCTGAAAGAATGTGAACTAAATTTCTTTGGGTCCCAACCATTGACTATTACTGCCTTCTTCAGCACCTGGCTAAACTGGAAAGCAGAAAGGGGGGATGAGTCTTTGTGCAGTAGTAGCAGCTGCCCACCCCCGGGCCGGACTGTCCTATAATTCACCAGTGCCTTGACCGTACATGTTATTTTACCTGTGGCCTCTATACCTATCCACCTCCCTTTCCCTTCCTGATCAGTTTTAGATCTACTAACATAGACCAATGCTTTCCCCTCTTGTATAACTACGTGCTTGTCCATTAAACCTTTCCCTGCTGCCTTTTTTGATGGGGGGACCAATTCACTTAACCGCAACGCCCCCCCAAATGCTAATGTGAATGCTGCCCTGAACAGCATATATTCAAATTGATCAAAACAGACCTTTTTTAATGCCCTTATGACCAGAGTCAGCCTGCTTTCCACTATTGGTTCTCTCTCATCTACTCTAGGGCCCTCCGCTCTTGCCCATCCTTTTATAACTTTCCTAATTACTGGGCTGCGTACTATCTCAGGTCTACCTTCTGCTACTGAAAAATGGGAAATCGCCGCTAGCGTGGCGCTGGCGCCTGCTTTTGATTTTCCCTCCCTATACATTAACGCCAGAAATGACAACAAATCCTTAGTGCTGCCCTCCCTCTTACCGCTTTCGCAGAATAGTTGCCATCTTTTCCATGCCTTTTTGTATGCGGCAAGAGTTCTCTCGGATACAGATTTCCCGTACAGCTCTTCTAAGAGAGGTTCACCAACTGCCATAAATTATCAGGGCAATTATGAGGTGTTTTTGCTGCGTTGGGTGCCAATTTAAAGAAAAGATCCCATTTTTCCCTTGACAATGCGTCTGCCAATGTGTTTTCTACACCTGGGATGTGCTGCGCTCTAAATGAGATGTTAAACCTCATGCAAATTAAAACTAACTGTCTCAATAGATTGATTACTGGGGCTGAATCCGATGATAAATTATTAACTGCACACACCACCCCCATATTGTCTGATATGAACCGAATTGCTTTATCCCTAAAATCTCCTGCCCATAGCTCCAGTGCTACTACTATGGGGAATAACTCTAGCAAAGTCAAATTCTTAGTTAAACCCAACTCACGCCATGCTTGCGGCCACCTGCCAGCACACCACTTTCCTGCAAAGTAAGCTCCATAACCAATGCTACCTGACGCATCTGTTAACAATTCCAATTCTCTGTTATTCCTTGTCTCAGATAACCATAACCTTATTCCGTTAAATTCTGTCAAAAAACTATCCCAAACACCCAAATCTGCTCTTAACTCCTTAGTTATCCTTATTTTGTGGAATGGTTTTTTAACCCCTGTCGTAGCCTTTTCCAACCTTCTCTTAAATATCCGACCCATTGGAATTATTCTACATGCAAAGTTCAGCAGCCCCAAAGTCTGTTGCATTTCTCTCAACGTTACTTTTTTAGTCCCCATTAAATTATGTATTGCCTGCTTGCTTTTTTCTACTTTATCCCTTGGCAACCTGCACCTCCTGGCTTTTGTATCTATCTCAATTCCCAAAAAGGTCAACTTTGTAGTTGGCTGCACTGTCTTTTCGTCCGCTACTGGGACACCTAACTCTTTTAGCATCTGTAAAAATATTAACAAGGTTTCCTGGCATTTCCCTGTTTGTTTGGGCCCTATGATTAAAAAATCATCTAGGTAGTGGGCTATGGCCGCATTCCCCGACCTTTGGCATATAAGCCAATGCAAAAATGTGCTAAACATCTCAAAATATGAACATGAAATTGCACATCCCATAGGTAAGCATAAATCCACAAAAAATGCTCCCTGAAAATAACACCCGGTCAACTTAAAACTCTCTGGGTGTAAAGGTAAAAGCCTAAATGCAGACTCTATGTCCACCTTTGCTAACAATGCCCTGTCCCCTTGTCCCTTTACGATTTCTAAAGCTTCGTCGAAAGACTGGTACTGCACCTTGCACTGTTCTTTATCTAGTGCATCATTCACTGATGCCCCTACTGGATATGAAAGGTGCTGTATCATCCTGAATTTACCCTGCTCTTTTTTGGGCACTACGCCTAGTGGAGATACCACCAGGCCCTCTATGGGGAGGACTTCAAATGGCCCTGCCATCCTACCTGCTTTTACTTCTTTTTCAATTTTTTGTTTTAAAACATCCTCATGCTGGCCAGGTGATTTTAAATTTTTATAGATTTTACTAGGGGGGGGGTGTTTGCGCTACTGGAATCTTAAAACCATCCAAAAAAAACCCTTTGCTAAAAATACTGCTGCCTCTTTATCTGGGTAACCAAGTAATGACTCACTTAGCTTGCCCATCTGCACTGGCGTTGCCGCTCTTTTGCTGAGCGCCTCGAAAGGGCTGCCTGTTTGCTTGGGTCTCCCTTTTCCTGTTACATTCACTTACAATATGAGAAGATCCACATGCAGAGCATGCATGCCTAAATTTGCATGCATACCCTCTATTACATCTCCTCTCGTTGTATGCGAAACACACGTTCCTTGGTTTGACCGTATAGCTCCCTTTGTTCACATTATGGCTTGTACTACTCTCTTTAGACACCAATCTTGTCCATAAATCTATGTCCTTCTGCCCAAAAGATAACATTTTACTATTTACAATCTTTTTCCTGAAAGCCTGGTCATAATCATACCATGAAGTACCCTTGTAAAACAGATATGTGTCAATTATTGTATCAATGTACTTTATGATATTCAAACTCTGCTCCGGCTTTTTAACTAGGTATACGCTTGAAAAAACCAAAAAACCTTTCAACCAATCAAATATCGATTTTCCCCTTCTCCCTTTTTCCTCCTGTTTCACCCCTTCTTCCTTTTCTTGAACTGCTTCCCTAGTTAAACTGTAAATATCCACAAATTTACCCTCTTCTATAGACTTTCTCGCTTTCTTAGGTAAATGTGCTGCAGTCTCTGTAAGTGCGCATGCATATGTATCCCCAGCCCCAGCTAGGACCATTACCGGAGTGGTTTCTTTTGAATTTTTCTCTATACCCCCACCTTTCTCTTTGCCTTTCAGATACTTCTTAAGTATGGCCACCATTTTACCCCCTTCTGACTCACTATCTGAATCCTCTGAATCAGAATCCAAATCAATTGGTATGTCATGTTGCACATTCAACTCACCCATAGGTGCCTCCTTTGCAGCGATTGCCACGATTGGTCTCTGTGTGCTTGTATCCTCTTTCTGCACCCTTGTATTTGCTGGATAGGCTTCTTTTTCCCTCCTTGTTGATGGGCCTGCCTCCTCCTCTTGTCTTTGCGTTCTTTCTCTCCTCCACTGCAACCAGCTCTCCTCTTCCTCCCTGTTTCTAAAATGGAGACTCGGCACCCGATAACCATCCCAATATGGAAACTCCTGTCCCACTGCCCATCCAGGTATCCTCTGGTTATACCATTGCCTATTTGCAGGAAAAAACTCATAATTATTGTCATAACCTCCATACTCAGTATTACAACCATCCCCCTCCCACATGGCATTAAAACCGTTTCCGTTCCACTGTTGGCAGCCTCTATGACCCCATCCCCTCTGGGGGTTCCGTTGCTCAAAAACAGGTCTGTTGTTTCCCCTAAATCTGAAACTCCCCCCTCCCCTGGTCGCTGGGGCTTGGAAATGTTCAGCTCCCCATGCATGGCCATGTTCTGATCCTCTGCGTCCCTCCTCCTCAGGGTTGGGGGCAGCTTCCCTCCCCCAATCCTCTTCCCCTGGAAGCTCCTCTATGCTTGCTCTGCCACCCTGGAGTGAACAGGGGTCGTTGGTGCTGGATCTGCCCCCTGAGGGTATCTGTGGGGCCCTATTGACTATGCCCCTCGTGCCCCCCCCGTCCCCTTGGTGGTGGCTGGTGCCTTATTGCTTATGGGGTGTAATGCATTGGTGGCCGTGGGAGACTCGTTGGTGGCATAGGGGGGGGCATTGGTGGCCGTGGGAAAAACATTGGTGGCAGTGGGGACCCCCTCCGAGCCCCCCACCCGCCTCCCCCTTGAACCTCCAAACCTCTTCCTTGGATGCTCCTTGTTGTGCTGCTCCCCGATCCTCTGTGCGCCTCCAAACTTCTTTCTTTTTCGCACCGCCGGTCCAGCGCTGTTCGTCGATCCGGAAGTGACGTCATCTTGATCAGGTTCTCGTTCTCGCGATGCTTCCTCCTCTTCGCTGACGACGCCGTCTCTTCTGCCGCATCCACCGCTCGCTGCCCGACTCCTGACCTGCAGGGAACAACTTACCCTCTTCTTGGGCCTAGCGATGTCCCCTGCCGAGCCTTCTGTCTCTTCCCGGAACCTCCTGGGCATCAGGGCTTTCCTCTTCGTCGCTCCGATTTCCACCCCTTGGGCCGCATTCGCCTCCATCTCAGCGATGACCGGATCTCTTCAAGCTGCAGATTTCCTGGTGAGTTCTTGCCGCACAGCTCTTAGCGATCTGCCTGAAACAAAAACAAAAATTAGTCTGCTGCTCCTGGCTTGGTTTCCTCCTTAAGCATCTGTCCCTTCTCTGCCCCAGCCCCCTTTACCTCCCCCAGCCCGCCCCCTTTTTTCCAGCCACCAGGTATCTCTCCCTTTGTTCCCTTTGTATGTGTCCAGGGGGAGGGAAAGGGGGGGCTGGGGTGGCAAACAGCCCCAGCTGCGTGACAAAGTACCTAAAGCCCTGGGGGAAGGGGTCCCTTGCCTAAGTCCCACTCTCCCCTATACAGGTTTCGTTCCCTCGATGTAGACATCGATACTCTGGAATATGAATAGGTGAGGGACTGACTAGAAAGATAACCAATAAAGAGTATAAATAGCCATAACATTGTAGCCTTATATAGTGGGGATAGTAATAGCAGAAGAGCATGTAACACAGTAGTGCTCAAATGTTATACTTACAATTTTTAAAGAGGTTGTTCAACTTTGAGTTTGAAATATTTTATTTGATTTTTTCATATTAAACAAATGAAATCAAAATGACAGCAAATATTATGCAGATAAAGAAAAATACTGCATTCAACACAATAGCATGTTGTTATCATAAATGTATAACATTCAATGAAGAAATAAAGGAAAATGAACAAAAACGAACTAAAATTTACTAAGCCAGTGGATATAAATGCAATAAAAAGAAAAGAAAGAAAAAGCCCATTATCATCTGGAATGCCGGACTACCCAATAAACATTCACTTTACAATTGAAGAAACCAAATTATTTGACTACTAGTACTGGAGTCGCAGATCTCAAAAAAAAGGAGACCAACTAAGCCTAAAAGAATCTATGGAATTACTTCCTTTTGTTTCAGCTGTTTAGGCTTCTTGCCAACTACGTTGGTTCATATAAGAAATGATGTCCGATAATGAGGGAGATTTTTTTTGTAACCAAGAATTAAATACGGCTTTCCTGGAAGCAGCTAGAAATAAAGTAGTCAATAATTTACTCTTGTGGGAAATAAAATTCATCTTAGGAGTTTGAAAAAGCCTATTATTATCTAGATTCAGCAAAGCAGAGTTAACTTTTAGTATGATGTAGAGAGTGATATTCTGAGACAATTTGCAATTGCTTTTCACTTTTTATTATTTTTATTACTTTTTATTATTTGTAGTATTTTTGAGTTATTTAGCTTTTTATTCAGCAGCTCTACAGTTAGCAATATCAGCAATCTGGTTGCTAAGGTCCAAATTACACTAGTAACCATGCAATGATTGGAATAAGAGACTCGGATATGAATAGAAGAAACCTTAATAAAAAGATGTGTAATAAAAAGTAGCAATAACAATAAGGGGCCGATTTATCAAGGGTCGAATTTCGAGGGTTAATAAACCCTCGAATTCGACCCTCGAAGTTAAAACCTTCGAATATTGAATTCGAAGGATTTAGTGCAAATCCTTCCATCAATCTAATTAAAAATCATTCGATCGAACGTTAAAATCCTTCGAATCGAACAATGCGACTGATTTTAAGCGATCGATCAAAAAAAACATAGAAAAGTGCTGGGGAAGGTCCCCATAGGCTAACATTGCACCTTGGTAGGTTTAAAGGGGAAGGAAACCTCGTTGGCGCATAAACCCTCCCCCCCTCCCGTTTGTTGGCCACCCTCCCTCCTCCCCCCCTGGCCTACCCGTCCCGCTGGGCAAATGCCCCTAACTTGTTACTTACCCTTCTGCGCAGGTCCAGTCCAGGGAGTTCACAGACGACATCTTCTTCCACGCGATCTTCTTCCTGCTTTGACCGGCGCATGCGCAGTAGGAGCATTTCTCCGGTACGATCTACTGCGCATGCGCCAAAAGTACTTCGTGACTTTTGGCACATGCGAAGTAGATGCGTACCGGCGAAATGCTCCTACTGCGTAGCGCCAAAACGCCGTTCACAGCAGGAAGAAGATGTCGTCTGTGAACTCCCTGGACTGGACCTGCGCAGAAGGGTAAGTAACAAGTTAGGGGCATTTGCCCAGCGGGACGGGTAGGCCA
Organism: Xenopus laevis; assembly: GCF_017654675.1. NCBI lineage: Eukaryota > Metazoa > Chordata > Amphibia > Anura > Pipidae > Xenopus > Xenopus laevis. The sequence continues at coordinate 202,793,260 of NC_054371.1, forward strand.
GGGGGAGGAGGGAGGGTGGGCAACACACGGGAGAGGGGGAGGGTTTTTGCGCCAACTAGGTTTCCTTCCCCTTTAAACTGCCAAAGTATGTAGTCGAGTCGAAGGTCGTAGTAGGCTATTCGATGGCCAAAGTACCCAAAAAAATACTTCGAAATTTGAAGTTTTTTTCATTCGAATCCTTCACTCGGGCTTAGTAAATGTGCCCCTTAATGTGTAGTCTTACAGAACATTTATTTTTTAGATGGGGTTAGTGACCCCCATTTGAAATATGGAAAGAAGACAGCAAATAATTCAAAAACTGCAAAAAAAAAAAATATATATATATAGTTAAGACCAATTGAAAAGTTGTTTAGAATTGGCCATTCTATAACATACTAAAAGTTAATCCAAAGGTGAGCCACCCCTTTAATAAACACTAATAATTGAAGTGTCTACCTCCGTGCCCAGGTCATAAACTCTTATTATTATCATAGGAAACATGACCTCATTGGTTAGTGGCTGAGTTACTTGTCAATAATAACCCAGGCTGCATTTTTATTATTGTGCAGGTGATGTCAGCAGACAGTTGATTGGCCAGATAACCCAAATGAATCAGATGCTGGGAGAGCTCCGAGATGTCATGAGACAGCAGGTAACTCAACACTGTGTTCACTGTGTGAAATCATCATCATCAGTTCACTGATAAAACTCTTTCCCCCAAATGTAATAAAAGGCACTAACTGACTAGGAGCAAAAACCCTTTGCAACCAATAAGATGTTTACACTGAAACAGGTGACCAGTAAACACTGCCTGCTGATTGGTTGCTGCTTTGTTGCTAACTTTATGCCTTTTATTACATAACCCCCCTATGATCTGTAAAAAGAACTGTAAGTTTAATGCCACCTGTGAACTTTGTCCAAAAAGTTCTCCGCAGCCACAGACCACCTGATCTTCCATCTGTTGTTTAGCTATTTTATAACTAAAACCTCATATATTTATTATACCGCACTGAAATATTTCACCGACCTGTAAAGGGAACATTTATATATGGAAAAATATTTAATGTGAATTAAAGCATCTCTATCCTATAATTCAAAAAGTCTTAGGACACTTGCCAGCAGATATTCTGCCAGTGTAAACACAAATTTTATTGCTCGTGGGAGCTGAAGAAATTAGTAAGGAAAACTCATTTCATATAGAATATATGTACCACTGAATGGAACACAGGGTTTAAAAGATCTTCTTGAGACAATCTTTCCTCTTTACACACCATTAATAAAACATGTAATTTCATTTTCTGGTTTTCTTTTCACTTGCTTACTGTGGCATTCAGATTTAGGGTCTGGCCACACGAGCAGATTCTCTTCTTCGCGGCGACAATCTATCCAAACTGCCTTCCCCCTGCCCTCCGCCGGCTAAAATGAAAATCGCCTGCGCCAATGCACAGCGGCGCTTCGTTTTCCGAAGTAGCCCGAAGTTTCCTCGTGAGGACTAATCTGCTTGTGTGGTCAGACCCTTAAAGGATAGTGAATGCAGTGCATATTGTGCTTTCATTTAATTATTCATTCATTGAAAGGGCATTAAGAATTTCATATTCCCCAGCCTACACTCAATCCAACTCCAACATCCTGGATAACCAAGGCTCCTTCAACCATTAGGGAAACAATTTAATCTTTATCTAGGCTTGAAGCATCCCTCCTGATAATGTAACATCCAGACATTTAATCATACAGGTATGGGATCTGTTATCAAGAATGCTCGGATCCTGGGGTATTCAGAATAAGGGATATGTCTGTAATTTGGATCTTTATACCTTCAGTCTACTAAAAAATAGTTTAAACATTAATTAAACCTGATAGGATTGTTTTGCCTGCAATAAAAATTATCATATCTTAGTTTGAATCAAGTACAAGGTACTGTTTTATAATTACAGAGAAAAAGGAAATCATTTTAATAAATTTGAATTATTTGATTAAAGTAGAGTCTATGGGAGACGGCCTTCCTGTAATTCAGAGCTTCCTGGATAACGGGTTTCCTGGATAAATTATCCCATACCTGTACTAGAGACCTAAAACCGATTTGAGATGTGGAAGAGGTTTGGGTTCTGCTACTGCTGTAACTTATTGATTTCATAAATGAGTACATTATAGTACACTAAATTGTATTTTTCATGTCTTTCTTTAAGGTGAAAGAGACCATGTTCTTGAGAAACACCATTGCAGAATGCCAGGCCTGTGGTAAGCCAATAAAGTCCAATAAAAAGTTTGTGGCAGGTTTTCTCTGTGACCAGTTTTTGTTTTGTGTCCTTGTATAAACATAATATGGCTTGCGTGGATATCACACTAAAATAGTGATCCCCAACCAGCGGCTCAGGAACATGTTGCTCACCAAACCCTTGGATGTTGCTCCCATTAGCCTAAAAGCAGATGTTTATTTTTTTAATTACTGTTTTGGAGGCAGATGTACTGGCCACCAGAACCTCCTGTAGGCTGCCAGTCCACATAGGGGCTACCAACAGCCAATCGCAGCTCATAATTTGCACCCCTGGGAACATTTGGCATGCTTATGTTGCTCTCCAAATTTTTTGTACATCTGAATGTGGTTCAAGGTTCAAAAAGGTTGCACTAAAACAGTACCATATTTTTATTATTTAATGCATTTTTTTCAATTTATATCAAAGGCTTAGGTCCTGACTTCCCATTGCCAACCAAAGTTCCCCAGCGCCTAGCCACCACTACACCTCCAAAGCCTCGATGTGATGCAACTTCATGTTTCAGAGGAGTGCGGTGCATTGATACAGAGGGCGGCTTCCAATGTGGGCCGTGTCCTGAAGGCTATACAGGCAACGGTGTCATTTGTACTGATGTGGATGAGGTATAATAATATGCTTTTAAGGACACATTCACAAAAGGTCTATTGATATGGAAAGTGTCTTTTCTGGTGATCATGGAACGTTTTAAGGCAAAGTAATCTGTACAGTAAACATATTTTAACAAAGTACTTCTTTCAAAGTGCCCCTTTAAACCTAGCAGTGGAGCATTCATTGTTGACAAGACTTTAGCGCGTTAGTCTCTTGGACAGTAAATCTTTCCAGACTGTACAGAAAGAAAACCATTGAGGGCTAGAAAATGATTACAGTAATTAAGATGAGTGTCACATGTCCATCAGACAGGAAACTGGTACATTGTGTGGTTTGTATAACCTGCCAGTTCTTTGTGTCTCCTTAATAAATATTTGTATACACTTCATTGCTGATAAACCATAAATAACATACATCAGGTCTCTCTATCACTATTGACATAACATTTAAAATTCATTGTGTTTACCTTTTGCTTTTAATAAGTGAATTTGTTTTAGGTGGTCATTTTCACCACCAATCTACATCTGTACAAATCATATTCTATACATTTATTTTAGCAACCATGAAACTTAATGACCAGGTTCAGTTTATGGGAAAGTTTATAAGGGCAGCTTGGTGATTATTCTCAGTGAGGGTCACTGTTGTAACGTTACATGTCTCTGTTTCTCTTTTCAGTGTCGGTTGAATCCATGTTTCCTTGGTGTACGTTGCATAAACACTTCTCCGGGTTTCAAATGTGAGAGCTGCCCTCCCGGGTACACTGGATCCACAATTCAAGGGATTGGCATTAACTTTGCCAAGCAAAATAAGCAGGTCATTTTCAGCTGTTTATGAATGGTGCAGACACTTGCACTTGTTTATTTAGCTTGTGTGTATATAAATATATATATATATATATATATATATATATATATATATATATATATATATATATATATATATATATATACGTTATGTCAATAAGTGGAAGAAGGGTTGAGTACCATTGTCCCAGTTGTGGACAATGAGGAAGGCAAATGCTATTTTTACGGTAGTGCAGAAACTGCATTTGCCTAGGACCCAAACATTAAAGGGGAAACTAGAAATAAAGGTGCAAAAGGCAGATTTTACTGTGCAATTCCATCAACAGTCAAGGAGAGCTACTGTTTGAGTATTATTGATTTTCTGAATTTCCACCAGTGCCAAGAGCCCAATGCTGGAAACTGATGCAAGATATATCCGCGCACACTCATGCCAAGTATAAGTATTAGAATTGATGATATCTACAAGGGCATGGGGTGTAACATGTGTATGTTTATTGACATGTGTATGATGATATCTATGCAATTATCCCAATATATGACATTATTTGGTGTGTCCTACAAGGTAAATGTACATAAAGGGCAAACTCGCCCCACTGTAGCATTTTATAGACAAGGTATTGTAGCAATCTATAAACCATGGCAGATGCTTTCAGCTAATGTTCCTTCTGAAGCCAGTACACACAACAAATTGTGGTGTGCACAAAGAATTTTGTGTGAAAACACAACATTTTGCATTTAAACACAGTTTTTTCAAAATGTGCACATACAAGTTTAAAATGTGCGCACTAATTCAATCTGAGAAGGAATTAGAGGGCACATTGCTTTCAGTATGTAAAATATTTATGGTATTTTACTAAAAATGCCTCCAACATTTTTCACTGATTCCAAACATTATACAGGTATAGGATACGTTATCTGGAAACCTGTTATCCAGAAAGCTCCGAATTACGGAAAGGCTGTCTCCCATAGACTTAATTTTATCCAAATAATCAAAATTTTAAAAAATTATTTCCTTTTTCTCTGTAATAATAAAACAGTACCTTGTACTTGATCCCAACTAAGATATAATTAATTCTTACTGGAAGCAGAACCAGTCTTTTGAGTTTATTTAATGTTTATATGATTTTATATTAGACTTAAGGTATGAAGATCCAAATTATGGAAAGATCGTTATCTGGAAAGCCCCAGGTCCAGAGCATTCTGGATAACAGGTCCCATACCTGTAGTAAGAATGCTTTCAGCATGTTACAAAGATTTAATCCAAAAATTGCAAAAGCATGAACCCAATTACAAAATACATTTTGGACCTGATGTGTATATGATGGTAATGTCTGGATTGATTCCTCCTAAAAAGATCTTCAAATCATAGATAACATTTCTGCTTCCCCTGACATCATACACCCGGTGACTTCATTTTTCTACCAATGAAAGGCTGATTGTCTCTTCTGTAATTCTGTCACTTATTTAGCTCTAGTCTTTGCCCTTCTGCTGAGCTCTGTACAGGCTAAGTGGAGAATTTTATGTTATTCTAACTAAAGTGCTGCCCACTGAGACCGATTACTAATACCCGGGGCATGTACTGGGTAAACACACAGTAGCACGTTTGCACAGTGACTTGCATATGGGAATAGAATGCTAAACATTGGAATGGAAAATGAATAACGAATGAAAGAGGAATAGATGCCTCTTCTATACCCTCATCCATAACAGCATGGGTGAAAACCACAGAGCTAGACAAGTACAGGCTCCTAGTAATGATACTATCACCCATTTCCTCAAGATGTAGTTTACTAAGGCTGGATTGAGAAGCCTGAGCTAACAAGACTGTGTGTGTTTTATGTATTTCACCCACCTGGGTTTTAATCTGGTCAAACACTGACGTGGAATAAATTACAAGCAGCAGTAAAATGAATGACCCTTTCCTATAGGAGTTAGCAATTTCCTGATCTGTGGGATTTAATAGCATTTAGTCCCATGTCTGTTAAATAGTCCAGTATTGATGATTGCATTTTGAATATTGTATTATTTGCTTTAAGGTTTGCACAGATACCAATGAATGTGAAAATGGAAGAAATGGAGGGTGTACATCCAATTCTCTTTGCATCAATACAATGGTAAGAGGAGAACAGAATTCACAAACTGGTACAACTGATTGTCTGTGTGATCTTTTGCAACTTGGTAAAACCACCAGGGTGAAATGCCAAATGTTGTGAGAAGAGCGAGAAAGTGTCTTAAAATGGCTCCTGTAAGAAACACATTCCTTGTTTTCACCCTGTACAAAGAAAGGAAATGGAAGGCAGTTTAAAAAATGAGTTTTACTTTTTGGGTTTGAGAGAAAAACACTTCTTAGTAGGAATAATATTGCAGTATATTGAGCTAAAAAGATAGCAGAAACTGCTCTGTCTTTTGCTCACTAGTTTGGTAGAACTTTATCTGTGATGCTGACCGCAATTAACAGGATTCAATGCTTTTTTTGTTTGACTCCAGGGATCTTTCCGCTGTGGGGGCTGCAAACCTGGTTATGTCGGGGATCAAATAAAAGGCTGCAAACCTGAAAAAAGCTGCCGTCATGGACAGAATCCGTGTCATGCAAGTGCTCAGTGTTCAGAGGAAAAGGACGGTGACGTAACCTGCACTGTGAGTATTTACACTGTGTGGGTCTCTCTTGCTAAGTGTCACAGCTAAAATATACACGGGGTTATGTAAGAAAAGGTGCATAGTATTCTACAGGTCTAATCATTTATAACAGGGGTCCCCAGCATTTTGTACCCATGAGCCACATTCAATGTTAAAAGAATTGAGGAGCAACACAAGCATGGAAAATGTTCCTGGGGTGCCAAATAAGGGCTGTGATTGGCTATTGGTAGCCCCTATGTGACTGGCAGCCTACAGGAGACTCTATTTGACAACTTGCCTCTAACCAAGAATTTAAAAAGAAGCACCTGCTTTGTGGCCACTGAGAGCAACATCCAAGTGGTTGTAGAGCAACATGTTACTCACAAGCCTCTGGTTGGGGTTCACTGATAGGGATGTAGCGAACGGCGGAAAAAATGTTCGCGAACATATTCGCGAACTTGCGACAAAACATGCGAATAGTTCGCGAACGTCGCGAACCCCATAGACTTCAATGGGAAGGCGAATTTTAAAAGCTAGAAAAGACATTTCTGGCCAGAAAAATGATTTTAAAGTTGTTTAAAGGGTGCAACGACCTGGACAGTGGCATGCCAGAGGGGGATCAAGGGCAAAAATGTATCTGAAAAATCCATTGTTGACACAGCGCTGCGTTTTGTGCTGTAAAGGGCAGAAATCACACTACGTCACTCAGGTGATGTTTCTGGACACGGAATGTGAAAAAGCTCACACAGCTAGGTGGCACTTGGTTAAAGACTGGGCAAATAATGCCTGCAAGGGCAACGTATACACTACAGCCGTTGGATACGGAATATATTATTGCTGCTTGAAAAACGTCACTCGGGTGGTGTTTCTGGAGACGGTATTATTATTGATATTTAGACAGCTAGGTGGCAGTTGTTTGAAGAACAGATGCAGATGAGAGATCAGCAGCAGGACAGACAGCTGCCCACAGCAGCTACATACAGAGCACTGCAGTAGAAGGTAGATTACTAGCCAGCAAAGCTACCTAACCTAAAATGTCCCTCAAATCCCTGCAGAGTTCTGTCCCTACAATACAGAGCAGTATCAAGTAGATTACTAGCCAGCAAAGTTACTATCAACTGTCCCTCAAATCAGTAACAGCTCTCTCCCTACACTAGCTCTTCCAAGCACACACAGGCAGAATGAAAAAACGCTGCAGGGCTTCAGTTTATATATGGAAGGGGAGTGGTCCAGGGGGTGTGGGGGTGGTCCAGGAGGGAGAGCTTCCTGATTGGCTGCCATGTATCTGCTGGTCTGGGGTGAGAGGGCAAAAATAAGCGCCAGCTAAGGCGAACCCAAATTGGCGAACGTCGCGCGACGTTCGCGAACATTCGCCGAACGCGAATAGTCGATGTTCGCGCGAATTAGTTCGCGGGCGAACAGTCCGCGACATCCCTATTCACTGATCAATAGCAACCAATCAGCAGGTAGAATTTACTGGTCACCTGTTTTAAATAAACATCTCATTGGTCCCTTTGAGTTACTGCACCTGGGCAACTTAGTGACTTTTATAACATATATAGGACAGCATACAACACAGCCAGGCACAGATCTGTGGAAAGGCCACAAAGGCTCGGGCCTAGGGCGGCAGAATTTAAGGTGGCGGCCGCCCACCCACACCCGCATTGGTTCGGAAACACTGGGTATTCATAGAAGATACAATAGTTTTTAAAAATTCCTGTGCACCAATCCCCAATACTCCAGACACGATGTTGAAAATTTGCAAATGTACACAAAGGAAGGGTACAGGATTGGGGCGATGAACAGCAGCGGGCCTAGGGGCACCTGTTATGTAAATCCGGCCCTGAACACAGCGTCTAGCAATAATATACCTTCATGTTTATGAACATTAATGAGAGTTCTCATTATAGAGAGGCTGAGAGATACAATAAACCAGGGGTCCCCAACCTTTTTTACCCGTGAGTCACATTTAAATGTAAAATAAGTTGGAGTGCAACATACTCACAAAAAAGTTCCTAGGGGTGCGAAATATGGAATGTAATTGGCAATTGGTAGCCCTATGTGGACTTGCAGTCTACAAGAGTCACTGTTTGGCAGTACACATGTTTTTTGTACAACTAAAATTTGCCTTCAAGCCAGAAATTCAAAAATAAGGACCTGATTTGAGGCCACTGGGATCAACATACAAGGGGTTGGAGAGCAACATGTTGCTCACGAGCCACTGGTTGGGGACCACTGCAATAAACCCTAAAAAATAAAACCCTATTGGTTGTATTTTTTTATAAGTAAATTCAGTGGCTGCATTTTGTACCTTTTTATTTCTTCTGCCAGCACACTAATAGTGCAGAATTGTATTGTGTTGGTGTCATTTAAATAGACCCCAGATAGAAGTGCAAGTGAACTAAGTGGTGCAAAAGTGATCTGGCTGCACTCTGCATGTTGCATGCCACGGCTGAATAATTCACAGTTTAGTGGGGTATTTGCCTCCACACATCTGCACCTCATAAATACAGAATTGCTTCAGTTCTTCTATGTGCAAGGCACAAAGTGCAAAACACCTGCCAGATTGTGCAAACTTTTGCAATTTGCAGACACTGATGAAATCTATTCTGATCTGTTCCATAAACACTCTGACTACAGTGAAAAGGGGAAGGGGGTGAAAGTGTGTATGGTAACTATGGCAAGGAATGTACAAGTCAATATTAGTTACTACTGGAACATTCAACGTTACTGCCATCTAGTGGGAAATAATGCAATTGAATCCCTAGTACCAATGCTATTTATACAGGCTGTGCAGAATCAGAAATATCAACAATTCTTCTCTTCACTAAATGTCTCACATAAAGTAATAATCAGGAACTGATTCTATATAGAGTGGTGAGTTTATATATACACAGTGATAAATGTGGATTTATGAAACATGCCCCTGGGATTGCCTATAGAAAAAATGTTGCTGTTCCCCAGCTGGATCTCTCAGCATTCCCTGGGAGCTGTAGTTCAACAATATCTTTGTTTTATACAGACCTATTAGCACTGATCTAACAGATGAGCCACAAGAAGACAATACTAATAACAGCTCTGGATTATCCTGTCCATTCTTGTCATTCTGTTTAATCTGCTTTATTACTGTAGTGTTCAGTCGGTTGGGCCGGCAATGGCTACCTCTGTGGCAAAGATACTGATATTGATGGCTACCCGGATGAAGCCCTGCCATGTCCAGATAAGAACTGCAAAAAGGTTGGTACCATTTAATTTAGCTGGATCTCTGGGAACATCATCTCTTCGTTCTGTCTCATTCTCTTTAACTGCCCACCTTGATATGATGGTTCTAGGCAGTCCGCAGCTGAGATCAGGACTATAGTCTGCCAGATAAGAGACCCCAGTATGGTGTTATAGTAAATCCTTCCCTCAGAGTGCAGTAACTACTGACATTAGGAATCATGAGCACAGTTGGTTAGAGCTTTATGTACATAATGATCAGTTACATGTCTATAAATAAAGATGTCATTGTAAGTCTGGCAGCGGAAAGGAAGGGCACGCTTTGTTTTTTTTTACCATTATATAATATTAAATGACTTTTCATTGCAAAATCACAGTCAATCTGATGAAATGCATGGGAATCTGGGAATTGGTTATTACCATGGGACACATGAATCATTGTGTAGCTGGTCGGATCAGGCCAAACTTGCTGAATGCAGCCTCAAAATGAATATTCACAAGGACAGTCCTACATCACAGTAATAAAAACAATAGTGGCCCAATGGGCAAACCAACTGCCTCCACTACACTGTTAATAACTCCCTATGATCCCTTTGTCTTTGCATTTTCTCTGATACAGACTTAGCTGGGCAGTTCAAGGCCCTTAACATCTGCAGCAGCATTACTAAACATAAGCTAGGTTTAAAAAAGACACACATCTATGAAGTTCAACCTTTTTCAAGTCTCTATATAACCTGCCTAACTGCTAGTTGATCCAGAGGAAGGTAAAAACCCTGTTTGGTGCCTCTTCAATTTGCCTCAGAGATGGAAAATTCCTTCCTGACTCCAAGATGCCAATCGGACCAGTCCCTGGATCAACTTGTACTATGAGCTATCTCCCATAACCCTGTAAATGTGATGTAAAAGTGAACATTACTTATAAAGCCTGCATACCTTTTTAAGCAGTTCTGTGTCTATCATTGCCTGACCATTAATCGAGGTAGAACAGGGGATATCAGGCTTTTTTTCCTCTGCCTCTGGTTAATGGAAATTCCAAGATTGTAACTCTCAGTAAGTTACTAGAGGGAAAGTCCCATTTCAGAATGTACTCAATCAGCCCAGTACAGTTACTTTTATCACCAATGTCTTCTTAGTGATCTTAGCCTTAATATAACATCACCCTATATGTGTCATTTTGTGTCACTTTAGGACAACTGTGTATATGTTCCTAACTCCGGTCAAGAAGACACTGATAAAGATAACATTGGTGATGCTTGTGATGAAGATGCGGATGGAGATGGTATCCTAAATGAGCAGGCAAGTACAAAATGGTTTCCATTTAGCAAAAATATCCCATGAACCACTAGTCAAAGTCAAGTTTTTATTAAATAAGCATATTAAAAATAGTACATACTGACCTGATATGACCCACCTTACGCGTTTCGTACCTTCCAGTACTTAATCATAGGTGCCTTTGGCAGCATCACATTAGTCACAGAATTTAAAACCAGGGTGATCCCACCCATTCCTGTTTAAAACCAATCAATGAGGTTAACACAACCTTGTATCACTAAAGTTACACCTTTCTGGGGTACTAATACTAATATATATATATATGGGGGGGGTAGATTGTAACACTCCAATAAAAAGCCTTTTTTCCTTTTTTCACAACACCCGTGAGTGCTCTTGATTTATCTTGATTTTTCTATATCTTTATGCTCTCTCTTGAAGAAGCACCCGGGATTCGATTGATTAATGGTGAGTGCAGGTTCAACAAATTGACTATATATATATATATATATATATATATATATATATATATATATATATATATATATATATATATATATATATATATATATATATATATATATATATATATATATATATAAAATTATTTAGCTAAATGGATACGTGAGGGAGCCCAGGGAACTGGAGCAAAATCCTGGAACTTCATTGTCCTGTGTACCCCCCTTATTACTATGTACCTAAGTACAAAATGGTACCAATGCAAAATTCCCAGACTGTTATGTGTGCATGTGTTTCAGTCAGTGCCCAGAGTCAGAACATCTGAAAGTCACCAAGGCTTGTTTGGCCCCAGCAGAATTACAGAATAAAACCAAATATTGCTTTATCCGGCCCTAGGAATGATAGGGCCCATTACACTGCACCTGGTGATGACAATAAGCAAAATCTAAAAATACAGATGATTTCTATTCCAGTGACACCTTTGTGTTTGTGTAGGACAACTGTGTGCTGGCTGCCAACATCGATCAGAAAAACAGTGACCAAGATATATTTGGGGACGCCTGTGACAACTGCCGCTTAACCCTCAACAATGACCAAAGGGACACAGACAATGACGGGAAAGGAGATGCTTGTGACGATGACATGGATGGAGATGGTAAGGCTTTATAGGAATGTAATTAAAAGTTATTTAGAATGCGTCTTTGCGAATGTTTAGCACTGCTCGCAATGTAAAACCAGTCGCTGGCGAATATTACACTGCGCATTTTCACTAATCAAATGGTTAGCGTTAACACCTGCTCTGGAGTTTCATTAAAATATATTTTGTCACAAAAAAAGGTTTTGCAGTTGTGATCTTTGCACCTATGGGCAGCTTTAGTCTCGATCAGTGGAACTGACACTTTGTATCTTACAGGCATCAAGAACATCTTGGATAACTGCCAGAGAGTTCCCAATGTGGACCAGAAAGACAAAGATGGAGATGGAGTTGGTGATATATGTGACAGCTGTCCTGACATCATAAATCCAAACCAGGTTAGTAGTATTGAGGCAAAGAGCTGCTCACTGTGATTGGAAGGCAACAATGGGCTTTCCAGATGTTGTTGTACCACAAATTCCTGATGATTCTCCTCTGTTGAACATTGTGCAGTGGTGATTATAAGACTCCCTGTACTACAATCAGACATATACAATATACGGGGGGGGGGGGGGGCACTTGGGGGCAGATTCCATAAAGGGCAAAGTGTCTAACATTAGTGAAAATTCGCCAGCGTGACGTCATTTTGGTACTTCGCCAATTCCCTAAGGGGTGCAGGCGTCACTTCGCTAGTGAAGGAGATAGACTCTAGCGTTGCTTCGCACTCTAACGCCAGACGAATTTCCGCTCTGGCGAATGGACGTAACTCTGCAAATTCACTAAGATGCAGATTTTACTGAACGTTACCTCTTGCGCCAGACTTGCCTTCGCCAGCTTATACCAGACGAAGTGCAATGGAGTGGATAGGACTTCCTCAATTTTTTGTTGAAAAATGTTCTAAGTCCCAAAAAACGCTGGCGTCTTTACCTTTTTTCAGAGTGATAGGCTGCAAAAGTCCTTAAAAATTTTTTTTGAGTAACCCCCACCCCCCATCCAGTTTCTAACATTAACTATACAGTGGGCTCATGTGTAGGGCATTATAACAACTCTATTGTCTTTATTAAGGTTCCCTGGGCTTGTGTAATGTAATGTATTTGTTGCAACATATATGTTCATGTAACTTTATAATTTCCCGCCGTATGCAAATTATGCAACGCTAGCGCATCTTCGCTTTGCTTGCCGAAGTAACCCTAGCGAAACCTCGCCAGCGTTCGGTGCCAGGGACGCAACTTTGGATTTTAGGGAATAAGCGTTGTTCTGTCGAAGTGGGCGAAGCCGTCGCTATCCAATTTGGGCCACTTAGGGAATTTGCCCGGTTTGATCACATGAGCAGAAATAATTCAGTTTTTTCTTGCCCCTCTCTCTGTAGTCAGACATTGACAATGACCTTGTTGGAGATTCCTGTGATACTAACCAAGACAGGTAATTCATCTCACCACTGGGCTTTCTTTTTTCTCTCCTTTGTTATGAGAGCATAAGTCACGATAAAGGAAATGCCTATGTACAGTGTTGGACTGAGATGCCAGGGAACCACCAGAAAACCTTAGGCTGAGGGCCCACATTCCAAACTATTGTACCTCCTCTCCTATTCTCCTAGTCTCTTTTCTCTGCATACTATACTCTATTGTTCCATTGTCAAGCCTATTTATTCTCATAAAGAAATAGGGAATAACCATGAAATAGGCCAAATGGTTAGAAGCAAGAGGCCCACTGACACCTGGGCCCACCTGGAGTTTTCCTGGTATCCCGTGGGCCAGTCCGACACTGCCTATGTACTACAACAGTGAGGCTCATTTATAAACACTGAGCAAATTTGCACCTGGGCAGTAACCTATAGCAACCAATCAGTGAGTGGCTTTTTTCAACCAGCTGCAGGTTGAGCAATGAAAGCAAACCTCTGATTGGTTGCTATGTTTTACTGTCCATGTGCAAATTTGCCTAGTGTTTATAAATGAGCCCCAGTGGGGCTCATTTATCAACACTGGGCAAATTTGCTCATGGGCAGTTGCCTATAGCAACCAATCAATAATTAGCTTTTTAAAGCCAGCTGCAAGTAGAACAATGTATGCACCTGAACAATGTATGCATCTGATTGGTTGCACCTGAACAATGTATGCATCTGATTGGTTGCACCTGAACAATGTATGCATCTGATTGGTTGCACCTGAACAATGTATGCATCTGCCATGGGTTACTGCCCATGAGCAAATTTACACAGTGTTGATAAATGACCCCCAGTGAGTATAGAATATGTAACAAAATATTAGGGGTCACTTACTTAAAAAAGCCAATGGGCAAAGTGAAAAACAGCATAAAAAGCCATTGTATTGCACTTTGCACTATGGATGCACTAAATCCAAGATTTGGTTCGGGATTTGGCCTTTTTCAGCAAGATCCGGATTCGGACGAATCCTTGTGCCTGGCCGAACTGAATCCTAATTTGCATATGTAAATTAGGGGAGGGAAATTGCATGACTTTTCGACACAAAAGAAGAATTTTTTCCACTTTTTCCTTTCCTGCCGGATTCGGTATTCGGCCGAATGTTTCACCAAGGATTCTGGGATTCAGCGGAATCCCAAATAGTGGATTGAGTGCATCCCACTTTGCATACTGTCATTCTCTGTCACAGAGACCTGCTGGCGCCCCATGAATACAGCACTGCTTGTGTTTGGCAGGGGGGGCATGTAGGTTCCTTTTCTCCCCCCCCCCAAATTGCTTGTCATTCAGATGCACAAGTTAGGGGGGCGCAGTGGATGCTGTGTACCTAGTACCATATTTTTTTTTCCTCAGTGAGGTTCATAGTGCAGCCATTCCCTCTGACAGAAATGTTCTTGTATCCCTATGGCACTCATAGTAAATGACCCCCGCTTGTCTTATAGAAATAGCCCCATAAAGTGTACAATACAAATGCAGGCTGGTGCTGAGTTTCCTTTTTCACACATGGTGATACATGTAATAATCAGCGTTTTGTTTTATTGCACCAATAAGCGATGGTGATGGTCACCAGGACAGCACAGACAACTGCCCCACAGTGATAAACAGCAACCAGCTCGACACAGACAAGGACGGCATCGGAGATGAATGTGACGATGATGATGATAACGATGGAATCCCGGATACTGTTCCTCCCGGACCTGATAACTGTAAACTGGTTCCCAACCCAGGGCAGGAGGATGACAACAGTAATGACATCTTGTTGCTCTTTATCATTGGGGAGGGTCACAACATATCACAGTTCATCATCAAATACATATACAGTATCCTTGCACAGTAGTAAGGCCAATGTTAAATGATCAGCCTTCCATTCATTGGTTTTAAGGGATTGCATTTCCCTTAAAGGAACAGTTCAGTGTAAAAATAAAAACGGGGTAAATAGATAGACTTTGCAAAATAAAAAAATAGTTCTAATATAGTTAGTTAGTCAAAAATGTAATGTATAAAGGCTGGATGTCTAATATAATAGCCAGAACACTACTTCCTTCTTTGCACCTCTCTAACTCTGAGTTAGTCAGCGACTTGAAGGGGGGCCACATGGGACATAAATGCTGAGTGAGTTTCGATTGATCCTCAGCATTCAGCTCAGCAACAGTTATGGCCCATGTGGCCTCCCTTAAAGTCTGACTAACTCAGAGTTAGAGAGCTGCCAAAAGTAGTTTTCTGGCTATTATATTAGACATCCAGTCACTGCGGCCTTTATACATTACATTTTTGGCTAAAAATTTATATTAGAAACATTTTTTATTTTGCACAGCCTATCTATTTACCCAGTTTTTATTTTTATACTGAACAATTCCTTGTTCACCTTGGAGGTAACGTTTAGTATGATGTAGGGAGTGATATTCTGCGACTATTTGCCATCTGATTTCATTTTTTATTATTTGTGGTTTTTGAGTTATTTCATTTTTTATTCAGCAGCTCTTCAATTTGCAATTTCAGCCATCTGGTTGCTAGATTCCAAATTACCCTAGCAACCATGCATTGATTTGAATAAGAGACTGGAATATGAATAGGAGAGGGTCTGAATAGAAAGATGAGTAATAAAAAATAGCCATAACACTACATTTGTCGCCTTGCAGAGCTTTTGTTTTTAGATGGGGGGTCACTGACCCCTATTTGAAAGCTGGAAAGAAGAAGAAGGAAAATAATTCAAAAACTACAAAAAAAATAAATAATGAAGACCAGTTAAAAAGTTGCTTAAAATTAGACTTAACTTGAAGGTGAACCACCCCTTTCAAAGAAATTCACCAAATACTAACAATTTGGTTGGTATTTTATAACTATTTTATATTTTCCAGTAAACGAGACAATCCATTAGCACAAACCAATGAAATGACAATAGGGGGGTGCAGTGCAAAACACTTGCCAAGCAACTCCTGTGACTCCCACATGCTTTTGTCATTGTGCTCAGATGATGGAGTCGGAGACGTCTGTGAGGCCGATTTTGACCAGGACACGGTCATTGACCGAATTGACGTTTGCCCTGAAAATGCAGAGATCACCCTGACAGATTTCAGAGCTTATCAAACTGTAGTTCTGGATCCCGAAGGAGATGCCCAAATTGATCCAAACTGGATTGTTTTGAACCAGGTAAATTGTTTAGGTTTTTTTAATGAAAAGTTAATTCCTTACTTCAGACCATTTCCAGAAAGTTTCACTTTCAGATCAGACAATTTCTCACTGTGACTTACTTACAGGTCCCCCTGGTGTATTACTTAGAGAGAAAACATATGAGCAAAATATGTAGTGGAAAAGTTTTTATTTGTATTTCCTCCATTGTTATTTTATTTTCCAATCCCAATTTGGGACTGAAAGTCAGATACAATCTAGGGGGCCCATTTACTTAGTTCGAGTGAAGGAATAGAGGAAAAATAGTTCAAATTTCGAATGTTTTTTTTGGCTACTTCGACCATCGAATGGGCTACTTCGACCTTCGACTTCGATTCGAACTAAAAATCGTTTGACTATTCGACCATTTGATAGTCGAAGTACTGTCTCTTTAAAAAATACTTCGACCCCCTAGTTCACCACCTAAAACCTACCGAGGCCAGTGTTAGCCTATGGGGAAGGTCCACATAGGCTTCCTAACAATTTTCTGATCTAAGGATAATCGTTCGATCAATGGATTAAAATCCTTTAAATTGTTTGATTAGAAGGATTTAATCGTTCGTTTCGAAGGATTTAATCGTTCGATTCGAAGGATTTAATCGTTCGTTTGGAAGGATTTAATCGTTCGTTTCGAAGGATTTAATCGTTCGATCGAACGATTATTCCTTCGATCGTTCGATCGAACGAATTGCGCTAAATCCTTCGACTTCGATATTCGAAGTCGAAGGATTTCAATTCGGCAGTCGAATATCCAGGGTTAATTAACCCTCGATATTTGACCCTAGGTAAATTTGCCCCTACGTGTTTAAAAGTGTTGTTCCACCTGTGAGTTAACTTTTAGTATGAAGTAGGAAGTGATATTTAGAAATAATTTGTAATTGGCTTTTGTTTTTTTATTATTTGTGCGTTTTGATTTATTTAGCTTTTTATTCAACAGCTCTTCTGTTTGCAATTTCAGCAATCTGGTTTCTAGGCTCCAAATGACCCTAGCAACCATGCAATGATTTGAATAAGAGACTGGAATATGAATAGGAGAGGCCTGAATAGAAAGATAAGAAATAAAAAGTAGCAATAACAATAAATGTGTAGCCTTACAGAGCTTTGTTTTTAGATGGGGTCAGTGACCCCTGTTTGAAAGCTGGAAAAAGACAGAAGAAGGCAAATCATTTAAAAAAAAAAAAAAGAGCTTTTGGTTTGTGGCAACCCTACATGCAACACACATTCTCTCATCTGCACATGTCTATATTATTTTATATTATTTTACAACATTTCAGGGAATGGAGATTGTGCAGACGATGAACAGTGACCCTGGACTGGCAGTTGGTATGTATTTTGGGATTCACTGCATTGGGTTCCTATGGAAACATCTGGGTACAGCGATAACCCAGAGCCTGGGATTTACCCGTCACACGTTGGATTATTTCAGGTTACACAGCATTTAATGGAGTTGATTTTGAGGGCACATTCCACGTGAACACCATGACGGATGATGATTACGCTGGTTTCATCTTTGGTTATCAGGACAGTTCAAGCTTTTATGTGGTGATGTGGAAGCAGACTGAGCAGACTTACTGGCAGGCAACCCCATTCAGAGCAGTTGCAGAGCCTGGAATCCAACTGAAGGTAAAATATTAATTCCATATCATAATAATTATTATCAGTATCTGTACAACGTGACCCATAATGCATCATTTCCTTTGTATTGTTCTTGCTTTTGCTCATCTTTCTTGTGCTCTGCTTGTACTGCCATGTTTCCAGGCGGCATTTAGCTTCACTAGTCCTTTCAGGTAATTGTCATAAAGAGCAATAGAGAGTAATTTTAGGCCTAAAGGCAGAAGCACACACTCAGATTTGGGGAGATTAGTGGCCCAGCGACAAATCTCCTCTTCTTTGGGGCGACTAATCTCCCCAAACCGCCTCCCATGCCTTTTCCATCAGCTAAAATATAAATCGCCGGCGGGATGGCACTCAGAGCGCTTCATTTTCTGAAGTTGCCCAAAGTTTTCTTGTGAGGCAACTTCGGGCAAGTTCAGAAAACGAAGCGCTCTGAGTGCCATCCCGCCGGTGATTTTCATTTTAGCCAGCGGGGAGGCAGTTTGGGGGGGATTAGTCGCCCCAAAGAAGAGGAGATTTGTCGCCAGGCGGTGGTTCACCTTTAAGTTAACTTCTAGTAAGCAACTTTTCAATTGTCCTTCATTATCTATTTGCCTTCTTCTTCTGATTCTCGTCAGCTTTCACATGGGTACTTTTTATTGCTCATCTAAGGGTAGAAATACACAGGCGATTTTCGGTGCACTTCCATACGTTCCGACACGACGCGAGGAAACCCAGGTGTCACGTCGGATGCGCTGAATCTAATGCAAGTAATACAAATGTTGCACGTAGAAGCTGTCGGATGAGGATGCAACATGTAGCGTATACATCTGACAGTATTGTCGTGAGACTGTGTCTGGTGTTGGAACGGATGGACGTGCACCGAAAATCGCCCATGTAGTTCTACCCTTATTCTCATGTTTCTATCCAGTCCCTCTCCTATTCATATTCCACTCTCTTATTCAAATCAATGCATGGTTGCTATGGTAATTTAAACCCTAGCAACCAGATGCTGCTGAAATTGCAAACTGGAGAGCTGCTGAATAAAAAGCTAAATAACTAAAAGAAATCACCCATAATTAAAATAAATATCTCAGAATATCACTCTCTACATCATACTAAAAGTTCATTTAAAAGTGAACAACCCCAAGAGCCATGTTTGGTCTATTAAACAATACGATAGGAAAAACTGTTACCCCATTACCATTATAGCATCTGAAGCAAATCTGTAAGGTTATGATTTGATTGTATTTAATAAATTATATATTGAAGCTCTTTTTTATTATTTGAGTCTTTAAAGAAAACAAACCTCAAAACGGATGAAGCTTTAGCTCTGTGTGATTTCATTTGTATTTTGCATTAACACTGTCCTGTATATACCTATGGCTGAGGTCCACACATACTAGAGTTCATCTGGATACATTGCAATAGTTCCAGTGGCAACAGCACTGGGTTTGTGGCATCTGCTTGTTCTCTATTCATTCCCTTATATATCATACACAAGCCAAAATCAGGAGGCAGTTATTTGTTTAAAGGACATGTAAATCCTACATTCTACTACCATGTATATAAGTTGGGCATATCTTCCCCACCCAAAGCCACATCATTTGTACTACATATACCCCCTCCGTTTGCCAGCACCATCACATTTTCCTAAAACAAATAGCAGCTTTCCCCCGGCGGCCATTTTCCCTCTGACGCATCATCAGTAACATTGACATGTACAAACAGGACATGTATGCTGGAAAGTTCATGCAAAGCAGAATGCAGGTTACACAGACACAACATACTTTGATAAAAACTTCTGCTGGGGTTGAGCACTGTAATGGTTAAACTGAGCTCAGGAGAGATGGTTAGGAGAAAAAAATAGGATCAGACAGCTAGAGTTTCTATGGGAACCAGCAATGCTATCTCTTCATTGGCTGTTAGACTGTTTAGTAATCTGAGAAGAACTGAGCATGCTCATAAGCCAACAGCCAAAGCAAAGCAGAGTGGGTTAGAGGAGGAGAAAGAATTCTAAGTGATTAAGGGGATGCTGCAGCCTTACTGTTAACCTTTTAACAACCAGAGTGGCAGTTATCTAAAGATTTCAAAGAGGCTGTTCACTGATTACATTTTTGTGGAGGGGGTTTACATGTCCTTTAACATGGCAAACATTTCCCTGCATATAACATTAGCAGCCTGTCTGCCTACAAACCAGTGCACAGTCACACAGCTGGGTAGGTGACTATGATAGGTCAAGTAGCCATTCATGGCCTCTGGAAGGCAGTCAGTGCAGGTCTCCATAATGGAATAGTGATTTGGCAAAGCAAGTTATTCTTGTTAATACTGTAGAAGGGCTGGGACGATGAGAAAGTACAGTATGAAGCACACAATCGCTGCTGTCTTGCAGGCACTGTAATGTAAAATAAAATGATACAAAGGAAATGAGATCCTATGTGTGTGTTTATATATTTATTTGTACCTGGGTTATACATGGACACCTGGAAAAGCTTTTCTACTTGGAGGGGTTAAGTTGACCTTAAAATTAACTTTACAGTTAACAAACTTGCATTCAGTAGTACAGCCGTGTCCCATGACATTGTTATATACAGTCGCGACAATAATCATTTGATTCTACCTGCTCCTCTAGGCTGTGAAATCCAAGTCAGGACCCGGGGAACATCTGAGGAACGCTCTGTGGCACACAGGAGACACCAATGATCAAGTGAGGCTGCTCTGGAAAGACCCCAGGAATGTCGGCTGGAAAGACAAAGTCTCCTACCGCTGGTTCTTACAGCACAGGCCCCAAGTCGGCTACATCAGGTACAATCATTCTCTCACTTGTGGCAGGAAAGATTTAGTATTAGATATTAAATTATAGCCCCCTGTGCAAAAGACCCCACCCCCAACTGCATCGCTGCCATTGTGTAAAAGTTTAGGACCCCCTCCCCTCTATAAATACACAGTTTGTCATTGAGTTTGGTGATTATAATTGAGCGAAAAATTCTTTGGATCAGGCACTCAAATAAAGACAATCTTCCACCAGGCAGTTGAATCAAAGTGAAGCAAGTTATTGTGTCCACAGCCTTATGCGTTTCATGGTACAAACACTAAGTCCCTAAGGCTGTGGACACAATAACTTGCTTCACTTTGATTCAACTGCCTGGTGGAAGATTGTCTTTATTTGAGTGCCTGATCCAATGAATTTTTCGGTTTGTCCGCTCTCCATGTTGAGGGCTCAGGGCAGTGCACCCGGGCCTCTTCCTTTATGTGGTGAGTAATCATCTTACTACTTCAACATTGGTTATAACTGAGCAACAGCATTGCACACAGGCAGCAAATCTGGCCCTGGCTCCTGATTGACACTTGGCACTAGAGAGATACACACCTCTACCAAACCTGCTGTCCATATGTAGCGACAACTAAACCCTACAAGTTCTCATTCCCAAATGCTAAAACATACATTTCTTTCTACAACATGTCATCAAATCTCTTATTCTGACTGTACAAACAACCCCCATGACTATAAGACAAGGATATATTCCTATACGAGTCGTGTAATTGCTCGTTTGTAACTTTGCACTTTCAGAGCCAGATTTTATGAAGGCACCGAGCTGGTGGCTGACTCTGGAGTCACTGTGGACACCACCATGCGAGGAGGAAGACTGGGAGTATTCTGCTTTTCACAGGAAAACATCATTTGGTCCAATCTGAAATACCGGTGTAATGGTAAGGAAAGCAGCCTCCGCCCAAAAACACATTCCTATAGGGTGAAGCAAATCCTTTTATTTACAACTAGTGATCAGATTCAGGGGCAGATTTATCAGAATCATTTCCTCCCTTTCGTCAATCTTTCCCAAAGTGATGGGGTTTTTTTCAGTGGAAACATACTGACGCATTGCTCGTGTATCTGACACACTGTAAATGTAACAACCTGAAAAGTGAGAATTCTCACACCTGGCCACTGGCAGTATGAAGTTCTCACCATAATGTTTCTCACTTGTGAGCCCTCTTACATAACACAGTCCAGTCCTTAGCCTTAAACCTGTGCCACTAGTGGGAGTATGAATAATGTCTGTATGCCTCTCACTACCAACCCCTAAGGGAGGAACTCCACAGGCGATTTCGGCGCGATCCAACGCGCTGCGCAAAAGCGCAAGCATCAAGTCGGATGAAACGGAAATAAGGTAAGCAACAGGAACGTCCGATGGTGTCGCAGTGTTCATCCAACGCGACACGACTGTCGGATACGCGCGCTGCGTTTGCATCCGACAGTCGTGTCGCGCTGGATGAAAGCTGCGGCTTCATTCAACATTTCCATCTCTTACCTTATTTCCGTCGCATCCGACTTGACGCCTACGTTTTTGCGCAGCACCTCGGATCGTGCCAAAATCGCCCGCGGAGTTCCTCCCTAACAGATCCAATGCTACTGAATACAAGTGTAAGGCTATATAGAATGAAGCAGCACCTTTCTTCTGAGCTATGAGCTTTACCATAAATCTACCCAGATGAGACACTTGGGTGTGGAGGCAGGGTGTAGTGCAACTGTAACTGTATGAAGTACAGAATAATTGGGCACCAGTGGTTCTTATAACTTAACCATAGAACTCATTTATTAAATAAAATAATCTACATAGGAGTTCAATGAGAGATAAAGCAGAAACTTAGAATCAGTGGATAGGAATTTACTATACTACTTTGAGGTGGGCGATATCGGGCTGTTCCAGTCATGGGCCCTAGGGCCCAACTATCAGAATATGGGTGGTCAGATCAAGGACTGCATCAATGATCCGATGTGGTCCTTGATCCAACGCCATTTTTACACCCTCTGATCGACATCAGGCTGACTTTCGGCCAGATATTATTTGGGGAAGCCTGTCAGAGGGCCCCATACACTGCCCAATAAGCCGCCGACTTAAACTGCCGGCAGCTTATATCTGTCCATGTATGGGGGCCTTCAGTACGTACTTCTGGGCACTTAGTACCTGGGATCCTAGTCCCACTCAACATGCTTCAGTGGAGCCTGTGCTGCTCAGCTAAATAGCAGTGTCCTAATAAAGTGAGTAGCCTGTCACTAGCTAGACCTGACTTGTCTAGTTCCCACTGCACCCTTCCTGCCTGCTCAGCTAATATATAATTACACACTGCCATCTAGTGGCCAGACAAGGGAAAGCTAGGGGTCAGGCTTTGACCCAGCTAAATGAGCCTAGTTCCTGTATAAACTATGGGGCCCTTCTGTGGCCACACTTTAGCGGAATGCACAATAAACGGAGAAACTATTTATCAGTCCCCTACACAAGCAATGCTGTATTCATGAGGGGGACACAGGTCCTTGTGGTTCATTCATTGATGGTGGGGGCAGGGTGCAAAGTGCAAGAAAAACATGGCAGCTGCATCTGCCCTAACATGAGTAAATGACCCCTAAAGCTTTCATTTTTTAATGTGCCCTTTAATAACATGAATATAGGATCTTTCAACAAAGCGTGTTACATTTGTATGTGATTATAATAAGGATTAATAGGTGGGGAAGTATTTTCATAAACACAGCTTTGTCACGTGGGGCCCCCTAGTTTGTTACAGTTCCCTTCAGATGAGTAACTAGAGAGGAAGCAGACCCTGTGGCTTCAGGACGGATCAGCAGGTATAGGGGCCCCACGAGACCCTAATTCATATACAATTTCAATAAATACTGGTAAAACAGGTCAATATCTAGACATTTTAGGGGCCTGAAAAATAATTTGCTGTAGGGTCCAATAATATCTAATTACATCACTGGTTCCCTTCCTGTTGGAGGACACTGGGTACAAATAGATTCTGATTCAATGTTATGTGTATTGGACTCTGATTAGTTTCCCTTCTGAATCCCCAGATACAATCCCAGAGGATTTCCAGGCATTTCAAGCACAACAGTTTTCCAGTTAAACAGAACCCACACAATATCCAGTGATTTTTTTTTTGATTTTTTTTTTGTAGTAATATGAGAAAACGTTATTTTCATGCAGCCTTGTTTTCTACCAACTGTACAATAATGTCTGTAAAATAAAATGGATACAAAAGAAATGAGATATATCCTATGTGTACCTGAGCTATACATGGACATGTGGGAAAGCGTTTATACTTGGGGAGGTTAAGTTCACCTTAAAATTAACTTTTAATTTGTTTTTAGCATAATCTGCAATGGGTCTTATTTTTAAGATATTTAAATTTTTTGTGCAGCTGACAAGCTTTTAACTACTATACAGTTACCAGCAGATATTTACCCTAGCAACAGGCAGCAGCTTAGAAATCATTATGGACCCTGAGTAGAAAGTTAAGCAACTAAACATAAAAATTACAATAAAGCAGAGAGCTTACAGTGTTTCATTATCAATAACCAGACAACATATTCAGTTGCAGGCAAGAGGCAACAATATATATGACTTGTTATAAATGCGAACTTCCCCTTAAATAATAAGATGGTTTGGGTAGCGCTTAAAAGGCTCCTATCATAGGAGAATAGTTTCCCCCACTGAAGGTTTGGTGCTCTCTGTACTCCAGTTGGCAGAAATAATACTATTTATAAGTGAAAGGCCCAGGCACATGAGATTGGTGACATGTTGACTGATCATACATCACACGCATGTACATACTAAGCAAGCGAGTGCACTGACTCATTATGTGCTTGTGCCCCAATATGGCCGCCAGCACTGGGAGTTTCCTCCTCATGAGAAGCATTTTCTTGCAGATAGTGTTTTTTTTCACCAACCGGAATGCAGACCACACCTCCAGCGGGGGAAACACTTTCTCTATGGTAGGTGCCCTTTCGAAGCCAGGGCTCCACTACAGACCACTGACATTTTAATGGATGGCTGGTGTATCTAGCCCTGTACCCGAGGTTTTGCCCATGTGATCCTGACCAACCCCTAGACAGGTAACGTAATTAAATGGTTCTGGGCCCAGGATGTGCACCCGAGTGAGCCCAATTGCGCCCCTGGTAGTTACGCCACTGCCCTAGAGAGGCCAGGCACTTCTAGGTGATAGATAATTAGCCAATAGCAGCCCAGGGCAGAAAAAAAAACATGGTTCCTTATAAATGGCAATATTTCCCTAGAACAAGAAAACTCTCCTCATCTGAGCACCAGTTCTACAAAATGTTGGCAATAGTGATGTGTGGGTCCCTCAACCTCACAACCCGTCCCCTCCCAACTCGAATCTGGCCTGGCCCGATCCTTCCCCTCTATTTGTAGACCTGCGCCCGCCCGGAGGTTTTGTCACAAAAGGGGAGTGGCTTTCCAGTTCTAGGGAAATATAACCATTTATAAGGAATTCAACAACCATTCAAAATAAACAATAAAGACTTATTAAAACGTTGTCTATACAGTAATAAATACTTATATAACATACTAACAGTAAATATAATTATGGATTTAATTATACAGGGAATTTGCTCCATAAACCACACTACCCTATAGGGAAAAGTGAGAATATCAATTGATATTTCTGCAAGTTACATGTAATGTTGTAAAGAAAACATCGAGACACATTTATCTACTCACCACTGGCTGTAGAGTATAAAGAAGTCATACACTGCCCGTACTCTCCGCTATCTACTGGCCAAACAGGGCTTTCCCAATCCAGCGCACAGCATCATTATACAGCATCATTATACACAAAGCACAGAAGACTGACGACAATGTTATTTGTACATTTCATTTTATTATACAATGTTAAAAAGGGTATAAAATGGCTCATAAAAATGTTGTGTTCTATATAAAAAGGAAAAAGAAGTCTAGTTACTGACCAATTGTATCAAACACAGAACTAAAGACATTATAGACACATGGTCCAACTCCCTTCCTAGACTTGTCTACTTGTCACCCATAGGTTGACTATTACTATAAACTGTCCTCTAGTCCTCCATTGTAGCATGGGCTAAGACTGGTTATCTCTAGGCCTGCTCCTTCCTCACTGGTACGGCCATTAGTAATTCACTATCATTGTCTGATGATAAGCGAGTAACTAACGTAAGGCCAGTGAGACTTGGAGTTGTTCAGCCCTGTGGAATACAATGGTGCAGGCTGGAGGAGTCTTACAGAGAATCAATGGAGGTATTCAGTAAGGAATAAACCTAAGGAAAGTAACAGCGCCACCAAGGGACAGAAGTCTGAACTATCTTCCAACTCCATCCTCCCAAATTGCTTTTCAACAGCTAAACTTTCCAATGACTGGACCCTGCTTCTTCCCAATACAGAGTTGCTCCATATCCAGTTCCATCTCCGATTTTGTATTTTCTTTCAAAATCCCAAACTGTCCCATTGCCGGTAAAATACGACCCAACCTTCTGATCTGTACAAAGAGGTACAATTACTTAGGGAACATTAAAATACTAAAATACTTACAGCTACAAGTAGTAAAGTTCCTAACTGATACACACACAGGTAGACTTAAGTCAGAAGTCATTAGATTAAGGGGGTTAATAAGGACGGGGGAGGGGAACCATGCGAAAGCCCTAGAACATAAGAGCCATAATGATGAATGGAGTTAATGATGAAAGATCCATTATTCAAGGTTATACCATTCTGAGGCTGGAGGGGAGCACTTTCTCAGCAGGTCGGTCACAAAGTGCACAGGGGGTGATGATAAAGTGAAGAGTGCGAAAGGAAAGTGACTCCCCCTCCATAGTGACTAAATGTTTAAACACTGTCCCTTTATATATATATATATAAACAATACACACGTTTTGCTTTAACACCAGCCTATTGACTGCCCTGATAAGTCTTGAATTTATTTTTAAAAATGTGGTATTGCCTGGAAACAAAGGAGGCAGGTTCACCTGGGGGGCCTGAGAAAGAGATGGGACCACTGGACACAAGCAGTTGACATAGTGAAGCCTTTACTGCAGCAATGGAACCTCTTGTGTACAACAAGGTTCCCACTGAGAAGGCTTGTAGACCACAATTAAAGGCTTCACCCATGTAACAGGCAAACAAACTTCCAGAATGAAGAGATACGATTGGCCAACTGTCCCACCAGCTAGCGGCCATGATAACAAAGGCTCAGGATGGACAAGGTTTGGCTTGTGGCCTGTGGGGGGAGCTGGCAGGGCATGGAGAATCTTACAGCTAGCCCTCTACCTAGAAACAACTATCCATAGATCTATACATAGATTTAATATATAGACACATCAATAAAATAACACTCATGATGCCATTTATATAACAAACATGCCGTAAGAATTCCATGAAATTCCGTCTGGAAACAGAACTACAAGCTCCATATAGATATACCACCCTACAAACAGGACTCCTTGCCCCTGAGATATTAAAGCAGTGCATAAAGGGGAACTAACATGAAAATTTAATATAAGCTTCATCCTACTGAAATAAGAAACTTTCAAAATACACTTAATTAAATATTCTGCACCATTTCTGAAATAATCAAGTTTATGTTCACTATCCCTCTCTCAGCATCTGTTTCTCTTCATTCTCTCTTCATGCAGCAGTTGAGTGTCAGATAATCATTGACAGTTAGATCTAATATATCTTATAGGGGGGCTCCTTTTGCCTAGAAGATGTATTAGAGCTCACTCTATTAAAATCACCAGACATCATGTCTCTCTACATGCAGGATTTGTGCAAAAGGTATTTATTTTGTTAGATTTTGTTTGTACTGGAAACAGTTATGAGAGTGAGTTCTAATACATCTGCTAGGAAAGGAGCCCTCCTATAAGATATATTGGATCTAACGGTCAATGATTATCTGACACCCAACTGCTGCATGAAGAGAGAATGAAGAGAAACAGATGCTGAGAGAGAGATAGTGAACATAAACTTGATTATTTCAGAAATGCTGCAGAATATTTAATTAAGTGTATTTTGAAAGTTTCTTATTTCATTATGATGAAGCTTAAGTTACATTTTCGTGATAGCTCCCCTTTAAAACGTGCCTTTTCTATCAGAGCAGCAAAGTTGCACATGAATGGAAGACAATAAAGGACCCCACTCTCTCTAGGCTGGAGGAGGAACACTGCATTCACATTCTACCCCCTATTATTATTTTTTTATTACATTTCACATCATGATAAAGACATTAAGACTTAAACAGAGCAAATTCTTCAATATGTTCATATTTTTGGTATATGTATATATTTGTATGTTTTACATTGCTTATATTACTCTATAATAGAACTTTATCTTATAACTTGCATAATGTTTTACTATCTGACTATACTATTAAATATGCAATAGAGAATAATAGACCCATATATACTGCACAGGGGTTAATATTCCCTTTCTCCAAGGGCTGCTTGATAAATTATTCTTCAAATAAATTCTGGTGCATCATTGCGCAGTTCAGTCGGGTAATAATGTCTCCTATTTAATAGTCACAAAAGAAACCACCAAGCCCAGGTATGTACACAAGGAAAAAGGGGGAATCTGGCCTTGACTGATATTAGTGCAGGAGCTAAAGGGACACAGTCTTATTCATATACCTGTAATACAGCTATGGGATCCATTATCTGGAAGCCTCTTATCCACAAAGCTCTGAATTACATAAAGGCTGCCTCCCATAAACTCAATTTTTCCCATATAATCTAAATTTTTAAAAATTATTTTCTCTCAGTAATAATAAAACAGTAACTTGTACTTGATCCCAACTAAGATATAATTAATCCTTACTAGAAGCAAAATCAGCCTTTTGGGTTTATTTAATGTTTACATGATTTTCTAGTAGATCCAAATAATGGAAAGGTCCATTAATCGGAAAACCCCAGGTCCCTAGCATTCTGGATAACAGGTCCCATACCGGTACTATTTTATTTCCTAAGAAGCTTTAATAGTTATTTTCCAAGGATTAGACTTCATTTTCCTACACAAGCGTTTCCGGCGGATCTGATGCGGTGCGCCAAAACGCAGGCATCAAGTCGGATGCGACGAAAAATAAGGTAAGAAATACAAATGTCGGACAGTGTCGCATCGTTCATCCAATTCAACACGACTGTCGGATGCTGTGTCTATATCAGACAGTCGCGTCACATGAACGCTGCGACACCATCCGACATTGCTATAACTTACCTTATTTTCCGTTGCATCCGATTTGACGCCTGCGTTTTGGAGCACCGCATCGGATTTGCCAGAATCACGCTGAAGACACTAGTGTAGTTGTACCCTTAGACTTTATTAAAAGGAATCGTTTCATATGTGTATATATATATATTTGTTCCATTTTATGACTCTCTTTTCTCTGCATTTGTTCATTGATATTTTTGCAGCTGAGACACTTTCCAGTGGTGAGTATAAACATTGCTATAGTGAATACACACTCACAGTACAATGTGTACATGGAAATGTAAATAACACTAATATGTCAGACACAAAGGTACAAGGACACACATAGTTTAGAGCTGGGGCTGCCATTGGGAGAAAGGTAAGAATCCAGTTTTGCATGTGAGGCAGGGCTTGCTGGGAGTAACAGCACATACCATAAGTATCATTATTTTTATCGGGGACCCTATTCTTTATTCAGCAGTTATCCAAAGCAAACAGTGATCCTTTAATGGAGAGCCCCATGATGGTGGTCCCTGATTTCAGATGGCGGCCCTGCTGAGAACTATACAAATCCGTCAAACTGCTGGAACTTTTCACAATGGATTTCCAGGCTGATAAGTGTCAGTATTTCTGCTGTGACCAGTCTCTGGCTATGACTTTTTGTCATAAAACAATGAAGTAAAAAAACATTTTCCCCTTCCCACCCCTAATTTGCATATGCAAATTAGGATTCGGTTCGGTATTCTGACAAATCTTTTGTGAAGGATTCGGGGGTTCAGCCAAATCCAAAATAGAGGATTCAGTACATCCCTACTTTATACTGTATTACTCATCTTTCTATTCAGATATCTCATATTCATATTCCAGTCTCTTATTCAAATCAACACATGGTTGCTAGGGTAATTTGGACCGTGGCAACCAGATTGCTGAAAGTGCAAACTGGAGAGTTGCTGAATAAAAAGCTAAATAACCCCCAAAACTACAAATAATTCAAATGAAAACCAATTGAAAATGTGAAAAACCCCTGTAAGGACATGGGTGGCCATATAAAACAACTCAGCTCAAAGGCTAAACAAAGACTGTTTTTGCTTATAGGAGCTTTGTGCAGCCATCTTGTACCACTACAACTCACACACACGCTGATAGTGTACTTGGAATACAGGAATACTCTGAACCAATCAACAGCTGGACTAGCAAGTAGCACAAGGGGCAAGTTTAAGGCTAGGATGCCAATAAATCAGTAGCACCATATGAAACAACAATATGGAAAATTGTCATTTCTCTGTCATTGTCTCCCATTTATCAGAAATTATGCTGATTTTTATAAGGGTGAACCTATCGCAAACCTTCTAGAATCTCTTCAAAAATCTTCAAAATAAAGGCCTTACAGAACCCCCAGGAATATTTACACCCCCCGGCCCTTCAGACAAACATGGAGCGGCATTGTAACATCATCAGCCCAGAAACACTTACCTGTAACAGCTAATGGACACACAACATGGAGAAAGTGGGAGAACTGTACTGTACAAACAGACCATTATAATTAATGTCACCCCTCCCATATGTATCAGAGATGTGTTTCAGACAGTAACAGAGTTATTTACATGTTACAATTACACAGGCAGTTGTGACACACGAACTACAGGGAGGCTTCCCCCCTCTCACACACGGGTTTGGTTTAATCATTAAAAACAAAACCGGTTTTGCTCTCGTTCTAAAGAGCGACCTGTGACCTGCACAATATATTATGGCTTTTGGAGAAATCCCCCATATTGACCTTTTATGCCACTTTAAAAAAAAAAAAGACAAACATTTGAAACAATGCAGTCGTGTCCAATCAGCATGTAACAGTGTCACGCGTGATCTTCTGGGAGTCGCTACACGGAATATTCTCTGGTTGGGCAGCAGAGAGGGGCGACCAGAGTCCAGATGTAGAGCAGGATGCACACCCAGCAGGAAGCCATCTTGATCCAAAATGGAGACCAGCTGCCAGAAAACAGCTTTTCTATTTCTGCGTTCCTGTAGCTGGGAACAAACAATAAAATGCATGTGAGATGGAAAGCACGTCAGGCAATGAGCAAACCAGTTAGGGGCTTTTCTGTTTGCCTGCCAGCTCCAATCTGTCCATTTGTTACTTGAGGACTAGTTTAGGGGCAACTTGAGTCTATGTAACAAGAACAGAATTCCTGGCCAACTAGGTTTCCTGCTCTTTGGCGAGTGAGGCCTAAAATACTTATAAAACAATAATTACTTAACTATACTTATTATTCTTACTATAATATTTAGACACAGCTGAGGCAGAACCCACACAGCCAGTATAAGTGTAGCCCAAGGTTTGGAATGGCACATCCACAAGCTGAATGAATCCACAAGCTGAATGTGGTTTAGGAGAGAATTACAGTTTAAAAGAGAAGGAAAGCTCCAATTGATGGGAGGTGCCAAATGTTAAGGCACCCCCCTTGGATTGTAATGACTTACTGGATACCCGGGACACTTGT
Source organism: Xenopus laevis (assembly GCF_017654675.1). Lineage (NCBI taxonomy): Eukaryota > Metazoa > Chordata > Amphibia > Anura > Pipidae > Xenopus > Xenopus laevis. Next base: position 202,824,806 of record NC_054371.1, read on the forward strand.
GAGTGCGAATTCCGCTTTCTCCCTTCCTCTTTTTACACATAGGAGTGCATGCACAGCAGAGTTTTAACAAGCAGGACTTTAACACTCTACTGTACATGTGTTGGCCACCAGATTCTGAAGAAGAAGAAGGGAGGAAGAGGATCGCTCACTAGTGCCCTGGGCCAGTGCAATTTTCTGCTAACATTAAAAGATTATGGGGGTTATTTATTAAAGGTCATGTTTGTGAGGTTTTTTTTCTACCTTGAATAAACTCCAATAATCGAGTTTTCAAGTGAAAACCATCGTAAAACACCTGAAAATCATAAAGACAAAAAACATCTTCAAATGTTTAAAGGGACCTCTGCCATTGACTTTTATGTGATTTCAACAGGTTTTAGCTGGAGTATTTTTGGATTTGGACTTTTAGCAGCTTCGGGACATAATAAATCTCCAAACATTTTCGTTTTTTAGTAAAACTAACCTTGAAAAACTATTTTTAGAGAAAACATAACTTGACTCTAATAATAAATAACCCCATATACAGTGGTGTGAAAAACTATTTGCCCCCTTCCTGATTTCTTATTCTTTTGCATGTTTGTCACACTTAAATGTTTCTGCTCATCAAAAACCGTGAACTATTAGTCAAAGATAACATAATTGAACACAAAATGCAGTTTTTAAATGAAGGTTTACGTTATTAAGGGAGAAAAAAAACTCCAAATCTACATGGGCCTGTGTGAAAAAGTGATTGCCCCCCTTGTTAAAAAATAACTTAACTGTGGTTTATCATACCTGAGTTCAATTTCAAAGGTTATAAAGCCATTTCTAAAGCTTTGGGACTCCAGCGAACCACAGTGAGAGCCATTATCCACAAATGGCAAAAACATGGAACAGTGGTGAACCTTCCCAGGAGTGGCCGGCCGACCAAAATTACCCCAAGAGCGCAGAGACAACTCATCCGAGAGGCCACAAAAGACCCCAGGACAACATCTAAAGAACTGCAGGCCTCACTTGCCTCAATTAAGGTCAGTGTTCACGACTCCACCATAAGAAAGTGACTGGGCAAAAACGGCCTGTATGGCAGATTTCCAAGGCGCAAACCACTTTTAAGCAAAAAGAACATTAAGGCTCATCTCAATTTTGCTAAAAAACATCTCAATGATTGCCAAGACTTTTGGGAAAATACCTTGTGGACCGACGAGACAAAAGTTGAACTTTTTGGAAGGTGCGCGTCCCGTTACATCTGGCGTAAAAGTAACACAGCATTTCAGAAAAAGAACATCATACCAACAGTAAAATATGGTGGTGGTAGTGTGATGGTCTGGGGTTGTTTTGCTGCTTCAGAACCTGGAAGACTTGCTGTGATAGATGGAACCATGAATTCTACGGTCTACCAAAAAATCCTGAAGGAGAATGTCCGGCCATCTGTTCGTCAACTCAAGCTGAAGCGATCTTGGGTGCTGCAGCAGGACAATGACCCAAAACACACCAGCAAATCCACCTCTGAATGGCTGAAGAAAAACAAAATGAAGACTTTGGAGTGGCCTAGTCAAAGTCCTGACCTGAATCCTATTGAGATGTTGTGGCATGACCTTAAAAAGGCGGTTCATGCTAGAAAACCCTCAAATAAAGCTGAATTACAACAATTCTGCAAAGATGAGTGGGCCAAAATTCCTCCAGAGCGCTGTAAAAGACTCGTTATCGCAAACGCTTGATTGCAGTTATTGCTGCTAAGGGTGGCCCAACCAGTTATTAGGTTCAGGGGGCAATTACTTTTTCACACAGGTTTGGATTTCTTTTCTCCCTAAATAATAAAAACCCATTTAAAACACTCATTTAAAAACTGCATTTTGTGTTTACCTGTGTTACCTTTGACTAATAGTTAAATGTGTTTGATGATCAGAAACATTTTGTGTGACAAACATGCAAAAGAATAAGAAATCAGGAAGGGGGCAAATAGTTTTTCACACCACTGTATATAATATTTCGGTGACATATTCACACGTTTATCTTGATAAAGGTGTGAATATGTGACGAATTGTTGATTTTTGAACAATAAAAAGGATGCCGAGTTGTTGTGGGAGAGGGAGTGGAGAGAGAGAATATAAAGGGGAAATAAACTTCCTAGCATCTTACTGGAACCAGTTGGTTACAGTCATCATCACGTAGAAGGTGCCCAGAAAGAACACAAAGTGAAAGTAGGAATAGCTGTAAACTGTGGCCTTTTCTTCATCGTAACCAACTTCTTGGCCTCCTCTTTTCTCTGTCCGCTCCTCTTGGTCAGCTGAGTTTTAATAGAGAAACTTCACATGTAACTAGATTCACCTCTGACAAAATATGGCTGTTAATATATTAAGAAAGTAATTTAATTACCTCCATCACTGCGTGAGCAGCAGAAGCAGCAGCGAGCCACCTACAAGACATAGGCAACACCATGATTATTCTTTACGTACACACGCCACATTATATAGTGAATAAAGTACCCCCTCTTGTAAAATATAAGGATATTATAAGTTACCGAGGAGTTTCATGACCATATAAAAAACACGAGGCTGAACTCTGAGGTAACTTCTAATGTCCTCATATTTTGCAACTGGGGGTACTTTATTTATTATAATACACAAATTTCAGTGAGTCATGTGACAGAAATGACATCAGAACTCACCGTTTATAAGGATATAATTTACAGGATATTTATGGCTTTTGTGTATTATATATGACTATTCACTGGTCTACAAGAGAACCTGTGGAGAACCTAGAAGTATTAATACAGAGCCCGTGGGTCACAAACTTACCTCTGTTTCAGGTGGTGTGTACCTTCCTCTCAGCGCATCAGAACTGGAGCGGGTTGTGGAGGTTAGACTGCAAAGAAATAACACATGAGCTGTAGGGTTTAGTCTAAAACAGATGTTATCACTAAATGTAGGGAGCGAGGAAATGCACTGAAACGGATGAATGTTGCTTTACCCTCTGCTCTGCAGTGAAGTGATCAAAGCCACAGTTTATAGAGGAAACCTGCACAGCACAGTCAAGATGAACAGACACTGAACTTGGATTAATATTATCCTGACCTTCCAGGCACTTTGGTATATAGTTGCTGTTATGTGATTAGAAAAATAAAACTATGATTGACATGCGCAAATCCTATGAGTGTTCCATTCCTACTTATATTGATAGAAGAGATAGGATATGGGCTATAAATATGCTCAGGATTCATTATTAGCTGTGCGCGGCTTGTCTGACCCTCTTTCCTTGCCTTCAGCAGCAGCAGATGAACTAAACCCTAAAAATGAATATGGCTATAAATGCCATGCTCGTATAGTCAACTTATTGAGACAGTGTAAGGTTCAGTAGTAATGATCCAGGCCCTCACAGTTTTTACAGGAGCTCCCCATCTTCAGGCGTGGATTTCTGATAAGGGCGTCTGGAGGCCAGCGTCCTCTGGTGCCCCCTCCCTCCTGCAAGATTGCGTAAGATTTGCGCGTATGCCCATATTATCTTAGTGGAGCACTAAGCGTCTATCACGCTTAGTGCTCCAGGATCGCAGCAAATACACCTGCGCTGGGTGGCTTGCCGCCCCTTCATTTTTCCGCCCTAGGCCAGGGCCTTTGAGGCTTCGCCACAAATTCAGGCCTGCCCATCTTGGATTTTGTTAGAAGTGTCTACGACATTGCACATGCTCAGTGGGCTCTGAGCAGCTGTTGAGACGCTAAGCTTAGGGGTCGTCACTAATTATCCAGCAGAAAATGAGGTTATTCTGTAATATAAGATTATGCTACAGGGCTTATTAAATGCTGATGCTAATTGCACTGGTTTCAGAGCAGGCATGTACTAATAAACTGGATTACTGCATAATCAGCCTTATATGTTGACATTTTTGTTCTTATATAGTAGATACACTGTATCTTATGCACCATCTGTCCCTAAGCTCAGTAAGTGACAGCAGCACAGAGCATGTGCAGTGAATCAGCAGAAAAGAAGATGGGGAGCTACTGGGGCATCTTTGGAGACACAGATCTTTACTGCTAAAGGGCTGTGGTTGCCTTGGGCTGGTACAGAAGCCCAAAACATAATGTACAACATTTCTAGCTACTTCTTTATTTATGCTTTAGTTCTCCTTTAAATACACATGTTTTTTGTTTAAGAAAAATGACTATGATGAAACAAGCGACACTGCAACCCCGTTGTAAAAAGATGCAAAAGCACACTGGAGTCTAGTCGTCATTAATCAGCTATCCAATCATACAGCAGCATGTATAACTTGTTTCCTTAAAGGGTGGTTCATCTCTAAGTTAACTTTTAATATGTAATAAAATCGCCATTCTAACCAACTTTTCAGTTTGTCTTCATTATTTATTTTTTTATAGTTTTTTAATTATTTGCTGTCTTCTTCTGACTCTTTCCAGCTTTCAAATGGGGGCAGGGCTGGAACTAGGGGTAGGCAGAGTAGGCACGTGCCTAGGGCGCAAAGCTGAGGGGGCGCCAGGCACGTACCTGCTCTTTCGCCTACCCCATGTCCGGTCCCGTGTCTTCCTGGCCGCAACTAGTAAAGTGTGATAAAGCGCTTGCGCGCATGTGCGTAGTTTCGCACATGCGCGCTGCCACGTACTTTCGCGCATGCGCGCTGGCACGTACTTTCGTGCATGCGCAATTCAGCACACACTAAGCCGGCGCCGTGGCCGGCCAGGTTGCCTAGGGCGCCTGGCCGGGTTGGCCCGGCTCTGAATGGGGGTCACTGACCCCATCTAAATAAATGCTCTGTAAGGCTACAAATGTATTGTCATTGCTACTTTTTTTTACTTTCTTTCTATTTAGGCCTCTCCTATTAGTATTTATTCAAATCAGTGCATGGTTGCGAAGGTAATTTGGACCCTAGCAACCAGACTGCTGAAATTGCAAACTGAAGAGATGCTGGATAACTCAAAAACCATAAATAATAAAAAATGAAAACCTATTGCAAATTATCTCACAATATCACTCTCTACATCATAATAAATGTGAACTTAAAGGTGAACAACCCCTTTAAATAAAGCATAAACCCAACACACACAGTATATTTTTTCCCTTTGGATATCAATGACAACATAATCCCTCTGTGCATCATTTCTTGCCGACCCCGTGCTTACCAGGAATGTAAAATGCAGCAGAAGAGAATGATAGTGCCCAGTATGGAGACAAGCTTTCCATCTTGGTTAAGATCCTTGCTGAAGCTGGGCACACAGATAGTGACGTTCTTTCCTGTTGCATCCAGCACTACACATGATAGACAGACAAAAAAAAAAGAATAATTGGCTTTATTTCCAGGAATCATTCTGACATGTTTGTTAAGAGCCGACGACTAGAAATTAGACCTTTATCAACGAAAAAATGTCAAAGATCGGTGCTTTTTTACAGAAAAGGTTTCTCTTCTTACATCAAATAATTGTGAGAATTTACTAATTAGTGCAAACTGTGACTTTTTTTTTTAAGGCAGGTCGATACTTGAAAGCACAAATGAAAGCACAAATGGAATCCAGTTACAGTATGGAAGCTGAACCGTCTGACAGACAATGCAGGGCCACTGTTCTTGGGGTACATAGAGCACAGAGAATTTAAAAAGTAAAGCCATACTTTAATTACAGACCCTCTGCACTGGCTCCTTTTCCATTGTAGCAGCCCTACTCCACTTTCTTGGAACTGAATAAGCAGAATAGTTGCTTCATTACTTTCCCTGGCACTTTAGCAAGTCGTTTAGCATCATTGTCGGTAATGTACACAAGCCCAGCAAAGCCCAATGACCAGGAATCCATCATCACGCAGGAAAAATAGAGTATCGACCTGCATGTGCAAAGCCCTGCTCAGTCCATTCTACAACAAATACTGTGGGGGTGTAATGACAATTCCAGGAAAATATTTTCTAGACTAAATTCATCTTCAGGGTTGGTTCATTTCATCCCCTTTAACTATACAGCAACGGGGAACTACCATATTGTTTCCTCATTTTATTTGAAAAATAACTCCACTCAAGCAACTTCAGTTCCCTGGGGGCTCTCTGTGGGAGATAAGGAGGATAATTTATATTGCATTTTACCCTACCTTCTAAGTTACGGCTGGGAGTATGGCAAAGGGTCATTATCTCCCCCCACTGGAATGAAAAGTGCAGTATATCACCTTCACTATCCTCCAACATTGACACTTTAGAGTCTCATGGGAGTAAGGCTGTAAAAATGTACTTCATGCCCAATAATACTCAGATATATGGTACTCTTACACCCACAGACATTGGAATGCATGAAACATTTCAATTATTTCTTCTGTCTGGCCTGACTAAATAGCTAGGATCATTAATCACAGGGACAATTTAGTGATTGGAATTCCTGATCAATGTGGTAATAGAATATGGGGATAGAAGGAAAAGAATATAATAAAGCCTGATATAATATAACTTGTCTGCCAATAAAACCTATCCTGGTTGCTGGAGTCAGTACCATATGCCCAACACATTTAAAGGAATTGTTCAGTGTAAAAATAAAAACTGGGTAAATAGATAGGCTGTGCAAAATAAAAAATGTTTCTAATATAGTTAGTTAGCCAAAAATGTAATGTATAAAGGCTGGAGTGATTTGATGTATAACATGTCAGTCAGAGCACTACTTTTCAGCTCTCTTGGTTTACACTGACTGGTTACCGTGGCTACCAGGCAGTAACCAATCAGAGACTTGAGGGGGGGCCACATGGGTCATTTCTGTTGCTCTTGAATCTGAGCTGAATGCTGAGGATCAATTACAAACTCACTGAACAGAAATGTACCATGTGGCCCCCCTTCAAGTCGCTGACTAACTCAGAGTTATAGAGCTGAAAAGCAGGAAGTTGGATTCTGGCTGTTTTATTAGACATCTGTTCACTCCAGCCTTTATACATTACATTTTTGGCTAACTAACTATATTAGAAACATTTTTTATTTTGCACAGACTATCTATTTACACAGTTTTTATTTTCACACTGAACTATTCCTTTAAGTTAACTTAGAGAAACAGATAGGAAATTCCTTTCAACTTAAAGGGGAACTATCGCGAAAATGAAAATTTAATATAAGCTTCATCATACTGAAATAACTTTATAAATACAATCAATTAAATATTCTGTACTGTTTCTGAAATAATCAAGTTTATGTTCACTATCTCTCTCTCAGCATCTGTTTCTCTTCATTCTGTCTTCATGCAACAGTTGGGTGTCAGATATTCATTGACAGTTACATCCAATATATCTTATAGGGGGGCTCCTTTTGCCTACAAGATGTACTAGAGCTCACTCCAACCATCATGTCTCTCTACATGCAGGATTTGTGCAAAAGTCAATTATTTTGTTAGATTTTGTTTCCACTGGAATCAGTTATTTGAGTGAGCTCTAACACATCTGCTAGGAAAGGGAGCCCCCCTATAAGATATATTGGATCTACCTATCAATAAATATCTGACACCCAACTGCTGCAAGAAACAGAATGAAGAGAAACAGATGCTGAGAGAGGGATAGTGAAGATAAACGTGATTGTTTCAGAAACAGTACAGCATATTTTTTTTTCTTAACAATACTTTTTATTGATTTTCCTACAACAATACAACACAGAAATAAAGATGGGGGGAGGGGGGAAAGGGGTAACAGTCCCGCCTGGGATTCACTTGTATTTATCAGGATATGCATACATTTCTCAAGTTAGCATATACATTTCAACTTGAGTTCAAACATCCTACACGTTTAGACCTTCAGCATCAGTCCATGGCCTCCAAATTGTTTCAAATTTTTCCGGACAGCCCCGTGCCAAGTACATAAGTTTAATCATAGGCAAAATATTATTAAACTTGAGGTTTCCACATTCCCAGCGTGGGTGCCTTAGGCCCCATCCATCTCAGAATAATACACTTTTTTGTGTAGTATAGCAGTCCTCTAATGAGAAGAGTCATATACTTGCCCACAACCACTCCCTCCAGCACCCCAAACAAACATCAGTAGGGAGACAGCAATGGGGGAAGGGCCAGCTGCTCTGATAGATAGGTTGTGACTGCTCTCCAAAAGACATTGGACATTGGCAAGGACATTGCCAAGTCACGTGTAGGAAGTCCGCCTGTCACTTCTTACTGATCTATGACAGTTGCTATTATCCCTTTTACCAAATCTGTGTAGTTTGGTGGGTGACAAATAAACCTGGTGCAAACATATGTACTGTCTCAGTCTATCTCGGGAGGATACCAGAATATGGTATAGGTTCTCGGTCACCTCCTCCCATTGGTCTTCTCCCAAATGCCCTAGTGTGTCCCGCCATTTAAGGAAGGTTCGGTGAAATGGGGCTGTTGGGGCTCAGACTAGCAGCCAGTAGATCTGAGATGTGAGCTTTGCCGGTGTCTCGTAACTTACAAGCCTCAACAATGGATAGTCCTCAAATACTAATGACTGAGAACGAAATTGCCTAGTAAATGCCTCTCTTAGTTGAAAATAGGAATGAAGTCTAGGGTTACACGGTATCATATTGTCCCGGAGGGTCACATATGGGACAAACGCGTCCTCTACCAGCACATCCTTTTGTTTTTTTATGCCCCCAACTGGCCACTCTTGAAAATTAGGGAGATCCACAAAATGGATAAGATTAGAGTTCCTCCAAAGAGGTAGGTTTGGGGATAATAGTGGGGGATCTACTCCTGTTATGCGTAATGATGACGTCCAGGCCTTGTGCGTTGTTGTTATTACCGTCAAATCTTTAGGAATGTCTGTTAGTGCTCTATATGGAACATTTTGCATGGCTTCCAGGGAGCCCAGAAATGAGGCCTGTAGTTGTATATTCGGGTTTTCAGCACTAGGCACAAGCCACCAGTGAACATAGGCTGCCTGCGCCGCCAGGTGATAAGCCCTGAGACTGGGCAGCGCCAGTCCCCCCACTACTATTGGCGTGTACAATGTCTCTTTAGCTATACTGGGGGACTTATTGTTCCATATAAAGGTCAATGTGTATATGCACTGAAGAATTTTGGCCACTCTTCCCCATAGCGTGAGTGGTAAGTGCTGCCACGCAAGCCCTTGTTAATGTGTGAGAGCTGTATGTTGGCGTATAGTCTCCTGATATTTATATCAGTGGCTTTTTGTGGCATAAACCCAGATTGGTCCGGCTCTATAAGAGTGGTAATGACCTTAGCCACTCTAGTGGTCAAAACCTTGGCAAGAATTTTTGTGTCTACGTTAAGTAGCGATATTGGCCTATATGCTCCACATTGGCCCAGCTGCCCTGCCTCCTTTGGTATAACCACAATAATCACTTCCTGCATAGTTTGGGGGAGTTGGCCTTTTGTTTGGGCATCAGCTAGAGCAGGGATCCCCAACCTTTTGAACCTGTGAGCAACATTCAGAAGTAAAAGGAGTTAGGGAGCAACGCAAGCATGAAAAATGTTCTTGGGGTACCAAATAAGGGCTGTGATTGGCCATTTGGTAGCCCCTATGTGGATTGTCAACCTACATAGAGGCTCTGTTTGGCAGTGCACCTGGTATTTATGCAACCAAAACTTCTCCTCTAGGTCACCAAGCCTGGAGTTCGAAAATAAGCCCCTGCTTAAAGGCCACTGGGAGCAACATAAAAGGGGTTGGAGAGCAACATGTTCCTCACGAGCTACTGGTTGGGGATCACTGAGCTAGAGTATCATGTAAATGTGGGTATTGGCTTTCGCTAAATACCAGTCAGCCAGAAACCCGTCTGGGCCAGGTGTTTTATTTGGGGGCATTTCATGTACTGCTAGTGTTAGGTCGTAGTGAGAGATCGGGGAGTCAAAATACGCTCTCTGTTGGGGGTCTAGGGAATTTAGAGGTGTTCCTGTTAGGTAGGCAGTACAGCACATTTAATTGATTGTATTTTAAAAGTTTCTTATTTCAGTATGCTGAAGTTTATATTAAAATTTTATTTTTGCGATAGTTCCCCTTTAATGAGCATCTGGAAAAAGACAGCCAAATGGGACACCTACTGGTTTCTGGAGGCTTGCTTGACAAAGAGGAGAAGGTCAAGTACATTACGTAGCAGCTGATAAGGCCCGACTGCAGCAATCCGGAATATGGCTGACCTGTAACAAGAGAGAAAATGGCTGAAAGAAAATGCTAAAATATTTCATATTTGCATGTGTGGCACTTTGCACACTGCATTGGGAATTGACCATGAACATCTCTGAGCATGACTCAAGATCCCACGTCACTTACGTTTCTGTACACAAGGCAAGATGGCCACTAAGGAGACAAGAAGGCACAGACCACCGTTGACCCCAAGCAAGATCTTGTTGAGCTGGCAGCCGTCTGGATGAGTGTAGAAAACCGCCAGTAAGACAAGAGCGCCCACAGCAATGGAGTACAGGATAAGAGTGACCAGAGATAATGCTGCGTACCACAGTTTATTGTGGGCTGTCCCAGACATCCTGGGAAGAGAAACAGAAATTAGAAAATGCCAAAACAGAGGCATATCTCAGAAATAGTTTTGCATTATAATATTAATTGTAGAAGGATGCTACAGCTCTCTGCTCCCTGATGCACACTGCAAACCAACGGCATCTCAATGATTTGTTTAATGAAACCATATGCTCATGGCATCCATGAAACCATCACAGCCAATAGTTTTCATTTTTCTTGGTTACATTTGGAATGAATAGGGTTAACCAGCTCTTTTTTGGTTTCCAGCTCAGGCACTTCATTGGTATTTGTATTAATTTCATGTCTGGCAGCCCCCGCTGTATTTGCAGTACTGAATGGAAAGCACATGACAAGCTTCCAGCCAACTCTAACACTTTATCATGATTTTATACTCTCCATCTTTTCCAGGATTCTAAAAAGTGTAATGCAAACTCTTACTAACATGACTGAATAGTCACAGGAGAGATACCTATTCCCAACCGCAGACTGGCCAGAACTACATGACGCTATTGTAACTGTAACTGTCATACAGTATCCAGAGACACATACACTATTCCCATTGCACAGACATAATGTACTCCTAAAATCAAATCAGTCACAGCAAAGGGTGAAGGGAGGTGATATACGCTGCTAATCGAACGATTTAGTTTACAAGAGCAGCTTTGATTCCCCTGTTTGGGCCAAGAAATAACAGAATCCATAGATTTTTTTGTGATTAAAACAATAGACAATGTATGTTCAGCACAAGGTGTATTAATTGAACTCATCTTAAAATATTATACATTTATTATAAAATTGCCCAGTTGTGCTGCTAATGATTACACAGGAGGTGCCGCTGCAGGGGTCTGTATCTCACGTCAGTCGCAGCTATTTATGCAGCACTGCAGGTGTGCAACTGTAGCCCCTACCAGAATGTCTGCTTCAGTGGGAAGCAGAATAGTGATCTGCAGAGGGGAGATTTCATTAGAATTCACCCAGTTCAATGGCAGATCTATATCTCAGCAGATTAGGGATGCACCGAATCCAGGATTCATTTCGGGATTCGGCCCTTTTCAGCAGGTTTCGGCCAAACCGAATCTGAATTTGCATATGCAAATTAGGGGTAGGGAGGGAAAATGCTAAATATTTTCCCCTTCCCAATGCAAATTAGGATTCGGTTTGGTATTCGGCAGAATCTTTCGCGAAGGATTTGGGGGTCCGGCTGAATCCAATATAGTGGATTTGGTGCATCCCTACATCAGATATAGAGCCGCACAGTGTTCAAGTGCATGACGTTCAGGAACTCACCAGTTTTTATTCCATTTATGTGCAAACTCCACCAATAGCATGAGCTGGATGAGCAGGAATAGAAACCCAAAGGCTGCGCCCACATAACGCCAAACTAGAAAAGGGGGGGGGGGAAGAAACCAAAACACATTAAACTTCTTCGGATGTTCATTCAAGTGAATTATAATATTGCATAATAAAGTAATAATAATACCATTTACTGGCCATTTATTTTAAAGCACACAACTGACTGGTTGCTACGGGTTAGCAGACCTAAATGTATCCCCCCTGTATTCTTCTCAAGATATTTGATGGGTTTTACTTGCTCGGACTGTCAGCATTGTTAATCTGCTCCAGATTCTAGGCACGATGACAGCATGGATACACTTAAAGGGGTGATTCACCTTTAAGTTAACTTCTAGTATGTTTTAGAATGGCCAATTCTAAGCCACTTTTCAATTGGTCTTCATTATTTATTTATTTTTAGAATTTTTAAATGATTTGTCTTCTTCTTCTGACTCTTTCCAGCTTTCAAATAGGGGTCACTAGCCCCATCTAAAAAGAAATGCTCTGTAAGGCTACATATTTATTGTTATTGCTACTTTTTAGTACTAATATTTCTATTCAGGCCTTTCCTATTCATATTCTAGCCTGTTATTCAAATCAATGCATGGTTGCTAGGGTAACTTGGACACTAGCAACCAGATTGTGGATATTGCAAACTGGAGAGCAGCTGATCAAAAAGCCAAATAATTCAAAAACCACAAATAATAAAAAATTAAAACCAATTGCAAATGGTCTCAGAATATCACTCTCTACATCATACTAAAGTTAACTCAATGGTGAACAACTCCTTTAAGGAGGACCAACCAAACCACAGTTTGACTTGGTTATGTGCCTACAATCGCTACAGCAGAGCACGACAAAAAAAGGAGCTTGGGGTTCCAAGAAATACACTCCCACACTGCAAGTATAGCACATAATTATATTAGTGATTCCATTTTCCCCAAAATTACACTATTTTACATAAGGCTTGTATTTAGCCTCTAAATCTGTTTGATGGCGGTTCCCCTGTAAACACCGAGCCTTATACAAATGGTTTAGTGATTATGTCACTAGAATGAATTAGAGAAGTTGATTTTATTCTGGTGTCAGTTATTTGTGGTCTTTAGCCAATCACAAGCCCCCTGTGCCTCGTGCAAAAAATGAAAATTATTAAATTGTTTGGGCTCATTCTAGGTTCAGTGCCAAATATAACTTGTAGTGCTAAATGAAACACATGGGAATAATAATATACATCACTATTCTGCCAGAGAGACAGGGAACAATGCAGCACATGGGGTTATATTACAGAGTCCATTTGGTTCTATTTATATACAGGAATAGACATGAATCAAGAATAAACCACGGATGGACGGCGGAAAATAGCTTCAGGGAAACATATTTTACACATATGGGAGACAGACAGAAATAATCATCATCATACGTGTACTGAGTGAGAATACATTCAGTAGGACTGCATACTAAATATAATGTGTTCTATAGTCAAAATAAAGGGAAGAAGAAATGTGCTGGAACACTTTCCCTCTAACAGTGTATTGTGAACACATATGCCGGCCCCAAATTTATAACTGTTTAAATATTAATGGTTATTAATTAATATTAATGTTAACTGGGGCACATCTCATTCTGCAGTTACTGCAGTTAAACAGAAGTACTTGATGTTTGTTGCCTTATCCCAATCAGATGATGATGTAGAAGGGCACTCCTTATATCTGCTACTCTGCCACATCAGTAAGGAACAAATATAAAGATACTGGACACTGTATTCCTATATATAATGTCATTTTTATTGTCAATTCTGATATCACAGATAAACGTTGCCCTTATGCCCAAAGTCTGGTTACTTGCATATGAAATAATGAGCAGCAACTCAGTCGGCTGTATTTCTTAAGTGCTGTAGTTCCCATAATATGACCCTAAAAGACCCAATAGGTACTATTTTTAATATGCTAATTTAATAAAGACTTTTTTAACTGGATAATAATTAAGCAATAATTAAGCAATAATTCCTGCCCTTACCCAGGATGATTGGGATGAGGCAACAAGAGCATGTACTCCCTGTTAAACTGCAGTATGATGACAGGTTAAATCACTATGGCATTTTTCATCAGCTCTATATCACCCCTCTGAAACAGAAGGCTATGAGGAAATGCCCAAATGATAACTGCCCCAGGTGTAGGGTTTCCTTCAGCTAAATTCTACCATATTATATGGGCTGGCTTTTCTGTGCAGACATTCTTGTGATGAACTTCACAAAATTTGGAGTTGCTGGTAGGAATAGGGGCTTGGGTCCACTACCCACACCTACGGAAAGCATTTTAGGATATCATCAGGAGAACACACACTCCTGCATGCGCTCTCCTAACAAAGAAGTATGCAGACTCGTCTCTTATTATTCTCACATATCCAAAGAAACTGCAGTCACACCTCCGTGCCACCCACATTTGCTGTTGCAATCTCCCCGCTTGTGGCTCATTCCTCAGCCCTCCCTCCTCGGTATTCAGCCCACCCTCCTCAGCCCTCATTACAAAAGCCCTCATTACAAAAGCCCTCTGTCCACAGCCCTCCGTCCTCAGCTATCAGCCTGGCTTACGAACTGAGGTCTGAGCACGGAGGGCTGAGTAAGGAGCGCTGAGAGGTAAGGAGGGAGGGCTGAGGATGGAGAGCTTTTGTAATGAGAGCTGAGGAGGGAGGGCTGAGAGCTGAGGAGGGAGGGCTGAGAGCTGAGGAGGGAGGGCTGAGAGCTGAGGAGGGAGGGCTAAGAGCTGAGGAGGGAGGGCTGAGGATGGAGAGCTTTTGTAATGAGGGCCGAGGATGGAGAGCTTTTGTAATGAGAGCTGAGGAGGGAGGGCTGAGAGCTGAGGAGGGAGGGCTGAGAGCTGAGGAGGGAGGGCTAAGAGCTGAGGAGGGAGGGCTAAGAGCTGAGGAGGGAGGGCTGAGGATGGAGAGCTTTTGTAATGAGGGCTGAGGAGGGAGCGCTGAGAGCTAAGGAGGGAGGGCTGAGGATGGAGAGCTTTTGTAATGAGGGCTGAGGACCGAGGAATGAGCCACTAGGGGGAGAATGCAACAGCAAATGTGGGCAGCACTGAGGTGTGACTGCAGTCTCTTTGGATAAGTGAGTATAATAAGAGACGAGTCTGCATACTTCTTTGTTAGGAGAGTGCATGCAGGAGTATGTGTTCTCCTGATGATGTCCTAAAATGCTTTCCGTACACAACCCCATCACTCAGTGAATGCAAAATGTATTCCTGACACTATGATCTGTGATGCATGAGTTGTAACAAGCAGCTCTGCCTGCAGGTAATTGTGCTGCTTGACGGGTGACAACCCAATGCAGTTTGGGTTGCTGTTTTATTTGTATGTTATAAAACCTAATAAATTTCAAAAATTAAATAAACAAATAATGCCAACCCCAGCCATCGAGTTGCCATAAGAGGAGTAATCACCAAGTATCACATTAAAAGACAAGGAATGGTGGATTCAATGACAGATTCTGGAAACTAAAAGTTTTCTGCTCACAATAAGTTATCAGAGCATTGATGGAACTCCTACCGTTTAAGAAAGTGTCTTGGTCAGGAATGAAGAATGCTCCGGAGCACATTGCTATCAGCACCACAAATTTGATAAACCAAAACCTAAAATTAAATACAGAGAGAGAGATCACTTTGGCACACAAACACATCATAAACTATTTCTGGGCTTACTCATATACTCATAGGCCAGAGGTGATGGCTCAGTTCTACAGTACAGGGAATTTTGATGGAGTGTAAATGTTTTACTGCATTGTTAATTTCTAATGAAATATATTTTAATGTAAAATGCACTTTCATTTTAGCAGTGTGTGTATTTATTTTATGTTTATTAGAAACAGGTGCCTCTGCGACATCTGGAAATACCTGAACATTTCCAAAGCCAGGCGGCTGTACGAATTAGCTCTGAGACTCGACTCAATTCACTTAACTCTGTAAGTGCCAATTACCAGCAGAAGCCTCTTCTCTATCTGTCCTGCAGGCTTAATGGCACTTACAGGGTTAGGGATATAACACATTGGGGTATATTTATCAAAGAGTGAAGTTAGAGATTGCCACAGTCCACTAGTGCAAAATTCCACCACTCTCCATTCCTTTCTCTGAGATTTTTAAAAGAGTATTTATCAAGTGAAAGTTCATCCTTTGATAAATACGCCTTTCAAAATCGCATAGAAATTAATGGAGAGTTGTGGAATTTCACTCTAGAGGACTGTGGCGATCTCTAACTTCACTCGTTTATAAATATACCCCATTGGGTGATTCCATCTGGAGGAAAACATCGGTGTACAGAACAGCTCTGTCTGCCTGTTATTATGATTCTACTGAATGGAAAGCCAACTGAGCACACATGTAATGGCAACAGGTGGAACTATGAGCCAAAATACTCACCAAGCTCCCTGTGGGACATCTCTGTGTGCATTTAATAAATATATCAAGTCTAATCCTTGGAAAATAACTATTAAAGCTTGGAAGAAAATAAAATAGTACAGGTATGGGACCTGTGATCCAGAATGCTAGGGACCAGGGGTTTTCCAGATAATGGATCTTTCCATCATTTGGATCTACTAGAAAATCATGTAAACATTAAATAAACCCAATAGACTGATTTTACTTCCAATAAGGATTAATTATATCTTAGTTGGGATCAAGTACAAGCTACTGTTTTATTATTACAGAGAAAAAGGAAATCAATGTGGATTATTTGGATAAAATGGAGTCTATGGGAGAAGGCCCTTCTGTAATTCAGAGCTTTCTGGATAATGGATCTCATACCTGTATACCCTTTAAGGGCTAGTTTCCTTTAAGATGAAAATGGCAGCGATACACGCAGACTCCAGCCTCCCACAGAGAGGAGACAGAGTACTTACCCATTATGAATGTAGGCTCGCCAGCTCCTACTGTTCCTAATAAACAGCGTTAAGATGAAGAGGATGAAGAAGAAGCAGGCCATCCCAAAGCAGACACGGTACACAGCAGAGTATCCCAATAGCTTCTCACATTCCAAGCCGGCCTGGATGTGCTCACATATATCTTTATGAAAAGGAATCTGCCGGACAGAATGATAGGATAACATGTCACTAAATCACATTCAACAGACAGGAAGGGAACATAACACTTTCCCAAAAAAGGTTATCATTGACTAACTACCCAAAGAAGTGCAAGGTGGCGGATAAGAAAGATTGAGTTAGGAAACTATTGCCTATAGCAGGGGTCCCCAACTTTTTTTTACTTGTGAGTCACATTCAGATGTAAAAATAGTTGGAGAGCAACACCAGCATGAAAAATGCCAAATAAGGTCTGTGATTGGCTATTTGGTAGCCCCTATGTGGCAGGCTACAGGAGACTCTGTTTGGCAGTACACCTGGTTTTTATGCAACCAAAACTTGCCTACAAACCTATAATTCAAAAAAGAATCACCTGCTTTGAGGCCACTGGGAGCAACATCCAATGGGATGGTGAGCAGCATGTTGCACACGAGCCACTGGTTGGGGATCACTGTCCTATGGAAATGGCTCCCCCCCCACATACGGTGTGCAGGGAGGGTCTCTTTCCCTTCACATTCTTTGCTGCCCTTTTATATCCCCTGTGCTCGTTATTCAGCCAGACCGTAACCTTCCAGCAGGTTCATTTACTTTACTTGAAGCACTGGGATCATTTTTAAGAAGCAGACAAAGGATGATAAATTATTTCATTAATTGTGGCTTTGGATTAGCAGCATAAAAATATTGTAAAACACAGTTATTGTGTTATGTACATTCACTTGTGACAAGCGATTGAGTGAAATCAATACGGATACATTGGTGTATAAGTGGCAGGTATTGATCTGCTCGGGTCACACGAGGATAAGCTGCCGTGCATCTCCCAGTCTCGCCTCTCACCACATCCTCACCAGTGTTTCCATCTCTGAACAGAGAAAAGAGTGTTTGTTGCCTGGACTGAAAGCAGGTGAATTATTCACCGCAAGACTCGTACTGGAAAATTTAAATTTAATATGTCCTCCCTGTTATTAAAATGAAAAAAACTTCTAAATCGGATCAATGCAGAATTATGTACCGTTTCTGAAATAGTCAAGTTATTTTTCAATATATCCCCCCTCTCGGTAATCTCTCTCTCTCTCTATTCATGCAGGAATCCTGGTCAGATTTTATTGATAGTTATATTAAATACAGGCGTGTGCGCTTATTGCCTTGATAATGTACTAGAGCTAATGAACAAAATAACCGACTCCAACACAAAGCTGCATATATAGAGAGACATGAAAGGGGGATACTGAAGAGTAACGGACATTTACATTCACATAGCGGTATTTCAGTGAGATATGGCCTATATTACATTTTCATGATAGTCCCACTTTTACATACAGAGTTAAAGCCATAAGGAAGGACAAAATGGATGACAATAAGATATATGGCTTTATTAGATCAATTAAGATCCTGACGTGAAGCTTTGCCTAAGCTGTAACAGTATCAGGCTGGCTGGACACAAACTTGCATATGGCCTGTCCCAAACATTCTATGGTGATATAAACCTATGACAAAAGTCAAGCATTACAGGAGAAGGAAAGGTAGTTTTTATTACCTATCTTAAACTGTTGCTTGATTGCACCCCTCCTAAACCGATATAACGTCACGAGGCAATTCGTTTTCCCGCACTTACACCGCGCCATCAAAGTTTTTCCCCGTCACTGAGTTTGCGGCCACCATGTTGGCCCTGTACGTGTGTATGTCACATCCTTTGTCTCCTCGTTGAAAGTGCGAATGCGCAAATTGATACCTACCTCATGACCTCTCACGACATGCGTGCAATGTCATCCACACAATCTAAAACATATTGTTTTCAGTGCTGCATCTCTCTGTGCCACAGTACGTTTTACACTCGCTCGCATGGAGGAAGTAAAGTGATCTCGGGCTTACAGAATTTCTACTGGGCATGTGCGAGCCCTGATAGAGACGTTTTTGATAGCGAGAGGGATGTCTTTTTTATTATATGCACCAAGCAAAAATGGTTACTCGGATCTTGAATTACAGCTAAAGGGAAAGACATATAGAGGTCCGATTCTTGTAAGTAACTCTCCCCTTTGTGGACAATAGTGTATATACAACTTTGTTTTTCACCTCTGCTTCTCCTTTAAGGGCAGAGCACTGTCCTAGGGTGGAGTAACATTGAGAGGAAAACAGACAATAAAACTATGGCAGCACAGGGAAGTTCAAATGGGATGTCTAAAAGCAATAACCTTGAGGGTAGTTTTGGTTGGAAGGTTGATTAAAGAGAAGCAAAAAACATTTTAATCCAGAGAAGAATAGAAAGGGTATTCTTATCGCTTCATTTCTTATAACCTGCAATACAACTACTATTTTGGGACAGCTAAGGATTCTGGGAGTTATAATTTCCAGTAGGAGATAACCTAGCTATAGTCTTAATGTTAACAGTTGCTAACAACCTGTGTTGCAAGTAGCCCACCATGCTTGCGTATTCACTACAATAGAAGCATATCCTAGTGCAGTGATCCCCAACCAGTGGCCCGTCAGCAACATGTTACTCATCAATCCCTTGGATGTTGCTTCCAGTTGCCTCAAAGTAGGTGCTTATTTTTACATTCCAGGCTTGGAGGCAAGTTTTAGTTGCATAAAAACCAAATGTACTGCCAAACAGAGTCTCCTGTAGGCTGTCAGTTCACATAGGGTCTACCAAATAGCCAACCACAGCCTTTATTTGTCATCCCCAGAGACTTTATTTCATGCTTGTATTGCGCCTCAACTCTTTTTACATTTGAATGTGGCTCACGGGTGAAAAAAAAAGGGTGTGGGAACGACTGCTCTAGGGGGTTGTGAATGTAGGCGTTAACGTTTATAAAGCTGATGTGCTGAGACTGCAGCATTTTTCACCAATATAACGTCCATTGCTTTAGATTCTCCATTTCTCTTTTGCACGGCTGCATAAAACGGTAACAAGGAACTCACGTTGTCTTTCATGAAATCTGCCACAGTTGGGGACATCATGAAGGCGCAGGTGACTGTCACTAGAATGAAGAAGAAGGCGTACATGAGACGGGTAGCTGTAGACTGCTTTATTCTGGGGCAGAAGGAACAGCAGAGGGCGCAGGCTGCAGACCCACAGCAACAGGCCACCTGGAAGAGAAGGAACACGTACTGTATGAGTAACGGAATGAGACAGATCTGATGTCACTGATGACACAATGTTAATGTATTTAGTATAACATTTAATTTAGGGTTCAAGTGCAAACTCCTTGCATGGCATCTTATGTAACCTTGGTATCCACCCAACTGCGGGCACTGCCAACTCTTCAAGGGGTTGGGCACCTTTAAATTAACTTTTAGTATGATATAGAGAGTAATATTCTGAGACAATTTGCAATTGGTTTTCATTTTTTATTATTTGTGGATTTGAGTTATTTAGCTTAGGGGTACCCTCCTTCCCCCCTACATTTTCTTACATATGGCACCTAAACTATACAGTGGGCACATGTATAGGGCAAAATAACAAGTCTATTTTATTTTATGAAGCTTTCCCAGGATTGTGTAGTGTAATGTATTTGCTGCTACACATACGTCCATTGTAACGTCGCTTTGCTTGACGAATTAACGCTAACGCAACTTCGATACCTTATGCCTACCTGAGCGCATCTTCGGATTTTATCGAATTAGCGGCGCCCTGACGAAAATTCGTCTGGCGAAGTGCAGCGAAGCCAACACAGGCGCAACTTCGAAGGTAAGTAAATTTGCCCCTAAAAGTTAACGTAAATGTGAGCCACCCCTTTAGTGATTTTTTTTTGGCGCTCCTCTTCAGAAAAGACGACACGGCGACGATCCATCATGCGGTGCTCGATTTCTCCTCCCAGGCTTTCTCCTATAAGGAAAGCAGGGTGGAGAAATCGAGCGCCGCACAATGAATCGCCTTTTCTGAAGAGGAGCGCAAGCGGAGTTTCGGTAAGTTATTTCTTAATAAAGACTTAGCGATTTAAAAGTTTAATTGTCCTTGTGGTTTTTTTTCTGTTCTATACTAACAAAAAAATTTATAAAAAATAAATAAAATTGATGTTACTGGTCCTTTAAATTAACTTGCAATTTGCAGTTGGTTTTCATTTTTTATTATTTTTTTTTTAGTTATTTAGCTTTTTATTTAGCAGCTCTTCAGTTGACAATTTTAGCCAGGCTGTACAGCTCTGGGTCGGACACATGGGACAAATCATTTTCAGAGCCAGTTTTCTACCCTCACACTCTGACCTGCCTAATGCACCAATGGGTCAGAATCATAGAATGGTGTGGGCAGATTTACTCTCTCCAATCTTCTTACATTCAGACAAGATTCCTAAATCCAGCCCCCAAATGGTCATTTATTTTTTTTACACGCAAAACCAAAAAAATGAACAAAATTAATAAAAAGTTTACCTGATCAAATAGAAAATATATAATTTGAAATGGAGCAATAAGATTGTGTTCCACGTAAAAGCATGCCCGGAATATATGCTGATCCACTAACTGCCTCAGATAAATTTGCTCTGACATAACTAATAAGCGTAGGTTAGGAAACAGCAAATCGATTGTTGGGAAAACTATTAACAATTACAATAGTGTTGGTGGCAAAATGCATAATATTAGTACATACAATCCATGCTTTGTCTATGAAACCACAAACTGAGCTGTGTATAATAAAGCCTGGAATGTATTGCTGAACTTTAAAGGGGTGGTTCACTTTTAAGTTAACCTTTATTATATTATAGAATGGCCAATTCTAAGCAACTTTTCAATTGGTCTTCATTATTCAGTTTCTATAGTTTTTTTAATTATTTCCCTTCTTCTGACTCTTTCCAGCTTTCAAATGGCGGTCACTGACCCCATCTAAAGACAAAAACAAATGCTCTGTAAAGCTACAAGTGTATTGCTATTGCTGCTTTTTATTACTAATTTTTCAAATCAGAATATCACTCTCTACATCAGTGATCCCCAACCAGTAGTTTGTGAGCTCATGTTACTCACCAACCCCTTGGATGTTGCTCCCAGTGGCCTCAAAGCAGGTGCTTATTTTTAATTCCAGGCTTGGAGGCAAGTTTTGGTTGTATAAAAACCTGGTGCACTGTCAAACAGAGTCTCAATGTAGGTTGAAAATCCACATCGGGGCTACTAAATAGCCAATCACAGCACTTATTTGGCACCCCAAGAACATTTGTAATGCTTGTGTTGCTCCCCAACTCCTATTTTGTCTGAATATTGCTCATGGGTTCAAAAAGTTGGGGATCAATGCTCTACATCATACTAAAAGTTAACTCAAAGGTGGTGAACAACCCCATTAATAGGGGATTTAATATATATATATATATATATATATATATATATATATATATATATATATATATATATACATATACACTTCTAAAAGCAAGTCAGGCATTACAGAAGCGATTAGCTACACCCATGCTATTGCTTATAAAACCTCTGTTTAGCCCAAGAATGGACATTAAATGTGGTGCCCTGTGTACACTGCAATAAGCCACATCCATTTCCAGTGTACAGTAATTTCCTAAACCATGCTTATCATTCCCAGAGGTACTTAATAAACCTCCTATTGTTTTTAAGGAAACAAAAAATAACTTGGGTGTATAGAGCACTTCTTATAAAGATTTGGCTCCTGCCAAGCAAACGCACTGCCTGTGTCCAGCCACACAAATTCTACTGATGCAGCAATGGAAAGAATCTAGTTTTCCAGGACTGCAATGTTTAAATCATACTGTGCAGTTTAGCCATTTCAATAAACACTGGACACCAACAGATATTTACTAGGGGAACAAAAAGATATCTTGGGCTCATAATTTAGTGTCTGGTGTCGCTTTGGTTTTCTGCAGGGCTGGTTGCCATGGGTTACTAGACCTAAAGCAACATTTCCACCTGATACTGCAAGACTTTCCAAACTTTTGGAATACTCAAACTTAGGTATTCACCTTTAAGTTAAGTTTCAGTATGCAGTGGCGTAACTAGATATTACTGTGCCCCACAGCAAATTATTTTTCAGGCCCCCAAAATGTTTAGAGGTTGACTTGTTTCTCCAATATTTATTGAAATTGTATATGAATTAGGGCCTCGTGGGGGCCCCTATACCTCCTGGGCCCCCCTGCAGCCGCAGGGTCTGCTTCCTCTATAGTTACGCCCCTGTCAGTATGTTATAGAGTGGCTAATTCTAAGCAAATGTTCAATTCATCTTAATTTTATTTAATTTTTGAATGATTTGACTTCTTCATTTTACTGTTCCCAGCTTTCAAATGGGGGGTCACTGACCCCATCTAAAAAAACAAATGCTCTGTAAGGCTACACATGTATTGTTACTTTTTGTTACTCATCTTTCTATCCAGGCCTCTCCTATTCATATTCCAGTCTCTTATTCAAATCAATGCATGGTTGCTAAGGTAATTTGTACACTAGCGACCAGATTGCAGAAAGTGTGAACTGGAGAGTTGCTGAATAAAAAGCTAAATGACTCAAATACCACAAATAATAAAAAACGAAAACCAATTGCAAATTGTCTCAGAATATCACTCTATACACCATACTACAAGTTAATTTAAAGGTGAACAACCCCTTTAAAAACCCAGTTTGTGACAAGGTTGCACTAAGCCCCACCTATCTGTTACTCAACACATCCAAATTCATCAAAACATTAACAACCGGCTAAGGAATAACCTAGAGAATAAGAAAAGACATCAACAATTCTAATTCTTTAACAACAGCTCTTTGATTTTAAAAACATTTTAAAATCTAAATGGGGGCCCTGTGGTCCAAAGCAACTCAAAATCCATAACTTCCCAGCTTCACCCCACCGACTTATACAAGAGGCTGGCGGAAGCTGCAGACCTGGCAAGGGACAAGTGGGCTAATAAATGGTTCTATTACAGAATATATGGGTTTTATAGTGAAAAAGGGTGTGAAACTGTGTTAGCGACTGTCTCTTTCTCCAGTGAATTGTCCTCTACACGTAAATTGGCGATCTCCATGCGGATGATACTTCTGGCTAATTTTCACTAGCGATGGCCACTTCACCCTTTAGTAAATCTGCCCCTAAAGGGCAAAGTGGAGGGTGTGCCAAAAACATTTGGAAACGTTTCTCCATTCACTTGAGTGGCCCTAAAGAAGAACAAACCCACAAGTTTAATAGAAAGTGCATACAAAAGAGAAGGGTGTGACAACTATAGAGAGTCAAGTCTGACTTGTTAAAGGCTTAGGATAGCTTTTTATAGTGCTGAAGCATGTATTCTAATAACACTCATTTGTTTTTACCCGTCCAGGCCTACCCTTTCTCATGACCTTGATTCTCCCTAAAGAAAGAAATTGGTCTCTTCTGAGGCTTCTCAGCTTGCAGCAAGGTGCACGATACTTCCATATCCTCGGGCAAAGATTTGTGCATAGAGAATTTAGGTCTGCCCAATTATATTTGTTCTCACAACAAGCAATGAAAAAAAGCCTATGAATTCCATTGTACAAATAACCGTGCGAGCAATAATATTTTGGCAAACATAAAGTGCCAGCAGATTGCAACGGGAACAAAATGGGCCAAAGAAGTGTAACAGCTGCACTGTCTCAGACTGTGTAATTCAATGCTCCGCAGATTCCTCTTCGTGTTCACAATTAGCCAGTCTGCTGATCATGCAAAATATTCTTCCATGTTTGCCTTCCAAGTACAGGAAAGAGAAAGACTGGGCTGCTGCATAGCCTTCAGCTGAACTATTTCTGTCAGAGATCAATCTGCAGGGCCTTCTTCAGTCATCTCTAATCTTAGTCACCTACGAACAGGTCTCACTGTTCCCTGACGGCCAGCATTGCTTCTTTCCATACAGCAGCAAAAAGCTAAACTCCCGAATCTGCAATACCTGCTTTCAGAAAGTTCCCAGTTGTAGGACTGGTTGCCATGGGTTACTAGACCTAAAGAAAACTTCCCACCTGTTGTAATCTGTCACCAATAATTTGCCATTTTATAGACCTTTAGATACACTTAGGGTAAACACCAAGAAGGCTTTTTAGTAGATTTTGTGGGTCAGATTTTATCTGATCACGCCACACAACAGCATAGATTTTGTAGGATGCTACAAACTCTGATCCAACAGTTCAGGGAAATCACGCGCACACTCAGGCCCTTAAAACGAATATCGCTGGTGCCCAAAGCCTAAGGGAGACGGCACTCCCAATGGTCCAATATGAAGAAACAAGAGGCTGGCACACGGAGCGAATTAAACCGGGGTCCTAAGCCCTGGTGTGTTTATTGACGCAATAAACACACCAGGGGTAGGACCCCGGTTTAATTCACTCCATGTGCCAGCCTCTTGTTTCTACAAACTCTGATCCCCCTAGAAGTCTTTTCTTCATGCGTTTACATCTGACTGTCAATATATTTCAATGAGAAAAAGAAGTCTTTCTAACAACATCTGTTTTTGTCTCATTGAATAAAGATGCAGTGTTTCCATTCAACGTGTCGTGTTGTGTCCGATTGGACATTTTCCATGTTGCTTACACATCAGATTTTTCTATCAGTCCTATGACCCATCAACCAGTAGCTTATGAGTAACATGTTGCTCACCAACCCCTTGGATGTTGCTCCAAGTGGCCTCAGTGCTTATTTTTGAATTACAGGTCTTGAGCCAAGTTTTGGTTGCATAAAACCAGGTGTACTGTGAAGCAGAACCTCCTGTATGCTACCAGTCCACATAGGCGCTTCCAATAGCCAATCACTGGCCATAATTGGCACCCCCTGGAACTTTTTTCATGCTTATGTTGCTCCCCAAGTCTTTTTACATTTAAATGTGGCTCATGGCTAAAAAAGGTTAGGGGGACAGAAAAACTCCCCCACTTTCTATTCATTCCTATGGCATTTTTAGAAGTGTATTTACCACTATTTGATAAAAATCCCATAGGATGGAATGGAAAGCTGAAAGCTTTTTTTGTGTCAAATTTGCCCCTTCATGTGCTTTATTTGCGAGCTGGTTGAAGGTATGCCAGATCTTGCCATAATGTTTTTTATTCAATCAATTTCCCTAGAGCTGCTACATATAAGTGTAAACTCATTTATCTCGTTGACCAAACTCAATTAGTGGCCCCTGCATGCAAGAGCTTACAGTCTAGAGAATTTAAGAAATAGGCAGAATAAAAGGAAGAGGTGCAGACAGACAGCTTGGTTCAGAGGAAAGTGAATGGTGAAATGTTAGTCAAAGTCAGAAGTCTTATAGCCAATAGATAAAAGACTTTTAGGCATATGGGGTAAGAGGAGAGGATTTACTGGGAACTATTTAGGAAACTATTTCGCTGAGTTTCGCTATGGAGAAGTGGAGCTGTGGAGAGCTTTGTAGCAAGATGATACAATTATGAATCATATTTTGACCTTTGAAGCTCTGAACCTAACTTTTTTTAGTTTAATACACTAGTACAAGCATGAAGACACTGGCAGGACAAATTTCTAGTGGCAAATTGCCCCTCCAGAACCCAAAGTAATATAACAGTACAGGCAAGGAAGCCACCCATGACAGGAGATAGAGAATGGAGCCCATAGTCACTGCCCAGCAACAAAAACATGAACCAAAATGTGAGCTGTCTGCACTTAAGAAGCAGCACCGAGGAGAACTGAGGGAAAACAACTTTTTTTTGGGGGGGGGGTCCAGAGTGTGTGGCTACAGTCATGGTATTAGACATAAAGCTTTATGCAAGAAATCATTGGATCAGAGAAATTTCTTACAGGAGTAAAGGAAAGCATCAATGATGTAGGGTAGGAGTAATATTGCATGTGAACCAATGATCGTAGGCCCTACAGTTAAGATGGTATAAATAAAGAAGAGCTGCAGGTCAGTATATCTGTACCCAGCCCCAGGTCAGCAACCTCACATCTGTAAATGCTATATTCTAATTGACTTGTAGTGATAGAATATAATAATGTAGGTAAATGCAGCATCTAATAACACTATCCCTTGATATTAGAATGGACAATTATGGCTAAATCCAAGCATGCTTGCAAATTTTCCTGTGGATCTCACTTGACATAGTAAATTAGGCTGTAAAAAAGACACATGTCCATCAAGTTCAGCCATTTAAGTCTATATATAACCTGCCTAACTGCCAGTTGATCCAGAGGAAGGCAGAAAACCCCATCTGAAGCCCCTCTCAGAGGGGAAAAAATTCATTCCTGACTCCAAAATGTCAATCGGACCAGTCCCTGGACTGTACTGCACCAAGTCTGCATTCTGCTCTCTTTCTCCCTCTTGCCAAGATAATTATTGTTTTTTTTTGTTCAGTTTGTTCATTTTTTTTTTAAAGTGGGTGTTTTACCCCTTTCCATATTCAGTGAATGTAACAGGTCAACTTTGGTGCTAAACTAACACTGACATGCCGTACAATCCTGGAGATGCCACTGGAAATGCAGCATGATGTATATGGATTTAAAGGAACTCCACAGACTTTATTAAAACTATGGATGAAATGGTAGGCGTGCATATAGGGAAAGGGTAACTAAAAGTTGTGGGCCTTTTTAAAATTAGTTTAAGGGCATTCACAGTGACTGAATCTAAGGTGATGGTTTCACCCTATGTCATGCTCTCAGAGCCAAAACACTGTTAACCGTCGCTTCTTCCTACTGAAAAACATCCCAATTAAGCTGCCATAT
Organism: Xenopus laevis; assembly: GCF_017654675.1. Classification (NCBI taxonomy): domain Eukaryota; kingdom Metazoa; phylum Chordata; class Amphibia; order Anura; family Pipidae; genus Xenopus; species Xenopus laevis. Next base: position 202,852,207 of record NC_054371.1, read on the forward strand.
ACCTAAGGATCCACTTGTGGGTGGTTCTATCCCAATTTGGCCACCTTGTGTTGGGCGCCACTGAGCTGATCAGACTGTTTTGTTAGCCAGTGTATGCCCACTGTCACGTGTATTATACTAGGAGGAGTATCTGTATCTAGGAGGAGTATCTGTATCTATTATACTAGGAGGAGTATCTAAACAAACTCTTTTATGTTCTTCCCAGCGCAAGGGTGAATTGTAAATAGAGGTGCTGTACACATTAGCAGAAATATATACATAGAACAATACCTGTGCCGTGCATGGTTAATAAACCTGGACAGAGGGGTTTCTTCATACAAAACTACTTGTTACCATTTGTTTTTTAACTTTATGTGAGAAAACAGCTTCCAAAGAAATGTACAATTGCTAGAATGGCTTTGCTCCATATTTCAGGGCTTTGTTCCTAAATTTCAATATTTTATGTTCCTCACTAACACAGTATGTTGCTTTACGCAAATGTCGAGTTTCTGGAGATTACTGGCATCGGAGTTGGAATGGTGGGTGCTACTACTGTCCTTAAAATAAGCCCTCTCCACTCCTTACTCTCTCCAGTTTCCTTAAAGTAGAAGGAAAACCCCATGGCGCAAAAATCCCTCCCCCCTCCCGTGTTGCCCCCCTCCCTCCTCCACCCTGGCTTACCTGTCCCCCCGGGCAAATGGCCCTAACTTGTTACTTACCTCTCTGCGCAGGTCCTGTCCACGGAGTTCACAGGCGCCATCTTCTCCCAAGCGGTCTTCTTCCTGGATTAATCGGCATCTTCTGGCACATGCGCAGTAGGAGCATTTACCGGTACGGATCTACTGCGCATGCACCGAATGTCACAAAGTGAAATCGGAAAACTTTGTGACTTTTGGCGCATGTGCAGAAGATCCCTACCAGTAAATGCTCCTACTGCACATCCACCAAAAACGCCGGTCAAAGCAGGAAGAAGACCGCTTGGGAGAAGATGGCGCCTGTGAACTCCATGGACAGGACGTGCGCAGAGGGGTGAGTAACAAGTTAGGGGCATTTGCCCGGCGGGACAGGTAGGACAGGGGGGAGGAGGGAGGGGGGCAACACAGGGGAGGGTTTTTGCGCCCAGGGAATTTCCTTCTCCTTTAAAGGTGAACTATCACGAAAATGTAATATAAGCTTCAGCATACTGAAATGAGAAACTTTCTAAATACAATCAAAAATAATCTTGAAATAATCAAGTTTACCTTCACTATTCCTCTCTCAACATCTGTTTCTCTTCATTCTGTCTTCATTCAGGAGTTGGGTGTCAGATGAATGATCCAATATATCTTATAGGGGGGCTCCTTTTGCTTAGAAGATGTATTAGAGTTCACTCTATTAAAATCACCAGACATCATGTCTCTCTACATGCAGGATTTGTGCAAAAGGCAGTTATTTTGTTAGATTTTGTTTGTACTGGAATCAGTTATTTGAGTGAGCTCTAATAGATCTGCTAGGAAAGGAAGCCCCCCTATGAGATATATTGGATCGTTCATCTGACACCCAACTGCTGCATAAAGACAGAATGAAGAGAAACAGATGCTGAGTGAGAAATTGTGAAGATAAACTTTATTATTTCAAAAACAATGCAGAATTTTTAATTAATTGTATTTAGAAAGTTTCTTACTTCAATATGAGGAAGTTTATATAAAATTTTCATTTCCCCACACAAAATGCATGACATATAATCAGTTATATCAGTTACAGCAATAATTTGTTATCATCTGCAACTGAATTTCCTGTTCTGTTCTTGGTGGGAAACAAGCCCATACTAACTGCAGAGCCTTACAGAGCATTTGTTGTTTACATGGGGTCAGTGACCCCCCTTTTGAAAGCTGGAAAGAGTCAGAATAAGGCAGCAAATAAATAAAAGAGAAAAAAATGAAGGTCAATTGAAAATTTGCTTAGAATTAGCTATTCTAGAACACATTAAAAGTTAACGCAAAGGTGAGCCATTCCTTTAACATAACTATTTGCAATCAATTTGTATAGGACAAATGTTCCTTATTTCACCAGAGACCAAGGCATTTGCCCGCACTCCTGTTATGTCTGGGTTCAGTACATCAGGCCAGGTAGGTGTGCGCCCAGCATTAGTACTGTAAGTTGTGTTGCCATACAGCCAGTAAAAATGATACATGATGCTAAACTTATCAAATGACAAGATAAAAAAATAGGAAGGCAAAATATTTTTTCCCAGGCAAAGTGACACATGAAAAAAAAATAGTCTTATATTTTATGCTAAATTATATAGAAAGACGCCTAAATGAGTCATTGTGGGAATTATTACTTATTCTCCAAACAGAGGCAGTATTCTCCTCTGAAGCCGCACAGAAAAACTACTACTTTGTCAAAGGGAGAATTTTAGAAAGGAAACTATTAGAGTCTCTTTTCTACAAAAAAGGTGCAAGATGAAAGGCAGCCTTGGGATGTGTGGGAAACGTGTTAGAGACCTCACTGAGTGATTGATATGGGGTGGCGGACAGGGTGCATCAGTCACTGGACAAGGAAATGCCAAGTACAGATTCTATACACAAGTAGTTTTCTGTACAGAAATGAAGATTTTCAAAATATTGATCTCTTCTATCAAAAATATCTAATAATTTATGTATAATATATGACATAAAAATAGAGCATGGCCGTTGTGGGGGATCTATGTTCCCTTAGGCTAGGGCCAGACGGGGCAGAAATCAGCCTGCCGAAATCCACAGACAGATTTCGGCCCTCTACTGCTAACCGAATCTTCTTCCATTTTATTTTATCCAAATAATCCAACATTTTTAAAATGATTACCCTTTTCTCTGTAATAATAAAACAGTACCTTGTACTTGATCCCAACGAAGATACAGTATAACTTACCATGTTATTATATAATTATCCGTTTGAAGGAAAAACCAACCTATTGAGTTTATTTAACATTAACATGATTTTTCGAATAGATTTAAGGTATGAAGATCCAAATTACTGAACAATCCCTATTTCGGAAAACCCCAGGTCCCAACCATAACAGGTGCCATACCTGTACTTGGCTTTCTGTCTAATTATTCACAACAACGTGATCTGATCTTACACATAAACGGACAAACTCAACCTGCCTGAACTAATAACTCACAATGTCGATAAACAATCACATGCGGAGTCAGGAGTTGCAGTAAATGGAGCTGGAGGTACATGTTAGAAAGATTTGTTTGAACCATTTAAATTATCAGAGGGCCCAAGGAGATCAATTGGAGAGGTGCATAAGGGCCAGGGCACATGCTGCTATTTTCGGGAGAAATCGCCAAACAAGCGGATCTCTACTTGTAAGGCCACCATTAGTCGAGAGAGATAATGACTGACACGAATATGTGTGGGTTTCCCTCTTCACTTCTCCACAACTTACCCCCTAGTTGTAAGAAAATCCCTTGATAGTCAGTATAAATTTCAGATGCTCAGTCTGATCCCTGTGCACACATTATATCATTTATTCTACAGTGAAAACTCAATTTTACATCCCCTGATTTTAAGTTTTCCCTCATTTTACATTGTTGTTTTGTGGTCTCACCTATATATTATGCATAATACATTTCCCTGATTTCACATTTTCCTGGATTTTACACCATTTTTTTTCTGGTCTCCTAAAAAACGTAAAAATGGGGGTTCTACTTTATTACATTCCGCAACATAATTTAATCCATTCAACTTCACTGTTGGCCGATTTCCCTTGCACACACACATAGAAACTGAGTCACACAAACACGGGAAACACCTTTACAACAAGCTGCTTGCTGCACACACTTCCTTCTAAACTATTTTCATCTCACAATAAGTAAATTAAGATCGCCACGCAGCTTCTTTAGTTACGTTGGATGAGCAAAATGGTTAGAACAGATAAGGGCTCAGTACTCAGCGTCATGACAGATGATACAGGGGCAAAATAACTTGGTCCTGGGATCCTGGAACAGCAGTAATACAGAGTATTTGGCACTGGAACTTATAAGGATTTAGCTTGGCTTTTTTAATACAGGTATGGGATCCACTATCTGGAAACCAGTTATCCAGAAAAGCTCCATAGACTCCATTTAATCCAAATGTTTTCTCTTTTTCTCTGTATTAATAATAATAAAACAGTATCCTGTACTTGATCCCAACTGAGATATAATTAATCCTTATTGGAAGCAAAACCAACCTATTGAGTTTATGATGATTTTCTAGTAGACTTAAAGGAACAGTAACACCAAACAAATAAAATCGTTTTAAAGTAATTAACATATAATATATACCAGAATGCACTGGTAAATGCTGTGTATTTTATTCAGAAACACTACTATTGTTAATATAAACAAGCTGCTGTGTAGCCAAAGGGGCAGGCATTCCAGCTGCTGGAAAAAAGGAGAAAAGGCACAGGTGACATAGCACATAACAGATAAGCCCTGTCCAATACAATGGTGTTTTATCTGTTATCCACTGTGTAACCTGTGCCTTTTTGCCTTTTTTCCCAGCTGCATGAATGGCTGCCCACATAGCTACACAGCATTTTTTTTCTATAAACTATAGTTGTCTTTCTGAAGCAAACACACAACTTTTACCAGTGCAGAGAAACAGTACATTATATTTTAATTACTTTGATACACTTTCAGTTTTTGCTGTTACTGCTCCTTTAAGGTATGAAGATCCAAATTATTAAAAGATCCGTTATCCAGAAAATCCCAGGTCCTCAGTATTCTGGATAACAGATCCCATGCCTGTATCTGTATATAAAAAATGTTGTTGCCCCTTTAGACATGGGCAAAGAGAAACACGATCCCTTGTGTTCCATTATGATTCTGCACCACTCAAAACATAAGATATTGTCTGCTACCTGACCCTCTCCCCACCCCCCTTTTCACCCAAGGTGCCAGCCCGAAAACCCAGAGTAGATATGCCACTCAAACTGGGATTTGGGGAAAAGAATGGCCTCACAATGTGACAAGCCCCAGTCATATAGTGGACCCAAGGATACAACAGGTGTCAGTTGACTCCCATAAGGATAAGAAAATGCTCTTTTTGGACCTTGGCTACAACACAATAGCTCTCTAGATTGTATCAAGTGTGAATCGACCCTACTACTTGAACACAAATGGGGCGAGGCAGTAACTTTTTAAACAGCTCTAATGACCCTAATTTAACAGGTTCTAATGTTACTTCCGACTCACAAAAAGTAAATTAAGATGTGACTGGATGGAACCCATTCTCTGCAATCCTCATCGACAAAGACTGTGCGACGTCTGAACATCTAATAGGGCTTGTAATCCGAGACGAGCAGTCTCTTTAATGGTGACCCTTGCCAGTCACGTGTTGCTTGGTGCCTTTGTTCTTGGCTGGAGAAGCAGCACTCTAGACAGGCAGGGTAGTTAGCCTTGACAGTAATATGCTTATTAATATGGATCTTTGCATTTAAATGATATAAAAACAACAAACCGATGTATATACCGACAGTTTAAAAGCAAGAGTAAACCTCGTAAACAGAGGAAATGCAGTTAGCAAGTGACTTCCTGTGATAGAATTTATCTCTCCTATCTCTGAAACCTGGCTTTATTTCTAGGGAGAATTTTAAACCCCTGCAGTGATACGTTCAGTTGGTTCAGCTCAATAAGAATGATGAAGAATAAACCCTGCTTCACAGAAAGTCCCAGTTCTGAATAAGTAAGGATGGGGAGAGGGCATCCCATAGATATGCCACCATCATCTGTTTTGCATATCTGTAGTGCTGAGTGCCAAATGTCAACATCTGAACGAAACTGTCATATGTCCCTGGGTCCTGCAATAACTGAACATATGTAGTGTTATAATTAATCACGTCTATCGTGGAGTTTCTGACTTCTGCCTATTATTTACTGGCTGGGTAATGAGTGCATACTCACTACTATCTCACTGCCCACACTAAGACTGGTCAGTGTATAAAGAATTTACACTGTAAGCTGGCCATAGATGCAAAGATCCAATCATACAAATCCTCGAATGGTCAGACTTCCCCATCTCCTGACCTGCCACTAACTATTCAGATCAAATAAAGTAGTAAAAGAACAGATCAGCCAATGTTCTGCCCCTGACAGCAATCGTATGAAAGTTATGTCTGACAAAGCTGGTGACAGTCTCCCACTGAAAATCGTACGATCAGCAATACGTGCAGAGATATTACCTGCAGCCGACAGAAATCTTTTAACCGGTCCGAAAATCGTACGAATCCTCAATTCATACAATCAGATGCGTCTATGGCCAGCTTAAGAGACAGGAGATATTAACCCACAGAGTTCTGTATTCCATGAGCTAAAAGTTGCACAGACGAGGGCTCTCTCTGGATTGCGGATCCCCCCAAGGTAGTGGGGTGCAGGTAGAGAAAACACTAACTAGGTATGAGAATGCTCTGGACCTAGGGTTTTCCAGATAACTGGTCTTTCTGTAATTTGGATCTTCATACCTTAATTCTATTAGAAAATCAAGTAAACATTAAATAAACCCAATAGGCTGGTCTTGCTTCCAATAAGGATTAATTATATCTTAGTTGGGATCAAGTACAAACTACTGTTTTATTATTACAGAGAAAAAGGAAATCATTTTTAAAAATATGGATTCATTTATTCTAAAGGAGTCTATGGGAGAGGGCCTTTCTGTAATTCAGAACTTTCTGGATAATGGGCTTCTGGATAACGGATCCCATACCTGTACTCTAATTCTGTATCATCTTGCCCTCCGATACCACTTCCTATAAAAACACTTTTAAATATGCACCAGAATATTACACTAAATGTTACTATTCATTCCCCTGATCCAGGGGAGCTTACAGGCTAAACTTTCGGCCAGATATCGATTGGGGAAGCATGTCTGAAGACCCCATACAACAGTAACACAGCTTGAACCAAGGGTCTGCTTTTTCACTAGTATATCTTAAAATTGCAATTGCCGTTAAACTAAGTATCTGTCTTGCTTTTTATAGACTCTGTACTCTTGGTTCTGACTCCTGAGACATTGTAGCAGAAGCCAGCTGACCCCGAGAAGCAACTCCCGCTACATTATTTATAAAGAGTTAGAAGCAGACAACAGAAAAGAATAAGCACATTCTGCTTTAAAAAGCATCTAGTTGTAATTACATTAATGGAAAGTTGCTCAGAATTATAATTTCTTTCCTTGCGCAAAAAAGCAGTTACGAAGTTTGGGCTTGGTACCAATCAAAAGCCTTTAAAGGAGTGATTCAGCTTTAAGTTCATTTTAGTATGTGTTATAGCATGGCTAATAATAAGCAACTTTTCATTATGCTTTCATCTTTTCTTTTAATTATTGGTATTTTTCTTCCGACTCTTTTCAGCTTTCAAATGGGGGTCACTGACCCCATCTAAAAAAACAAATTCTCTTAAGGTTACACATTTATTGTTATTGCTACTTTTTATTACTCATATTTCTATGCAGGCCTCTCCTATTCATATTCCAGTCTTTTATTCCAATCAATGCATGGTTGCTAGGGTAATTGGGACCCTAGCAACCAAATTGCTGAAATTGCAAACTGGAGAGCTGCTGAATAAAAAGCTAAATAACTCAAAAACCACAAATAATAAATAATGAAAACCAGTTGCAAACTGTCTCAGACTATCACTCTCTACGTCATACTTAAAGTTAACAGCAAAGTAGACAACCCCTGTATTAGTGTAGAGTTTGTGCGTGGGCTGTAACAGTAAGAGTTAGTTTCGGGCACTGCCCCAAGCCCCAGTTGTGCAGAAGCTCTTGGGAAGGAGCAAACACTAAGTGAAGCCCATCCCCCAGGGATAAGGGAGCAGACCAAGTGGTGGGACAAGGACATTGCTCCTCACCTGCCGCCAGCAGCACACAGCAGACATTGTTGCACAGACAATAAGAGGAGCGCAGGGAGGCTAATTCCAGACAGCAGGGGTGCCAGGCGGGGACACGGAGCCGGGGTTGGATCTGTCCGTGAGACAACTGAGCAGTGAATCAGCTGTATGTATATAAATATATAAATATAAGGTTTCGGCAAAGCCAGTCCCAGTGCTACGAAACCTTCAGGGAACCCTGTCCGCTCGACTCTTGTGCCCGGGGGACCCGCAGGAACAGACACACGTTTCCTTGTCGTTTCCGTATTATTCCCGTGTAACAGGCTGATCTTACACCCCTGCCTTGTGCTTGAGGCTGCTCCGGGTTACAATGGTATATGCGGCTCCTCAGTCCGCTCTCACTTTCCCTCTGGCAGAAACTCGCCAGCTCTCGGGCAGCCACTTCCGCTCTCGTCATCAGCGGGGGAGGAGATTCCTATGGGCAGCCCCGATCTTCCCCTCACAGAAGCATGTTGTCTCTGGTGCATCCCCCCCTTGTCTCTCATTTCTCAGTCCTCTCTCCTCGGCCCTCAGCCCATAAACCAGCCTGATGATTGTTGAGGGAGAACTCAGGGCTGAGAGTTGAGGAGGGAGGGCTGAGGACAGAGAGGTTCAAGGGGAGCTATCACGAAAATGTAATATAAGCTTCCTCATATTGAAGCAAGAAACTTTCTAAATACTATCAATTTATAATTCTGTACTGTTTCTGAAATAATCAAGTTTATGTTCACTATCCCTCTCTCAGCATCCGTTTCTCTTCATTCTCTCTTCATGCAGCAGTTGGGTGTCAGATATTCATTGATAGTTAGATCCAATATATCTTTCCTAGCAGAAGAATTAGAGCTCGTTCAAATAACCGATTCCAGTACAAAAAAAATCTAACAAAATAACTGCCTTTTGCACAAATCCTGCATGTAGAGAGACATGGGGGCCGATTCACTAAGGGTCGAATATTGAGGGTTAATTAACCCTCAATATTCCACTAGGAATTAAAATCCTTCGACTTCGAATATCGAAGTCGAAGGATTTAGCGCAGATAGTTCGATCGAATGATCGAAGGATAATTCCTTCGATCGAACAATTAAATCCTTCGAATCGAACGATTCGAAGGATTTTAATCCAACGATCGACGGAATATCCTTCGATCAAGAAAAGTTAGCCAAGCCTATGGGGACCTTCCCCATAGGCTAACATTGACTTCGGTAGCTTTTAGATGGCGAACTAGTAAAGCACTGCGTATCTTGACAGCGCTATATAAATAAATGATGATGATGATGAACTAGGGGGTCGAAGTTTTTTTTAAAGAGACAGTACTTCGACTATCGAATGGTCGAACAGTCGAACGATTTTTACTACGAATCCTTCGATTCGAAGTCGTAATCGAAGGTCGAAGTAGCCCATTCGATGGTCGAAGTAGCCCAAAAAAACCTCGAATCCTTCACTCGAAGTTAGTGAACCGGCCCCATGATGTCTGGTGTGTTTAATAGAGTGAGCTCTAATACATCTGCTAGGAAAGGAGCCCCCCTATAAGATATATTGGATCTAACTGTCAATGAATATCTGACACCCAACTGCTGCATGAAGAGAGAATGAAGAGAAACAGATGTTGAGAGAGGGAAAGTGAATATGAACTAGATTATTTCAGAAACGCTACAGATATTTAATTGATTGTATTTAGAAAGTTTCTTATTTGAGTACTCTGAAACTTATATAAAATTTTCATTTTCCACACCAACAATTACGGCGTGCCACTGACTGCTGTTTAAAGCCTACAGCCTTGGAGACCATTTGTAGGCAGTACCCGCTGCAACCAGGCACTCTCAGCACGCTGTACCAGCTGTTAAACCAACCCCCGCAGCACTCCCAGAAACTGGGATATATGCTGAGGTGGGAGAAAGACTTGAATATCACACTTTCGGGCTCATTGCAGTCTTACGGCGCACAAAGGGAGCACCTGTGTGACCGTTAGGGAGACATCTATTAAATTACTCCATAGGACATATCTAGTCCCCACGAGACTGAACAAATTATATCCTTCGTGCAATCCGCAATGCTTTCGGGGCTGTTCAGACCCAGGAACGTTATTGCATATATGGTGGTCCTGTAAGGCTGTTTCACAATTTTGGGATGCTGTTCTTCGCCTCTTATCCAAAGTTCTCCATACTACCTTCCCGAAGGATCCTATGGTACTTTTATTGGGCAAGAAGCCGCACAACTTTAACAATTCGGCCCACAGATTAAGTCAACATATTTTGATGGCGGCGAGGCTTATCATTGCAGCTAATTGGAAAAAACCGGGAATACCTCTGGGTTCTCTCAAGGCAAAGATAATTTGCATCGCCGCTAATGAGAAGCTTACTTATACTTTGAAAAATGATATGGCGGCCTTCGACAAAATATGGCTTCCATGGCTAGCTCATGAACACGACCCTCAGCTTTTTCAAGCCCTGCATTCATGATGCGGACTATATTGGTTGGCTATAGATAACTCCCACGCCTAGACTCCCTCCCAATTGTACCATTATAGATACCCCACCGCCTTATGACTTTGTTATTCTTTACATTGTATGCTAATAGTACGCCCTTCCCCCTGTATTTCTGATCTTCCACCCCCCTCCCTCCCTCCCTTTTTTTTTTTTTTTTTCTCTTCTCTCTCTCTTATCCTTCCCCACCTCTTCTTTTTCTGTACTGTATAATGTTTGTTATCAGTTGTATTGTTTATGACAATTTATAGCAGGTTGCCGTGTGCCACGGATAGCCTGATTTATGCGTACTGAACTCAATAAAACTTGTCAGTTTAAAAAATTTTCATTTTCACTATAGTTCCCCTTGCACAAAAAACTGAGGAGGGAGGACCGAGAAATGAAACAAGAGAGGGGAGATTGGAACATTATATGTGGCCAGGACAGAGGTGTACAATAACAGGCGACTCTACATTCTTCTTGTACAAATATACTCAAAAATATTCTTTGTAACCTCAAATAGTCGCCATTTTTTAAAGGGGTGGTTCATCTTTGAATTAACTTTTAGTATGATGTCAAGAGTGATATTCTGAGACAATTTGCAATTGGTTTTCATTTTTTATTATTTGTGGTTTTTGAGTAATTTAGCTTTTTATTCAGCACCTCTCAAGTTTGCAATTTTAGCAATCGGGTTGCTAGGGTCCAAAGCTGGCGAGGTTGTATAGAAGTCAACGGGAATGTTCTCTGACAACTTTATTTTCCCAGTTTATTAAAACAATCAAGATTTTCACCCACGTCGGAAATGAAAGGGACAATAAGATTCTGGCTGCCATGCGACTTTTTTTTTCTGCGAAAAAGAAGGTGCAGGATTATTTGTCATTTTTTTTCTTACATAAGCTAGCATTCAAGAAAAAAAGTTTCCTTTGTTTTGTTAGGGTTTTTTTTTCACGAACTCAGTTTTAATAAATCTGACCCTTAATTCCAGTGTAATAATATCACTTTTTAGCATAGTAAAATAATTGTAGGCAAGACTGACAGCAGAATTCCCATAAGTCCCACAAGACATACATAGGGGGATAATATATTTGGGAGTGTCAACACATTTTCTGCATAGATGTGCAATTCCCAAGAGAACCCCCTGTTTTAAGACAAGGCATTCCCAAAATACATGAATGTATATTTAAACACAATTGTTTTTGCCTAATAAAAGAAAACCTAATTCTAAGCAATTTTGCAATCTACATACATTCATTACCGTTACCTATGGTTTTAAGTTGTTTGTATGTGTATTGCTATTGAAAGCAGTGTTTGTCACTTTCTATTCTCTTGGACTGTTGATACAACAAAAGACAAGGCAGCTGATTAAGGGGTGGTTCACCTTTATGTTAACTTTTAATATGGTACACTATGACTAATTCTAAGCACATTTTCAATTGGTCTTCATTTTTTCTTTTTTATAGTTTTTGAATTATTTGCCTTCTTCTGACACTTTCCGGCTTTCAAATGGGAGTCACTGACCCCATCTAAAAAACAATGCTCTGTAAGGCTACACATTTATTGTTATTACTACTTTTCAAGTTCTTGTTTAGAAAGGTTTGTAGACCAATCCATTAAAGGAGTGGTTCACATTTGTTATAGAATGGCTAATTCTAAGCAGCTTTTCAATCGTAGTTTTTTTTCAATCATAGTTTTTCAATTATTTGCCACCTTCTGACTTTTTTCAGCTTTCATATGGGGGTCACTGATCTAAAATCAAATGTTCTGTAAGGCTACAAATGCATTGTTATTGCTACATTTTATTACTCATCTTTCTTTTCAGGCTCTCTTCTATTTGTATTCCAGTATCTTATTCAAATTCATGCATGGTTGCTAGGGTCATTTGGACCCTAGCAACCAGATTGCTGAAATTGCAATCTGGAGAGCTGCTGAACAAAAAGTTAAATAACTGAAAAACCATAAATAATAATAATAATAAAAAACAATTGCTAATTGTCTCAGAATATCAATTTCTACATCATACTAAAACTTAATTTAAAGGTGAACAACCCCATTAACAAACCTGTCTTTGCTGGGGAACTAAGACTTTTGCAACATTGTTTAAAAATAACCAGGAGTTAAGCAAATGCTGCTTTCAATACCAAACATTTTTACAAATAACTTTAAAAGCACTGAAAATGTTTAATTAATGTGTATTGGAAATTATGTTTTCTTTTATTAGGCAAATTTTTTTTTGGGGGTTGGGGTGTTTCACCTTTAAATTAACTTTTAGTATGTAATAGAATAGCCAATTCTGGGGGCCTTTTCAATTGGTCTTCATTTGTTAAATAGTTTAATTATTTGTCGATTTCTTCTAACCCTTATAAATAAATATAGGGTGTTTGGAAAGAGTTTTAGGACATGGGGCTCATTTATAAACAGTGGGCAAATTTGCTCCTGGGCAGTAACCCATGGCAACCAATCAGATGATTGCTTTCAGTGCTCATCCTGCAGCTGGCTGAAAAAAGCTAATCACTGATTGGTTGCTATGGGTTACTGCCCAGGTGCAAATTTGCCCACTGTTTATAAATGAGCCCCACAGACTTTTATCTGCTGATCTTTCCATTCATATAGACAATATGGAACAGGTTATTTATACGGCCATTGTTCAGCCTCACTTGTATTGCAGCTCTGGCACTTATATTTATTAGTAATAACAGCTACTTACATATCACACTTCTCTTTCCTTATTATAAGAGAGTTTTTCACCAGCGGCTTTTCTGCCTGTATGAAAGGGGTGCGTGGCAAGGGCATACATTTACAGCGCTACTTAAGATATGGCTATAAATAAGAAATGAAATAGAACCAAGCTCACATTTTAAGTGATCCATTAGGAGCACAGGGTCCATCAAAGAAAGAAGGCCCATAATTAATGTAGACAGCAGCAAACACAACACACTCTGCCCCAGTACTTTGTGCAGCGTAATGATATGAAAAGTCTTCATCTGAACACATACTCCTGTCTGTATATTGCAGGTCTGTGCTAGTTTAACAACATTTGATATATGAAATACAGTCATTATTTTAACTGAGTCTGCAGCTCCTCAGAGACTCATGGGTAGAGCAGTACATGTCTGATCTTCTCCTCCCCCCCCCCCCCCATGTAGTCAGAACCTGTTGCTCTCACTGCTTGCTATTGGCTTTTGTTTGTATGACAGACAGGGAAGAGTTTTGATGTCTCCAAAGTGCCCACCTGCATGCAAACAATTAGTCTGGGTGCTCTTGTGGCCCTGTAGTACTATTGTATCCCTGTAGTACTATTGCATGCCTCAGGGGCGATCCTGGCCCCTCCGCCGCCTGAGGCAGCAGCAGTTGCTGCTCGCTCTTAAAGTACCAGGAGCAGCATTTTTGCTGCCCCTGGTACCTAATGGGGCACTGCCGCCTGAGGTGAAAGCCTCAACTTGCCTCATTGGCGAAGCACCCCTGGCATGCCTGTAGTTCTATTGCGGCCCTGAAGTGCTATTACATCCCTGTAGTACTATTGCGACCCTGTAGTAGTATTGCTTCCCTGTAGTACTATTGCGGTCCTGTAGTACTATTGCATCCCTGTAGTACTAATGTGAACCACCCCTTTAAAAAATGGCGACTATTCGAGGTTACAAAGAATATTCTTGAATATATTTGTACTTGTTTTCTGATAAATTGGCCCCTAAATGTCAGCAAACCATCAGACGGATTTATGCATTACTGCTAGCTGTAGACAAAAAGATTTGTGACTATTTTGTGGTCTGTGCGCTTGTCTTGTGACAGACCCACATATTTCACACCTTCCTTTACTCACCGACACCTCCATGCAACTACCAGAAACAGCTCCGCAACAGTACAGCTTTCAGGATGCTTATATATGAGGCCGTCAGTCAACTACAAGATACAATGGAGGAATGCATAATGGTGTATAACATTCCCCTTTAAAATATTGGAGCTGGAAAGTGAATCCACAGTGAATTAAGATATTGATCATGGATGGGGGGGGGGGAAAAGACAGACCAATACAATGAGATTAGTAATATACCTATAATGAAATTTAGCCATGGATATGCCATGATTTCCCACCCCAACATTTCAGCTTGGTTTAGAAACCCTGGGATGGGGGAAGGAAAGCTAAAAGAAGAAGATCAGTGCCCCTGTTGCTAAACAGGTTGATGAGGATTTCCTGGGATCCAGAACAGGTACCAGTTTTTACAGTATTCCCACTTTTTTTTCTGCCGTTGGTCCCCTATACAGTCCCTTTCACACATTCTATTGGAACAGGCAACATGGGTTCTATATAAATATAATGGGGCGAATGTCTGTAGCCAATAACACACAACAGAGCAAAAATTATAATTTTATATTCAAAGATTTAATAGTATTTGTAAGGCAATAAGATGTATTACAATGAAACTTTACACACAATGAAAACAGAACTACATAGGAATGTAAATGTACAGAGTTAAAAAACAGAAATTAAATGAAAAAGATGAAAACTTTGGTTAGAGATAATCCAAACCCTTAAAGGGAATATATATGGAGGCAGCGCGCACACTATTAGCCACAAATTTAACCTGGGTGCCAGTCCGAATATAAATAGATACCAAGGTGAGTTGACGGTACTCGAAGGAAGTATTGAGTATCCGATACAAATCGAGTTTTTCTACTGGAAAAAAAAACAAAAAACGAAAGTCAGGAAGGCTATTAACATCTCCAAATGGCTCAACGGATCTCTGCCATCTCATTTTCACTGAAACCAAGGTTCAACAGACACTGATTACACTGAATGCTACTATGCAGTAAGACTTTTTATACTATGGCCGAAAGGCAAACAAGTTAGGGACCGCCATGTGGGGTTTACCTTGACGTGGTATGGTGGCTTTTCAACTTTATGATCATAACTTTGTAACTAAAAACCCCTGTTTTGTAAACTTACTTTTGAGACAGGGGCCCAGGGAATGTGCATTAAAACTAGCACTTCCTTTATACTTAAATATACTATTACTTAGCCTTTAGAGTGCTTCCACACCCCTATTTTTATACATTGTATCTCTGCCATTAACTTGTACATGAACTCGGCAGGTGTTATGTGGCGAATATATTCGAATTAGGACTGTTTCCATGGTCAAGGTGTGATGAATCTCACATTAGAATTTACATTTAAATTAGGGGATTAAAATTCTATTGTGGATTTTTAAACCCGAAAATTCGAATTTGAATGGACTATTGGACCCTTGTTAAATCTGCTCCATAATTATTTGTTTATTTACATAAAACAATCTTCAAGTATTGCATTTATCAGTGCAAATATCTCAAAAATTCAGGCAATGAAAGTCATACTGGCCTGTCTGTAACCTAAAGACGTGGCACAAAATTCAGAAATATGAGAAAATCCGGAAGAGAAATACCTTAGTCCGGCAACGTTGAGATGAATGCAAAATAAATCATTTTTGAGTCTGCTGAATCTCACAGTTCAGTCTCAGAATAAAATCCGAGGTCTAACATCCATTGCAGGTTCCAATTACATGGCTTAATGTTCCATGAAAAGGCTTTGCTGGTGTGCTGAACAACAGCTTCATGGCTGTAGCCAATGTGACTAATTGTAGAACAAGCACGGCCATTGCAGCCCTTTATGCCCTTTATTCCCTACAAGAAAGCAAAGAGTCTGCATCACGTTAGCAGTGAGCGAGCTTTTTATCTGAAGGCACCCAACTACATGCACATTGGTTAAAATAGGCAAAATCAGAGTGTTTCAAATCAAAGTAATGCCTTATGCACACTGTCAACAGAACAAGTCGATAAGATGGTAATCGCACAGAGAACAATGTTCAGAAGGGAAGTTTAAGCACCGAGTTCCCAGTCAAATGATTTTGCAGCGCAGATCACAAATCTCCCAAGCCAACAGCATCCATCATTAACTAGAAAATCAATTGCTAACCCTGCTATATATTTCCTGCAGTACAAAAACACCTTGTTTGTGCACACATTTTAGAAGACTTCTGTTCTCCTTTTTTGGATAGTACAGAAACCTGTTCCAAGTCTCAATGCAATTGGTCTGAATTGTTTTTGTATGGTTCTAATTAGTAGCCTATCCTATCTAGTTGTTGGGGGTCATGGACACCAGCAATCAAAAACAGATTGACGGAGACAGATTGGTTCTATGGGTTGTTTTTTGTGCTTTTCTTTTAAGCCATCTACTCTGCATCTTTTCATCTTTTTGACTAACACCACCGACTCGTTGCTAGGGTAATTAAAGTGCATGTAAAGGCAAAATAAAAATAAAATCCCATTTTTTTAATAAAAAAAAGAAACCTATCTCCAATATACTTAATTTAAAAAATGTGTACCGTTTTTATAAGAAACCCGACTGTATGCAGTGAAATTCTCCCTTCATTTACAGCTGTGGATAGGAATTGTCAGACGGTCCCTAACTGCTCTACAGGGAAACAGTCATACTTATGAACAGCATGCAGAACTCAAGCAGCTTTGTTTGTTTCCCTGTAGAGCAGTTGGCAACTGTGTAGAGATTTGTATTGGATTTTATTGCCTTTACATCCCCTTTACTATTTCCAAATACAGCTGCAGGGACAAAGATCATGGAGCCAGATTTAAACAGATAAAACTGGAATTCGATTTGGAGGATTATTTTGCTGCAGCCACTAATTCTGCAGAGTTGGAGAAAGTTTGTATTAAACAAAAACTATAAAATCTACATTAGATGACATGATAGCACAGGACCCAGTGCAGTCTGTATATTCTGATTATTAATCAGTCTTGCTGTATCGGCTTCTGGCAGATATTATTTGACTTGTGCTGTTTTGATCATTTATGGCGATCCCTAAGCCGCCCAGACCACACTGAGCATGTGCACGGTCTTGCAAGTGAACTATTCCTTTAAGAACAACTGCTCCTTAAAAGAGCCTGGAAAAAGCAAGGGGGCACAGCTTATTCTGTGTGCACACAGATTAATAAAAATGTAAATAAAATCATAAAAGAATCTGTAAACGATAAATGTAGGGGCCCATTTACTTAGTTTGAGTGAAGGAATAGAGGAAAAAAAGTTTGAATTTCGAATGGTCGAATATGGCTACTTTCGACCATCGAATGGGTTACTTCGACCACAAATCGAACGATTCAAAATAAAAATCGTTCGACTATTCGATAGTCGAAGTACTGTCTCTTTAAAAAATTCTTCGACCCCCTAGTTCGCCACCTAAAACCTACCGAGGTCAATGTTAGCCTATGGGGAAGGTCCCCATAGGCATCCTAACAACTTCCTGATCGAAGGAATATCCTTCTATCGATGGATTGAAATCCTTCGAATCGTTCGATTGGAAGGATTTAATCGTTCGATCGAAGGATTATTCCTTCGATCGTAGGAATAGCGGTAAATCCTTCGACTTCAAAGGATTCTACTTCGACGGTCGAATATCGAGGGTTAATTAACCCTCGATATTCGACCCTAGGTAAATGTGCCCCGTAAAGTAAAGAGTGCAATGTAAATGTAAAGAGAGTGCAATCTCATCTACAGTTTATAAATATATAGTATGAGTGTACAAAGGAATTTGGAAAAAAGCCTGTTCTGAGTAACAATTATGATGGCAGCTCTCACTTCAAGTGGGAAAAAAAAATCCAAATTACAGAAAGATCAGTTATCCTGAAAACCCCAGGTGCCGAGCATTCTGGATAACAGGTCCCATACCTGTATATACCGCTTTTACATTTAAAAGCTCTCTTCAGCAGATGTAAGATTCTGCTACTACAGAAAACCATCAGTATTTTGGATTATTGACGTCGACAGACAGGCTATTCCTGCATGAATAAAGGGCTACTATACCCTCCATGTTCACTGCACAATTGTTTTTATTGGAAGGGAATACCTAAATTATCATAGTCTAGGGGGGATAGTGTAGACTGGATAGATCTGTATAGGCGATAAGAAAATCAGCTGACCTATCCCTGTTATGGAAATGGCTGGCCATACCTAACTAGTACAACCCACCGATGAAGTCTGTAGCTTCATTAGATTTTATATAAAAACACAGGAAAAAAGCTGCTCTTCACCATGTTACTAACAAAGTGTATTTTAAGTCTCCATCTCCTTTAAACCTTTGTGCATCTATTCCGATCAGTTGAGAAATGTTCTACAAGTACAGTTGCAGGTTAGGGAGAATGTGCCTTCACACAGTCCTAAATAAACCAAATTGTCAAAACAAAACCCTTATTTTAGAAAGTATTATTTTAATGACTAGTTCTGTTACGGATCACGCAACTCAGTATTTACATATATTACAAGTTTTAGTTCATTTCATGGACCGGTCTCTGACGTCTCTGTTTATAGCAGCAGTTTTCTCTCAGGCTTGGCGTATGGTCTACATTGTCTGGAGTCAAAAACTCAACTTCTTAGCAATGTCTTCTAAAAGAGAAAACAAAAGACAACGTTTGTTACCAAATTAATTACAGAATGCAAGAGTGGCTTCCATTCGTCTGCACTGCTAGACAGGATAGCCTAACACATAGGATTTTGCCACGTTTAACTTTCAAATATTTCTATATCCATATGTTGTGCCAATGACCCCATTTCTGGGAAACTGGATAAAATAGAAGAGAGAAACGAGAAGCAGTTTGGCTCAAAAGATTTCCGTGCCTGTCTGCTCTGTTATTTGGGTTATCACTAGGGATGCACGGCTTTTCATTCAAAAACATTTAAAACAAAAAAACTTGATATAGCATACACTAAAAACAGGCCAGGGAAGATGGAATCTTGGCATATGTCAGCACAAAACGGACTACGGAGTAACATGGCTAGTTTCCCTCCTATTTTTATTGTATATGCCTATATTAAAAGCAAATGTATTCAGAGAGAACTTGTAATTGTATCCAATTTGTTTATAAGTTGGCTCCTTTTTGGTGCAACACACATCTTTGTAGGCCAGAGTGAAACAATACAATTTTATTTGCTGGAGCTTCCCTGGAATGTGCCCAATGAAGGCCACTGTTTGCCAATAACTTTCCTTGTTCTTTGTCTGTCAGTCATGAGGCTCCTGCATCTCATATATAATGCACTGTATCCAAGACCACAGGAAAATCTGCCCAAATAATCGGAATCCCATGCAGTAGCACACAAGCTGTGCCTTACACTTACTTTGATCCATGCCTTCTGTCCGCTTTCTCTTTATTCCCAGGTTGAGATTTTGCTGCTCCTTTAATGCTTCTATAGAACAATTGGGTCTTGGCAACAAGTTTCCTGGGGTTGGTGCCGGTCTGTTGCTAAAATACCTTTTTCGAAGTGCCTGAGTGGAAATAATTATTGCATTAACAGAGACAATATAATCACACTTTATAAATAATAGTAATTTCACACAAATATGTGCAACTTTTCCGATAAAAAACTATTTTAGCAAGAAAAGCAGAGGCCTTGGCCATTATCAATGAATTTATAATGACCTCACTGGCAGCTAAGCAGGAAAAATATTTAGCTTTTGTTGGCACAATGGGTAATTTAGCCTTTTATGGAGAACCACAGAAATCAGAATATTTCTGCACCCAAAAGTTTTCTTAAAGTGATACAGACACTACTGGGCAGATTTATTAAGGGTCGAATAGAAAATTTGAATTTCCGAATTGTATTTTTTGCCCAAAACTCTCAAATTCGAATTGGGAATAATCCAAACTCGAGTCGGATTCAAAATTTATCAAACTTTTACACTGGGAACAATTTGAATTTGACTATTCGCCACCTAAAACCTGCCGAGTTCATGAAGAAGTCAATGGGAGAGGTCCAGTGACCCACTTAAAGATGTTAATAGCCTTCCTGACATTCAAGTTTTTTCCAGGAAAAAAAATCGATTTGAGTTTAGTCGAATTCTATTCAAATTCGATTTGAGTTTTCGAGTTGGTAATATTCGTGTTTTAGATGTTCGAATTTTTTCTTAAATAACCTCCCATTCGAATTTCGAGTATATTTGAATTTTAGAGAGAAAAAAAAATTCACTTGAATTCGAAATTCGACCTTTGATAAATGGGCCTCTAAAAAAATATTATTCAAAATATTAATGTAACATCAAAAGTTACCTATAGCTCATGTTGATAGTTTTTTAACGAATAAGGCTTCTTTTGTAAGTAATTGCTACTTTAAGTTCCTAAATCTGACTTCTTTACCAACCTCAGCTCAAATATGGCAGCCCCCTAATAGAGGAACATGAGGGATCAGATGGGTCTTTTATGGTAAAATTATAGATAGCATGTAAAGACGATGCTATGATAGATGTAAAAAAGGTTTAATTTCTGATGTTCGTATCTCTTCAATAATATTTATTTCAAAGGAAATTGTCCAGGAAAGATGCTAGGAATATTAGCTAGCCATCATGTGAGACTGCTGAATGAAGCGATAAACAAATTTCACTATGATATGCAATTATACATAATAGAAGAACCAGAGTTTATTAAAATAACGTCAAACAATGAATCAAGTCTGGGGGACATAAGCAATCTCCTGGAGGACTACATCCAGCCTGCATCTCTAATATCTTAAAAAGTCATAAAGCAATGCCTTGAGCACGTAACAGAACATGGCATCAATTCAGCAATCAAATCATGCCTGGCAACCCGCTGTATGATTTAAATCAGCTGCATCCATGCTGTGTTCTACATGGGAACAGGCAAGAGGTTAAAAGTCTGAGCTTCATGAAACAGACTATGGAGACACAATGCAGTGTCTGAAAGATGACTGCAGTACAGTTGTATAAATTAAATACATTTTCCCATGATACAATGGATTGCTTTTAAAAGAAAAGACCCCCATACAAAATATAAAACAAAAAAAACCCACACAACTATTTTTATGGTGGATATGATGCAACTTCAGATACCTGGGATGCTGTGCATCTTGCACACGGATTAAAGGTAAATAAACCTTGCAGGAGTTCAAGAAGATCATCGCCAGCAGCAATAAAAATGAGGTGCAGTGGTGTCCCTGGAAAACTTTTAAAGGCAACATAGTCTGGAAGGCTGGACATGCCCTGTATAATTAAAAAATATATATTTAAATTAAACCGCTGTTTGGCTATGCATTCAACAGGAGTAAATTGGAATTGCATTGAAGTTTGAGAGGTTTCATTAGTAAATGGGACACTATCATTATTTATTTACCCTTAATTTGTCATTTAAGGGCAGAGAAAGACGAGAATATTCGGGGAGATTAATCGCCCAGCGACAAATTGCCTCTTCTTCGAGCGACTAGTCTCCCAGAACTGCCTCCCCGCTGGCTAGAATCGAAATCGCTGGTGGGATGGCACTTGGAGTGCTTCGTTTTCTGAAGTCACCTCACAAGGAAACTTCGGGCGACTTTGGAAAAGGAAGCACTCCGAGTGTCATTCCACCTTTTGGATTCTATCCAAGACAGACGAGAAGATTTGGGGAGATTAGTCTCCCGGCGACAAATCATCTTTTCTTCGGTTGACTAATCTCCCCAAACTGCCTCCCCTGCGGCTACAATCTAAATCGCCTTGTGAGGCAACTGCGTGCAACTTGGGAATACAAAGGGCTCCAAGCGTCATCCTGCCTGCGCCAACCGGGAGGCGTATCCTTCTTCAATAAATGTTTTTTTTCTTTATATTGTGTTCTTAATTTTATTTTTTATACTCCCAACTTTTTATCTGGCATCACAGCCCCATTGACGATTATCTAAGATAAAATCCTTCTTCCATAATTTTATCCTCCTTTTGTAACATACCCTTTCCTCATTCCTTATTGAAGTAGCTTGTATATCTAAGAACAAAAAAGTGGGCTTGAGAAAGTGCTTCCAGTAGCAACCTGTGTGACTTCCTTAATCTAGAGGACAGTGATAAGAATGAGGGTTGGTTTAATTGAGGTCAGAACCATTAGCAGCAATGCCATTTTTCAAGGATTTTAGCAGAAAACTTCCTCTGCTGTTACTGCTCAATGTGTTTCCATCTTGTGGCAGAATGCACCTTATATTGCTAAACATTGACATTATAAATTTTGGGTTAGATTGACACATACAAATAGTGGAAAAGCAGTGTAAAAAGACAAGGAGATCATTTCCTTTTAACACGGAGTTACATACCGGCCACTGCTCTTCAGTTGGTGTTCCCAAAGTTTCAAATATTCTCGTTAGCTGGTCTAGATCAGAATCCCCAGGTAAAAAAGGCACCTATTTAAATACATTGCAGAACTTGAACCATGGTTCTCAAGGTGATGGGATTTGTAGATCTACAGGTAAAAGGTTTATGATTGGGATAACCATGGCAAAAAAGTGGGTTTGACTCACCCGAAGTAGCAGCTCAGCTAAGATGCAGCCAACTGCCCACATGTCAACTCCCACACCATACATTCTAGCACCAAACAGCAACTCAGGAGATCGGTACCACCTATGAAACACAAGCTTATGGTCATTTTTGCCTCACCAAATTGAAACCCTGACACCGATTTCCGACAAAAGAAAATATTAAAATTTACATTAAGCTTCACATTTGAAGAAGTCAAATACAAGGAATTTTAGTTAAATCTGAATAATTATATGCTGGGGTAACTACAATTATCTTTCACAGAAAGAGTTAGGTTGTTGGGGACTGGGTTCAGTATCCTGGAGATGCATGCATTTGATTCCCAATCCCCACAAATAGATAGATGTTGGCCAGATAAAATAAACTATAATTAGTATCTGAATACTGCCCTTGTATAGAAGTTATTTAAAAATACAAAAAGAGGCCCAGGAAGATCCTTGGTTTGCACCCAGTGTTTAATACTAAAGTAAGGATCCATAAGTGTGCATAAAAGCAATGAAATCACATGCATGCACCTGTCTGAATTACTGCATTGGCATACAATATTGCACAATAATCTGTAGGCCACTCCCATATATAGAAAAACTCTACCTTGTTACCACTTGATGAGTATATATTCTGTTTGGACTCCCAAATGACTTTGCAAGACCAAAATCAGCAAGTTTAAGGACCCCATTTTCATCCAGCAACAAATTATTCGGCTTTAAATCCTATGAAAAAAAGATACATTGGTATGTATGGTTATTTTGCATCTGTTGAATAAGATGCTAAATAAACGCTTTTGAAAATAACAGAAAAAAAGCTCTTGGAGGCAAATATATTTCTGTTTTTTTTAATACCAAGCTATTAAGGGACACGTGCTGTTAAAGGAACAATAACATCAAAAAATGAAAGTGTTTTAAACCAATAAAAATATAATGTAGTGTTGCCCTGCACTGGTAAAACTGATGTGTTTGCTTCAGAAACACTACTATTGTTTATATAAATAAGCTGCTGTGTAGCAATGGGGGCAGCCATTCAAAGGAGAAAAGCTCAGGTAACAGCAGATAAGCTCTGTAGAACATAATGGTGTTATCTGTTATCCACTATTTAACCTGTGCCATATAGTCTTTCTTCAATTTCCACCATTGCTACACAGCAGCTTATTTATATGAAGTATAGTAGAGTTTCTGAAGCAAACACATCAGTTTTACCAGTGCAGGGCAACAGTACATGATGTGTTCCTTTAATATGAATGTATTTTGTTACAGCAGCACCACCTGCTGGTCCGCGTCAGACCATGAAGCTGTCGAAGTTGACAAGAAGTTCTGGTTTAATTGAGTATTTCCTACAATTTTTCATAAGTACACGATATGTGAGTGGGGAAGTCTGATGTTTCTATAACTTAAAGGTGGTTATTGATCAACAATGGCCAAATCTGCCCACGGGGAATAACCTGTGGCAACCAAACAAATTGTTGCATTCATTGCTCTACCCACCATTGGCTGAATAAAGCCTATAACGGATTGGGTGCTATGGGTTACTGCCCAGGGGCAAATTTCCCCAGTATTGCTAAACAAGCCCTATAATATTCCAAAAAAAAGCAAATTACAGCAGTGCATGGCTACCAAATACAGGGTTCTGCAGTACATTGAGTACAGAAGGGAAACATGTTTGTAATCTCTACTAGACTCTTTAAATTGGTGTTCAATGAAGGTACAGTACAAATTGTATCTGCACAATCTGACAATGTTTTTAATTATAAGGTGATTTACTTACTCTATGGAGGATCCAGAGATGGTGTAAGTATTCCAAGCCTTGAAGAGTCATCAGCATGTATGATTTAATATGAGCTGGAGTTAATACCAAGCTGGTATCTTTTATTATGACCTACAAAAACAAACGTTACACAGAATCTGTTTAAAAACAGACGGAGGAATGTAATATTGGTCACTAACACAAAAATCGTTCACAATGTAAATACATGATCGCAAAATGAACAATTTTGCTTTTGTAAACACTTTGCAACGCGCACAACAGTAGGATAGCGACTGCGATTTTTATAGTTTGTAATAGCGTGCAGTGTATGTAATAAAAGTTGTTACGTTTGCTCCAAAAGTTTAGGCCACCTTCTAGCAGGTCTTAATGGTTTGCAATAGACAATTTAGATTTGCACAAGAAAAAAGCCTAATAAAGAATATTACATAGTAATGTCTTTTTTTTCTTCACATTTGTTCTCTTTGTGAGTTTTATTACATTTCCCCCCCAGAGTGTATTAGTAGATAAATCCAGCATAATACATATAATATAGCTATAAGAGGTTTTATCTAGTCTGAACAGAATATTTAAGAGTATTTGGTTCAGATCTCAAATATGTCATCTAAAGGTTAGTCTTAATGGCCTCAGATTAAAAACACACAAGTCAATGAGTTGCAAACATCCCACTAGAGACACACACTATTTCCTCTATGAAGGAACACACGCTACGTGACTGGCGTATCTTGTATGAACTTTGTACAAGTAGAAAATAAATCATCCACTACAGCTTTAATACTAATAATGTCTAAAAAGCGAACTGCAACAACAGAGTAGACAAAAAAATTACAGTATTGCCATTTTGGTTCAACATTTCTATTTAGAGTCCAGTTTACTAACCTTGGTAACTCAAGATGCAGCTGCACTACAACTCCCAGCATTCTTTAACATATAATGAAGGGATAAAGCATGCTGGTAGCTGTAGTCCAACATGTGGGGACCCAAAGATAAGAAATGAGAAGAAATAGAATTAGCAGAATTTGAAAATAGGAATGCGCCGAATCCAGGATTAGGCCTTTTTCAGCAGGATTCAGATTTGGCCGAATCCTTATGTCTAGCTGAACCAAATACTAATTTGCATATGTAAATTAGGGGCGGGTAGGGAAATCACGTGACTTTTTGGTACAAAAGAAGAATTTTTTCCACTTTTACCTTTCCTGCCCCTAACTTGCATATGCAAATTAGGATTCGGTTCAGTATTCGGCCAAAACTTTCACAGAGGATTTGGGAATTCGGCCGAATCCCAAATAATGGATTCTCACCTCAAGATCCGTCTCCATAAAATCAAACACCAGGCTTATGTTGGATTTGTGTCCAAAAGCATCCAGTAGCTAAAAGCAAAAACAAAAAAATATTTTAATTTGCAGTTTCCAAAAATATCCATTTTCCCTACTGACATAACCCGTGATTAACCAATGGAGATTTTCCACACAAGTTAAGCTTCGACAGAACAGCTGCTTCAAAATAACAGGGTTCTGGGCTGTCAATAGTTACACACTTAAAGGAACAGAAATATTAAAATATTTAAAAAAAATAAATAAAACTACACCCGCCAAATAATACTCAAGTCCTACAACATGTTACATTTTTACCCTGCTTTAGCTAAAAAGTCCCAAGTAAAACACAGGGTGCTAACAAGTAAACTCTAATCTTTAATAGCCATTCTGTGTTTCAGTGCTCAAAGACAAAATGTATGTGTTGGCTGGTTGCATTTATTGTATACGATTGTTGTTGCCAATATAAAGCAGCCCAGGGAGCTAGCAGCTGTGCAACAATGAAATCCTGGCTTACTTTACAAACCCCAGCTAAACTGCATTGACATCCCCAGGCAGCTGATATCAAATACATTCACAATGGAACACTGCTTTGACCATGCTGAGCAATATTAATACAGTGAGCATAGACCTGTTCTTCTGAAATGAATATTGTGACCAGTCTAAAGTATTTATACTTCAAAATAATTCACACTCACCCCAATGATATTAGGATGGCTTAACTCCTGTAGTAGCTTTATCTCTCTCAGCGCTGTTCTGTTTATCCCTGTAATGAAACAAAACTTTAACAAAGCAGCACAATCCAAATGACGAATTCTTGTACATTAAGCTGGCTGGCTGTAAGGTGCATAGACCAGACTGTGGAATTATTGGTCAGATATTCTACAATTTTGCCACACATCAGATTTTATTAGGATGGTTGTTGTTGGCCCCATAAATGAAACTATCATTGATCATTTATCAAGAAAGATTTCCACTTAGGCCATTTACCTATGGTGCAATCATCCACAATGCACATGTGCAGGCTATATATTGGACTCCATTTTATCCAAATAATCCAAGTTTTTGAAAATGATTTCCTTTTTCTCTGTAATAATAAAACAGTACCTTGTACATGATCCAAACTAAGTTATTATTATGAATTTCATTATAAATACGATTTTCTAGGTATGAAGAACCAAATTACGGAAAGATCCATTATCCAGAAAACCCCAGGACCTGAGGATCCTGGATAACAGGTCACATACCTGTATATGTATATTGCTGTGTATATCTGTCTCTCTCTCTCTCTCCATAGCATGTATACATATTTCTATAAATGTATGTTTTTCCTTTAAATTTTATTTGGGCATTTCAATATGTTAGTTAATAAGTAGACAAATAGCTGGCTAATAAGCACTTACCATCATTAGCTTCTGCTCTATGCCCCAGTTTAATCTGCAACAAGAAAAAACATGTTTGGTTAAAGCCTTAATTGCTGTCTTGAAAGTACTAGAGCCACAGATTCTATGTTTTCTGGTGCTGTCTTCCTTATTCTAATGTGTGGTGCCTGACACGCAAAGGATTAAAAAATGGATTCCTATTTTGATTTATCTCTGTGCGAGAGATACACAGAATAGCTGATGGCCATTGAAAAGCCAGTCGTGCTGTGGGGTTTTAACACTTCAATAACTTCTCTGATATATGTAATTCTG
Source organism: Xenopus laevis (assembly GCF_017654675.1). Lineage (NCBI taxonomy): Eukaryota > Metazoa > Chordata > Amphibia > Anura > Pipidae > Xenopus > Xenopus laevis. Next base: position 202,879,598 of record NC_054371.1, read on the forward strand.
CAAAATGATGCTGGAAAAGGGTCTGTATCATCATGTGATAATACACTAATGTACATAGTATTGCAGCCTGTCAGATGATGGTACTGTGCCAAGTCAAGCGTCACTGGAATACATTTACCTACATGTGTCAGAACACCAATGTATCAGGCCTAGAACTGTGGGTTTGGTCATTTATTTGGAATAAAAACAGTCCCTGCCCAATTTCGACACATCAGTAATACCTTAGCACATTTCCAATGTGTGGGTTGTGATTGTGCATATGTACATGCTGAGCCTCCAATACACACACACACACATTTTATTTAATATTCTTATGTTGAAACAATACTAACTTACTATTAAAGGGATACTGTCAAAAATTTTTTTTTCAAAATGAATCAATTAATAGTGCGGATCCAGCAGAATCCTGCACTGAAATCCATTTCTTAAAAGAGCAAACCGATTTTTTTTTTTATATTCTATTTTGAAATCTGACATGGGGCTAGACCTATTGTCAATTTCCCAGCTGCCCCAAGTAATCACTCTTTACTGCTGTACAGCAAGTTGGAGTGATATCACCCCCCACACACCCCCCGCAGCCAAACAAAAGAACAATGGGAAGGTAACCAGATAACAGCTCCCTAACACAAGATAACAGCTGCCTGGCAGATCTAAGAACAACACTCAATAGTAAAAACCCATGTCCCACTGAGACACATTCAGTTACATTGAGAAAGAAAAACAGCAGCCTGCCAGAAAGCATTTCTCTCCTGTGTGCAGGCACAAGTCACATGACCAGGGGCAGCTGGGAAATTGACAAAATGTCTAGCCCCATGTCAGATTTCAAAATTGAATATAAAAAAATCTGTTTGCTCTTTTGAGAAATGGATTTCAGAGCAGAATTCTGCTGGAGTAGCACTATTAACTGATGTGTTTTGAAAAAAAACATGTTTTCCGATGACAGGATCCCTTTAAGTTAACGTCTAGTTTTGTTATAGAACGGTCAGTTCTAAGTGACTTTTCAATTGGACTTCATTATTTATTTTTATAATTTTTTCCTTTTTCTTTGGACTTTTGCCAGCTGTTAAATGGTGGTCACTGACCCCATCTAAAAGACAAATGTGCTTTAAGGCTACAAATGTATTGTTATTGCTACTTTTTATTACTCATCAGACTATTCAGGCCCTCTCCTAGTCATATCCCAGTCTCTTGTTCAAATCAATGCATGGTTGCTAGGGGAATTTGGATCCTAGCAACTAGATGGCTGAAATTGCAAACTGGAGCGGTGCTGAACAAAAGGCTAAATAACTAAAAAGCCACAAATAATAAAAAATGAAAACCAATTGCAAATTCGCTCACAGTATCCCTCTCTAAATCATACTTAAAGTTAACTCAAAAGTAAACAAACTATTTAACATTGTTCTAGAGGTGCATATTTACTGTAGATTTCAGGTGAATGTTTGTATGTTGCCCTGGATAACTCTCCTATTATACAATACGGTTGCTGAATTTTCACCGGACTATGGTTACAGAACATATCAAGCTCCAGTACTGTAGTCTTTCCCCATTAGGGGTTGATCGTATGATTTACAGTGCTGTGCAGATTGCATTCCAAATACAATCATTTGGTCTGCTACATTGATGTGAGGGATACAGGCTCCCATATTTAGCTGTGAATAACAAAGCAGTAATAAACATACCTTTTTAATGGCCACAATTCTATCAGTATTCTTGTCTCGGGCTTTATAAACAGTGGCAAACTGTGAAACAAAACATTAAAACCAATATGATGAAAAGAGTTTTATAATCATTTCTATGCACCTATTTAACCTGTCACAGCAGAGGGAACAATAACCGCAGTGCACCGGAGAACCTATGAAATAAATCATGGTGGTAAATCCCTGTGGAGATATACATTACAGATCAACTACTCTATATTTATATTTTAAAAATTATATTTCTAGAATGCCAGGCAGGAAGCGTCTCTCCCACACTGTTTCCACGGGCCCCTGCAGCCCGGGAGGTGAAGTTGCAGACTAAAGCGGACTCAAGTCACCAGGCAGGGAGGAAGGCGTGTGTGGCAGCTGCACAGAGAAGGGAGCTGAGAGTTACAGCGTCTGCAATGTAACCTCGCGTTTTACTTGCACTATTCTCTAGGGCTGCTGTCTATGTGTATGTACATGGTGTCTATGTGTATGTACATGGTGTCTATGTGTATGTACATGGTGTCTATGTGTATGTACATGGTGTCTATGTGTATGTACATGGTGTCTATGTGTATGTACATGGTGTCTATGTGTATGTACATGGTGTCTATGTGTATGTACATGGTGTCTATGTGTATGTACATGGTGTCTATGTGTATGTACATGGTGTCTATGTGTATGTACATGGTGTCTATGTGTATGTACATGGTGTCTATGTGTATGTACATGGTGTCTATGTGTATGTACATGGTGTCTATGTGTATGTACATGGTGTCTATGTGTATGTACATGGTGTCTATGTGTATGTACATGACTGTGTGTGTACACTTTGTGTGTCACTAGCGTCTCCTTGCAAAGGGATAATTAGCAAGTGCAAGTTCTGCCGCCACAAGCAATAAGTTCCCTTGCAGCCAGCTCAGAATCTCCGGGTGCAGTGTCAGTATCAATGACTTACATCTAGATCCTCCGTGTCAGTAAGGGCAGCTTAGCTTTACCTTTACAGCTGTTGTACAACTACTAGCTGTCTATACGCCGGGACTTGCACAGTATTGAACATTGTCGGTTATTTTTGTGTTTTGTGAGGCGGGGTCATTTGAGACATTGCATTTAATTCCATGAATTCAAAATTACACTATAGTATTAATGTTGCTTTACTGTTTAATAAAGGGATATTCTGGGGGGGGTTTCTGTGACCATATAAAGGCACAATGCAGCAGACTGAGTTATACAGGGAACTCTGAATTCCACTCATTCATTACAAGGGATAATGTACCCCCTACTGTAAATGATAAGGATATTAGAAGTCTGAGGGTTTCCTTGACCATATAAAGGCACAAGGCTGCACAATAGTGATGTGAGGGTCGGGTTTTTCCCATATACAGCAATATCTAATGCCAGAATAATACCACAGATACAGGGTAATCTAATGCCAGGATACCACAGATACAGGGCTACCAGGATGCCACAGATACAGCAATAGTTCATACCAGGATATCAGGGGTACAGGCTAATGGCAGGGTACCACAGATACAGGGCTATGTAATGCCAGGATACCAGGGGTATATACTATATATACGGTGTTATCTGATAGCTGGGTACCACAGATCAGTGCAATGGTATGGAATGCCAGGATATAACACACACAGCGCGCTATTTAATACTAGGATATCGCAGGTACAGCTCTATCTTATTCCAGGATACACGCAGTTACGTCACGGCGCATCTCTGAGCTGCATTAAAACTCCACGTGCGCCGCAGGGAGACACGGAAAAATGAACCCCGCGCAATACAACTCACCTGCCCTTCGCCTAGGAAATCCAGCTTCTCATACTGCTTGGCACGGGACCGCACGTCCACCCCTCTCGCCGCTATACCTTCCATTCTCCCTGCAGCCCCTTTCCCACAGTCTATTGCCAACATCTACCTTTAACACTTTGGCCACACCCACTTCACGCTACTACCGGCGCGACGGGAGCGCGAATGTGACGTAAGAGGCCATCTGGCTTCCTAGAAGAGTCCGTTGCTATGGATATTCTTACCACACAGGGGGCGCGGGAAATATGTCTCCGTGGAAACTAACGGTTGTTTTTTTTAATTCCTTCCCTCGAGGGTAACGGTTTTAGTGTGATACAAAACTGCTCCTGAGTGGAACGCAGACCCCTGCCACCCTTAGTCATTAGTCCTGCAACAGATAGACGTTATTGCCCCTTTTTTTCTTTGGTTCCCGCGCTAACATCAACTTGAAGGCAGTGATCCCACCATAAGGGACTTCTGTAAAATACAGTAGTTATACTCTCCAGAATGTAATAAAGGAGAACACTACTACGGCACATGTTTTGGACAAAGAAGTCGTTTTGTGTGGAGCTCACAGCCCAGTCATGACTTAGTGAAAAACATTGAGACACTAATAAATGTAACCATGAGGGACATGGTGTGTTATCCATACAATTTATACAAAGGTAACCGTCTGTCTCTGCCAATGAAAACATCCACACCAGTAATCACAACAATTTGATTTCACACCCCATTTTGTAATTAAAATTACTTCATGGCAGGGGTTTTCAGAACATCTTTTGTTTCTTTGGAGAGGAACAGAAACACTAAAAAAAACAAAGTGTTTTTAAAGTAACGAAAATATAATGTACAGTCGGGCCTGCCCTGGATTTGTAGAAAGGCCACTAAGGCCGTGGCCTAGGACGGTAGGATTTTAGGGAGCGGCATGAAGCCCAACCACACCCGCATTGGATTGGAAGTTCTGGCGCTGATCATGAGCTATAATTGTTTTTTAAACTCCCCATGTGCCAATCCCCCAGTGCTCCCAACCTGAAGATGAAAACTTGTGCAAATGCAGAAACGAAGGGGGGGGGGACAGGGGTGATGAACAGCAGCGGGTCTAGGGGCACCACCTATGTAAATCCTGCCCTGTGTACAGTTGCCCTGCACTGGTAAAACTGGTGTGTTTACTTTAGAAACTCTACTTTAGTTTATATAAACAACAAGCTGCTGTGCAGGCATGAGGCAGCCATTCAAGCTTGAAAAAATAATAAATGGCACTGGCTACATACAGTGCCTTGCAAAAGTCTTCACCCCCCCCCCCCCCCATTGGCATTTTCATATTTTGCTGCCTCACTACCTGGAATTAAAATGGTTTGTTTGAGAGTTTGCACCATTTCATTTACAGAACATACCTACAACTTGAAGATGTTTTTTTTTTTATTGTGAAGCAAACAACAAATAGGGTAAAATTACAGAAATCTTCATTGTGCATAACTGTGCACCTCCCCCCCCCAAAGTCAGTACTTTGTAGAGCTACCTTTTGCGGCAATTACAGCTGCAAGTCGCTTTGGATAAGTCTCTATGAGCTTGCCATTGGGATTTTTGCCCATTCCTCAAGGCAAAACTGCTCCAGCTCCTTCATGTTGGATGGTTTTAACTTCAATCTTCAAGTCTGACCACAGATTCTCAATTGTTTTGAGGTCTGGACATTGACTAGTCCATTCCAACACATTTAAAGCTTTCCCCTGTTTCACCACTCGAGTGTTTCTTTAGCAGTATGCTTCGGCTCAATGTCCTGCTGGAAGGTGAACCTCCATCCCTGTCTCAAATCACAGGCAGACTGACACAGGTTTTGCTCATGAATATCCCTGTATTTGGTACCATCCATCTTTCCCTCGACTCGGACCAGTTTCCCAGTCCCTACTGCTGAAAAACATCCCCAAAGTATGATGCTGCCACCACCATGTTTCACTGTGGCGATGGTGTTCTTGGGGTGATGGGATGTGTTTGCATCAGACATAGCATTTTCCTTGGTGGCTGAAAAGTTAGATTTTAGTCTCATCTGACCAGAGCACCTTCCTCCATACATTTGGGGAGTCGCCCACATGCCTTTTGGCAAACAAAACGTGCCTTCTTGTTTTTAACTTTAAGTAATGGCTGTTTTTTGGCCACTCTTCTATAAAGCCCAGCTCTATGGAGTGTACGGGTTATTGTGGTCCTATGGACAGATACTCCAGTCTCTGCTGTGGAACTCTCCAACTCCTTCAGAGTTACCATTGGTCTCTGCGCTGCCTCTCCGATTAATACCCTTCTTGCCCGGTCTGTGAGTTTCTCTTAGCAGGTTTGCTGTGGTACCATTGTTGTGGTACCATGTCAGAAAAGGTGTTTATACTGACAGATCACATGACACTTAGATTGCACACAGGTGGACTTAATTTCACTAATTATGTGACTTTTGAAGGTAATTGGTTGCACCAGGATTTTTTAGGGGCTTCATGGCAAAGGGGGTGAATACATAGGCACATGCCAATTTTTTTTTTTTTTTAAATATATTTTTCTCATTTCACTTCACCAATTTAGACTATTTTGTGCAGATCCATCACATAAAATAAGATTAAGAAACATTTAAATTACAGGTATAAACAGATATAAAAGCAAAAGAGTCAAAAGTAAAACATAACACAAAGTAGGGATGCACCGAATCCAGGATTCGGCCGAATCCTTCTGCCTGGCTGAACCGAATCCTAATTTGCATATGTAAATTAGGGGTGGGTAGGGAAATCATGTGACTTTTCATCACAAAAGAAGATTTTTTTTACACTTTTTCCTTTCCTGACCCTAATTTGCATATGCAAATTAGGATTCGGTTCGGTATTCGGACTCTGCCGGATTCGGGGATTCTGCCGAATCCCAAATAGTGGATTTGGTGCATCCCTAACACAAAGAGATCTAGGTAAGAATAGCAAATAAAATAAAACTGAGTGAGAATCACAACTGTGTTTCTGTATGTTGTACTTGGTCTTTCTGAACTACAGCTACCATATCAGCTGATCATGTCTGTACAAAGGGGTTTTAGCATTGAATAAGGTAATCTTAGTTGAGATGTAGGGCACCATTACGACTTAAGAATCACATGGTCCCATAAAAGTTGTCACTACATTTAATTACTGCAATAGTTACAAGCTGTTAGTGCGTCACAGGCAGTGGGTATGCATATTAGGTCTAAACCATCACTGCTCACCTAGTTCTGGGCCCAAAGTACATTATTTATAGTGGACCTGGTTCGACACTGCGTTCTGAATAATACCTAGGACGATCGCTCTCAGTCTGGGCAATAATTTTAAGAAATATATTTAAAATAAAGTTGACTGTGATTAATCAGATGCTAATTACTCATGGGATAGGTCAATATCATTTTTGTACAGAGGATATAAAAGATTATATTCCAGGTCCTATTGAAAAGTCTGCATGTGTCTGACCAGTAATGTAGTGCTATGAAAAAAATAATGCTGCACAGAATAAATAAAATGACTGTAATGCAGTAGAGGGTTCGTTTATAGCAATGCAGGCAAATAATACCATTGTAGAAGCAAAGCTTAGTAGGTCAGAGGTGGGGAAAATGGCGGGTATCATAGTAAGGATTGACAAGAAGAAAAAAATTGGGAAAATAGAGGATTGGAAATAGTGATGCTGGGGGATAGGCAGAAAATGGAGAAGGAAAGAGGCTGGAAATAAAAACATTGTAAAGGTGGGGATAAAAGGTCAATAAGAGAAGGGGATAATAAAGGAATTAAATGACATGTAACATGGATGGGAGTAGAATAATGGAAGAAGTAAAGATGAAATCACTGGAGGTTAACAAAAGTTAGGCACCCCCAGTGATTGTATTTACTTACCTAATACCCCGGTGCTGCTGTTAGCAGAAAACTGCACTGGCTCAGGGTCCTGCCAGCGAGTACCATGGAGCGAGTTTCTTATTCCTGCTTCTTCTTCGTTTGCACAGTAGAGTGAAAACCCAAACTTTAACAAAAACTCTGTCTTTTTCACTCTACTGTACATGCACAGCCCTGGGATATTGAAGAAAGCTGAGTTGAACCCTGGGCCAATACTATAATATATACTAGTACTAGCATATAGTATTGGGTATGTAAATATAATTACTGCGGGGTGCCTAATTTCAGTGATTGCACCATTCCTTCTCCTTTAAGGGGTGCCCAAATGGGTCACCAATCACTAACAAACGCTGCGCTTGCTGCATTCAGGAAACCTCTGAGATTTGTGAAGTGCTCCCTGTGTGGACTCCAGCAGATCAGTCAGTGCCAGACGGATTCACTTTTGCTAATGTCAGAACCCCTTGTGCCCAGATATTGTTCTTTAAAGGAAGAGTTCAGTGTAAAAATAAAAACTGGGTTAAATAAAAATGTTTCTAATATAGTTAGTTAGCCAAAAATGTAATGTATAAAGGCTGGAGTGACTGGATGTCTAAAATAATAGCCAGAACACTTCTTCCTGTTTTGCAGCTCTATAACTCTGAGCTAATCAGTGACTTGAAGGGGGGCCACATGGGACAAAACTGTTCAGTGAGTTTGCAATTGATCCTTAGCATTCAGCTCAGATTCAAGCAACAGTTCTGACCCATCTGGCCCCCCTCAAGTCACTGATTGGTTAATGCCTAGTAACCAATCAGTGGAACAAAGAGAGCTATAAAGCAGGAAGTAGTGTTGTGGCTATTATGTTAGACATCCAGTTACCCAACTTTACACATTACTATATTAGAAACATTTTTTAGACATCCAGTTACCCCAGACTTTACACATTACTATATTAGAAACATTTTTTATTTTGCACAGCCTATTTACCCAGTTTTTATTTTTATACTGAACAATTCCTTTAAACAGGAGCTGCCATGGGCATAAACAATGGCACAGCACCCCCTGGTGTACAGAGGGCAATGAAATCTGCTCTCTCAGGGGCAAAGGCTCTCATTGCAGAGAAATTACTCAACACAGTGGCTTTCCTTCATGAATGATTTCCAGTATCTGTCTCACTACAAGAAGAAGAATCCAGTTGTGAACACTGACAACTCCTATTTATCCTCAGTTAGCAGTTGGCTGAGCACATTGGGAACCTTACGAGGCAGCAATGATTAGATCCTGACTGTAGGCATTGTAACTGCAAGAAACCGATAGCTGCACATACTGTACAGGTATGAAATCAGTTATCCAGAATGCTCAGAATTATGGAAAGGCCATCTCCCATAGACTCCATTTTAACCATATAATGCAGATTTTTAAAAATATCCTTTTTTTCTGTTATAATAAAACAATAGCTTGTACTTCCAAACTAAGATATTATTAATCCTTATTGGAAGCAAAACCAGCCTTTTGGATTTATGTAATGTTTACATGATTTTCTAGCAGACTTAGGGAAATGTTTTTTTCCCAAAATGCATCAGTTAATAGTGCTGCTCCAGCAGAATTCTGCACTTAAATCTATTTTTTAAAATAGCATACGTTTTTTTTTTATATTTAGTTTTGAAATCTGACTTGGGGCAGACATATTGTCAGTTTCCCAGGAGCCCCCAGTCATGTGACTTGTGCTCTAATAAACTTCAGTCAGTCTTTACTGCAAGTTGGAGTGATATCACCCCTCCCTTTCCCCCAGCAGCCTAACAACAGAGCAACGGGAAAGAAACCAGATAACAGCTCCCATCCGACATCTGTCAGAAAATTGATCGGCCATGTTTAAAAATCTTTATCAGTCCCAGTGCAATCTATCTATGTTTGCAGAGCAAAGCAGGCAGCTACCCTTCAGTTTTGCTGGCAATATTGCCTGAAATTGTCTTTTTATTTGATGGACATTGTACATTTAAACGATTATTTTGAAATAATTGTGGTCTCACGACAACGATTGGATCTTTTAAAAATCTTTACATCTATGGCCACAAGATAACAGCTCCCTGGTAGATCTAAGAACACTCAATAGTAAAAACCAGGTCCCACTGTGATACATTCAGTTACATTGAGTAGGAGAAACAACAGCCTGCCAGAAAGCAGTTCCACCCTAAAGTGCTGGATCTTTCTGAAAGCACATGACCAGGCAAAATGACCTGAGATGGCTCCTACACACCAATATTACAACTAAAAAAATACACTTGCTGGTTCAGGAATGATATTTTATATTGTAGAGTGAACTATTTGCAGTGTAAACAGTGTAATTTAGAAATAAAAACGACACCATAAAATCATGACAGGATGAAGATCTAAATTATGGAAATATAGTTATCCTTAAAATACCAGGTCATGAGCATTCTGGATAACAGGTTCCATACCTGTACAGGTAATATCCCTACTATATGTATTTGGTTTTATATGAGTGCAGAGGATTTATGGTCAAAAGTATTTACTCAACCCTCCTAAAATCACATTATTTCAGTTTTAACGCTTACTACTAAGTTCCACATTGTGTCTGAAAGAAACAAGATATTTTTCATGGATGAGCAGCTACACAGAATGCCATGAGTTGGCAGCAGTGGTTGATAGAAGGTGGCACTGGACAGTAGAGAAGTGGAAATGGGTTCTGTAAAGAGGTAGATTGTGCTGCACATCTGGCTGTCTAGCAAGCCGGACTAACTTCATATTAAAGGAGAACTAAAGCTTAACTAAAGAAGTACAGTAGTTAGAAATGCTGTTCATTATGTTTTGGGCTTCTGTACAGCCCAAGGCAACCACAGCCATTTAGCAGTAAAGATCTGTGTCTCCAAAGATGCCCCAGTAGCTCCCCATCTTTTCTGCTGATTCACTGCACATGTTCTGTGCTGCTATCACTTACCCACTCACAATATACAGTACACATAGAATATAAATATCACAGTATAAGGCTGATTAGTAATTAGTTCAGAAAATTACTGTCAGCACAGAAACCAGTGCAATTAGCATCAGAATTTAATAATCAGCTTATTTTACAGACACACCTAATTTTCTGCTTGGTCATTGGTGGACCCCTAAGCTTAGCTTCTCAACAGCTGCTCAGAGCCCACTGAGCATGTGAGTGTCACAGACACTTTCCAAAATTGTGACCCCCTGTGAAAAGTTTGAAGTCCTGGATCATTGCTGCTATTGACAAGCTGAAACTTTGGGCAGGTGCAATATGTTCAGTATATAAAATATGGCATTTTAGCCTCATTCATTTTAAGGGTTTCGTTCTCCTTTAAAATCCTGAGTTTAGGAGTGAAATGTTAAACAAGCAGATGTCTTGATACATTTGGCCACATGTTGTACCTTAATTAATGGTGTCTATGGACAAGCAGCCATAAAATTAAGTGTTGTAAACTTGCAATACCTGCTCATCTTTACAGCACTGCACCCCCATAGTATATGTTGGTCTGTGGCATGTCAAAAACAGAAGATAGAGAGTAAAGCATTTCTCATTCATTTTAATGGGAAGTGGCTGGAGTCTGAGAAGAGCATATAGAGACCACTACAGTTCTCATTGAGAGCACAGGTGTTTGTAATGCAACACTTTTTTTTAGCATGTCTCTAGTGGAGTGTTAGATGTAGAGATAATAATCACATTATTTTATCATTACTTGCATTTGGTTCACAAATTCTTTATTGCATCTGGCATAATCATAGCGATTAGGTGTAGAAACATTGCATTCCTTTTTTCCTGCCAATGTATGCGTCAGACAATGGACAGTTGTAACAATAAACACACCAGTTCTGAACTTCACAAGCAAGAATCTGCACCTACGCATGGCTGCAACATTACTTCTTTGAATAGCAGCAACCTGATTACTAGGGATGGGCCAATTTTTTTGCCTTGTTTTGCCGCAAAAATGACACCCATTGACTTGCATGTTGTCATGCCTAAAAAAAAAAAATTTTTTGGCAAAACGAAACGGGTCAAATTCGCCCATCCCTACGGATTACCAGGGCAGCAACAAAACATAAAATATTGCATTTCATTACAATCCTATTGAATAAAATGCTGGTAAACAAAAATTACCCAAAGTAGTAGTTCTCCAAGAAAGAGGCAGCCAGCTGCAACACTAGTACAATGGCACATGGAGCAATCACAATTTGCCCTTCAAGGCAGAGGATGATGAATTTCAAACATTTCTGCCCTTCAAGTTGGAAAGTGCACAAATGCTCACAATCACCCTAGGTGCCATTGCCATCCCTCAGGGTTTCTTAGGGAAGAAGATTAGGTCTGGGAATCAGCTTAGTGGGACAAGACCTGGTTACATATGCACCTACTGCTTGTCATTTTGAGTCCTGACCTATAACTTAAAGGGGAGCTATAGCAAAATTTTACATTTAATATGAGCTTCTTTATTATGAACTTTCTAAATACAATCAATTAAATATTCTGCATAGTTTCTGAAATAATCAAGTTCATCCTCACTATCTGTCTCTCAGCATCTGTTTCTCCTCAGTCTGTCTTTTTGCAGCAGTTGGGTGTCAGATATTCATTGACAGTTAGATCCAATATATCTTATAGGGGGGCTCCCTTTCCTAGCAGATGTATTAGAGCTCACTCAAATAACTGATTCCAGTACAAACAAAGTCTAACAAAATAACTGCCTTTTGCACAAATTCTGCATGTAGAGAGACAGGATTTCTGGTGATTTTAATAGGGTGAGCTCTACTGTATCATCTAGGCAAAAGGAGCCCCCCTATAAGATATATTGGATCTATCGGGCAATGTATATCTTACGCCCAACTCCTGTATGAAGACAGAATGAAGAGAAACAGATGCTGAGAGAGGGATAGCAAACATAAACGTGATTATTTTAGAATCAGTACAGAATTTTTAATTGATTATATTTAGAAAACTTATTTCAGTATGATGAAGATTATATTACCTTTTCATTTTCTCGATAGTTCCCCTTAAAGAACCACTACTCTAACCTTTGCCGTTGCAAAATGGAACTAACAGACTAATGATACTTTATTTTGTGATGAATAATTACCTTATCCTGACCAGTACTCCAGTAAATGTCATCATTTTCTGAAGGTCTACATGGCAATAACCCACCAGTTAGATTTACTCATTACGCTGCTCTTCAGGTAGAAAGTGAAAACTAGGCCCGATGCCCTAAATGTGTATTGTGAGGATAGCAGGAACCTACTCTTCTTTTAACTACAGGCCAGTCAGGCTAGTTAAATATTATCTGCTCATACACAAAATATGGAAAAAATTATACAAATATCCTAGTGCTAAAAAAGGAAGTATATACAGACATCACTCTATGTACATATATTTAAAAAAAAAAAAATTCTTAAATCAATTAAAAATACAAATAAAATATGCACAATTAAAATCAACATACATAAAACTATAGAGCTGGATAGAATTCCACATAGAGGAATCGACGCCACTCTTTCCTTGATTGAGAAATTCTTTAACAATAGGAAAACGGTTATGTGTATGAGCTTGCGTTTGTTTCTAACTTTAGAACAATATCTGTTAGTTGTGGATCCTTTGCCCAATCAACGTGACTGGCAAGAATGATGTTCTGAAAAGGAAAAAAAAAAAAGTCAAATTTGAATCCCAAGTAATGCAAATCAAAAAAAGCAAAGTAGCGATATTCCTATGTATCTTGTAGTAGTTTGTTTAGAAGGAGAGAGTGTAAGCTGGAGAGTGCAAGAGCCATTACATTGATGTTGCAGGTGAGTCCAACCTCTTGCCTGGTAGCTGAGCTTATATAGTTCTAGCTGTGAATTAAGTATGATCCATTTATGCATAGTGGGCCCATCCAGTGCAATGCTATAGTTTATTTGTATAAAACATGAGCTGTCTGATTAGCTGTCTAGTACTTGTTCTGGGCACCATGGAATCTAGGAGGTCTAGCAGACATGTGGGTTCACTTGCGGTAGGGTCAGTTCTGTGACAATAAAGTGTGTGCATGTTGCTAAAACTTCTGCACCTTGGGGAAACCCCACATTAAGTGCATGAAGGTAGCTGTTAAGAGTCTCGGGCAACTTGGGGAGTCACGTTTACCCATGAGGTGTGATTTTTGGGGTGTGAGGTAGGTCGGATGAATAATTTTAAATTGTATGAGCTTATCTCTGGTGCTTACTAAGGGTTGATACCAGAGGTCTGTAATTTCTTCCCAGTCGTTGGGATCCAGTTGGATCCCACTAGCTTCCCATTTGTATTTCACCCTAGGCACCTATGTATCTTTACTACAGTCCAACAGACAGGCACAATGCTGGAAAGTGTTGAATGATGACTGTGTGTATTGTTACAAGCTGCCTCTTATATGCTCATCTACATTCTACCTTATGCACAACGGGTCCTTCTCTCACTATACAAAGCCCCAAGTTACTGTAACCAGGTTACTTCTTGTCAATCTTGCTGAGCTTTACCATCAAATCTAGAACTTTCTGGCTCTAGTCACAGTATCAAACAAAGACATCAGAGACCTTACAGGACCAGCAATGCCAATAACACCACAAGTGCTTTATATGCATTTAAACATCATGTAGTGTTATATTTTGTTTGCTCCCCAAACACTAGTAAAATTGATATAGAAAAGCTGCTCTGTAGCCACGGAGAGAGCAAATTTAAGGGATTCTGTCATGCTTTTTATGATTTTATTTCTAAATTACACTGTTTACACTGCAAATAATTCACAATATAAAATTGAATTCCTGAACCAGCAAGTGTATTTTTTTTATAGATGTAATATTGGTGTGTAGGCGCCATCTCAGGTCATTTTACCTGGTCATGTGCTTCAGAAAGAGCCAGCACTTTAGGATGGAACGGCTTTCTGACAGGCTGCTGTTCCTCCTGTTCCTAATGTAACTGAATGTGTCCCAGTGGGACCTGGATTTTAGTATTGAGGGAGCCGTTATCTGGTTACCTTCGCATTGTTCTGCTGATGGGCTGCTGGGGGGGGAAAGGGAGGGGGTGATATCACTCCAACTTGCAGTACAGCAGTAAAGAATGATTGAGGTTTATCACATGACTATGGCAGCAGAGGAACCGACAATATATCTAGCCCTATGTCAGATTTCAAAATGAAATATAAAAAAAAAATCAGTTTGCATGTTTGTGAAATGGATTTCAGTACAGAATTCTGCTGGAGCAGCACTATTAATTTTTCCCTATGACAGTATCCCTTTAAGCAGAATAGGGCAAAAATTCAAGTGTGCCATCAGATAGCAGAATATACCGGGTTTAATTCCTACAGAGGAAGATAGAGGTTTAAAGAGCATTCACGGTTCTCTACAGGACTACAGAATAATAGTTTATTTGTAGTTGCTCGCTGAACAATAATTTCCCCTTTTTAATGTTGCTAGTCCTTTAACAGAACTTACTCAGGACACTGGAAAAGCAGTGTATGGAGGGAAAGATTGCCAACCCGTTCCTAGGGGGGCCGCCTTAGGAGGGGACCGTGGATCCCATGGGAGGGTGTAGAGAATACATATACTTGTGAAAATTGAAGCATGCTCAGTATGAAACCTGTACTGTGCATGCACTGGAAGTCACTGGTCCAGTGCCTGAGGCAGCCTGGATCAAAATACAGCCGTCACTGTCAGTGGAGTAAACACCCTGTGTCTGCTCAGACAGAGTGGATTTTAACTTGACACTGGGCCTCATCAGGCTTGATTTGATGTTTGCCTTATGCCAATGGCACACACCGTGATAGTGCGTATTGCTGCCCATACCATTACCAGCCTGACAAAACACAATTGTCTCTTCATAACTCTGCATGGTAATTGCTCTCTTGATGCAATTGCAGGGCAGGCAATTATTGCTCAAAAATGTGACAGCGAGTATTTCAGAGAATTAATTGTCTGAAATACGACTGTACTTAAGGACCAAGAGATTATTCATTAAAATCAATTGAGGGTCAAAGTGAGTATGTTACATCTGCCTGCAGAGCTGGAAATTACACAGGCAGCAAAACACTTGCAATCTCCCCATCTGCCATTGCATCTGTGTAATGATTTTTACCAAGAATGAAAAGCCTCTGCATCCGATATCATGAGAAAAAAAGAAATCACTTCTCTCTGTTTTCTGGCCAAGCTGTTTCAGGCTATAAAAAAAATGTAGAAAGATTCCAAAATTACCCCATATACCATTAGGGAAAAGGCACACAGGAAGATTTGTTGCCCACCAGAAATCTGCGCTACCAGCGACAAACCTCCCAAAATTGCCTTTCCCATAACAACCATTTTTCCCGATAATGATGAAAAATTTGTGTGAAGTAATTTTCCAGCAATAACACCAGATGGCTGCATGTGAATGTTAGTATAGGGAAAGGCTTGTTCAGATTTGTTATCTGTCCAGCTTTCCTGCAGGTGACAAATCTCCCCAAGTTCCATGCACTTATGCACATTACATGGTCATTTTCCTTTGCTTAGAGCAGGGGTCCCCAATCTTTTTTAATAGCAAGCTATAATCACATGTAAAAAAAAAAAGTTGGTGAGCAACACAAGCATGAAGAACGCCTAGGGAATGTCAAATAATGGCCGTGATTGGCGATTTGGTAGACCCTATGTGGACTGGCAGCCTACAGGAGGCTCTACTTGATTGTACACCTAGTTTTTAATGCAATAAAAACTTGCTTCCAAGCCTGGAATTAAAAAAATAAGCACCTGCTTTGAGGCCACTGAGAGCAACATCTAAGGGGTTGGAAAGCAACATGTTGCTTGCGAGCCACTGGTTGGGGATCACTGGCTTTGAGAAGTAATTACCTGAAACACATTCTGTAATACTGTTGTGCTGTCTATTTCGTCTTTAAGGATTTTATTCAGTCTCTTTATTTTCTCATTTTGCGTTTCTTCTCTATTGGCTTTCCAGTTGCTTTTCAGGGTTTGAATTTCTAACATTTTAGCAGAGCCAAGTTCCTTTAGCACTATCAGACATAAAATATAAACATGGAAAAACAATATTTCATTAAGGATTGTGTGTGTGTTTTAAGCAAAATTAGCACAGATTTAGAGATGGGTTTCAGTGGACATACAAGGGTGTGAGGTAAGCCTCCAAAACCAATTAGAGTACAATTATGGTATCTCCTATCAAGAAACCCATTATTCAGAAAGCTTACAATCTCTCACCAGTCCATTTTAAGCAAATAATTCAAATTAAAAAATGTTTCTCTGTAATAAAGCAGTACCTTATACTGATCGTAACTAAGCTGCCTGAATCCATATTGGTAGCAAAACAATTTAAAAAACAAACAAATCTTTTCCTGCTTTTTTTGTTTAAAATCAAAGATTATTTGACAATATTTACACAGCAGCTGGACACAAACAGATATAAAAGGTAAAAATTTACCTAATCTCTTCTTTCTGATGTCATACAATCTGTCCTCCAATTCTCGTGTCTCCTGTAAAGTATCAGTTTTGTTATTCCCATCCTAAAACACATAGGGGCAAATTCGCTAAAGGGCGAATTTTCGGCAGCGAAGGCTCAGACACTTTGCCTGGTGTAAATTCGCCAAGTTGCGTCTCTGTAGCCGAACGCTGGCGAAATTTCGCTAGCATAAATTTGTCATTGTGAGCATGTCATAGCAAACTTTCGTTAGCATACGTTTCTGCCTATCGAAACTTCGTCAGTTTGAATAGGGCGGGTACATATAGGTTATATATATATATATATATATATATATATAAATATATATGTCTTTTTTTAGTGATGTTGGGGAAATTGCTTGAGATGGCCACTTATTATTACACATGTCAAAGGAAGCAAAATAAAGATAAAACAGATTCTCTAATGCCCTAGACATGAGCCCACCCTAAAACAAATGTGGCATGCCCCTCAAATGGTAGGAAAAAAAATGTTAACCTAAAAATATTAAAAAGTAACTTTTGAAGACAATCCTGCTTAAAAGAAACGCTAGTGTCATACAGGATATGATGTCACTGACATAAGATTGAGGAGGATGTAGCTTCATTTAATCACTTTGCCAGGTCTAAGGTGGGAAAGGAAACTCTGGCAAAAAAAGCAACGTTCTGTAAAATTCACACTTTAGTGAATTGCAGAGAAACGGTTGTTTGCCTGAGAGAAAATTCACCTGGCGATAGGGCGTGAAACTACGCTACTGAGGGTCTCTTTCACTAGCGAATTGTCCTCTACGCTACCTGGGAAATTGACGATGTCCCTGCGGATGAGATTTCTGGAGAATTTTCGCTAGTGACTGCCACTTCGCCTTTTGGTAAATCTGCCCCATAATCTTCATTAATATACAGTAATGGCAATATGTACAGCCGAGACAAAACAATACCATTACGCTATATATTATTACACTTAAATTAATCCTACAATTAAATTAATTCTACACTGCCATGCAATCTTGGCAGCTCTATTACTTTGAGCAAGATTAAGGTTCACTTTAAATACCTAATATAACATAGCATCCCCTCAGTGCTGAGATTTAAGGCGAGTTGCAGCAGAAAAATGATAAGTAACACCAGTACTAATGGCTTGGAAAATCCAAAACTTTCCTGTCAGAGAATGCCACCAAGATCTCACTTTATGGGGATGTACACAAGAGTATATAGATATTTACCTTGCAGTCAAGGAGTGCTGAATGCAAGCATTTCTACTGACCAAATGGCAAACAAAAATACTCTACCAGCACTCAACAGCATTATAAGCAGGTTCAACATTTTTAGCACATTTGCTATTTATTACATTCACGATATAACCTTCCAAAAGGAAGTCTGCATGAATACATACAATAGATATAGATATACACATACACACAGACAGACAGAGACAGAGTTGAGGCATGCTTCAAACAGCAGTGACGATTCATAGAAAAGCCTAATTGCACTTGCCTGCTGTGAGTTAATTACTGCAGAGGAGAGTGTCGAAATGTGAGTGAATTTCTCTTGGATTAACCTACAAAATACCAACACAAGTTGTCATTTCATTACCAGTCTCTTAATAAATCTAGCCAATGCATGTCCATATCAGAAATCAAGGGATTTCCTCACTTAGACTTGCAGTACATTTTCATATAAAAGTTCAACACAATTTAAGGATATAAGTTATATAATTTGTGAACAAAGGAACCTCAAAATTAAAACCGGTCTCATGGAACTCCATAGCAGTGGCGTTTATTTAATTAAGATGTAAATGTAATGAATCAGAGAGAAGTGAATGTAAAAATGATCAGAGTGGTCTTCTAAGCACTTTTGCAATTTAAATATTTTGTCTAAATTTGAAGATACGCCTGCCAAACGATCACATAACTGTGCCTTTATAACAGTATTGACAACATTTATATCTTGAATGAAATATACCTCATTAATTATGTGGCTGAGTCGATTTGTTTTACTTTAAGACTCAGTAGTCCTGCAATGGTAACTCTGATAATGTAACTCTATGTAAACCTTATATAACATAATGTGTAAAAAACAAGTAAATTGGTATACAGGGGCGTAACTATAGAGGAAGCAGACCCTGCGGTTGCAGGGGGGCACAGGAGTGTAGGGGGCCCAGTGAGACCCTAATTAATTAGCAATTTTAATATATCTTGGAAAAATAGGCCAACTTATAAATATTTTGGGGCCCTAAATTGAATTTGCTATGGGGCCCAGTAACAACTAGTTACGCCACTGTTGGTAAATAAGAGATATTGAGGCTAGTGCTTTAAAATCTTACCTTGATTCATTGTTGTTATCTTGTATCTTATTGAGAAGAGCATTCACAAACTGCATTCTGTAAAGGGAAATGACAGCGTAACTAAACAGTGGTGTGTCTACAGAGAGAGATAAATATATAAAAGAGCCATGCAAGTCTGTCTTCATAATGTGTAAGAAATAGTTTAGGTTCTCAAAAGAGTTCCCAATATTATCAGTAACCAGGCCTTACCCACTTAAATAACAAAGATAACCCCCCAAACCTCAGTTTCTAAATCAATAGCAATCTGCACAGGTACCTTGTCTCTTAACGATATTCATCTACAATTCCATTTTCAAAGAAGTTGGGACATTGTGTAAAATGGAAATAAAAAGAAGAGAATGGGATCATTTGCAAATCATGTAAACTATATTTAATTGTAGCACAAAGATATATCAAAATTGAAAAATATTTTTTCTGAAATATATATATGCCGATTTTGAACAAGAAACACATATGAAAAGAATTGGGACAGGTTGAATAAAGTCTGGAAAAGTTGCGTAATGCTAATAAGAATCCCAGGATCAGTAACATCAAATCATTTTTTTTAAACTTATTTCACCAGAAAAAAGCTATAATGATAGGCAAGGCTTACTTTCACTTGTTTTTGTTTTTTTAAAATCTTCTGCTTGAATTTGACAGTGGGCATCAGTTTGCAACCAAGAAAACAGTAACTTAACTGAAGAACAAACTCTCACACATAGCAGAATCATCATATGAACAAGAGTTCGGGGGGGGGGGGAGCCCTGTGTCCCCCTTACGACTGGAGAGAAAAGGATTTAACGGTAAGCACATAAATCTCCTTTTCTATCACGTCTAGGGGGACACAGGAACTGTGGGGACATACCAAAGCACCCCCACAGCAGGGAGGGAAAATGCAATGGTCTAAGAAACTACTGCCTGCAGAACCTTCCTTACGAAGGCTGCCTCTTCAGACATGTAGGTATTGAAGTGGTAGAATTTTATGAATGTATGTAGGGAGGACTATGTAGCTGCCCTACACACCTGCTCAGCCAAAGCAGAATTTCTTTGAGCCCAGGAAGTCCCAAGGGCTATGGTGGAATGCGCCCTAAGTTTAATGGGAGGTGCCCGGTAGGCTCATCTCACCGTCTCCTTAATCCAACGTGTAATGGTGGTTTTGGAGGCCAGAAGGCCTTTTCGGGCCCCTGAGGGTACAACAAAAAGAGCGTCTGTCTTCCAGATGGAGCTCGAACACATGGAAGTCTGAATTTCCCAAAGGGAACCTCCTCTGAGCTACACCAGGAACGGTACGTCTCCCACGCCCTGTGGTAAACCTTGGAAGTGACCAGCTTGTGCGCCTTGATCATAGTCTGGATGACATCTTCAGAGAACCCTTTTTGCATCAGCACTGCCACCTCAAGACCCATCCCGTTAAGGCAAAGAGCTGGGGATTGTGGTAAAATTCTGGTCATTGACATAATAGCTGAGGAAACAGAGGAAGTGTTACCGGAGGTTCCAAAGACAGGTTGAGGAGATCTGAATACATCTCCTGAGCCAAAGTGGAGCCACAAGAATTGCCGTGACTGGTTCTATGCCAGCCTCCTGAATGAAGGACACTGGAAAAAAACTGACCCCCCTGGACATGACAGGGGATTAATGGAGAGTGGGAAGGGTGTCAGTTCTGATGTCATCAGTGTCCTCCTCCTGATGGGTGGGACCCTGTGTCCCCCTAGAAGAGGGAGAAAAAGCTTAGGTGCTTTAGGTCAACAGTGCAAGGCGGACTTTCAGTTCAGCTCTCAGAAGAATTCAAGCGGACATTGCCTTTTTGCCTTTCTCCTATGGGGCACTTTGAAAGTCAAATTCAAGCTGAAGATTTGAAAAAAATCAAGGGGAAGTAAACTTACCTATTATTGCTGTTTTGGGGGAATTAGGCATAAAAAAAAAACATTGGTGTTACTGTTCCTTTAAAGTGGACTGAGGTGAAGTGGAAAACTGTCCCGTAGCTTAATGAATCAAAACATTTAATAATAATGTGTGTTTTTTAACTGTGTGCTGATAACACACCATCAGTGATGGTATGAGGGTGCATTAGTCCACATGACATGGGTAGTTTGCATATCTGGGAAAGCACTATTAATGTTGAATAATGCATATGGTATCATACAGACAACATCTTGCCTTGCTTATTTCAGCAAGACAATGCCAAACCACATTCTGCATGTATTACAACAGCATGACCCTGTAGTGAGAGAGTCCAAGTGCTAAACTCACCTGTCTGCAGTCCCTGACCTGTTGAGCAGCCAAAATCCTGGATTAGGCAAGAAACTACAGCAAAATGGTGTGTTGTTAAAAGAAAAAGTGATGCAACACAATGGGAAACATGTCCTTGTCAAATCTTTTCTGAAACGTTTTGATGGCATCAAATTCAAAATGAGCAGATACTTTTCAGAAAACAATGCAATCTGCAATAGTACATTTTACACAGAGTCCCAACTTTTAAGGAAACAGGGCTGTATATATCAACACAGTTAATACATTAGTAATAAAATAATCAAACCACAACACACACCTTACCTCTGCAGCACCATTGTTTTATTTTGGTAGGAAACTTTAAGGTCTTCAATATCTTTTAATAATTCTTTTGCTCTGTCGTTAAAAAAAAATATATATTAAACTTGAAGGGAATCTTTAATGCCAGATAGTCTTCATGGCTACATGCAACCATGCACATGTATGGGACCTGTTATCCAGAATGCTCGGGACCTGGAATTTTCCAGATAAGGGATCTTTCTGTAATTTGCATCTTCATACCTTAAGTCTACTAAAAAATAACTGATTCATTAAATAAACACAATATACTGGTTTTGATTCCAATAAGGATTAATTATATCTTAGTTGGGATCAAGTACAAGCTACTGTTTTATTATTACAGAGAAAAAGGAAATAAGTTTAAAAAATTTGGATAATTTAATTATAATGGTGTCTATAGGAGACGGCTTCTCCGTAATTTGGAGCTTTCTGGATAACGAGTTTTCGGATAATGGATCCCACACCTGTATTATAGTTAATACATAACATAGTCAGACCTCTGCAATCTATATGATATACTCCGAGGGCTTGACCTATAAGCGCACCAGCAGTGAGAGGAGAGGGTGCAACACTACAGGGCAGATTTATTAAAGGGATGCTGTCATGGGAAAACATGTTTTTTTTTTTCAAAACGCATCAGTTAATAGTGCTACTCCAGCAGAATTCTGCAGTAAAATCCATTTCTCAAAAGAGCAAACAGATTTTTTTATATTCAATTTTGAAATCTGACATGGGGCTAGACATTTTGTCAATTTCCCAGCTGCCCCTGGTCGTGTGACTTGTGCCTGCACTTTAGGAGAGAAATGCTTTCTGGCAGGCTGCTGTTTTTCCTTCTCAATGTAACAATGTGTCTCAGTGGGACATGGGTTTTAACTATTGGGTGCTGTTCTTAGATCTAGCAGGCAGCTGTTATTTTGTGTTAGGGAGCTGTTATCTGGTTACCTTCCCATTGTTCTTTTGTTTGGCTGCTGGAGGGGAAAAAGGGAGGGGGTGATATCACTCCAACTTGCAGTACAGCAGTAAAGAGTGATTGAAGTTTATCAGAGCACAAGTCACATGACTTGGGGCAGCTGGGAAATTTACAATATGTCTAGCCCCATGTCAGATTTCAAAATTGAATATAAAAAAATCTGTTTGCTCTTTTGAGAAATGGATTTCAGTGCAGAATTCTGCCGGAGCAGCATTATTAACTTATTTATTTTGAAAAAATATTTTTTTCCCATGACAGTATCCCTTCAAATGGTTCAAATGGTAAATTTGAATTCTCGACTTTTGTGTGTGTCAAAACTCACCAATTCTAATTTAAAAAGAACAAACTCGACTATAACTTTGAATGCGAGATGAATCACACCTCAACCACGGAAACAGTTTTAATTGAAATATTCGCCACCTAAAACCTGCTGAGTTCATTTACAAGTCAATGGCAGAGGTGCGTTGGTCCATTTGAATATGTTGAATGCCTTCCTGACATTCGAGCTTTTTTTTTTTTTTCCAGAGGAAAACTTGATTCAAATTTTATTAGAATTTTAGGGAACAAGACTATTTGATTAAATATGAGACGTTTTGAGTTTTTTCATAAATAGCCTCCCATTCGAGTTGTGAGTACATTTATTAGAGTAAAACAATTCACATAAATTTGACATTTGATAAATAACCCCCTATCTGTGGGACATTTTCATTATTATTGCTCTTAATTAGTACTTCATTTAGCAGGACAAGCCTGCTGACAGGCACTTATGGAATACTTTCACTCTTTATCTGCTGTGAAGTTTCCTATTTTGGGAATTGCATCTTGCAACATGCTTTTTTTCATAGAAAAAACTGAAACCTGCAAAGGTAGGCACTATGTTGACTCTTGCCTATGATGTAGTACCTCCTTTGTTGGCAGGTAAAAAGGTGCTCTCATTTGCAAGCATTGTGCCATTTGATCTGAACCATGTTATTACCCTTATGAATGGGGCAGACTCGCCCAAGATAAATCTCCTCCAGCTCGGATGACAAAACATCCGATAACTATGCATTGATGTCAGTTAGAAATTTTGCTGATACATGTATGAAACGGGTTATCCAGAATGCCTGGGACCTGGAGTTTTCTGGAGTAACACAGATCTTTCCCCCTTAAAGGGGGCCCCCAGCATGCAAAAAAATGATTCCAAATCCTATTTTATTATATTAGTCAAGCAAAATTAATTTAATTACACTGTATAAATTATTTGAGTCGATTTCCTTCCATCTAGTAATTAATAATTAGGGATGCACCAAATCCAGGATTCAGTCTTTTTCAGCAGGATTCAGGCCGAATCCTTCTGCCTGGCCGAACCCGAATTTGCATATGCAAATTAGGGGCGGGGAGGGAAAATGCGCAACTTTTTGACACAAAACAAGGAAGTAAAAAATTATTCGGTTCGGTATTCGGCCGAATCTTTCACGAAGGATTCAGGGGTTCGGCCGAATCCAAAATAGTGGATTCGGTGCATCCCTATTAATAATTATAGCAAGTAGGCAGAAACGATTTTGAGGACACTGTTATTAAGGCAAGCCTTGCATCATCTCAGAATCTTGTTTGTGCACCAGAATTGGGGACGTAGTTTCCATCCCCATGCCCTGGCTACACAATTAAATGGTGAAGAGAACAGAGGGAATGTGTGGAGAGCAGTGACATCTAGGAAGTGCTGAATGGAAAGTGAAAGTAATTGTCTGTCCCGCCTCTATGCCTAAGGCATAGAGGAAGGGCAGACAATATTTGATTGAAAGCTGAGATTTTTAAATGAGTTTACAACAGCTATGAATGCTTTAATAGAAAAAGAATATTTGGGTTTCATGTTTAATTTGAAAAGGACATTTATTATACAGCTTTTTATGTCTGGGTGACAGGTCCACTATAAGTCTACTAGAAAATCATAGAGACATTAAATTAACCAAATAGGGTGACTGGCTTTCCAGTAATGATTAATTATTTGTTAGTTTATCACAAAGAAAAAAAAAATTGGCTTATTTGGATAAAATGGAGTCTACAAGAGACAGCTTTTCCGTAATTAAGAGCTTTCTGGATAACAAGTCCCATACCTGTAAAACTTTTGAACAGCATCAGAACAGGAAATTGCCTTCTCCTGCATTTTTCCCCATTCAAATCACATGATGTGCCAGCGGCATGTATTTGACGCTTGCACTGGATGAAATAAGGCCGAAGGACAGACGGGATATACAGTATTGTCACTTTTGCTTAAACAGCACACCAAGCCAAATGTCACTATAATGAGAAGTGGTGGAAGCGCTTCCTGTTCATTGTAAAAGAATTGACAGTGAACATATAGAGAGAAGCGCAACTACTTACATTTCGGTTAATTTCTCTGATGATAGGGCTTCTGAGGAAACTTCTTCACCTGCCGACACAAATAAAAATGTATCTTTTGAGAGAGACATGCTCACACAGAGAGAAACCAGAGCTTCAAACCAAAAATAAAATGGTAATTGCCGTGTTTTTTAAAGGTAACTGCAAAATTACTTATCCACAATTATATTCAATAATACAACAAGAAGCGGCTACACCTGCAAAAAAATGAGAATTGCCCCAAGTTTGGGCACCAAGGCCTTTGTAAAGGGGATTCTTGGGATTCAATGCCCAAACGTTGGGGCCATTCTCATTTTTTGGCAGGTGTATCCGCTTCTTGTTGCCTTGCTTTACTCTGTATAGACAATTGGTTGCTATGTATATTTGTTCTAATGCACCAATACCCTGTATATTGATGTTTTTCTGTAATTACATTGCTGCAATTGCCACATTAACTCTATAAAGATATACTTTTATGAAACCACCCTTGTCTGATACCGAACATATGGTTAAGTGTAAATTGACTCATAACTGAAGAATTTACTATGTAAATGTGATTACACGAAAAAAAAAAATTACCAATTAAGGGTCTGGCCACACTAGCAGATTCGGGAGATTAGTCACCCCATCGACAAATCTCCTCTTCTTCGGGCGACAATCTCCCCGAACTGCCTTCCCCCTTCTAAAATGAAAATCGCCTGGGGGAAGGCACACATGGCGCTTCATTTTCCAAAGTCACCCGAAGTTTCCTTGTGAGGCAACTTCGGGCGACTTCAGAAAACGAAGCGCTGCGTGTGCCTTCCCCCAGGCGATTTTCATTTTAGCCGCCGGATGGGCAGGAGGAAGGCAGTTTGGGGAGATTGTCGCCCCGAAGAAGAATAGATTTGTCGCCGGGGAGATTAATGTCCCTGAATCTGCTCATGTGGCCTGACCCTACCCGAACCTGCATCAGAAAACCTAGAATTACTGACAGTGCCAGGATGTTGATTAGCGCAGCTCCACTATTCAGCGAAAGATGCAGGACAGATGTAATGTTGCCTAGCGCAACTACACAGAATTGCAAGGTTTCTACTTGGCTAGTACTTTTGATAAATGTTATAAATACGCACAAAATGTAAGTTCATTTTAGCGATTAGGATTTATAAAACCTAATGCTGTCAATGTACATGTATTTTTAGCATTATTTTGCCCCAGTCAGAATACAAATACTGTGTTATATATCTCATATATAATAACTTGCACAGTAATTGAGAGGACTCACTCGCTTCAGCCACAGTCTGGACCTCAAGGCTCTGGTGTTTCACTTGTTCTCGTAACCTGCAGAAAGAGAACGCCCATATGGGCAGGAGGGGGTGAGATGCAGTTCAGCAGACAAGTGTGTAGTATCACATCAGAATAAGTAAGAGCCAAGAATATCCTGTATATGGAGAATAATGTGCCCCTACTGTAAAATATTTCATGACCACATAAATATGCAAGGCCTAAGGCTTAAAGGGGTGGTTCATCTTTAAAGGAGAAGGAAAGGTTATAAGTAAGTAAGCCTTATCAGAAAGGTCCACCTAAATATACCAGTAAACCCTCAAAGTAATGCTGCTCTGAGTCCTCTATCAAAAGAAACACAGCATTTCTTTCCTTCTATTGTGTACACATGGGCTTCTGTATCAGACTTCCTGCCTTCAGCTTAAACCTCCTTGCCCCGGGCATGAGCATGCTCAGTTTGCTTCTCTCCCCCCTTCTCTGCTGTAATCTGAGCCCAGAACTATAAGTGAGCAGGGAGACTAAGGCAGGAAGTGATGTCACATCAAGCTAATACTACAGCTGCTATCCTAAACAAACAGCTTCTAGAGTGTTTTACTTCGGTATGGTAAAACATTCTACAGTATAAATATAGCATTCTTGCACTATTGCAGCTCATTTATTGGCAATAAAATGCCTCTGTAGCTTTCCTTTTCCTTTAAAAACGTTTAAGTGTGTTATGGAATGGCCAAGCAACTTTGCAATTGATCTTCATTATTTCATTTTTTTTAAAGTTTTATTCTTATTCTTATTTGCTTTTTTCTGTCACTGACCCATCTATAAAACAAACACGATGTAAATCAACACATTTATTGCTATTATTTATTACTCGTTTTTGTATTCAGGCCTCTCCTATTTATAT
This sequence comes from Xenopus laevis, assembly GCF_017654675.1. Lineage (NCBI taxonomy): Eukaryota > Metazoa > Chordata > Amphibia > Anura > Pipidae > Xenopus > Xenopus laevis. The sequence continues at coordinate 202,906,746 of NC_054371.1, forward strand.
TCCAGTCTCTTATTCAAATCACTGCATGGTTGCTAGGGTAACTTGGACTCTAGCAACCAGATTGATGAAATTGCAAACTGGAGAGCTGCTGAATAAAAAGCTAAATAACTCAAAAACCACAAATAATAAAAAATGAAAACCAATTGTAAATGGTCTCAGAATATCACTCTCTACATCATACTAAAAGTTATGTCAAAGGTGAACAAGCCCTTTAATGTATATTCTAGTTGTACTGTCACTACTCTGCAGACACTCACTGGAACAGATGACTAAGGAGTGCTGCTTGTTATTCTCTTAATAGAAACACATTCAGCGCCAGCCATAACCGCTACAACTCGCTAAAGCCTATAGAGCTCCAGTGGTTCCTACTACAACTCCCAGCATCCCCCACGGTCGGCTGATGTTGGCCAGTTGCCTCAGTGAAGCCATTGACTTGGTTTAGGTTATTGGGAAGCCCAGCAGAATAATGTTACGCTGTATAGGAGCAGAGAGGAGGAAAGGCGGGCTGTGATACAATACAAATCCCCACACTCACCGCAGTAGTCTAAGTAAGTGCGGCTCCGGGGGTTCCTCCTCTGGCGGCTCCTGCCCGCAGGCTCCTAATAAACACACCCTCTGTAGCTCCGAGCTCAGTGCCTGCATGTCCCCCAGTGGCCCCGGGAGATCCATGGCAGCTGCAAGAGACGCCGCCGCTCACACACACGGTGCACTAGAGAGGAAAAGACACCCCTCCCGTGCGATTATAGTAGCGCCCGCATTCCGATAACACGGAACTTCTGCGACTTCTCAGTGAGACTGCTGGGCAGCAGGAAGGGGAGGGGTTAGGTGCTGAGGGGGAACTGCTAGAGCGGGAAATTTGAATAGTTGTTACTGAGAATGAGCTGCACTGGGGAGAGAGACGGCCTGGTGAGACAGAGCTGCACTGGGGTGGGAATGAGCTGCAATTGGTGAGCTATGGACTGCTGAAAAATCAACTGCACTGGGGGAGCCTGGCAGGTGGGAACGAGCTGCAATGGTATAGTCAGAGCTCCAATGGTATAGTCAGGGCCGCCATCAGAAATTGCAGGGCCCCATACGACAACATTTCCTGGGCTGCGCCTACCACAAGCCCCACCTACAGGGGTTCCCCATTAAAAAAAAACATTTGTGGTCAGGGCCCCATTTAAAGAAAAACATTTGTGGTCAGGGCCCCCCCATTAAAAAAAATTGGTGGCCAGGACCCCCCCTTAATTGTCCATGTAAAAAAAAACTCCCCCCCCCAGAAGCTTAAAAAAAATTGATGCCCAGGGCCCCACCACACAACAGGGACCACAAAGGGTTACCTTTGCACTTACTTTATTAGTGTGTGTGGCCCACCTGCTGTCAGTGAGCTGTCAACAACACAAGGGAGGAGGGGCGCAGCATTTTCTTCCCTTATCGGTCACAAAATTTGAAGTCCTGGTAAAGCTGCATGGTGATTGGATGAGCTGGAGGGGAAGTTCAAACCTCAACTATCCAATCCCTGAGCAGCTGAACCGGGACCTGTGACAATAAGGGAAAGTAATGGACAGAAGATACCTCCCCCTGTTCTTCCGTCCTGCCTTCCCAAAGTCGGCAGCTCTCAGAAAGCAGGGGCCCGGCTAATCAAGAAAGTGCTGTGTGGCAGGGCCCTCCTTGCCCCCTACAACTCTCCCCCTGTCCCCCCCTGATGGCAGCCCTGGGTATAGTCTACTGGGAATGAGCTGGTGGGGGAAATAAGGAACTACACTTGGAGAGACAGGCTGGTGAGACTGTATATTCAGTGGGTTTCTCCTGGGTACTCCAGTTTCCTCCCACACTCCAAAACATACAGGCACTGAATTGCCTCCTGATAAATATTTGCTCTAGTGATTGTGATGGAGACGTTCAATGACTATATCAATACAAATGTGTACAATCAATGAATAAAAAAATATATAGGTGTAGCAGCATATAACAGTTCTACTGTCCCCTTCCAAAAGAGTAAATCATTGCATATATAGCTGCACCTAATGGTTTGTTGAGAAGTATTATTATTATTATTGTCAAATTATAACTTACACAAAACACCAAACATGTCTGTGCTGTATAAAAAAACAGGTATATTGCACTGCCATTATCAGCATTACTCTAACCAACACCACTGCTATAACATATAAAGACAATTTACACACACTTATAAATATATATATATATATATATATTATAGTACAAACACCTGCACTCTGTCCACTTTTTTCTCCAGGCCGGGTGCTCGGTCAAAGTCTTTATATATGCATAGAATGGACCAGCACACCGTTTTCTTCAATCAAACGTGTTTATTCAATACACACTGTGCATCCAACGTTTCGGCCCGCATCCGGGCCTTGATAAAGGCCCGGATGCGGGCCGAAACGTTGGATGCACAGTGTGTATTGAATAAACACGTTTGATTGAAGAAAACGGTGTGCTGGTCCATTCTATGCATATATATATATATATATATATATATATATATATATATATATATATATATATATAGTGCACACTAGAACAAATCCGGTGCTCTTGGACAGTTTTACTGAAGAGACAAATTATGTGGTACACTCTCCATTCATGTCCCTCTGTGACATTAGCCCATTTCCCCAAAATTGTAAAAGTTAAAGGGGTGGTTCACCTTTTAGTATGTTATATATGCTTTATTGTTTTGTTTTTTAAAATATTTGCCAACTTCTGCCTCTTTCCGGTTTTCACATGGGGGTCACTGACCACAGTAGCCAAAAACTATAGCTCTGTTTTATTTAGTTACATAGTTCAACCCTTCCAAATGAAAACCCAGCATCCATACACACACCCCTCCCTACTTTTAATTAAATTCTATATACCCATACCTATACTAACTATAGAGTTTAGTATCACAATAGCCTTTTATATTATGTCCGTCCAAAAAATCATCCAAGCCACTCAAAAGGCATTAACTGAATCAGCATCACAACATCACCCGGCAGTGCATTCCACAACCTCACTGTCCTGACTGCGAAGAACCCCCTAAGTTGCTTCAAATGAAAGTTCTTTTCTTCTAGTCTAAAGGGGTGGCCTCTGGTACAGTGATCCTCTTTATGGGTAAAAAGGTTCCCTGCTATTTTTCTATAATGTCCTCTAATATACTTGTAAAGTGTAATCATGTCCCCTTTACAAGTACATTAGAGGACATTATAGACAAATAGCAGGGGACCTTTTTACCCATAAAGAGCATCACCGAACCACAGCTTTCTATGCAGCCTCCTCCTATTCCAGCCTCTCATTCAAGATGCTGCCTGGTTGCTAGGGTAAGAAGCAACTAGAGAGCTGCTGAACAAAAAGCTAAATTACTGAAAAAACATAACAATTAAGAGCAATTGCAGGTTGACTTAGAATAACAATATCTACATCATATTAAAAGTAAATGTGAACAACCCCTTTAACTAAAACTTAATTAGTAGTAATTCCCTGTGCAATATATACAGTACACCAGGGATGCACTGAATGGAGGATTTGGTTCAAGATTTGAATTTATTCTAACCCATAAAGTCATGAGATTTTTAAAGCTCTGGGCAACTCAATACACACAATAGATGCATATTTTTTTATTTATCCTTATATCTGAATATGTTAATAAGGGCTCAGGTTTGGTTCAGGATTTGGCTGAATCTTTTGTGAAGGTTTTTGGTATTCATTTGAATTGAAAAATTATGAATTTGGTGCATCCCTAATATACACAGAGATGGATTCAAATTCATATTCTGTATTGTTTGAAATTTGCTGCGAGACATATATAGCATAACAAGGAATGTAAACTAAATTTATGTGTGCTATCTATGCAGCATTGTCCAATTCAGCTGGAATTCCATTCATTTCAGCCAGAGGACACTGTAATCATAACATGGTTATAAAATCTGTGCATTGTATGTGTCGATAGTCTCAAAAACAGAACAAAGCATTATAAAGAAAATTACGCACCGACACTAATCCTAAAATAATTTTCCTTCAGACTTTACACTCATGCATGCACGGTAACAATTTTGGATCTTTATGGTGCGTGCGTAAATCTAATTCTAAGCTAGGGACACCTGGGCCAGTGCATTTTCCAGAAAAGAAAAACAATTCAATTCATGGGACAGTGCTTAAAACAGTGGTATCCCCCAGTGAATAAGGCTTTCCTTTTATATTTACTATTATTATTTAGCATACTCTTTGGGGCATATTTACTAAGGTATGAATTTTATGCATATTTATCTCAAAGTTTGTCTTATTTTTGCTGCCACATCGCTTGCTTAAAATCATAATAATGCTGCTACTACATGTAGGGGCACATTTACTTAGGTCGAGTGAAGGAATAGAATAAAAAATACTTCGAATTTCGAAGTATTTTTTTGGCTACTTCGACCATCGAATTGGCTACTTCGACTTCAAATTGAACTAAAAATCGGTCGACCATTCGATAGTCGAAGTACTGTCTCTTTAAAAAAAACTTTGATCACCTAATTCGCCACCTAAAACCTACTGAGCATCAATGTTAGCCTATGGGGAAGGTCCCCATAGGCTTTCTAGCCAATTTCTGATCGAAGGAAAATCGTTCGATCGATGGATTAAAATCCTTCGAATCGTTCGATTCGAATGATTTAATGGTTCGAACAAACGATTATTCCTTCGATGAAACGAATATCGCTAAATCCTTCGACTTCGATATTCGAAGTCAAAGGATTTGACTTAGAAGGTCGAAAATCGAGGGTTAATTAACCCTCGATATTCGACCCTAAGTAAATGTCCTGCAATTTTGCTGGTGTAAATACTTACATACCGTTCCCATAAAGTTGTTTGGGAAAATACACTGGTGAATTAAAGGGGTGGTTCACCTTTAAATTAACTTTTAGTATGTTATAGAATGGCTAATTCTAAGCAACTTTTCAATTTGCCTCCATTCTTTATAGTTTTTGAATTATTTGCATGCTTCTTCTGACTCTTTACAGGTTTCAAATGGAAAAAAAACAAATGCTCTGTAAGGCTACACATGTATTGTTATTGCTATTTTCTATTACTTATCTTTCTATTTAGGGCCGCTTGTTTTCATATGCTAGTCTCTTTGGTCCCTAGCAACCAGATTGCTGAAACTGCAAACCGGAGAGCTGCTAAATAACTCAAAAGACACAAATAATAAAAAAATTAAATCCAGTTGCAAATTGTCTCAGAATATCACTCTCTACATCATACTAAAAGTTAACTCAAAGGTGAACAACACCTATAATGTTATACGTGACAAAAGTAGGGGCCTTCCCAAGAAAACTTCTGCATTAGTAGAAATTCAATACTGCCTTGTTAGTATCACTTTAAGATTTCATAAGGTTTCACACATTAGAGGGGCAGATTTATCAAGTGTCGTATAGTGAATTTGAATTTACGAGTTTCAAAATCAAACATTGAATGTGTAAATCTGAATGTGAGATTTATCACAACTCGACCATAGAAACAGTTCTATTTCAAATATTCCCCACCAATATACAGTATTCACACATCCTAAACTAAACTGCTTTATGTAACAAGTATGACGGCAGTTTTTTTTTAAAGATGGTAAATGAAATAGATATAGTTAATAATGACATATATACATGAACATTCTAACTCAATGTGATATTTACATATATTTTAAGTGCAATGATTTGAATCATGTTCAAGTTAAGTTTAAATGTGTCAATGGTTGAAGCTTGTTAGCTCTTCTGTCTATATAGTCAGCAGTAATTCTCAGGTTCTTTGTCTTTGAATGGAGAGTTGTTTCCCTAAGTTTCACGATCAGTGACTGTAGCTCAGTGTTCAGGTTTTGCAGGGCTTGGTTCTCATTCCAGATAATGTTCCTCTCTCTTATAGCAATGTCCCTTTCCCATTTTGCTAATGATATTCTTTCTTCAAGTTCTTGCAAGCTGTAAAAAAAATGAAGGAAATTATCATAATGAAAGAAATGTAATTCAAACAGTTAGGGCTAAAGTCTACAGGAGATTTCCGTCAGGTTTTGTGGCTCAGATTTTATCTAAATTTTTAAGGGTAAAATCAAATTTTTTGAGGGTAAGTTTCATTAAAAAAAAACATTTTTCAGGATTTATTATGCCCCGAAGCTGCTAAAAGCCCAAATGTGAAAACTCTCCAGCTAAAAACCTGTCAAGGTCATGTAGAAGTCAATGGCAGATGTTCCTTTAACCATTTAAACGTCTTTTGCCTTCATGAATTTTTTTTTTTTACGGTGGTTTGTGCTCAAAAACTTAAATCAATTCTATGTATTGGAGGTTTTTAACCTATAATTCAATAATTATTCAAGTTTTTTCCTCTGATTGCATTTGATAGAGTTTTTTTACATTCGGCTTTTTTCATAAATAAGCAAACATTCAAGTTGTATGTTTATTCGAGGTATAAAAAAAACCTCACAAACTTGACCTTTAATAATTAACCCCCTTAGGGCAGAGACACACGCTCAAAGTCGGGGAAATTAGTCGCCCAGCGACAAATCTTATCTACGATTTGCATTCGGCAAGAATGCAAATCGACGTCAGGATGGCACTCTAAGCACTTCGTTTTCCAAAGTCGGCCAAAGTTTCCTCGTGAGGCAACTTTGGGTGACTTTGGAAAATGAAGCGTTTCGATTGCCATCCTGCCGGCAATTTACATTCTAGCTGGCAGGAGGCAGTTCGGGGAGATTAGTCGGCCCGAAGAAGAAGAGATATGTCGCTGGGCGACTAATCTCTCCGAATCTGTGCATGTGTTTCTGCCCTAAATGTATTTTAATGGAAAAAAGCATGCTGCATACCCATCTAACAGTTGCATTGGATGGAAAACTTTCCATGTAGTTTACACATCAGATTTTTGTATCAGTCCCATTATATTTTGACCTATGTGACTTGTTGTGTTGTGCCCATCTGACACCATCCTACAGAATCTTCTGTGGAGTTTAGCCATCAGATCACAAGGGGACCTGATGAAAATGGGAGGTATCACACAGGATTATCCAGCTGCCCCAATCAATGATCCAGGCCCCTACCTGATATTTGCCATTAAGATTCTGATTCAGTAAAGTATATGCAAACAATATCTGCATCGGCCTAGTCCTTACCCCCATGGGATTATTCCAGCTATCCCAATCAATGTTCTGGGCCCCTACCTAATACTGGCCAATAAGCTTCTGATTTAGTAAAGCATATGCAACCAAGATCAGTGGACATATTAATGGACATGTAAAGTCTGATTCGCTGGGTGGTACTGAAATGTTAGTCAACCCCAAGTAAAATAGACATTTTTCCTTGTGCCGGTAAAAACTCCCTGCTCTGCCGTTTTCTTACATTTAGATCTTTGGTCCATTGACTACTGAGCATTCTGCAAAGTAGAATAAAACTTGCCAGGTTTACTCTTGCACATGCCGAAAAAGAATATTTTTGATGGGCATCAACTTATACTCCATCCCTATGGTGCTATTACTCTTTAAGTATCAGCTGCAATGTAAAAAAGATGGAGGATTTATACCATAAATGGGAAAAATCAGAACATCTTGGTATTAGTTCCTCTGTTTCTATTATCTCTAACCTTAATTTGGCTGAGAGGTGATTCTCCTATGTGTTTAGTAACTTCACATTTTCAGAATTTCATTCATTTTCAGAATTTCATCAGCAATATATCAGTACCACATACATACTTAGCCAAATATTTGCTCCTCATGCCTTGCATTTTTCTCCTCTTTTGTATATTTTCCACCTTTATTGCTCGGTCATATCCATGATGCCATGACAAGGTTTCATTTAGGACTTGTTTTGGTTGCAGTACCAAAGATACTAAAAAATAAATAGGGCAGCATATTTACCCTTTTTCACAGTAAAGTATGTGCTGTTATTGCCTAGTAAAGTAAATACAGGTTTATATGATGCTTAGACACCAACACAAACCTTTTTAAAGGGGTTGTTCACCTTTGAGTTAACTTTTAGTATGACGTAGAGAGTGATATTCTGAGACAATTTGCAATTGGTTTTCATTTGTGATTTTTGAGTTATTTAGCCTTTGCTTTAGCTCTTCAGTTTGCAGTTTCAGAAATCTGGTTGCTATGGTCCATATTACCCTAGCAACAATGCACTGATTTGAATAAGAGACTGGAATATGAATAGGAGAGGCCTGAATAGAAAGAAGAGTAATAAAAAGTAGCAATAACAATTAATTTGAAGCCTTACGGAGCCCAGTGAACCCTAGTTTGAAAGCTGTAAAGAGTCAGAAAGAAATAGGCAAATAATTAATAAACGATAAAAATTAATAATGAAGGCCAATTTAAACGTTGCTTAGAATTGACCACTTTAAGTGCATTTACAGTAAATACAGCACTCTCTAATATGTTCTTAACAGTAAAGGCAACTGGGATACTGTAAGCTGCATTGATCTATTGCACATACAGTATTATATCACATAGCAGCCAGACAACCCTCCAGTTTTCTGAGTAAAATAAAAAGCTGTGCGTCCATATTAATTTTGCATAATACCGTGTGACAACAATATTTTAGGCGCAGTTGCAACACATTTAACCACCCAGCCACTTCTTTCAGGAACCCGTAGAAAGGCTGACCCTACAGTTCTGTAACCTCTGATCTACAACGTATGTTCTCACATAAAGATCTGGGTTATTAAGAACTTTCATCTTCTAATACAATTTATATGCGCAAGAATGTTCTGTTCCAAACCTTAGTTTGCACTTAGTAATCAGCAGCTAGGCTAATATTTACTCTCATTTAATCCTTGTGCTTCCAAAACTGTTTATACAAAGCTGAAGAGACTTACTGTTGGGTAACACTGATCCATTGTCATGTGTTGCCTTTTGCAATGTTTGTGCTAGATGATGTTGACCTGTTTCATGAAGAATAGCACAAAACATTGTGAATGTATGATTGCTGGCACTTTTTAAAATCTCTAGCAGTTTGGATATCCTCTTATCCGGAGACTCTTCTAGCTGTAAGATGCAAAAGAAGTTACCGGTAGTGGAAAAAGGGTACAATAACTATATGGCCAAAAGTATCTAGACACTCCATATTAAAAGACTCACCAGAAGCAAACAAACCTAGCATTATTATATTTAATATTTCAACTACATGTTGATGTTTAAGTTTGGTTGTGGAGAAGTTTTCATAGTTTGGGTTAGAGCTTTTGGTGTCATTGAAATCAAACCTGTAGCAAGGCTACAGTTTACATTATGTTCTTGACAACTGAATGTCTGTGGTGACACCAAACGTGACAGGCTTCGTTCTCCTGGAACATTCAGATGTAAAGAGTTGGGCAGCAAAATAAGTGCTGTGATTGGCCATTTGGGAAGCTGGCTGCCTACTGGAGGCTCTATTTGGCAGTACACCTGGTTTTCATACAACCAAAACTTGTTTCTTTTGTTTCAGTTATGCAGTTTTTTCTATAAAGTCCATTTATGTGTTTATAGTCTTGTGCAGATATTCTACCTGACATTATCTCTTGAGTAGGTGAGGACTGATACAAACGATTACACTGTATGTAAAATAACAATCAGAAATGTATTACCTCGAGCAAACCAATTTGTTCAGTAGTTAGAATTCCATGTTCCTTCAGCTTTCTATACAGATGAGATGTAAGAGATAGGTGTTTGACAAAGATCTGATGGTAATGTTGTAGGATCCCAGAATGGACATGTTTGCCAGCAGAACCTACTGGAATAACATTTCATTTTAGAAATTATACCATACCACCATATACAAAATTTGTGCAATATTTGTGTTTGTCTTTTGGAGTGGTTGTTTTCAAACCTGCACTATTCTTGAACCAACCAGTACCCTTAGGTCATGGATATGGTAGGAACCCTGTCAAAAATATGAATGGGATCCTATGGATACTCATGGCTTATACCAGGCACAAACTGGGATATTAAAATAGGCCCTGGCATTTCAATAACAAGGAGGAATAAACAGGCCCCCGTCAGACCAATACATTTTGACTGTCTATGGCATCTTACAGCAGCAACTCTGGCATTTGCTAATATCCACGGATTGCCAATCTGGGACTGTTTTATACAGTATCAACATGTTGAAGAGCAGCATTTTGACTTAAAATCTAATTTCCCTACCATATACCCACACGCTCAGAGTGGTCAGGTTTTTGGTTTTTTCAAAAACCATACTTTTATATTTTGGGACTCAAAGTACCTGGAGGAGAACCACACAAATACCAACACAGTCCTGGTCAGGATCAAACCCAACAGTACAGTAATGCAATGCAGTTAACCCCTATAACACTGGCTATAAGAAGATAAGCTGTGGCCTGTATAATTCTTACATTTGTCTGGAGTCTCTTTTTGTAGCTCCTCTAAGCCAACATTCATAGCTTAAATAACTCTGCTGTTTATTTAGTAGGGAGGTTGTCCAGATAGCACTAACACACAATAAATAGCTATAACAACCAAACAAGGATTACCTGTACTCTAAACAAAACATTTCATAGCATAGAAAGTGTTTAGTACTATTTTTATTTGCTTTGATTTTCTTTCATACTGTAATTATTACAGTAAGTATTTCTGAGCTTCTACGTCATGAGTCCCCAACATTTTTTTCCAGCAATCTGGTTGTCAGGGTCCAAATTACCCTAGCAACCTGTGCGTTGATATGAATAAAGGATTGAATTATGAACAAGACTGGCCTGAATAGACAGTTGAGTAATAAAACATGTAAGCATTGGTTATATATAGCCCACACCCATATAGTTAATCACGAGGTGCAAATCCATCAAAGACGCACCAATAAGCCTGCCAGGAATAATAATAACAACAATAAATTTGTAGCCTTACAGAGCATTGTTTTTTAGATAGGGGTCAGCTGGAAAGAGTCAGACACTTACTGAAATGTATTTAATACTTAGTAGAAAAACCTCTGTTGGTAATGACAGCTTCAAGATGCCTCTTGTATGGAGAAACTAGTCGCATGCATTGTTCAGGTGTGATTTTGGTCCATTCTTCAAATCTTGAAGGTTCCGGGGGCCTCTTATATGAACTCAGATCTTTAGTTCAGTTTTGGTCTCAACTGACCAGATTATATTCTCCCAGAATTTCACTGTCTTATCCAAATGTTGTGCAGCAAACTTTAAACAAGCTTCAACATGCTTTTTCTTCAGCAGTGGAGTATCGCGCAGTGAGCATACATAGAGGCCGTGTCCGTTGAGTGCATTATATATTGTTTTCTTTGAAACAATTGTACCTGCTAATTCAAGGTCTTTCTGAAGCTCTCACCGAGTGATCCTTGACTCTAGGACAACTCTTTTGATTATTCTTTTGACTCTTCTGTTAGAAATCTTGCAAGGAGCACCTGATCGTTGCCAGTTTAGGGTGGAATGATGTTCTTTCCACTTCTGGATTATGGCACCAACAGTGCTCACTGGAAAATTCAGAATCTTAGAAATACCAATGCCATCAGTATGTTTCCCAACAATAATTTTGCAAAGGTTTTGAGAGAGCTCTTTGCTTTTACCCATCATTAGATGTTTCTTGTGTGATGCCTTGGTATTGAGAAGCCTAATTACCATCAATTAGGAAGGCCATCAATTAGGACTAAACCAGCTGATATTGATTTGCACTGATAGGGGGCAGGATTGCTTTCTAAATACTGACTAATTTCAGCAGGTTTCTTGGCTTTCCATGCCTTTTTGCACCTCCGTTTTTTCATGTGTTCAATACTTATTCCCTATGTCATTCCACTTTATTACACATTCATTGCGCCATTATGGACATTTCTTGGACACGTCACCTTTTTGGACAATTATGAACTATGTAACACTGGGTGAACTGGTAAATAACAGTAGTTGTGTCTTCTGACGATTGCTTTGAATGTACACCTGACAAAGAGCAAGCTAAAATCAAAATGTATTTTTCCAAATAAACTTAAATTCCAGCATAACTGCGGCCGTGGGTTAATAGAAGGCTGACATTAATGCATCTGATGCATCAAAATGAACGCAATTGTATGTGAGCATTTTTTATGAATGAGAAGCATATTGGTATTGAATCTGAAAATTAGCTAATTTTGGTGCTTGGCAGTAAATTTGTATTTGTGTGTGATTCTTTTGAAGCAAGTCTGTTGCACCCACCTATTGACACAACCCACTGCGGGCGCCATGAGATTGCTGCATATTCAGGGTGGTGGTGGTTCCAATAGGCACACTTGTACAGAAGTTAGCAGAAGAGACAGGAAGGACACAATGGCATTTGCCCAGGTCTGAGAATCAAAATAGGCACTGACATTTCAGGTACCCTAACAGCCCCCACTAGCCCAGTAAATAGTGATTGTCTATGGCAACTTATAGCAGTCCCTCTGGCATTTGCAAAATAGCCACAAATTGTCTGGGCCTGTGTTTGAGCAATAATATGAAAGCACAACCGCTTTTATAGCTGGCATTGTAGATAATATGTTTGAGCAGCTACTCCTGCCTACATGTAACCTTTTTATATTTGATAATTTTGCACATATTTTTGCTTTTAGAGCTGCATTGTGATGCTAAATAATCCACAGAAAGCCACTACAGTATCTAGGGCTGTCCATTGTTTTCTCACAAAACGTTTTTCCAAATGTAATCATCAACTCAAAAGTCAACCACAGATCAGATGAAGTCAACAATAAATCATAGTGCTACTTACAAACCACAGGAGCCTTACTGAATGTCACCTTCTTTTTGGATAGGTTCATTGTGCATGCCCCCCAATAACATTAGCAACAACAGGTCAATACTTTTTCAACCCAGGAGCTTCCAGAGGTTGTAACGCCATCTTCAATTTGTGGTCCCTTGCTTTATCAGCTGTGAATATGGCACTGCACCATGTATATGGAAAGTGAACCACTAAGGGTAGATGCTGCCTTCTGTGAGTAAGGCATGTTATATTTTTTTTCTAAAAGTTGTTTGAGTTCCTATGCTTGGTTGCTATGAGGGAAAAAAGTCCCTCCTACTGGTAAATGAAAAGTTGCTTAGCACTCTTATCTTGAACAGTGTAATCCTTTGTACTTGAGATATAATGTACTTTTCTTTATTTGCTCTTATACCCTACTATTAACATTCATCTGAGCCTGTGTAACAGCATAAAGACATGTGCTTAGTGAATACATTCCACATTTGATTACTCCTTCTTAGATATTATTTCCTTTACAGCAATAAAGCCTAAAGTTTAAATCCTAAACATAAAAGAGCTCATTTAAAAATGCAAGAAGAAAGCATGCAACTTTAAAGAAACAGCTCAGTATGAAAATTGGGTAAATAGGCTGTGCAAAATAAATATAATACAGTTAGTTTGCCAAAAACATAATGAATAAAGACTGGTGTCACTGGATCTCTCCCTGATTCTCTCCCTGTTGTACAGGCTGATACATTAGATGGCTTTAAGAAGGGGTTGGATGGCTTTTTAGCAAGTGAGGGGAATACAGGGTTATGGAAGATAGCTCATAGTACAAGTTGATCCAGGGACTGGTCCAATTGCCATCTTGGAGTCAGGAAGGATTTTTCTCCCTCTGAGGCAAATTTGAGAGGCTTCAAATGTTTACTTTAGTCTCTGGATCAACTAGCAGTTAGGCAGGTTATATAGACTAAAAACTTTTTTTTAAATCTAACTTACTATGTCACTATATACAACATAAAAGAATACTTCCTGCTTTTCAGCTCATGGAACTATTCATATATATATATATATATATATATATATATATATATATATATATATATATATATTATATATATATATATATATATATATATATATATATTATATACATACACACAAGGGAAAGTGCTCACTATTTCAGCAGGGGTGCAAAATTCACATAGACAAATACAAGAGGTCCTCTACTCAACCCATTATCAATATATTAAAGACATTGAGGCATGTTTACTAACATTGGAGATAAATATCTGGAGAGATTTCTGGAGATGTTGCCCATGGCAACCAATTTAGAAATTAGATTTAAACAACCACCTATAAGTTAGAAAACAAAAGCAAAGATCTGATTGGTTGCTATAGGCAACATCTCCAGCAATCCCTCCAGATATTTATCTCCAATGTTAGTAAACATGCCCAATTGAAATATTTTGTGCCTTAAGCTACTAAAAAAATGCCTTACCCTTTAAACAGGGATTGTCTGTCCATATTGTGCTGCCCACTGGGCACATAGCTCTTTATTTTACTATTGATAGCCCACAGTTTACATTGCTTTGCAGCATGTATATCTTGCTAGCCAATACCTCACTACCACTAATTTCAAGTGAGTCATGTGATCTTCCCTTCAGAGTGGCAGCCATTTTATACCTTGTTCATCTTAAGAAGGTATTCTGTCTTTAGCTCAAGGATTCATCTTTTGGATTACGATTTCTTGCATCAATTCATCAATAAAGGTCAAGGAATTAATGCTCATCTAAAGGCTGTGTTCTTGTGAGTAAGCTACTGCTAAACGTAAGTTCAATTCAATTTCTACCATGACTTACTGGAGGCCAGTAAAACAGACTTCTTGCACCCGGTGCTAGTAAAGATTGCATTTTACTTGGAAGTAAAGTTTAGACTTGTTTCTTGTTGTACAGAAAAATTGAATTGAGCATTGCCTGCCTGTTATGCTTTGCTAATGTGGGACTGTTGCTGAAACAAATGCTGTTGACAGCTGTTGCTAAGCCTGCTATTCAAACCTGTGCTAAACTGAACTTTGGGTAACAGGATTTTTGCATCCCTACAATATCTTCAGAGACAGATATAATTACTATACATGGCATACATCTGTGGATTTCATTTATCTATAGAAGTTTAGTGTCTTGAATTTGTCTCAGTTTAAGGATTACATCTTATTTGCTCTTACTGAGAGGATCAAGTTATTGTATTATGTTGGACTCTCTTTGCCTGCAAGGTGGTACCAATTTTCATCACACCCAGCTTTCTTTGTTTAAGGCTAATCAGTTGTAGATTAACATAATGTCTTTACAGGGATCTGAATATTCAAGCTATGCTAATATTCAAGAAATGGCATCTGCAAAAGATTTAGATGAAATGTCTATTACGACAAAGCGTGCAACCAAACCTTCCCAAAAGGTCATAGAAATCCATGAGACTGAAAAGGATCTACTTTTAGGGAAGCTGGATGATATTTAGAACAAGAATGTGCATTGTATGTCACTTTTTAATGCTGATTCTGATATATCCTATGAGCTGAATGGTGTACTGAAACGTTTAGGAAATGCCTTTGACTGTTTTCAAACACTTTCTGAGAGATATCTTGCATTTTTAAACAAATCAAATGTTGAAGGTTCATCCGACGAGAAGAATAGATTTTATCTCATTAATAAACACTGTTCTTGATGTAGTAATGATGATTGGGTATAGTATTTCAGATTTACATGAAGTCAGATCACAAATGAGTGCATCTTCAAAACACATCCACGTCCTCCAAATCTTCCAGATCTGCCTGTACAAATCATTCCACAGGTAGTGACTTTTTTAAGCACGACAGATGCAGAAGTGGCAAAATTATTATCAAAGTTATCTGTAATAGAGGATATGCTTAAAGGGGTTGTTCACCTTCCAAACACTTTTTTTCAGTTCAGTTGCTTTCAGATTGTTCCCCAGAAATAAAGACTTTTTTCAATTACTTTCCATTATTTATTTTTTTACTGTTTTTCTAAAATCCAAGTTTAAAGTTGAATGTCCCTGTCTCTGGTGTTTGTGTCTGGCAGCTCAGTAATTCACGTGCAGATTCTGAACTGTTACAATTTTGCAACATTTAGTTGATACATTTCTCAGCAGCATCTCTGGAGTATTAGTAACTATTGTATCAATTATAACAGCTGCCATGAAACTGAGGGATTCTGATCAGCAGGGACAAAGATAAGAAATATATCAACTAAATATCAATTTAGAACAGTTCACAGGGTCGGCGACCCCCTCCCGAGCTGATTTAAAAGGGGAAAAATTACACTTTACACGTCCATATTATAGAAACTTTAGACATACAGTAGAAAATAGAAAGTAATTGGAAAAAGTCGTTATTTATGGTGATCTATCTGAAAAAAACTAGTTGTTTGAAGGTGAACAACTCCTTTAAAGCAGCTCAAACAGAGATGCAGGCACAAATGCAAGCAGAACAAGCACGGGTGCAGGCAAAACAACCTCAAAGACGAGCACAGATCCAAACAGAACCTGCATTTAAACAAGCTGAAGCAGAAATTCTTTAGCTGGAAAGAAATGAGGCTGCAGCTTTAGTAAGGCTGAGAGTATATGAGAACGATGTAGAAGGGCAAAGTGGAGAGGAAGCAAAAAGTATTGCTGCTTCACTTGCCTCAGAGGATCCACTGAAGCGTACTAGAGACTATCTTACGAGTCTGAGCAGTAGACAAGGAAATGCCTCAGAGGATCATGTGTTCAGGTGCAGTCCCAACAGGAAGCATGCATTTTGTCCAGTAACAAAGATCAAATTACTGTGGATTCAACTATTAATGCTAGAAGCCTTTATAGTGCTCAACCCACACAGCTGGTTGCACTACAACAGGCTGGCATCACAAGTTTGGATACACCACAGGACACAAAGGCCTTTTCCCTAGGACAAACGATTGTGATATGGCTCCCTCTCAGCAACAAGTGAGAACAACACTCACTCCAGGACTG
This sequence comes from Xenopus laevis, assembly GCF_017654675.1. NCBI lineage: Eukaryota > Metazoa > Chordata > Amphibia > Anura > Pipidae > Xenopus > Xenopus laevis. The sequence continues at coordinate 202,923,406 of NC_054371.1, forward strand.
AACACATTTGCACCTCCATACATTCCTGCAACCTCAAGTGTAACAATACCAGATACCAGGCTGCAACATGCTCCTCAGATCATTAATATGGAAAGGGCAGAGATGTCTGATTTTGTCAAGTACATGATCCGCCATGAAATTATATGCACCGGTCTTACGAACTTTGATGATCTTCCTGAAAACTACAGAGTTTGGAAGTTAACTTTCAAACCAATAATAGAAGATTTGGGTATCACTGCAAAAGAAAAACTTCACCTTTTGGTAAAATTTTTAGGCTCCAAGTCTTCTAAACATGTTGTTGCATGTGCACAATTCAACAATGCTGCTTGGGAAATTTTAGAGCAGACATATGGCAGCTCAGAAGTTATAAAAAATGCCCTGTTCAAAAGAATAGAGGATTTTCCCAAAATCGCTAACAGGGACAATCTTGAATTTTAAGAACTGAGTCATCTTCTTCAAGAATTACAACTGGCTAAAGAAGACCCATCCTTACCAGGCCTCAGTTATCTTGATACTGCACATGGAGTTACTCCAGTGGTTGAGAAGCTGCCTTTCAACCTTCAAGATAAGTGGATATTTTTATGTTCAAAATACAAACAGGAGCACAATGTCTCCTTTCCACCTTTCTCTTTCTTCTGTAAGTTCATCAAGGATATAGCCAGAGCCAAGAATGACCCAAGCTTCATATACACTAACCCAAGACCAGTATTTGTTCAGAAAACAGATTTTATTCAAAGAGAGAAGGTTGAGAATCCAGACAGACAATGTCCACTTCATAAAAAACCACATGCTCTTAAGAAGTGTAGAAGGTTCAGGGGCAAAACCCTGAAGGAACGCAAAGAGCTTCTTCAAAAATATGGCATTTGCTACAGGTATTGTGCACTGGTGTTACAGAGACAATGGGAAGAAGAGCAAATGGCTTCATGTTAGCATCACTTAACAGCACTTTGAAGTCGCCATTGCTGACTTTAATTGTATGTAATCAATTACCAAACAATAGAGATGAGATTCCAACACGTGAAGCTGCAAGTCTCCATACCCACTTCATGCACATATCTGGCCAGATACCAGCAATATACAAGAATGCGAACATACTGCTTCTGCTTGGCAGAGACATTTTACAGGTTCACAACGTACGTCATTGCAATGGTATTGAATATAAATATAGATATATTTAGAATAAATAATATTTGTCTAGAATATGGAATGTACTTTACCAGCACATTAAAGTCCATACAGGAGAACAGCCGTATTGCTGTGATAAATGTGGGAAGAAATTCACCCAACTGAACGTGTTACCGCAACACCATTGCATCCATACTGGAGAAAAGCCATTCATGTGGAACGGATACCAGCGCATCTTCAATGAATAATCCACTCTATGTAGGCACACTTCATTCCATGAGGAAAAAAACGCAGTGGAATGGCAAAGACTTTCACCAGGTCAACTCATGGGAATTTCAAAGAAGGCATGCTCGTTCCCATAGAAACTCTAGCTGTCTGATCCTACTTTTTTCTCCTAACCACCACTCCTGAGCTCAGCTTAACCATTACAGTGCTCAACCCCAGCAGAACATTCATGCATTCTGCTTTGCATGAACTTTCCAGCATACATGTCCTGTTTGTACATGTCAATGTTACTGATGATGCGTCAGAGGGAAAATGGCCACCGGGTGAAAGCTGCTATTTGTTTTAGGAAAATGTGATGGTGCTGGAAAATGAAGGGGGTATATGCAGTACAAATGATGTGACTTTGGGTGTGGAAGATATGCCCAACTTATTTACATGGTAGGAAAATGTAGGATTTACATTTTCTTTAAAGCGCACTACATGCCCTGTAGTTTGCCATGTATTACTATTCTGCCTGTTAGTGCTTACTTTGTTTCCCAAACTGATCCCTCCAGCTTAAAGGGCATGTAAAGGCAAAATAAAATAAAATCCCATTTTTACTTTCTTTAATGAAAAAGAAACCTATCTCCAATATACTTTAATTAAAAAATGTGTACTGTTTTTATAAGAAACCTGACTGTATGCAGTGAAATTCTCCCTTCATTTACTGCTGTGGATAGGAATTGTCAGATGGTCCCTAACTGCTCAGCAGGGAAACAATCATACTTATGAACAGCAGGGGTGGCCCCGCCTTACTTCCCAGCCATGCATAACTCAAGCAGCTTTGTTTGTTTCCCTGTAGAGCAGTCGGCTACTATTAAGAGATTTGCATTGAATGTTATTTTTGCCTTTACATCCCCTTTACTGTTTCCAACTCCAGCTGCAGGGACAAAGATCATGGAGCCAGATTTAAACAGATAAACTGGGATTCTATTTGAAGGATTATTTTGCTACAGACACTGGTTCTGCAGAGTTGGAGAAAGTTTGTATTAAACAATACAAAAAATATAAAATCCACATAGATTACATGAGAACACAGGACCCAGTGCATTCTGCCTAGTCTTGCTGTATCTGCTTCTGGTAGATATTATTTGACTTGTGCTGTTTTGATAATTTATGATGATCCCTAAGCCGCCCAGACCACACTGAGCATGTGCATGGTCTTGCAAAGATGTATTACAAAATGGCTACCCCCTGTGGCCAACTTCGAAAGCATATTCATTTGTTTTATTAGGCTTGCGGTGCAGTAAGTTCATGTTTATGTTTAGTATACAAAATACAGCATTTCTAGCCTTATTCTATTTTAGACTTTACTTCCCCTTTAAAGAGATACTGACATCAGAAAATAACTTGTTTTATTATCATAACACTGTCTTTGAATGCTATTTATAATTTTGCCATAAAAGTATTTGCCTGATGCTTTTACATTACCCTTCTTACTGCCATGTTCCTTTATGAGGGGGCTACCCTATTAGTGCAGCAATAGTCTGTTAGCATTAGAAACTAATCTACCCCATCTGCCTTCTCCTGCCTTCCACCGGCTCAAATGGATATCGACTGGGGGCAGGAACTCAGAGCGCTTTCTTTTCCGTAGTCGCCCGTAATTGCCTCAAGAGGAAACTTTGGGCGACTTCGGAAAATAAAGCACTCCGAGTGCCTGCCCCCAGGCGATTTTCATTTTAGCCGGTGGAAGGCAGGAGAAGGCAGATGGGGGAGATTAGTCGCTACAAAGAAGAGGAAATTTGTCACCTAGCGACTAATCTCCCAGAATCTGCCCATGTGGCCAGAGCCTAAGAAGGGACAGGTTGGCTAAACAATCAGGTTTAGGAACTTAAAGTGACAATTACAAAAGCAGAACTATCAGAGAAAAACGATCAACATGACCTATAGGTAACTTTTGATGTAGATTATTATTTTGAAAAGAAAACTTTTAGTGTCAGTATCACTTTAAGTCAGCAACTCACTGTGCCACCTATGGGATAGGACTGCCTGGCCGTCCAGTATCCGGCAGGATTTAAAGCCTAGCTGGATCATATAAGCATGTTGATGCTTCCTCAGCCAATAGGCCCCCATACCATGATCCATTCACTGACCCCCAGCACATTATACCTGCCTAATATGGCTAAGCATGCAGGTGGGCACATCAGTAAGATTTGGCTAGGTTGCTAAAAGAAAATATGTCTCCACATATACATCCAACTTAATTTTGGCTGATCTTTGGATGTACCCTGCAAACACTCAGATCATAGTTTAAAGGGTTAGTTCATCTTGAAATTAACTGTTTGTATGATGTAATGAGTGATATTCAGAGACAATTTGTGAGTGGTTTTCATTTTTGATTTGTGGTTTTTGAGTTATTTAGCTTTTTATTCAGCAGATCTCCAGTTTGCGATTTCAGCAATCTTTTTGCTAGAGTCCAAATTACCCTAGCAACCATTCACTAATTTAAATAAGAAACTGCAATATGAACAGGGGAGGGTCTGAATAGAAACATGAGTAACAATTTGTAGCCTTACAGAGCATTTGCTTTTTCAATGGGGTCAGTGAATCCCATTTGAAAGCTTGAAAGACGCAAAAGAGCCAAGCCAATAACTCAAAAAAGATAAAATATAAATAATGAAGACCAGTTGCAGAATTGCTAAGAGCTGGGTATTCTATAACATACTAAAAGTTATCTCATATAATTTGCTGCCCCATCATGATGTGCCTTTATCTGGTGCAGATCCAACATCAGACCTGTCACTGTGCTGTGATCTGAATATTGGTCAGAGGAAAACATTGATTTCACTGGGGAACTGAACTATACATTTGCCATACAGGCAAACTTTTGTGTTATCCATTTAGTGAACCCAAAAGATTCTTGCTTGCCAAGAGGTTTGAGCTATCATTTTCTGATAAACCATCTTTACATGCACATATACACACACCACTATAAGTTTAAATAGAAACCCAGAACCACAAATTAAAAAAATATATGTTTATTGAAATTATAAAATACAGTAAAAGCTTTGGTAAAAATGTTAAACTAAATAGGTGTCCTATGTTGTCAGACTTTCCACAAGCTCAGACTTCAATGTGGCAGGTAGCTGATCTTCATCTTTCCACTGCTGGCCTACCGGCTTTTGACCGGCCAATGTGCCTACTTCACTTCTTGCTGCCTCTTAACTTTTCGTTGCTTTTTCACTTTCTTCTGCACAAACCCTGTCGTGCCTTCCTCAGCTTCCTTTGGTCCAACTTCATTCTGCACTAAACCTGCTTTGCCTTCCTCAGCTTCCTTTGGTCCAACTTCTTTCTGAACACACCCTGTCGTGCCTTTCTCAGCTTCTTTTGGTGCACCATTATTCTGCACAAACCCTGCTTTGCCTTCCTCAGCTTCCTTTGGTCCAGCTTTTTTACTTTAAAAAAAAAAATAAGAAGAAAATTGAGCTTTGTGTATATCAGAAGAGTAAAGAAAGAAAATACATAAATCGGTAAAGAAAGGTAGAAAGAAAGCAATACTTACCACTTGGAGCTGCACCTTTTTATCAGATATACTGTGAGTACTCCAAAAACTGCACCAATTGTGACACATGCAATAAAGACAAGTTGCATGATTGGATGGTTCCACATCCTCTTAAACTTGACAATATAATCATCTGTAAATAAATAAGATTGTGTCAAATAAATAACCAACACATCATTATTTCAGTATTTATAACCTGGGGTAAAATGGTTTTGTTTAAATGGCTCATTTTGTACAGATCTTTAACAACTCCACTACATAACTAATTGAATCAGAAGTACAAGTACAGGTATATTTACATATGTATTTATTTATAGTCAATAATGTACCACCTATTGTAAAATATAAGGATATTATAAGTCATATGACCATATAAAGGCGCAAGGCCAAGTTTGGTTGTGGAACTCCGAGGTTTCAGTGAGTCATGTGACACAAATCACTGACTGATGATATCACTACACACAGTTTATAAGGATATCATTTAACTGTATTTAATAGTTAAAGGAAACTTACGTGCAAGGTCTTTTGTCGCATTCACATGAGGGATAAAAGCACTTCTACTTTCATCTAAAATTAAGAAAAAAAATGACAAAAATTAATATCTATTAATATATATATATATAGATATATATTTTTTTGAAAATGTAAATTCACTATGCAGAATTAACTCATTGTTTGCATAGCTTAATTTGTTAGTTATCATTAGATCTTTATGTGTTAGTAGTTAACACCTATTTATAGCTGTTGACCTGCATTTGTGAGTGTTATTTCAGTTCTCATACAGTTCCCATAGTCCATATGCCCCTTTAAAATGGTTCTAAACAATCATTATGTGACACATCACCATCCTTTATCTTAGTAATACAAATGTCTACTTTAAACTGATAAACAGGGGTCAAAAGCTATGGGCCTGATCGTTTCCAGTATGCCAGTGCACAAGGCAGTAATATGAATCTCACCTGCATTGTCCTCTTTCTCATTATCCTCATCATCATCTTCAAAAATAAACTGAGCGTTCCTGAAAATTGCTTCACTATCTAAATTTGGAAAGAAAACTCCTCATTAATACATTTTAAAAAAGTCAACCAATATGTATTGAATACACTGAACAAATGGAATAATTATATATATCAAAGATATATTTATATTTTAATCCTTTCACCTGTATGGACAGTTTTAGGTTTTAGTGTATGAAAAACTTATTTATACATGAATTAAAGCCATATGGTTTGACTGGTGAAGATATATGTCAGATTTTAGTTTAGAATTTTAACCAAACCCTCATAATCACCACCCATAATGGAGATTATGGAAACACGCAGTTAATATCTGTAGTATCTAATTTACTATAAATAAGCACAATGTCAATAGTAAAATGAATTAATTTACAAATACTGAATGAGCAAAAATCAGGTCATACTGAGAAACTAAAATAGCCAATAGGAACATATGCGCCAATATAAAGTAACAGCAAAGACAAGCTACAACTAAAATAAAAAATATATTTAAGTCTTACCTGAAATGTCCTCCTCCGTAATAAAATCAATGCCAGGAGTTATGTGAGGAACACTAGTCACTGCATCTAAAAAAACAAACAAAAAAAAAACGTAGTTTAATCATTAGGCAATTCAACTAATAAATGTGTGTATTTAACGCAGAATTAAGGAAAGGCCATCTGCCCATAAACTCTGGTTTTAATTAAATATGCACTGGATATATCCAGAATGCACGGGACCTGGGGTTTTCCGGATAATGTCTCTTTTTTATACCTTAAGTCTATGAGAAAATCATGTAAACCCCAAATAAACCCAATAGGCTGGTCTAATAATGATTACTTGTATCATAGTTTGGATCAAGTACAAGTCACTGTTTTATTATTACAGAACAAAGGAAATCATTTTAAAAAATCTCTACTAATTGGAAAAAATGGAGTCTACGCGAGCCAGTCAAATTTTTAAGAATGATTTCCTTTTCCTCTGTAATAATAAAACAGTACCTTGTACTTGATCAAAACTAAGATATAATTCTTTCTTAGTGGACAATCCTATTGGCTTTCTTTAATGTGAAAAGAACTTTAGTAAGAAAAATGGTAATCGAGTCCCAAATGTCATATAATTCTTACCATCATCATCGATATAATCATCATCCTCATCAACCTCTGGAGTTGTTACAGTGACTGTTGCTTCTGAATTGGGAAAAAGGAATCTCATTAGAACCAATTTTAATCTCTAGCAAATGGTATAGAAACCTAAGATTATTTATCTTATATAATTAATTAGTCATGTGTGTGTGATCTAATTGATTCTCATATTCGTTAATCAGATGTTTGTGTGATCTAATTCATGGCAATATGGTCCTGCACATCTATTTGAAAGAGACGAGAATCAACCATTTAGTGCATGTAAAATTTAGGTTTTTGTTATTTTTGGGATCCCTTGCACTTGCCATAGCCTTAGTAAATGAGGACAATTACATGTTCCTGGATGCTAGTTATTTTAGAAGTAAATGGAGTTTTCACTGAACAATTTTCTTGCAGTTATTCATCCATGATATTTACTTTATGTATATTTATTTTTATCTGAAGAGACAGCAGTCTATAAACAGCAGCATATAATCTGCATGTGATATAAACCTTTTCTTTTATAAAAGTATCCCACATACAGGAGACTACACTAGCTTTGTTTAGCTGAAATTATAAACCTAATAAAAAATTCTGTTGTCATAATTGACAGGTACAATTTCTCATCTGTATGGATTATGTGATGTCTCAGTGTGGGCAACGTGGAATCATATAATGTTTCCTTTACTCTGTAATGTTTCCACTATAACAGGGAAAGGGCAAATATTCCCAAAAAAATTCTATTACCCTTGTGTTATAATTTGGCACAATATAAACTCCAAATACATTTTGTAAAAACGTATAAACCGCTAACGCAAACAAAATGTAAATTAAAGTTTTTGAATAACAATAGAGATTTGAAACAGATATTGATTGATTGATATTGATTAAAATGTTTAGTAACAAAAAGGCAAAATAAATATTAGATATGTTATAAATATAAAATAGATTTACTTTATATATACAATGTTATAATATAAGGATCTACCTATACAACATTAGGGGGCACATTTATCAAGGGTCGAATATCTCGACCCTCGAATTTAGCGCAAATCATTCGAACGATTTTAAGTGATCAATCGAAGGATTTTTCTTCGATCAAAAAAAGGTTAGAAAAGTGCTGTGGAAGGTCCCCATAGGCTAACATTGTTCCTCGGTAGGTTTAAACCGCCGAAGTATGTAGTCAAAGTATTTTTTAAAGAGACAATACTTCGACTATCGAATAGTCTTAACGATTTTTCGTTCAAATCGAAGTTGAAGGTCGTAGTAGCCTATTCGATGGTCGAAGTACCCAAAAAAATACTTCGAAATTTGAAGTTTTTTTCATTCAAATCCTTCACTGGAGCTTAGTAAATGTGCCCCTAAGTTGCTTTAATATAATATAAATTAAAGAACATGATTTATAATATAAGTTTAAGAGAAGAGAAATATCTTACCAGTAATAGCATCTTCCATATGTGTGACATTTTCAATTGCATCTGTTTGGAGAAAAAAAGTATTAAATAGTTAACAGTTTGCTGTGACATTTTCAAATATATGTAGAAACCAAAACATTTTTTTTCGCATTTTATGCTAAAAATAGACTACATATTAATTGCAAAAGGATTAGGAATAGGGTAAGAATGTTATTAAAAAGATCGTACCTACGATATTAAATTGTTTAGTTGAAAATAAGAAAAATATAAAGAAAATCATAAGAAACATTTTTGTAATCCTTTCCATGTTCATCTGAATTGGAAATGACCCAGTGTTTCAAACGTTTCCTACTACTCTTTCCTGTTCTTTGTGATGTCATCTGACAGCTGAGCTAACAAACAGGTGTTTACATTTTTTCACTTTGATGTCACAATACGAGTACTGGAAAAACTATTTGTGATGTCATGTGACAACAGAGCTAACAGAGCTGAACTTTTGCATTATTTCACTGTGATGTCACTGTGATATAAACCTTATATTTATAAAAGTATCTCACATACAGGAGACTAGACTAGCTATGTTTATCTGAAATTATAAAGCTAATAAAAAATTCTGCTGTTTTATATATTTGAACAGTACAATTTCTCATCTGTATGGCTTATATGATGTCTGTGTGGGCAAGTGGAATCATATAATGTTTCCTTTACTTTCTAATGTTTCCACTATAACAGGGAAAGGGCAAATATTCCCAAAACAATTCTATTACCCTTGTGTTATAGTCTGGCACAATATCATCTCCAAATACATTTTGTACATTAAAAACATATAAACCTCTAACGCAAACAAGATATAATTGAATGTTTTAAAATAACAATATAGATTTAAAACAAATATTGAATATTGCATTATTTACAGCAATGGAATCTATTATGCAGAAACCATGAGTGCTGAACTAGCAGTATGGAATTTCCCATTATCTCTTACTTAAATCAATTATTTTTGACTATTTTCTGAATATATCTAGTGCTGCACCTTGTATTCAATATTAATCAAGCATAAATTCACATTGATAGGCAAAAAAATTCACCTTTGTTTTATTTCTGTTTAAAAATCTTTAGTCACAACAAGGCAAAAGGCTCCAAATAAATATTAGGTATATTATAAATATAAAATAGATTTACTTTATATATACAATGTTATAATATTAAGGATATACCTATATAACATTAAGTTGCTTAAATATACAGGTTTGGGACCTGTTATCCAGAATGCTCAGGACCTGGGTTTTTCCAGAAAACAGATCTTTCCATAATTTGGATCTTCATACCTTAAGTCTACTAGAAATTAATTTAAACATTAAATAAACCAAATAGGCTGGTTTTGCTTCCAATAGGATTAATCATATCTTAATTGGGATCATGTACAAGGTACTGTGTAACTATTACAGAGTAAAAGGAAATTATTTTTATTTGGATTTGGTTTATTTGATTATAATGGAGTCTATGGGAGACAGCCTTTCCTTAATTTGGAACTTTCTGGATAACTGGTTCCTGGATAAGCGATCCCATACCTGTAATGTAAATTAAAGAATATAAAAATATCTTACCAGTAATAGCATCTTCCATATGTGTGACATTTTCATTTGCATCTGTTTGGGGGGAAAAAGGATTAAATAGTTAACAGTTTGCTGTGACAATTTCAAATATATGTAGGAACCATGAGACATTTTAGCATTTTAAGCAAAAAAATACACTACAAATAAATTTCAAAAGGATTAGGAATAGTGTAACAATGTTATTAATATGTTCTTACCTACGATATTGAATTGTTTTGTTGAAAATAAGAAAAATATAAAGAAAATCACAAGAAATATCTTTGTAATCCTCTCCATGTTCATCTGAATTTGAAATGACCCAATGTTTCAAATGTCTCCTTCTACTCTTTCCTGTTCATTGTGATGTCATCTAACAGCTGAGTAAACAAACAGTTGTTTACATTCTTTCACTATGATGTCATAATAGGAGTACATGTCATGTGACAACGGAGCTAACACAGCTGAACTTTTGCATTCTTTCACTGTGATGTCACAATAAGAGTACAGGAAAAGCAAGGAGGTACAGACTAAGTATAGGGAAGACAGAAACAGAAAAATAGGCATTAACTGACTCAGTCTTCAGTGATGTTAAGTTAATATTGCATTTAACTGGCAATAACATTATCATTGAAATCATAATAAACATTTTTGTGATCTTATTTTTTATTCCAAATTGGAAATTACCATATATTTCTAATGTCTCATTAAGCCCTTTCCTGTTCATTGAAATGTCATTCAGGTCAACTAGCAAATATCTGAACATTTGCACTCAAACTTTCATACATAGTTAACAATTATGACACATTCAATGTAGCACCTGACCCTAACCCACTAAATTGTTGCCATTGTTGGATCCATGTAATTTTGGGATCCCAGAGGAGGGTACTTTCCCATCCTGAGTCTCATCTAACCTGAAACTGCAATGGTTGCCCAAATGACAACCCGAAGCAGCCTGACCCGTGGGTCCTGGGTCAAATCACATTTAGGGGGTTGTTTATCAAAGGTCGAATTTTAGAGTAATGTGATTTTTTTTAAACTGTAATAATGCAATTGTATTCAGAATTCAAATGGTGTGTTATTTATGGGAAAATTTGAACACATAAAATTCAATTTAATAGTCCCGAAAACTTAATTCGAACTCGAGTCAAGTTTTCCTCCTAAAAAAAACAAAACCTTGACTTTTGCTAAACTGATAAGAGAAAGAAGTTGCAGGGAACCGAGCTCCTACCCTGCCTACCTGATTCTTTTCATTATTTATTATATGTGGTTTTTGAGTTATTTAGCTTTTTATTCAGCAGCTCTCCAGTTTGCAGTGTCAGCAATCTGGTTGCTAGGATCCAAAGTACCCTAGAAACCATGCATTGATTTGAATGAGAATATGGAATATTAATAGGGGAGGGTCAGAACTGAAATATGAGTAATAAAAAGTAGCAATAAGAATAAGGGGATTATTTATCAAAGTCCGAATTTATCTCAATATTTTCTGCTACAAACTCGATCAAAACCGCTCAGTTTTTTACGCTTTTTTATTATCAGAAAATTTGCTTTCCGATTTTCACTGAATTTTCTGAATTTTTCATCCGATTTTTCACTATTTTTTCGTAATTTTCACCCGAAACTTCAGGGTATTGCAAGAAACCCAGCACACATCAAAAAATCATTGGGACTTCTCCCATTGACTTATATGCAACCTCGACAGGTCTGAGATGCCAAATTTTCAGATTCAAACTTTTCCATCCTCGGGGTTTAATAAATTCCGAAAAATTTGATTTTTTAAAAGTCAGATTTTATAAAAAAAAATTCACAAAAAATTCATGATTTTTGCATTCGAAGTTTAGTAAATAACCCTTTATGTGTAGCTTTACAAATGATTTTTTTAGAGGGGTCTGTGACCCCCTTTTGAAAGCTAGACAGAGCCAGGAGGAGAAGGCAAATAATTCTTAAACTATAAAATAAATAATGAAGACCAATTGAAAAGTTGCTCAGAATTGCCCATTCTATAACATAATAAAATTTAACATGAAGGTGAACCACCCCTTTAAGGCATGGGGGTTCAAATTACAGAAAAATCCCTGCAACTGGGAAACCCCCAGGTCCTGAGCATTCTGGATAACAGGTCCTATACCTGTACAAGACAAATCAGTTTAGATATTCTCATTACTTGGCAGCTCAGTAACCAGCACATGAATTAATCTTGGCTTCTGAGGTGCACACACCTCATGTTCTGCTGCATGGTATCTGACAATCCCTAACACTCAAAAAGCAGCCCAAGGGACACTGAGCATGTGCACTGTAACTGACAAATTATAACCTAAACAAATGCATTACTCCTGTTAAAATATTTGAAGGCATGGATCTAAGGAGGGGCTAACCTGCCCTATCTTAAATGTATATATATTATGTCATTTAGCTATTGTAGGAAGCATTTACACCCTATAAGAGGGTCAACCCTATTAAGCCTGGATTTTTTCAAATCCAAATTCATATTTACACTGGATAAAAAAAAGCCCAGACAGCTTATACCAGCAGTGGCATAGGGGTTAAGAAATCTCTGCACACATGGTGTCATGGTTCGCTACTTCAAGACTTAGCACACAAATACACCTAGGATTTTGTCAGGAATTATGTTTCCCCCCCAAAACTATCAACCCCTTTCATGTTTGGTTGCCATTTGTTGGCCCAGGTATGGGGGTGCTTGGGACTGCCTGCCCAATAGCTGCAGAATTGAAAGTACAAGGGCCCTATCAGCTGGTTGATGCAGTCCTCACCCTACAGGTCCCTATACTATATTCATGTGCTGGCCCCACAACCATTCTGCCCAATTTGGATACCCAAGCATGGAGGTGGCCAGATCATCAAACAAGTGTCCCTCCAGTAGTGTTTACTGATCTTGGGATACAGTCTGCAACACCCAGATAATAGGTCTTGTCAACGGAAAGTTTATATTCAGCCATTTTAAATAACCAGTGTTTTGTAGTTGTGATCAACCACATTAATCTTATTTGTGGCCTCAAGATATGCTTTTATGTATATCTGACATAGCTGTGATCTGCTTATTTGTCACATGATACCATTTGGGTCAGTAAGAAATGTAACTATGCCGTTTTGTATACAGACATGCTGGTTCCCATAGAAACTCTAGCTGTCTGATCCTATTTTTTTCTCCTAACCATCTCTCCTGAGCTCAGTTTAACCATTACAGTGCTCAACCCCAGCAGAAGTTTTTATCAAAGTATGTTGTGTCTGTGTAACCTGCATTCTGCTTTGCATGAACTTTCCAGCATACATGTCCTGTTTGTACATGTCAATGTTACTGATGATGCGTCAGAGGGAAAATGGCCGCCGGGGGAAAGCTGCTATTTGTTTTAGGAAAATGTGATGGTGCTGGCAAACGGAGGGGGTATATGTAGTACAAATGATGTGGCTTTGGGTGGGGAAGATATGCCCAACTTATATACATGGTAGTAGAATGTAGGATTTACATGTCCTTTAAAGCACACTACATGCCCTGTAGTTTGCCATATATTACTATTGAGCCCGTTAGTGCCTGCTTTGTTTCCCAAACTGGCCCCTCCAGCTTAAAGATACTGACATCAGAAAATAACTTTTTTTATTATCTATATAACATTGTCTTTGAACGCTATTTATAATTTTGCAATAAAAGTATTTGCCTAATGTTTTTACATTACCTTTCTTACTACCCTGTTCCTCTATGAGGGGGCTGCCATATTTGTGCAGCAGGAGTCCGTTAACATTAGAGACTCTGACCGGCTGAAAAGGGACAGTCAGGTTGGCAAAACAATCAGGTTTAGGAACTTAAAGTGACAATTACAAAAGCAGAACTATCAGAGAAAAACGATCAATATGACCTATAGGTAACTTTTGATGTAGATTAATATTTTGAAAAGTAAACTTTTAGTGTCAGTATCACTTTAAGTCAGCAACTCACTGTGCCACCTATGGGATAGGACTGCCTTGCTGTCCAGTATCTGGCAGGATTTAAAGCCTAGCTGGATCATATAAGCATGTTGATGCTTCCTCAGCCAATAGGCCCCCATACCATGATCCATTCACTGACCCCCAGCAAATTACACCTGCCTAATATTGCTAAGCATGCAGGTGGGCACATCAGTAAGATTTGGCTAGGTTGCTAAAAGAAAATAAGTCTCCACATATACATCCAACTTAATTTTGGCTGATCTTTGGATGTACCCTGCAAACACTCAGATCATAGTTTAAAGGGGTAGTTCACCTTGAAATTAAATTTTTGTATGATGTAAAGAGTGATATTCTGTGACAATTTGTGACTCTTTTTTATTTTTAATTTGTGGTTTTCGAGTTATTTAGTTTTTTATTCAGCAGCTCTCCAGTTTGCAATTTCAGCAATCTTGTTGCTAGAGTCCAAATTACCCTAGCAACCATTCACTAATTTAAATAAGAAACTGCAATATGAATAGGGGAGGGTCTGAATAGAAACAGGAGTAATAAAAAGAAAAATAGCAATAACAATTTGTAGCCTTACAGAGTATTTGTTTTTTCAATGGGGTCAGTGAATCCCATTTAAAAGAATGAAAGAGGCAAAAGAGCAAAGCCAATAACTCAAAAACGATAAAATATAAATAATGAAGACCAGTTGCAGAATTGCTAAGAGCTGGGTTTTCTATAACATACTAAAAGTTATCTCAAAGATGAACCACTGTTTTAAGCATCATCAGCAACATAAAATTACATTATGAATGTAGGTATACAAGCTGTAGAGTGAGGGGAGGTAAAGTAATACATTTTCCCCTCTTAAGTTGTCACACACCTACTCATATCATTTGCTGCCCCATCATGATGTGCCTTTATCTGGTGCAGATCCAACATCAGACCTGTCACTGTGCTGTGATCTGAATATTGGTCAGAGGAAAACATTGATTTCACTGGGGAACTGAACGATGCATTTGCCATACAGGCAAACTTTTGTGTTATCCATTTAGTGAACCCAAAAGGTAGTTGTCTGGCTTGCCAAGAGGTTTGAGCTATCATTATCTGATAAACCATCTATACATGCACATACACACACCACTACAAGTTTAAATAGAAACCCAGAACCACAATTTAAAAAAAATATAATGTTTATTAAAATGATAAAACACAGTAAAAGCTTTGGTAAAAATGTTAAACTAAAAAGGTGTCCTATGTTGTCAGACTTTCCACAAGCTCAGACTTCAATGTGGCAGGTAGCTGATCTTCATCTTTCCACTGCTGGCCTACCGGCTTTTGACCGGCCAATGTGACTACTTCACTTCTTGCTGCTTCTTCACTTTTCTCTGCTTCTTCACTTTCTTCTGCACAAACCCTGCCTTGCCTTCCTCAGTTTCCTTTGGTCCAACTTCATTCTGCACTAAACCTGCTTTGCCTTCCTCAGCTTCCTTTGGTCCAACTTCTTTCTGAACACACCCTGTCGTGCCTTCCTCAGCTTCTTTTGGTGCACCATTATTCTGCACAAATCCTGCTTTGCCTTCCTCAGCTTCCTTTGGTCCAGCTTTTTTACTTTAAAAAAAGAAAGGAATAAGAAGAAAATTGAGCTTTGTGTATATCAGAAGAGTAAAGAAAGAAAATACATAAATCAGTAAAGAAAGGTAGAAAGAAAGCAATACTTACCACTTGGAGCTGCACCTTTTTATCAGATATACTGTGAGTACTCCAAAAACTGCACCAATTGTGACACATGCAATAAAGACAAGTTGCATGATTGGATGGTTCCACATCCTCTTAAACTTGACAATGTAATCATCTGTAAATAAATACAATTGTGTCAAATAAATAACCAACACGTCATTATTTCAGTATTTATAACCTGGGGTAAAATGTTTTTGTTTAAATGGCTCATTTTGTACCGAACTTTAACAACTCCACTACATAACTAATTGAATCAGAAGTACAAGTACAGGTATATATACATATGAATTTATTTATAGTGAATAATGTACCACCTATTGTAAAATATAAGGATATTATAAGTCATATGACCATATAAAGGCGCAAGGCCAAGTTTGGTTGTGGAACTCCGAGGTTTCAGTGAGTCATGTGACACAAATCACTGACTGATGACATCACTACACACAGTTTATAAGGATATCATTTAACTGTATTTAATAGTTAAAGGAAACTTACGTGCAAGGTCTTTTGTCGCATTCACAGGAGGGATAAAAGCACTTCTACTTTCATCTAAAATTGAGGAAAAAAATAGTAAATTCACTATGCAGAATTAATTCATTGTCACTAACTAAAAGGCAAATGTTTTATTAAAACCCATTTTGCATAGCTTACATTTGTTAGATGTTTATGTATTAGTAGTTTACACCTATTTATAGCCATTCACCTGCATTTGTGAGTGTTATTTCAGTTCTCATACAGTTCCCATAGTCCATATGCCCCTTTAAGATGGTTCTAAACAATCATTATGTGACACATCACCGTCCTTTATCTTAGTAATACAAATGTCTACTTTAAACTGGTAAACAGAGGTCAAAGGCTATGGGCCTGATCGTTTCCAGTATGCCAGTGCACAAGGCAGTAATATGAATCTCACCTGCATTGTCCTCTTTCTCATTATCCTCATCATCATCATCTTCAAAAATAAACTGAGCATTCCTGAAAATTGCTTCACTATCTAAATTTGGAAAGAAAACTCCTCATTAATACATTTTAAAAAAGTCAACCAATATGTATTGAATACACTGAACAAATGGAATAATTATATATACCAAAGATATATTTATATTTTAATCCTGTATGGACAGTTTTAGGTTTTAGTGTATGAAAAACTTATTTATACATGAATTAAAGCCATATTGTTTGACTGGTGAAGATATATGTGAGATTTGAGTCCAGAATTTTATCCAAACCCTCATAATCACCACCTCTATTTTATTTAGACTTGAAAAATGTAGATTATGGGAACCTGCAGTTAATATCTGTAATATCTAATTTACTATAAATAAGCACAATGTCAACAGTAAAATGAATTAATTTACTGAATTAATACTGAATGAGCAAAAATCAGGTCATACTGAGAAACTAAAATAGCCAATAGGAACATATGTGCCAATATAAAGTAACAGCAAAGACAAGCTACAACTAAAATAAAAAATATATTTAAGTCTTACCTGAAATGTCCTCCTCCGTAATAAAACCAATGCCAGGAGTTAAGTGAGGAACACTAGTCACTGCATCTAAAAAAAACAAAAAAAAAACGTAGTTTAATCATTAGGCAATTCGACTAATAAATATGTGTATTTAACTCAGAATTAAGGAAAGGACATCTGCCCATAAACTCTGGTTTTAATCAAATATACACTGGATATATCCAGAATGCACGGGACCTGGGGTTTTCCGGATAATGGCTCTTTCTTTATACCTTAAGTCTACTAGAAAATCATGTAAACCCGAAATAAACCCAATATGCTGGTCTAATAAGGATTACTTGTATCATAGTTTGGATCAAGTACAAATTACTGTTTTATTATTACAGAAAAAATGAAATTATTTTAAAAATCTCTTTAAACAGTATCTTGTACTTGATCAAAACTAAGATATAATTCATTCTTAGTGGACAATCCTATTCGCTTTCTTTAATGTGATAAGAACTTTAGTAAGAAAAATGATAATCGAGTCCTAAATGTCATATAATTCTTACCATCATCATCGATATAATCATCATCCTCATCAACCTCTGGAGTTGTTACAGTGACTGTTGCTTCTGAATTGGGAAAAAGGAATCTCATTAGAACCAATTTTTAATCTCTAACAAATGGTATAGAAACCTAAGATTATTTATCTTATATAATTATTCGTGTGTGATCTAATTGATTCTCATCTCGGTTAATGAGATGTTTGTGCTAATTCGTGCCAATATGGTCATGCACATCTAGTTGATAGAGAGGAGAATCAACCCATTAGTGCATGTTCAATTGTGATTTTTGTTATTCATGGGATCCCTTGCACTTGCCCATAGCCTTTAGTAAATGAGGACAATTACATGTTCCTGGATGCTAGTTATTTTTATCTGAAGAGACAGCAGTCTATAAACAGCATCATATAATCTGCATGTGATATAAACCTTATATTTATAAAAGTATCTCACATACAGGAGACTAGACTAGCTATGTTTATCGGAAATTATAAAGCTAATAAAAAATTCTGCTGTTTTCTATATTTGACCAGTACAATTTCTCATCTGTATGGCTTATGTGATGTCTGTGTGGGCAAGTGGAATCATATAATGTTTCCTTTACTTTGTAATGTTTCCACTATAACAGGGAAAGGGCAAATATTCCCAAAACAATTCTATAACCCTCGTGTTATAGTCTGGCACAATATCATCTCCAAATACATTTTGTACATTAAAAACGTATAAACCTCTAACGCAAACAAGATATAATTGAACGTTTTCAAATAACAATAGAGATTTAAAACAGATATTGATTGCATTATTTACAGCAATGGAATCTATTATACTTACCACTTATCTATTATACAGAAACCATGAGTGCTGAACTAGCATTATGGCATTTCCCATTATCTCTTACTTAAATCAATTATTTTTGACTAATTTCCGAATATATATAGTGATACACCTTGTATTCAATATTAATCAAGCATAAATTCAAATTGATAGGCAAAAAAATTCACATTTGTTTTATTTCTGTTTAAAAATCTTTAGTCACAACAAGGCAAAAGGCTCCAAATAAATATTAGGTATATTATATGTATAAAATAGATTTACTTTATATATACAATGTTATAATATTAAGGATATACCTATGCAACATTAAGTTGCTTAAATATACAGGTATGGGACCTGTTATTTAGAATGCTCGGGACCTGGGTTTTTCCAGATAACAGATCTTTCCATAATTTGGATCTTCATACCTTAAGTCTACTAGAAATGTATTTAAACATTAAATAAACCAAATAGGCTGGTTTTGCTTCCAATAAGGATTAATTATATCTTAGTTGGGATCATGTACAAGGTACAGTGTAACTATTACAGAGTAAAAGGAAATAATTATCTTTATTTGGATTATTTGATTATAATGGAGTCTATGGGAGAAAGCCTTTCTGTAATTTGGTAATCTGGATAACGGGTTTCTGGATAACGGATCCCATACTTGTAATGTAAATTAAAGAACATGGTTTATAATATAAATTAAAGAAGAGAAAAATATCTTACCAGTAGTAGCATCTTCCATATGTTTGGCATTTTCAATTGCATCTGTTTGGGGAAAAAAAGTATTAAATAGTTAACAGTTTGCTGTGACATTTTCAAATATATGTAAGCAAAAAATACACCAGAAATTAATTTCAAAAGGATTAGTAATAGTGTAAAAATGTTATTAAAAAGTTCTTACCTACGATATTGAATTGTTTAGTTGAAAATAAGAAAAATATAAAGAAAATCACAAGAAACATTTTTGTAATTCTCTCCATGTTCATCTGAATTGGAAATGACCCAGTGTTTCAAATGTCTCCTACAACTCTTTCCTGTTCATTGTGATGTCATCTAACAGCTGAGCAAACAAACAGTTGTTTACATTCTTTCACTATGATGTCATAATGGAGTACATGTCATGTGACAACAGAGCTAACACAGCTGAACTTTTGCATTCTTTCACTGTGATGTCACAATAAGAGTACAGGAAAAGCAAGGAGGTACAGACTAAGTATAGGGAAGACAGAAACAGAAAAATAGGCATTAACTGATTCAGTCTTCAGTGATGTTAAGTTAATATTGGATTTATCTGGCAATAACATTATCATTGAAATCATAAACATTTTTGTGATCTTATTTTTATTCCAAATTGGAAATTACCATATATTTCTAATGTCTCATTATGCCCTTTCCTGTTCATTGAAATGTCATTCAGGTCAACTAGCAAATATCTGAACATTTGCACTCAAACTTTCATACATATTTAACAATTATAACACATTCAATGTAGCACCCGACCCTAACCCACCAAATTGTTGCCATTGTTGAATCCATGTAATTTTGGGATCCCAGAGGAGGGTACTTTCCCATCCTGAGTCTCATCTAACCCGAAACAGGAATGGTTGCCCAAATGACCACCCGAAGCAGCCTGACCCGAGGGTCCCGGGTCAAATCACATTTAGGGGGTTGTTTATCAAAGGTCGAATTTTAGAGTAATGTGAATTTTTTTAAACTGTAATAATGCAATTGAATTCAGAATTCAAATAGTAGGTTATTTATTGGAAAATTCGAACATATAAAATAGATCTAATAGTCCCGAAAACTTAATTCGGGAGGGCGCCAGGCACGTACCTCCTCTGTCACCTACCCCTTCTCTGCCCGACTCTATGTATCTTTCGTGCTTTGTGCGATTCTGCGCATGCGCAAATTCATTCATGCGCACGCGAGTACAAATTCGCACAAAGTGCGAAAGATACATAGAGTCGGGCAGAGAAGGGGTAGGTAACAGAGGAGGTATGTGCTTGGCGCTCTCCCAGCTTTGCGCCCTAGGCACGTGCCTACTCTGCCTACCCCTAGTTCCAGCCCTGCCCTCCAGTAGTGTTTACTGATCTTGGGATACAGTCTGCAACACCCAGATAATAGGTCTTGTCAACTGAAAGTGTATATTCAGCCATTTTAAATAACCAGTGTTTTGTAGTTGTGATCAACCACATTAATTTTATTTGTGGCCTCAAGATATGCTTTTATGTATATCTGACATAGCTGTGATCTGCTTATTTGTCACATGATACCATTTGGGTCAGTAAGAAATGTAACTATGCCGTTTTGTATACAGACATGCTGGTTCCCATAGAAACTCTAGCTGTCTGATCCTATTTTTTTCTCCTAACCATCTCTCCTGAGCTCAGTTTAACCATTACAGTGCTCAACCCCAGCAGAAGTTTTTATCAAAGTATGTTGTGTCTGTGTAACCTGCATTCTGCTTTGCATGAACTTTCCAGCATACATGTCCTGTTTGTACATGTCAATGTTACTGATGATGTGTCAGAGGGAAAATGGCCCCCGGGGGAAAGAGGCTATTTGTTTTAAACTACATGCCCTGTAGTTTGCCATATATTACTATTGTGCCGTTAGTACCTGCTTTGTTCCCCAAACTGGCCCCTCCAGTTAAAAATAAATTTTTTATTATCTATATAACTGTCTTTGAATGCTATTTATAATTTTGCCATAAAAGTATTTGCCTTGTGTTTTTGTATTACCTTTCTTACTACCCTGTTCCTCTATGAGGGGGCTGCCATATTTGTGCAGCAGGAGTCCGTTAACATTAGAGACTCTGACCGGCCGAAAAGGGACAGTCAGGTTGGCTAAACAATCAGGTTTAGGAACTTAAAGTGACAATTACAAAAGCAGAACTATCAGAGAAAAACAATCAACATGACCTATAGGTACAGTAACTTTTGAAGTAGATTAATATTTTGAAAAGAAAACTTTTAGTGTCAGTATCACTTTAAGTCAGCAACTCACTGTGCCACCTATGGGATAGGACTGCCTTGCCGTCCAGTATCTGGCAGGATTTAAAGCCTAGCTGGATCATATAAGCATGTTGATGCTTCCTCAGCCAATAGGCCCCCATACCATGATCCATTCACTGACCCCCAGCCCAGCACATTACACCTGCCTAATATTGCTAAGCATGCAGGTGGGCACATCAGTAAGATTTGGCTAGGTTGCTAAAAGAAAATATGTCTCCACATATACGTCCAACTTAATTTTGGCTGATCTTTGGATGTACCCTGCAAACACTCAGATCATAGTTTAAAGGGGTAGTTTACCTTGAAATTAACTTTTTGTATGATGTAAAGAGTGATATTCTGAGACAATTTGTGACTGGTTTTCATTTTTGATTTGTGGTTATTTAGATTTTTATTCAGCAGCTCTCTAGTTTGCGATTTCAGCTTTTTGCTAGAGTCCAAATGACCCTAGCAACTATGCATTGATTTGAATAGGAAACTGCAATATGAATAGGGGAGGGTCTGAATAGAAACATGAGTAATAAAAAGAAAAGTAGCAATAACAATACATTTGTAGCCTTACAGAGTATTTGTTTTTTTTAGATAAGGTCAGTGAACCCCATCTGATAGCTGGAAAGCGCAAAACCAATAACTCAAAAATGACAAAATATAAATAATGAAGACCAGTTGCAGAATTGCTAAGAGCTGGGTATTCTATAACATACTAAAAATAGGAAACAAAAGAAAAGGACCGCTACTGCTCACCGCATATACATAACCAGGTGCTCTGTCAAACAGTGTCCCCACTGCAAACATCCAATAGACTCAGAACAGGCAGACGGCACTTCTGGAATAGGTTTATTGGGGTTACTGCTGTAAAACCTAACGCGTTTCGGGAGTAAATCTCAAAGGTGAACCATCGCTTTAAGCATCATGAGCAATTTAAAATGACACTGTGAATGTAGGTACACGAACATGGAGAGCTCGACCTGATCCCAACACACTTGTTGTCAGTGAAGGGTGCTAATCCGGAAGACCCTTCCCTCGCATAAGGGTCAGTGGGTAAATGCAAAAGAAATTTGGATGCACACCTGTAAATTGTAATTGTGTCCAAACAGTGATTTATTTGAAGCCCAAAGTATACATCACAAAGGGGCAACGTTTCGGACCCCTCCTGGTCCTTTATGAAGCCTATTGTGTCACATTCAAAAATCATCTTATATAGGGGTAGAAGGGGGGTGGTGATTGTGAACCCCTCCCCCTCGTTAAGATGTCAATGACATTCTCAATTGTATGTGATTTAAAGTCCAGTATCCAATATCGTTAGTATTTTAAAACAGGTGAAATGTCCAATCGATAAATTGTCCATTGATTGTTAGTGTCAAAAGATAAAAAGTATAAAAAGTAAACATACAAAACCCCAGGCTCTGAAACATTTTGATACATTTAGTATGTTATACATATTACACCAATTTGGTAACTTGTTTGTGATAATGGAAACGGTATATGTGAGACGTCTAGTGGACTCTGCACCATACAAAACGATCCAATGACAAGTGCAGAAGCAGTGTATGACACTCAGTACATTGATTGTCGTTCCATTAATAACCTTAAAAAATAAGTGATAGTGTTAAGGTTATATCAACATATCAATAAAACAGGTGACAACAACAAAGATGTATAACTAAAATAAGGAGTATCCACCTACATATGAATGAACATGGCTGGGGTGTAATCTCTGTTTAGTCCACGGGGCCATAGTGTGTCCAATTTGTGTATCCATAACATTTCTCTTTGTTTCGACTGAAGAAGTCTGTCGCCCCCCCTCATGGGTATGGCTATTGTGTCAATGATCTGGAATTTCAATTGGCTGATGGTATGTTTGGCTTGGTGAAAATGTGCTGGTACTGGTAAAGCAGTCAGGTTTCTAGGTATTGTGGACTTGTGTTTAGAAAATCTGTCTTTCATTTGTTGTGTAGTTTCACCTATATACAGTAGACCGCAGGGACATTTCAATAGATATATGACATATGTTGATTCACAGGTGAAATAATGTTTGATGTCGTATTTTTTACCAGTATGGGGATGGTGAAATGAACTGCCCTTGATGACTGAATTACATTGGGCGCAGTGTAGGCAAGGAAAGGTCCCATATTTTGGAGTCTGAAGAAAACGTTGGGATTTGTTTAGAGAACCAGCAATGTCTGCTTTTACTAATTGATCATGCAAATTTCTGCTTCTCTTGTATGCCATCATGGGAGGTGTCTGAAATGATGGTACATCAGGAGCACAGGACTGCAAAATATGCCAATGTTTACGTATGATATTGGATACTAGCAGTTGTAAATTTGCTTACAAATACAAGTTTGTCATTATTGGCGGTTTTTGCAGTCTTGTTAAGTAGTAGTTGGTTCCTGTCCAACTCTCTTACTCTGGCTATATCTGCTTGTATGGGTTCAATTGGGTAGCCTCTTGCTATAAATCGATTGGACATCTCAGTGAGTCGTGTATTGCTGTCTACACACTCGCTCACAATGCGTTTATCCCTAGTAAATTGCGTAAAGTGCAGGTGGATGAAAGCTACTGAAATGTATGAGGCTGTTCCTGTCCGTATCTTTACGATAAATATCTGTCTTGATTTTAGAGCCAGATCTAGTTAGTTGAACGTCTAGAAAGCTCAATGTGTTTGAGTCAAAATTGTGGGTAAATTTGAGGTTAATGTCAATGTTGTTAATAAAAGAAAGGCATTCAAGTAAGGTGTCACTAATGCCTCTCCATATGACCAGCAAATCGTCGATATAGCGTAAATATAACAAGCAATGTTTCAAATATAGTGGGTTGGAATAAATATAATTGTTTTCCATGTGTGCCATATATAGATTTGCGTAGGTAGGGGCTACATTACTTCCCATGGCGGTGCCACGTAGCTGTAAATAAAACTGGTCACGAAAAAGAAAATAATTTTGATGAAGTTCAATTTCTAATAAATCAAGAAAAAACATTTGTTGTGACACAGTGTATTCAGTACATTCCAAGTGATGTTTAATTGCTTCCAGACCTATCGAGTGGGAAATTGAAGTATACAGACTTGTGACATCAAAGCTTACAAGTAATATTTGTCCACTGGTTTAATTATAGTTCTATCATTAGACATCAGTTCATTAAGGCACATCCTTTCTTGGTAAATAAGATTAGATTCACACCCAAAACAAGGATTACGTAGTGACTTCTTTTGCAGTTTCTGTATATCATTTGTTACCAATTTAACATATGCTTCCACCAGGCCCGGACTGACAATTTGTCTAGTCGGGCAAATGCCCGTTGGGCCGCTCTATACTTTGTTGAAGTGGGCCGCTCTGAGTCCTAAGTGATAATTCTAATTAGAAACGCCGTTTGAAGGAAATCCGGCAGCCTCTAGGAACGCTCCTCAGCCCTATCTCGCACTGTGGCTCCGCCCCTCCCACTCCTCTTCTCCTGCTGACTCTGACGTGCAGTGTGTGTCCCAGCACACTCAGCATGGAGTACATAGTGGAGTAACTAATGTGGGGGTCTCGAGCCCTGAAGTGCTCCACCACCCACTTTGCTCCCTGCTGCCACCGCTGCTCATGATTTAGGTGAAGGGCCGTGTGTGTGTTCTGCTGTGGAACGCACGGCCATCTTGCATTTAGTTTTTTAGCCTACGGATCATGGCTTGGTCTAATCAGCCAAAAGGCCCCATCCTAGCTTTTTTATGATCTGCTAGGAGACAGCTGGGGACAGACTGAGCCTCACATCAGACCAGAGGGACCTGGAGAAGCCCCTGCCAGAGGGAGACTAAGCTCAGGTACAAGAGGGAAAGGGTCTGTATAGGGAATGCTGGGAGTTGTAGTACAATAAATCATCCCTCTTTGCACACCACTCAAAAAAAAAAACAACTCTGACAGTGAGGGACACAGTCTATCCCTGCATGTGCCTCTGTTTGTCCACTGTCACTGCTGGGGGGTATGTATAGTGATGGGCAAATTTGCGCTGTTTCGCTTCGCCGAAATTTGCGAAACGGCAAAAAATTTGCGAAACGTCAAAAAAATTTTTTATTTTTTTTTGGACGCCGGAGAATTTTTGCGGGCGTTTCGCGAATTTATACACTGGCGAATCGCGCAAATTCGCGCCTGCCGAATAAATTCGCCCATCACTACTCCTATATATTTATTTTTATTCCCTATTAATAACATTGAGATCACTGACCTTCCTATATATTTATCTTTATTCCCTATTAATAACATTGAGATCACTGACCTTCCTATATATTTATCTTTATTCCCTATTAATAACATTGGGATCAACCATCATTTTTACCAGCCAGGCCTGTAAAATACCGGCAACCACCATCTGTGGCTGGCTGAGTGTTGCAATTCTGTGGGTTATTCCTGAGGAACCAGCCACTTACAACACTGACTGACATGAGAATAATAACTAGAGTCCTTACACGTCTGCATGCTGTTACACACTCACCTATTACATGCAAATTTGACAAACAATATGCACATCTACTGTTACACATTTGTGTACAGCCACACGTTAACCCCTTATTACAGGTGCACCCCATCTGCATTCTACCGTGTTGCACGCTTACTGCATAGTTATGTAGTAATACAGACACATAGGTGTTACACACTCTCCGCACTGTTTATATACACATTCCTTGTTATATAATTACCCTGCACATCTATATTCTTACTTACCCCCTACTGTAAATGATAAGGATATTAGAAGTCACTGAGGTGTTGTTCTGTGACCATATAAAGGCACAAGGCTGCAGGCTGAGTTATACAGGGAACTCTGAGTATCACTCATGTATTATAGAGGATAATGTACCCCCTACTGTAAATGATAAGGATATTAGAAGTCACTGAGGGATTGTTCTGTGACCATATAAAGGCACAAGGCTGCAGGCTGAGTTATACAGGGAACTCTGAGTATCACTCATGTATTATAAGGGATAATGTACCCCCTACTATAAATGATAAGGATATTAGAAGTCACTGACGGGTTCTGTGACCATACAAAGACACAAGGCTGCAGAAACTTGTTCAAAAATTTTTAACCCCAATATATGAGTGGATGAGTACAAGACCATTGCATGTTTAGATGTGGGCTACTTTGATTTTTTTGCCTGGGCTGCTTTTTACTCCCAGTCCGGCCCTGGCTTCCACTACGATGTCAGTGGTAGGGGGTGTAAAGTAACTGGGATTACTTAAACCCAATTTCTTAAGGGAAAGTTGTGTATGTCCCAACCCAGCATTGCTATGTGTATTGTACTGTGTTATATTGGGTGACATTGTTGTTTTTGCAAAATGGCTTTTTAATCTTAAAGTGCGAAAAAACCTTTGGAGTTCTATATCCAGTGAAAAGGTGTCACAGCGTGAGGTAGGACAGAATGAGAGGCCTTTTTGTAAAACAGACATTTGTGTGGGAGAGAGGATAGTGTCAGAAATATTGTATACTAACGTCTCTTGTGAGTCTTGTCTCTCGCTCTCCGCTGTGGCTGTTGTCTCCAATCTTCGTGAATAATGTCGGGTACCCTTGTCCTTGCCTCGGTCTAGGGTGCCTTAGTTCCCCCCGTCTCGTTTTCTTGTGGTGTGACCAGTGGGGCGGTCCCCTAAAAAAGAAGAGGATGTGGATGCAGAACTATCCGCTGTGTTACTTGTAGACGTGTCCTCGGGAGCACGGTCAGTGCGTCGCTGTGTAGCAGTGAAATGCGGCTCTTCCGGGTCCCTTGGGTGGTCACGTGGTAGTCGGCGTTGCGTGTTCCTCGCGTCAGTCCCAGGGTACTCTCGAGAGATTGGCCGTTGATAGACGTCACTTCCTGGATTCCAGTTGTACACGGTGCCCAAACGGTAATCTTCACTATCGCGCATAAATTTATTGCGCTTCTTGTCCTCAATGGCTCGTTTGTGTTTCGTTAGAGCCTCTTCTGTACGTGCAAGTAAACTGTCAAGATTCTCTGGCTGTACAGAGTTTCTCAGTTTGCGTTTGTGAATGTAGGTAGACAGGCTGTAAGAGGTGCAGTAATACACTGCACACACCTACTCATATCATTTGCTGCCCCATCATGATGTGCCTTTATCTGGTGCAGATCCAACATCAGACCTGTCACTGTGCTGTGATCTGAATATTGGTCAGAGGAAAACATTGATTTCACTGGGGAACTGAACGATGCATTTGCCATACAGGCAAACCCTATGGGGCAAATTCACTAACCTGCGGAGTTGCGCTAGCGTTAATTCGTCAAGGAAAGCGAAGTTACTCTCAGCGATGCCTAATTTGCATACGGCGCCAAGTTAAAGTACAATGGACGTATATGTAGCAGCAAATACATTACACTACACAAGCCTGGGAAACCTTCATAAAATAATATAGAGTTGTTATTTGCCCTATACATGTGCCCACTGTATAGTTTAGGTGCCAGGAAATGTAGGGGGGAAGGAGGGTACCCCCAAAAAAATTTACGACCTTTTTCAGCCTATCACCCTATCACTTAGAAAAAAAATCAACTTTTTTTGAAGCAATCCCTATCTGCTCTATTGCACTTCGCCTGGTCTGAGGTGGCGAAGGCAAGTCTGGCGCAAGAGATAACGTTCAGTAAAATACGCAAGTTAATGAATTAGTGTAGTTATGTCCCTTTGCCATAGCGCAACTTCGCCTGCGTAAGGGTGCAAAGTAGCGCTAGAGTAGGTCCACTTCGCTAGCGAATTTAAGCCAGCACCCGTTAGTAAATCGGCGAAGTAACGAAATGACGTCTCGCTGGCGAATTTGCACTAGCGTTAGGCGCTTCACGCTTTAGTGAATTTGCATCTTTGTGTTATCCGTTTAGTGAACCCAAAAGATAGCTGGCTTGCTTGCCAAAAGGTTTGAGCTATCATTTTCTGATAAACCATCTATACATACACACGACTAACAGTTGTTGTTTTTTTAAACTCAGGTAGTTTATTGAAAAATAAATTTCTTTTTTTACAACAGAAGGTATAAAAGACATATCACTTTTCAGCATGTCAGTTACAGAGATCAAATAGATTATTACAAAGATGTTACGCTATACTTCAATATCCCTGCTTAAGACTTTATAGGGAAATAGCATGTATCTGGGTGGTACATATATATCAAAAAGCAAGTAATGTGAAACATCACAACATAGCAGTAACATAGCTTCCTAACCTTATTGCCCGACTATCGGGCGAGTGTGTGTAAGGGGGAATATATCCAACCAAGGGCCCCAAATTTTATGAAATTTAGTACGGACCCCCCTTTTTATATAAACCAGTTGTTCAATATTGCATATATCCAGCATGATTTGTTTCCAGCAGGCAAATGTAGGAGGGGCGATGCCTCCTGCAAGAAAAGCAACTGGTACTGATTAAGCTTAAGATCTTGCAGAATAGCCAAAATACACCTAACTATTTTAATTTGCATAACCATATCCAAAGTATCTAAGATGGATCCCCAGTATAAAGTGATCTTGTTGCAACTCCACAACATATGTAGGAAGGACCCCTTTTCTAGGGCACATCTGTTACAGAGATCAGGAGTAGCAGCATTAATGAGATGGAGTCTGGCTGGCCACTACCAGTTTAAATAGAAACCCAGAACCACAAATTAAAAAAATATGTTTATTGAAATGATAAAATACAGTAAAAGCATTGGTAAAAATATTAAACTAAATAGGTGTCCTATGTTGTCAGACTTTCCACAAGCTCAGACTTCAATGTGGCAGGTAGCGGATCTTCATCTTTCGACTGCTGGCCTACCGGCTTTTAACCGGCCATTTTGCCTACTTCACTTCTTGCGTCTTCTCCACTACTGGCTGCTTCTTCAATTTTCGCTGCTTCTTCACTTTCTTCTGCACAAACCCTGTCGTGCCTTTCTCAGCTTCCTTTGGGGCACCATTATTCTGCACAAACCCTGCCTTGCCTTCCTCAGCTTCCTTTGGTCCAACTTCTTTCTGAACACACCCTGTCGTGCCTTCCTCAGCTTCCTTTGGTGCACCATTATTCTGCACAAATCCTGCTTTGCCTTCCTCAGCTTCCTTTGGTCCAGCTTTTTTACTTTAAAAAAAAAAGGAATAAGAAGAAAATTGAGCTTTGTGTATATCAGAAGAGTAAAGAAAGAAAATACATAAATTAGTAAAGAAAGGTAGAAAGAAAGCAATACTTACCACTTGGAGCTGCACCTTTTTATCAGATATACTGTGAGTACTCCCAAAACTGCACCAATTGCGACACATGCAATAAAGACAAGTTGCATGATTGGATGGTTCCACATCCTCTTAAACTTGTCAATGTAATCATCTGTAAATAAATACAATTGTGTCAAATAAATAACCAACACATCATTATTTCAGTATTTATAACCTGGGGTAAATGGTTTTGTTTAAATGGCTCATTTTGTACAGAACTTTAACAACTACACTACATAACTAATTGAATCAGAAATACAAGTACAGGTATATATACATATGTATTTATTTATAGTGAATAATATACCACCTATTGTAAAATATAAGGATATTAGTCACTGAGAAGTTCCATGACCATATAAAGGCCAAGTGCTTTTATAGAGGTTAAAGTTTGAGTGAGTCATGTGACACAAATCACTGACTGATGACATCACTACACACAGTTTATAAGGATATCATTTAACTGTATTTAATAGTTAAAAGGAAACTTACGTGCAAGGTCTTTTGTCGCATTAACATGAGGAATAAAAGCACTTCTACTTTCATCTAAAATTAAGAAAAAAAAAAAAATAATATATATATAATTAGAAAAGGTAAATTTACTATGTAGAATTAATTCATTGTCACTAATTAAAAGGAAAATATTTTATTAAAACCCAGTTTGCATAGCTTACATTTGTTAGTCATCATTATGTGTGTATGTATTAGGAGTTTACACCTTTTTTATAGCCATTGACCTGCATTTGTGAGTGTTATTTCAGTTCTCATACAGTTCCCATAGTCCATATGCCCCTTTAAGATGGTTCTAAACAATCATTATGTGACACATCACCAGCCTTTATCTTAGTAATACAAATGTCTACTTTAAACTGGTAAACAGGGGTCAAAAGCTATGGGCCTGATCGTTTCCAGTATGCCAGTGCACAAGGCAGTAATATGAATCTCACCTGCATTGTCCTCTTTCTCATTATCCTCATCATCATCTTCAAAAATAAACTGAGCGTTCCTGAAAATTGCTTCACTATCTAAATTTGGAAAAAAAACCTCATTAATACATTTTAAAAAAAGTCAACCAATATGTATTTAATACACTGAACAAATTGAATAATTATATATACCAAAGATATATTTATATTTTAATCCTTTCACCTGTATGGGCAATTTTAGGTTTTAGTGTATGAAAAACTTATTTATACATGAATTAAAGCCATATGGTTTGACTGGTGAAGATATATGTGAGATTTTAGTTTACAATTTTATCCAAACCCTCAATCACCACCTCTATTTTATGGAGATTATGGAAACACGCAGTTAATATCTGTAATATCTAATTTACTATAAATAAGCACAATGTCAATAGTAAAATGAATTAATTTACAAATACTGAATGAGCAAAAATCAGGTCATACTGAGAAACTAAAATAGCCAATAGGAACATATGCGCCAATATAAAGTAACAGCAAAGACAAGCTACAACTAAAATAAAAAATATATTTAAGTCTTACCTGAAATGTCCTCCTCCGTAATAAAATCAATGCCAGGAGTTATGTGAGGAACACTAGTCACTGCATCTTAAAAAAAACAAAAAAAAAAAAACTTAGTTTAATCATTAGGCAATTTGACTAATAAATGTGTGTATTTAACTCAGAATTAAGGAAAGGCCATCTGCCCATAAACTCTGGTTTTAATCAAATATGCACTGGATATGCAAATATCCAGAATACACGGGACCTGGGGTTTTCCGGATAATGTCTCTTTTTTTATACCTTAAGTCTATGAGAAAATCATGTAAACCCAAAATAAACCCAATAGGTTGGTCTAATAATGATTACTTGTATCATAGTTTGGATTAAGTACAAGTCACTGTTTTATTATTACAGAAAAAAGGAAATTATTCTAAAAATCTCTACTAATTGGATAAAATGGAGTCTACGTGAGCCGGTCAAATTTTTAAGAATGATTTCCTTTTCCTCTATAATAATAAAACAGTATCTTTTACTTGATCAAAACTAAGATATAATTCATTCTTAGTGGACAATCCTATTGGCTTTATTTAATGTGATAAGAACTTTAGTAAGAAAAATGATAATCGAGTCCTAAATGTCATATAATTCTTACCATCATCATCATCATCAATATAATCATCATCCTCATCAACCTCTGGATTTGTTACAGTGACTGTTGCTTCTGAATTGGGAAAAAGGAATCTCATTAGAACCAATTTTTAATCTCTAACAAATGGTATAGAAACCTAAGATTATTTATCTTATATAATTAGTCGTGTGTGATCTAATTGATTCTCATCTCGGTTAATCAGATGTTTGTGCTAATTCGTGCCAATATGGTCATGCACATGTAGTTAAAAGAGACTAGAATAAACCATTTAGTGCAAGTAAAATTGTGATTTTTGTTATTCTTGGGATCCCTTGCACTTGCCCATAGCCTTAGTAAATGAGGACAATTACATGTTCCTGGATGCTAGTTATTTTAGAAGTAAATGGAGTTTTCACTGAACAATTTTCTTGCAGTTATTCATCCATGATATTTACTTTATGTATATTTATTTTTATCTGAAGAGACAGCAGTCTATAAACAGCAGCATATAATCTGCATGTGATATAAACCTTATCTTTATTATAAAGCTAATAAAAAATTCTGTTTTACATAATTGACTGGTACAATTTCTCATCTGTATGGCTTATGTAATGTCTAATTTTGGCCAATATGGAATCATATAATGTTTCCTTTACTTTCTAATGTTTCCACTATAACAGGGAAAGGACAAATATTCTCAAAAAATTCTATTACCCTTGTGTTATAGTCTGGCATAATATCATCTCCAAATACAATTTGTACATTGAAAACTTCAAGGGGAGAATGTAATATAAGTTGCTAACAGAAAAACTATTTGTTCGCGCAAAGTTATGCCTTTGCGCGAACAAATCTTGCTTTGTGCGAATTTAATATAGCTTTTGCAAGCGCGGAAACTGTTTAGCGACCACTTCCGACAGTGGACGGCCGGTTGCAAATTTTATAGTTTGCGCCAATGCGCAGTCAATGTTATTAAAGGGATACGGTCATGGGAAAACATTTTTTTTCAAAATGAATCAGTTAATAGTGCTGCTCCATCAGAATTCTGCACTGAAATCCATTTCTCAAAAGAGCAAACAGATTTTTTTATATTCAATTTTGAAATCTGACATGGGGCTAGACATTTTGTCAATTTCCCAGCTGCCCCAAGTCATGTGACTTGTGCTCTGATAAACTTCAATCACTCTTTACTGCTGTACTGCAAGTTGGAGTGATATCACCCCCTCCCTTTTTCCCCTCCAGCAGCCAAACAAAAGAACAATGGGAAGGTAACCAGATAACAGCTCCCTAACACAAGATAACAGCTCCCTAACACAAGATAACAGCTGCCTGGTAGATCTAAGAACAACACTCAATAGTAAAAACCCATGTCCCACTGAGACACATTCAGTTACATTGAGAAGAAAAAACAGCAGCCTGCCAGAAAGCATTTCTCTCCTAAAGTGCAGGCACAAGTCACATGACCAGGGAGAGCTGGGAAATTGACAAAATGTCTAGCACCATGTCAGATTTCAAAATTGAATATAAAAAAATCTGTTTGCTCTTTTGAGAAATGGATTTCAGTGCAGAATTCTACTGGAACAGCACTATTAACTGATTCATTTGGAACATTTTTTTTTTCCCATGACAGTATCCCTTTAAACTTCTTACTGAAAAAGTCGTTAAGTTTGCTCCAAAAGATTAGAACACCTTTAAGCACTTCTTAAGAGTGCGCAATTACAATTCGCAATGCAATAACAGTTTAAGGAACCATAGTACATTGCGAGATGTGGATTTTTAGTCTTAGCGGCGCAAAAGGTTTTGCGCTTTGTGACTTTAATTACATTCTCTTGATAAACCGCTAACGCAAACAAAATATAACTGAACGTTTTTAAATAATGATAAAGATTTAAAACAGATATTGATTGCATTATTTACAGTCATAGAATGTATTATGCAGAAACCATGAGTGCTGAACTAGCACAATGGAATTTCCCATTTTACTTTATATATACAATGTTATAATATTAAGGATCTACCTATACAACATTAAGTTGCTTTAATATACAGGTATGGGACCTGTTATCCAGAATGCTCAGGACCTGGGGCTTTTCGCATAATAGATCTTTCCGTAATTTGTTTCTTTATACCTTAAGTCTACTAGAAATTCATTTAAACATTAAATAACCCCAATAGGCTGGTTTTGCTTTCAATAAGGATTAATTATATCTTGGGATCAAGTACTAGCTACTATTTTATTATTACAGATAAAATTTAAAATCATTTTTAAAGATTTGGATTATTTGATTATAATGTAGTCTATGGGAGACTCTCCGTAATTTGGAACTTTCTGGATAACAGATCCCATACCTGTAATATAAATGAAAGAATATAACTTATAATATAAATTAAAGAAGAGAGAAATATCTTACCAGTAATAGCATCTTCCATATGTTTGACATTTTCAATTGCATCTGTTTGAGGAAAAAAAGTATCAAATAGTTAACAGTTTGTTTTCAAATATACGTAGGAACCATGAGGTATTTTAAGCTATAAATACACTACAAATTAATTGAAAAATGATTAGGAATAGTGTAGGAATGTTATTAAAAAGTTCTTACCTACGATATTGAATTGTTTAGTTGAAAATAAGAAAATTAAAAAGAAAATCATAAGAAACATTTTTGTAATCCTCTCCATGTTCATCTGAATTGTAAATGACCCAGTGTTTCAAATGTCTCCGACTACTCTTTCCTGTTCATTGTGATGTCATCTAACAGCTGAGCAAACAAACAGGTGTTTACATTATTTCATTATGATGTCATAATAGGATTACATGTCATGTGACAACAGAGCAAACAGACAGGTGTTTACATTCTTTCACTGTGATGTCACAATAGGAGTCAGGAAAAGTGTAGGGAAGATAGAAACAGAAAAATAGGCATTAACTGACTCAGTCTTCAGTGATGTTAAGTTGAATTTAACTGGCAATAACATTATCATTGAAATAATAAAACATCTTTGTGATCTTATTTTTTATTCCAAATTGGAAATTACCGTATATTTCTAATGTTTCATTATGCCCTTTCCTGTTCATTGAAATGTCATTCAGGTCAACTAGCAAATATCTGAACATTTGCACTCAAACTTTCATACATAGTTAACAATTATGACACATTCAATGTAGCACCCGACCCTAACCCACCAAATTGTTGCCATTGTTGGATCCATGTAATTTTGGGATCCCAGAGGAGGGTACTTTCCCATCCTGAGTCTCATCTAACCCGAAACTGCAATGGTTGCCCAAATGACAACCCGAAGCAGCCTGACCCGTGGTCCTAGGTCAGATCACA
Source organism: Xenopus laevis (assembly GCF_017654675.1). Lineage (NCBI taxonomy): Eukaryota > Metazoa > Chordata > Amphibia > Anura > Pipidae > Xenopus > Xenopus laevis. The sequence goes on from NC_054371.1 coordinate 202,958,551, forward strand.
TTTAGGGGGTTGTTTATTGAATTTTAGAGTAATGTGAATTTAATAATGCAATTTCATTCACAATTCGAATGTATGTTATTTATGGAAAATTCGAACATATAAAATTCAAATAGTCCCGAAAACCTTAATTCGAACTCGAGTCAAGTTTTCCTCCTAAAAAAAAAAAAAACCTAGACTTTTGCTAAGCTGATAAGAGAAAGAAGTAGCAGGGAACTGAGCTCTTACCCTGCCTACCCGATTCTACTGTCTACTTACAGCAGGGGGGTCAGGCTTTTCCAAGTAAGTGTAGCACGGCCGGGCCCCCCTTTAGACCCCAAACCCTCTGGATGCAGGACTATTGGCTCCCACTGATATCAGCCCTGAATGTGCATATTTTCACCAGAAAGCTCCGAAAACATTGAAATTAATTAATTAATTAGTTTTTTTTTTAAAGTCCGAATATATATATATATATATATATATATATATATATATATATATATATATATATATATATATATATATATATATATATCTCACGAATTTTTTGGATTTCGGGGCTTAGTAAATAACCCCCTAAAAGTTACCTATAGGTCACGTTGATTGTTTTATGCAGAGAGGTCTGCTTATGTAAGTATTTGTTACTTGAAGTTTCTAAATCTGACTGCTTTGCCAACCGGTCTCTTCTAAGCCTGTCAGAGATGCTAATGGTAACAGACTAATGCTATACAAATATGGCAGCCCCCTCAGTGGAACAAGGGGGTAAGATAGGTAACGTAAAAGCATCAGGCAAATACATTTATGGGCAAATTATAAATAGCACGCAAAGTCAATGCAATGACAGATGTAAAGATTACATTTCTGTTGTCTGTATTATTTAAAAGAGAACTAAAGATTGGTACAGGAGTAGGCTACACATGCTACAAATTTTGTTTTGGGCTTTACCACCCAAGGCCACCACAGCTCTTTAGCATGAAGATCAGTGCCTCAGATGTTTTGCTGTGTAGTTTATACTCTGGGCTGCTGTCAATTGTGTAGACATAAGTGTACATAAACATTCAACTAAAGATATATGATCCGTTATCTGGAAACCAGCTATCCAGAAAGCTTTGAATTACACAGGCCATCTAACAGAAACCATTTTAATCAAATTAACATTTCTCTCAGTAAGAAAACAGTAGTTTGTACTTAATCCCAACGAAGAATTAATCCTTACTGGAAGCAAAAGCAGCCTATTGTGTTTAATTAAAGTTTACATGATTTTAAATAAAGTACTCCTTGTTGGAAAATGAGGATATTAAAAGTAACCAGAGTTTCATGACCTGTATAAAAGCACTCTGCATTGGGGATTTCATAGCCTGACCCCACATTAGATTCTGTGATCTGTGAAGACTTCAAAGTCCAATAGTCCATAGTGTCCAAAATCGTCCAATAGGAAAAAATTGACCAAAAAATCATTTAAAACAAATACACTTTACCCCTTGTATTGCAATTAAGCCTACAAAAGAGTCCAAGTAGCTTCAACCAACATTTCCCGTTTCATTTACATGAACCCATATTTTAAATAAGTAATCAACATTATTACATGAGTAAAAATAAAACCGTAATATTTTACATAAATTTATAGCGGTGCTGCCCCGTTCTTACCAATCAGAGGTTCTGCTATTGTAGATAATCATTTCTATCTTAATTTCAGACTATAGGGCAGTCGCTTCAATTCTTGCTAAAAGGGAATAAAGAAACAGTTAAGGGTATATCATTGCAAAATCTATTCGTTATAAGAAGCATGCGACACTCCATTGGTCATTCATACCTGCTGGAGTCAGGCTATTGAGTTTCTTAATCCTTATTGCTTCTTTTTGTAACAATATTTTCCTAACATCACCACCTCTATGTAGTGATTCTACTACTTCCAACACCAACCATTTTAACAGATGCTTGATGTTTATTCATATAAAAGTGGCGTATTAAGACTGGAGTGTCCGTGTTGGTTTCTTTTTTTAAATTACGAATGTCCCCCTTATTTCTTTTATCCTTTCTTTCACTTTTCGTATGGTTTGGCCCACATATACTATGCCACACGGACACTTTTACATGTAAACTACGTGCTCTGTTTCACAGGTCATAGCTGTGTAGTTGGATATTATTGCCTTTCGTTGGGTGTTGTACTTTATCCCCTTTTATAATGGAACAACACACACAGTTTAAACATGGATATGTTCCTACAGTTGGTTTGCCCTTGAAGATTTTTTGCATTCGATTTTGTCTTGGTTCTGCTGGACACAGTATATCTCTTACTGTGTAGCCCCGATTATAACAAAACAATGGCATATCTGTAATGGTTTTACATAGTTTTGTCATTCTGTACAATTGGCCAGAATTTAACAATTTTTTCCCCCCCACTTTCTTACTGTGTGCCCCATAAGTACTAACCAAGGGGATTCTATTTGGTTCCTTTATTTTGGGTTTCTCTATTAGCAATGTATCCCTTGGGATATGTTTGACCTCCTTTGCTATAGAGACGAATCTTTCTTTCACCCTTTATCCACAAACCTTTCAATTAGATCCAGTGCAGCTTTATGCTTTTATCTATATCTGACATAGCTGTGATCTGCTTATTTGTCACACCATTTGGGTCAGTAAGAAATTTAACTATGCTGTTTTATACACAGACTTGATGCTGGCTTCAATGCCAAGAGGCCTGAGCTATCATTTAGGCTGGAACTCAATGATGAGTCTTGAGATCAGACACAAGAGGAAACCGATGCAATGAAAATAAGGTAATAGAAGGTCAGACCTTGTTACTGCATGCATCCGACTGTCAGATGCAAAAGCTGCGTCTTCAGACAGTCGGATGCACACAGTGCCAAGGTCTGACATTTCTATTACCTCTTACCCGCTCATTGCATCAGATCTCAAGAAGACAGTAGTTCCATCTTTAGGGGCATATTTATCAAGTTGATTTTTTTTTTTTATTACCTTGAATGAACTTAACCGTATCCCAAAAAATCTTCAAATGTCTCAGGGGGCATTGACCTAGAGAGGTTTGAGGTGGCAAATTCTAATCTGAGCCATTTCCAGGTTGAGTTAGAATAAAATCATGAGTATTTGAGTTAAGAAAATCTAACTCGAAAAAGGAGTAGACAAAACCCCCCCCCCCCCCATTTGGATTTTAATCTGCCCCTTTAAAGTCTACACACAGGAGTGTTTCTATAAGCCAAACAGACCCAATTAAAACAAAATAATCTTTATTAAAATTATAAAATAACAGTATAAGAGCATTGGTTAAAACATTCAATTTAATTTCAATAAGAGTTCTATGATGCAGCTTTCGCCAGGTTTTCCACAAGCTCAGACTTCAGATGTGGCAGGCAGCTAATCTTCATCTGTCGACTGCTGGTATATTTGGTTTTGACAGACTGTAAAAGTATGGAGTTAATCAGTTAAAGATTTGTCATTACCTACACATTACTGTACAGGTATGGGATTACCTAGTGCTTCAGATAAGGGTCGTTACACCCAAATCTGCCAAGACATTAAAAATATGCTCAATACGATGGTTTTTTGCAGCCAATGCATGCAGTTTAGTTACCATTAAGTACAATAAAAAAAAATTTAAAGTGCAACTCAGTGGGAGTTGCTTTAATTTATGAATTTTCATGGATTACAGGTTTCCAGATGAGGGATCCCATACCTGTAGCAAATCAATATCATTATAATCTTACCAGGAACTTTGTATGGCCTCCATTGACCTTTACAATATTCTTTGCGATTTGCTGCATGACTGGCATAAGGGAGCTTTCTTTATATGCCATGTAGTGCTCAAGAGTAGGAGTCTTAAAAAAAAAAAAAAAAACAACTTTAATCAGTCATTGCCATGGACTAGCCATCAGAGCTACTTTTACCAGAACAGCAAAAGGGTAAACATTTAGATGGTGGGGGACAAATGATGGTAATCTCTAGGCATTGGTGAGAAATTAAGCTGCAGTTACAGAACAGAGTCTTCTGTATGGATTCCTGTGTAGAGTCTTATATTGTATGCTTTTGCTAAAAAAAAAAAATAAAATGAATGCTGCTAGTACAAAACAAGACAGATTAATAATGAAGACTGGAGTGTAGCAGATTAGTATCCACTAACAGACATTTGCCAAAAAATAAATTGCAGTGCATCACAATAACTTTTCTAACACTATAAAATCCCCTTTACATTTCTAAAGGCAGTGCTTAGACATCATTTACAGCTATAAACATTTTGAGCATTGCTTACCCATTCTCCACTATTCAGAATCTTCATTGCCAGACAGAAAGCTGCGGCCGCCAACTGTGATGGAGGTACATGTACCATGTCATAGTCTGTCATAACCAGCTCTATTAGGTATTTAGCCAGTGTGTGATGTACCGAGTCAACCTTCAGAAGTTAATATAAAAAAAAAAAGTTGCAGATTAGGCATCTCGTTTAAAGCAAGTTGGCAGCTAAAATGTCAAAGACACTCATGCAACCACCCAACTATGTTCACTTCGGATAAGAAATCAATCTCACCTCCCCAATTTTAGATGCTCTTCTCAAGAAATGCAGTGGCAGGGGTCTCCCAACTTCAAATTTGAGAACTCTAAGGATTTGCATTTCCATGTTTCTGATTTGGGACTTTGTGTAAGTGTGGTCTGTGACAAAGGCAAAGTCACCGATTGATGGACAATAGATTTCTTCATATTTGCATGCAACAAACATGGCACTCACTCCAGCCAGCTGCAACAGTTTCTTGGGTACAGAGTTTTCCTATAAGATACACAAGTTTAAAGGCCAGGTGGTTTTTCTAGTCGGCATACATATTGGTAACTTTTTTTTTACCTGCAGAAAACGATCCAGAATAGATACAGTCATAGACATTGTCTCCTGCAGCAGTTTAAACCTCAGATGGACTTGCACAAGCCAGTCTACCAATATGGCCCTCATGTTTCCATTGATCTCTTGCCCATCTAGATAGTGTGGCCTGATTGCTTGTTGAGCCTGGTAAACATTTTAACATAATTAATAACACACTTATATTACTGAATACATATAGATCCAAAAGACATGCAACCAGTATGGAAAACAAAAAAAGGCCTTTGGAGGACCACATCTAGCCCCTGGGCCTCCAGTTAGGACAGCACAATACACCTGTCTGCATTAATAAAGTGAGCACCCTACAGCAACCAGATAGTCAACACATTTTCACCCAATTGCAGAGGGCAACTACAGCTGGATAGACTATTGGACATAATTCTTCAAAGATACAGAATGATTTGTATTTGGTCTTTATCACAAGTCACAACTAGACATTTGTCTGAACTGAGAGGGCACAGACTAGCAGGCATTTTGACCCCATGGTCCATTACATAAGCCCTGGTTGTGCTAGAGCAGTGGTCCCCAACCAGTGGCTCTTGAGCAATATGTTGCGTAAAAAACAAAATCCAAAATAAGTGTTGGGAGACTCCTGTGCTAGAGAGATAAAGTTGATGCCAGAATATAAGTGATAAAAAGATAAACTGTAGAGTTGTCTAGACTACATCTGACTTCAAAGATACAAATACAGGTATGGGACCTGTTATCCAGAATGCTTGGGACCTGGGGTTTTCCGGATAATGGATCTTTCCGTATTTCGGGTCTTCATGCCTTAAGTCTACTAGAAATTCATTTAAACATTAAATAAACCCAATAGGCTGGTTTTGCTTCCAATAAGCATTAATTATAGCTTAGTTGGGATCAAGTACAAGCTACTGTTTTATTATTACAGAGAAAAAGGAAATCATTTTTAAAAATTTGGATTATTTGGATAAAATGGAGTCTATGGTAGACAGCCATTCCGTAATTTGGAGATTTCTGGATATCGGGTTTCCGGATAAGGGATCCTATACAATAAAATCAAGGTCTACCTCCAAGTTTCTAAGGTAACAGTAAATGTCTTTCACATAATCACTGCACAGCATTGGGTTGTTGGAATCTTCTGCATCAACATCTTTCACTGGAATCAGGGCACTGGAGAAAGCTGGAGGTATCTCTTCTGTCACACACAAAGAGGTCTCCATGGGGCTAGGGGAATGAGGTGCTAGCTACAGATACATAACAGAAGGTTACATGTTTAGAATACACAATTGCTGGCAAGATAAAAAAAAAAATAAAAAAAAAATCCAGGGCCCATTACTGAAATACAGATTTTAGGACTAACTAAACTAGAGGCCCACATGGGCTGCAACATGCATATGGCACCAATAGCTGCATAAAATACACACCACCTCCGCTTCCTTAAGTACATTCTCTTCTAGTGCAACAAGTTTCTCAGATTTTTGTACAGCGGGCTTCCGAAGAGCTTTTGTTGCCTAAGGAAGAGATAAAATTAACCAGGGGGAGAGAAAAAACCTGCACATGCAAAACCCGACATTCCATACAATAAAGCATTACCTTCTTTAGTGGAACTTTTGACTTTATTTGGTTTCCAATATCACCCAGTGCATTTCTAGGCCTCAATACAGGCTTGGACACCGCAGCTTTCTTTCCAGCCATGCCTGATGCCACATTTTCCACATTGAGCCGCATACTCTGCACAGAAGAGAATTGAGCAATGCTTTATACAAACTAGTTACTAGTTGTTTACACAGACTCAGGGCTTTCAAAGGAAGTATGTAATAAAGCGGAGGTCTAAACCAGTTTAGAAGCCAACAACAAGTATGCTTCATTTTATGAAGGTTGTGTGATCACATCTATATACAGATTTGTTAATACTTACTATTCAAAGGGGGGGCACTACACCCAACAAGTTCTAGCATCGGGATTCCCACCCAGTTTTATATTGCCCTAAAGCCTACCCTGGTGTTGTAGCCCTTTGCAAACACATGTTACTAGTCTTTAGTGCACTGGAATAACCAACAATAAACATCAATATTTGACCAAGCATGGGCAAACTTAGTCAGGAGTAGGCCACTCCGATGCAATGTTACCCTGCAGGGTGCTTTGGACCAAGAGTGGTTCCCTGTGTGGGTTGTCAAACCACACTCTAAGCAGAATTTTGAACAAGGTACTAGTCTGATGCTAATGCAGTTCAAGCAGTTTAGGCACAGGGGGTTTCACAGAAGGTATGTTTAAGGGTGAAGACAGAGCTCCTATTAGCAGCTACTTGTCATGGTTACAAATATTGGCAATGCTGATAGTTTACAGTTAGTGTCTCTAAAGTGTTTTAGCAGAGGCATTTCTCAGCATGGTCTACAGCAGGGTATTTTCTGGAATATTGTAGCAGTGACAAGTAGCAGTTACTAGTAGCCTAGTCTTCATCCTAAGGGCTCTTACAGACGAGCGTTTTTACCTGCGCTCCCCTGCGTTCCGTTTTTCTGCATTCAGCCGCAGGGGAGCGCAGGGATAGACGGATTGCATTTTTTCCCAGTGGGGCTGTACTCACAGGTGCCAAACGCAGGAAAAATGCAGCATGTTGCATCGCAACCTGCGTTCAGCGCCTACGTGAGTACAGCCCCACTGGAAAAAATGTAATGAGTCTATTCCTGCGCTCCCCTACGGTTGAACACAGAAAAACAGAAGGCAGGGGAGCGCAGGTAAAAACGCTAGTCTGTAAGAGCCCTAAAACTGCAGCTTTAAGTCAGTTTCTGACCAAATCAGTGTACAGATTTGATAATAAAGTTGATTACAGGGCTTAGAGCTTCCCCAAAAACTGATACACAAGACTAAGCCTAATAAGATTCTCAGTTACCAGACAACTATCCCTCAGTGTTACCAACTGAACATATTTTAGTTAGAAACATTGCCAGCCATATTGGTGCTACACAGAAAGCCTGATCTTCAGCTAGTTTTCATACACTGTAGAATACCAAAACTAGGAACTTTTTTATCCCCACAAATAAAAAATGGAATAAGACCTGCCAAACACATTAGTGAAACAGCCCATTAGTGCTCCAGTTGAACAAAGAAAGATTGTAAACTGCTTGCTTGAATTAGCCAAACAATAAGAGGTAAGCATTACTTTCTGTACCTAAAACACTGCCTGTGCCAGTTGGCCTGGGAATTTATACCGGTATAGATATATATATATATATATAGAAAAAAGACACCACCCAAATAATCTTACCCTGGTCATTATCAGAGCCATTTTAAAGCGTACCACAACCACTCCTGACTTGCTCAAACTGCAGTAAAACTCCTTTGCTTAGAAAAGTCTCAGCCTCTCCTTTTTATTGTCTCCAAACATCACATCAGCTGATTTAATGTGTTGTTAAATTAGCAATTAACTACTATGCTCCCCTGTAATTACAGGGATGTGTAATTAGCCTAAAGCAATTTATCTTTCTGAATGTAATATTAACTCCACCAACATGAAGTTAACGCCAAAAACCTGGCCCTCCAAATTCTGTACAAATTCAGTGTATGAAACTGCTGGCGGAACAGCTCAAGTCTTTTGTAAATCTGACTTACTTTTAATTCCAGTAGTATTTGTTACTACGGTTTAAGCTTACTCCACTTTTGTGAATTGTTACCCCCCTCCCCAATAACTTATGCCAGTGTTGTGTTCTTAAATATTATTTTCCATCAGAAAATGAAAAATAGCTGAAGCTGCAATTTAATGCAAATAAATGCAAATAGCAGCCATTAGTGTTTCCTTAAAGGGCACATTCACGAACAAAGTGTAACTTAACATGCAGTCTCTGTTTCCCCCCCACACACACACATTGCAGTGGGGCGATTGCATCTAGCTTGACAAAACTGAACTAATTGTCCAGTACGTACGTACGTACGTGTGTGTGTGTGTATATATATATATTACAGTGGAACCCTACTTTTTAAGTACCAGGTTATTGAGTTTTCCAGCATATGACATCATTTCTTTGTGATCTGGCGCAGGTAAGCCTCTTTCTTTCTTTCCCTGATTTTATTTTTTTTCCTAGGCTTTTACATTGGACATTTAGGGCTCTTACACATGAGCGTTTTTACCCTTGCTCCCCTGCGTTCCGTTTTTCGGCATTCAGCCGCAGGGGAGCGCAGGAATAGACGCATTTCATTATTTCAAATGGGGCTGTACTCACACAGGCGCATGTAGGCGCCGAACGCAGGTTGAGGCGCAACATGCAGCATTTTTCCTGCGTTCGGCGCCTACACGCGCCTGTGTGAGTACAGCCTCATTTGAAATTATGAAATGCGTCTATTCCTGCGCTCCCCTGCGGCTGAACGCCGAAAAACGGAACGCAGGGGAGCGCAGGTAAAAACGCTCATGTGTAAGAGCCCTTAGAGGGAATTCACAGAGGTGTTAAAGGTGTGGTTCAACTTTAAGGTAACGTTTAGTATGTTCTAGAATGCAACTTTTCAATTGGTCTTCATTTTTTCTAGTTTTTTATTTGCCTTCTTCCTCTAAAGCTTACCAGTTTTCAGATAAGGGTCGCTGACCCCATCTAAAAAATGTAATGTTATATAAGGCTACAAATGTATTGTTATTTTTGCAAGAATAGCACCCTGTTGAGTTATGAACCAGCAATACACATTTGCATATTGAACAAATTGGGCACTCACTTATTATGTGCCTATGTTATGTGTCCCAACATCACTTAGTCACTGTACAGGGGGTAACAGCACTCAATAGGATGCTATTCTTGCAAAAATGCCATTTTTTTTTTTTTTTTGGCATTAATTTGTCATTCTCCTGTTCACCAAAAACTTGATATACAGTGGGCCAAGGGATCCGGCCCAGCACGTGGGTGCTTTAAGTCTCTATTACACAGTTGTGTTTTTTTTTACATGTGAAAAATGCATATATTTATTTTATTTATATGGAATATTAAAGAAGTAAATTGCTTATAATAAGACCTGCAACACAACCTGTAGTACAGCCGTCCTGCCAACCTGCAGTCATACCCACATCCACAAGTCCTACACACAACCTGCAGGTTATCCCTTTTTTGAGGATAATCCATTGCAGAAAGTGACGCTAGTTTGGAGGCGAAACAGAGTGCTTAAATTGATGTGATTCCCAAAAGTATGTGTGTCTATACATGTCCCTAGCAACCTGCTGTGAGCGGCAATGCACCCATTCAGTATGCTGATGGATTGAGTGTAACGTCACAGATGGGTGCTAAGGAACCCTGGACCTGACAGTAATTCCTCTAGTGCAACTTGTTGCTTTCCAACCCCTTGGATGTTGCTTCCAGTGAGTGGCCTCAAAGCAGATGCTTATTTTTCAATTCCTGGCTTGGAGGCAAGCTATGGTTGCATAAAGACCGGATTTATGGCCAAACAATCCACATAGGACTACCAAATAGCCAATCATATCCTTTATTTGACACCCTCCCCCAGGACATTTTTCGTGCTTGTGCTGCTTCCAATTCTTTTTATATTTGAATGTCGCTCATGGGTAAAAAATGTTGGGGACCCCTGCTCTAGTGGGTTGCCTCCAGAGCGGCCATCAGGGGGGAGAGTTGTAGGGGGCCCCGAGGGTAAGGGGGGCCCTGCCTAATCACACTTTCTTAATTAGCCAGGGCCCCCCTGCTTTCTGAGAGCTGCTGAATTCGGGAGGGCAGGGCGGGAGCACAAGGAGAGGTATCTTCTGTCCATTATTTCCCCTTATTGGTCACTGAGGTTAAGTCCCGGTTGAGCTGCTCAGGGATTGGATAGCTGAGGTTTGATCTTCTCCTCCAGCTCATCCAATCACCATGCAGCTTTACCAGGACTTTAAATTCTGTGACCAATAAGGGAAGAAAATGCTGTCACTGGAAGAAGATGCAGCCACCTGTGCTCCCCTCCTCCCTTCTGTATTTGGCAGCTCACTGACAGCAGATGGGCCACACTAATGAAGTAAGTGCAACATGGCAGGGCCCCCCCTAAAGGTAACCCTTTGTGGTCCCTGTTGTGTGGTGGGGCCCTGGGCACCATATTTTTTTTAAACTTCTGGGGGTACAAGTTTTTTTACATGGACATTTAAGGGGGGCCCCTGGCCACGCATTTTCTTATAACGTGGGGGGGGGGCTGGCCACCAATTTTTTTTCCCCATGGGTCCTAGCAACCAATATTTTTTTAATGGGGGCCCTGACCACAAACGTTTTTTTTAATGGGGGGGGGGCCCTGACCACAAATGTTTTTTTCAATGGGGTGGCCCTGAACACCAATATTTTTTTATTAACATGTGGGAACCATAGCCACCAATGTTTTTTTTTTTTTTAGTGTGTGGTGGGGGGTGGACCTGTGGGGTGAGGAGGGCGGACCTGTAGGTGGGGCTTGTGGTGGGCGCAGCCCAGGGGGCCCAGGAAATTTTTTCGTATGGGGCCCTGCCATTTCTGATGGCGGCCCTGGTTGCCTCCCTGGACCTTTACCCATATTCAACATTTGGCTCACTAAACACACCTTTAATGTTCTTACTTACAGATTGGTACATGCATTTAATGTAATCATATTACTATAAATTACATCTGTGCGTGTCCAGGATCTGTTATCTGGAATCCCGTTATCAAGAAAGCTCCAAATTACGAACAGTCTGTCTCCCATAGACTCCATTTTATGCAAATAATACATATTTTTAAAAATTATTTATTCTCTGTAATAATAAACAGTATCTTGTACTTGATCCAAACTAAGATATAATGGAATAATAATAATGGAACAAAACTTAATTTTTACCTCACCGGCTGGCTGCAGGAGTGCGTGTACATTCTTTGATATAATTCAGGCATGTCCAAAGTCAGGCCCGGGGGCCAATTGCGGCCCGTTTTCAAATTTACACTGGCACTCAGACTCCATCATGCAATTAATAATAATGTGGCCTGCCAGCACAGTGCGATCAGGCTACGCGATTCCTTGTTTAAATGAGTTAAATGATGTTAATGGGTCAAAGAATGTCTGGCTGAATGGTCAGGCCCCACACACATTCTCACACAAATCTGGCCCTCGTTGCAAAGAGTTTGGACACCCCTGATATAATTAATTCTTACTGGAAGCAAAACCATCCTATTGGGTTTATTTAATATTTATATGATTTTCTGATAGACTCGGTATGATCCAAATTATGGAAAGATCTGTTATCTGGAAAACCCCAGGTCCAGAGCATTCTGGATAACAGGTCCCGTACCTATCCTTATACTGTATTTGCAATTTAACCCCTATTCTGTATATAAGTCCCATATTCACACCTCTTTTGAGAAAACAGTTTCAGACAACAAATCAGAATAAGCTTTCATTACTTTTACTACAGCGTTTGATTTTACAGTTTTGTGACTTGCTCCTCTCATGAACATACACAGCATTTTTATAGAGCTGCAAATTTAATTTCACACTCCAGAAATTGGCCAAAGACCTTACTCACTGGGTTACTACCAGGGGCACTTTTGCTAGAACTCACAGACAGCTCCAAACACTTGCACATTTACTCTGTCCTCTATGCCTACTAAAAAGTCTGTGTAGCAAGATAGCAGGCAGAGCCTTTACAGGTTCCTGTAGCACCTTGCCGTCCATGTACTAATTTGTCTAAAACTTTATCACCTATAACTGTTGAAAATGTTTTTTATAACAGAATTACCACAGCTCCCATGTACAACTTAAGTGCAATGTGACAAATGTGTTTTTCGCTAACTGCCCTTATTTACGCAAACGTAACAGATCATTTTAATGATAAACCTTGTAATTTGCACGTTTTTATTATAAATCTTGCAGATTTTTTTAGCACCATCTCAAATGACTCCAGTAATAAATAGTTTACATAAAATAGTAATTACTAGCAATTTATGAGTGTATTAATAAATGTAATTATGGTCAGTGGACTAATTTCAGTATCAGTTATTTTCACATATTATTATTATTATTATTAACATGTATTTATAAAGTGCCAATATGTTCTACAGCTCTGTAATAATTATCAATGATTTCATATATTTTGGTTGTATTAAAAACCTGACATCACATCACACCCTCTAAAATTTCTGGTGTCATTTTTTTACATAATTACACTCTACGGGTGGCAATAGAAATTGACGATACTTGTGGCTCTACTCTCTAATAAACCTTGCAAAATTGCTTACATATAGCGTGGATGCCATACAGCCATGGGATTTTCTTATCTGGAAACCTGTTATCCAGAAAGCTCCAAACTACATTCACCATAGATTCCATTATAAGCAAATACTTTAAAGAGATACGGACACCAGAAATAAAACTCTTTTTTTTTTACATCTATCATAATATTGGCCTTGAAAGCAACTTATAACTTTGCCATAAAGTATTTGCACAATGCATTTACATTACCTGTCTAATGCCCCATGTTCCTGCATTAGGCCAGAGGAACTTGCACAGACCATCAGAACACTCCCTACAATAGTTCACTTAAACAGGCTGTTATTGTCACAATAGCATTTGGATGTGGGTCCTGCCACCATCTTTTATTGAGGAAAAAGGTATAACATTTTATGTGTAATACCATGAGTTCTGGAACACCTGTATAACTGCTAGTCTAGTGTAATACTCTACTGTTGAGGATGTTCAGCCTGAAAAGCACAATCCTGGTGCTGTGTTAAAGTGGAGACTGCAGTAGGGGCAGTTTTGTGCCCTTTTCTTCTGGCTGAACTACAAACAGCATTGAAAATACCCCATAGGCTATCTGCCTTAGTGCCCTGAGCAGCACAAATCACTTTTTTATTTGAAGACCACAAAATAACAGTGAACCGGGTTTACTAACATAGGTGCTACATTGCAATAGGGAAGTTAATAATAATAATAAGCAATTATTTTTGCTATTATTATCAACACTTACAAAAGGCCTACAAATTATACGTTGCTATACAATAAGTGGGTGTATACATTATACATACATCAGACTATTGTATATTAGAAAAATAAACATCCGCCAGTACCATTTTAGCTCATTTATTTTTAAATTCTCTGCTTTGTGAAATATAATTGGTATTGTATAGGTTATTAGCTGCAGCCCCATAAATGTGTTTAAATATCTAATCTCGGTGGCAAACATTGCTCCCATGCTGTACTTCAACTCCCTGCGTCCTACTCTGGCTGAAACATTTCAGAAGGTGCAGTTGGAACCAGCTGTATATTTTGGGACTGAAGCTCAGGGTTGCCAGGTTGGCTGGGCTACTAATTTAAAGCCCAGGCGGGTTTTGAAAGTACAAACTAGCCAAGGTATGGATTTGGGCTACTTTTTGGGCCTTTGGCTGGTTTTTACTTTGGAAACCTGCCAAAGTTTCTAGCCCTAATGTGCCAAACCTGCGTCTTCCAGTGCATGTTGGGTAATGTAGTTTTTAACAATTTGCAGCCAAATTAATGTATGACTACAATGCCAGCATGCAATGGGACTAATGTGTAGAAGTCGAGAGATTTCGGGCTCTGTACCCCATTCTCCTGACACTCATTCTTGCGTTTTTCGATGACTTTCCTCGATTTCAGACAATTTTGGGGCACAAATCTGCTGGCCGCCAAAATGTCTAGAGGTTGACTTGTTTTACCAATATTTAAATTGTATCTGTATTAGGGTCACATGGGGCCCCTATACCTCCTCTGTAGTTACGCCACTGGTGAAGGGAGCAAATCTTTCCCATATTGCTTCATGGCAAAATGTGCAAATAAGTGAAAAATTGAAAAAGGCCTATTTTCACATCTATTCTTTTATTATTAATACTTTTTTTTCACTGCACACTTCTGGTTTTAAAAATTAGACCTGGCAACCCTGCTACAGTTGTAAATGAATCCTGGTAGTGGGCACAATACCCATCATTGTTACATGCTGCTGCAGAACCCCTTTACCACAGTTCCCTTTGCCCCAGTTCCCATCCTGCCTTGCTCTACAGCAGTTATTGACACAGACTCGTTCATTCGAAGCTCATTTGCACATCACCCAAAATGGCTGCGTCATATCACTTTTACAGCAACATTATTGTAATAACGTGCCACTCATTGCACAGCTTAGAGATAAAATGGGTGAGGAGGAATCACACGCAGCACAATACAGGGCAAAAGAAATAAAGTTCTTCGAGTCTCCAGCCATACAGGGAAATGTAGCGAACCCGCACAGGATTAAAATATGTTTAGGCGGCAGAATCCATTCCACTGCTACAGGTTCACCCTGAAGGATGCGGCTTTAACACCCTTCACCCCCCACTCCCAAAATACATATGTCATATGGGTGTATTAGACTCGATAAATTGGCTGAAAGCGTTGCACTTGTTGATCCTGTGGGAGCATTTGTCCATTAAAAGCACAGCACTCTCCTTCCCACAACCCTACTGAGGGCACCACACGAATGGCACAAGATGGCGCTAAGCGCAATTACCTGGCACCAGAAAAGGGGATCAGCGTTCCCTACCTGTGGAGTCGACATAAAGCAGCCTGTGAGGAAAACAAGAATACCCTCAGACAACATTGGACGGCAAATCCCCATCGCAAATATAAAACAGTGTGCAAACCAGCGCTATCCTGCTTATGTTCAGTAAAAAAGTTACAATGTATATCTGCCAAGCCCCAGCTGCCATCTCATGGCTTCCGTCACCAGGGAACCATTTTTAACCCTTGAGTGAATTCTCTCATAGATGGGGAATAAAGGATGAAAACACCTGTACTCATGGCTGTATTCTACATTGTGTTGCAAGGTAAGGTGACCTTGTGGGTATGTTGCAATACTAGAGTGCTCTGCACTCAACCCATTATCAATATATTTAAGACAGAGACATTTATTTTGTGGTCAAAGCCTCGTTGCACCCCCGCCTAATGGTTTTAAAAATTAGTGGTGAGCACAACTTTTCGTTATTTGTTATAGTTATACAGGACCAGCTCCATGTTGTAGCTCCCATCCTTCCCAAATATAGTCAGGTGATCCCACTGGTGTCTAATAAAAGGGCAGCCAAGTTTGGGAGTTTTACTTTGAAAGCAGCGAGTAAGTTGCAGGTAAAACTAAGTCCCTTTGTAAAATGTATAATGAAGCAATAGAATTCTTAATGAATCAGATGAAAATTGAGCGTAGGACTGGCCAGATATGCGATGACTTTGACGTATTTGCAGGGGTACTCCACCAATGAGGCGAGCTGACCCACTCGCCTCATGCAGCAGCGCCCACCTGGTTACCAGGGGCAGCAAAAATGCGTCATGCAGCGCCTCGACCCCCTCCTGTGCAGAAAATGTGAGCGCCGTGAGGAGGGGTGGGGGCGGCAACGGAAGGCCACCTCAGGCGGCATAAAGGCACGGATCGGCGCTGCGTAGTTGGCCTGCTTAAATATATTGCAATATATGGACAAACAATTCCTGTTTTGTTTAAAGGGTAAGGCATTTTTCATTAGCAGTATGTACAGTATGTCTCTGTCTTAAATATATTGATAATGGGTTGAGTGCAGAGGCCTCTTGTATTTGTCTATATGTATTTTGTGGTCACAGCCTCGTTGCACCCCCGCCTAATGGTATTAAAAATTAGTGGTGAGCACAACTTTTCCTTGTTTGTTACCATAATATTTACACCTTAATATTGTATGTGTAGCTAAATGCTGAGAGAACCTCTCAGATGGAGCAGTAAGTGCTGAGCAGCCATATAGCAATGTACAAGCTGGTGTTAAGTAGACAGGACACATGCAGAAACCTAGCAGAGCATTTTATGCTGGAGTAGCTTTAAAGTTAACTTTAAGTATGATGTAGAGATATTCTCAGTCAATTTGCCATTGCTTTTAATTTTTTATAATTGGTGGTTTTTGAGTTATTTAGCTTTTTATTCAGCAGCTCTCCAGTTTACAATTTCAGCAATCTGGTTGCTAGGGTCCAAATTACCCTAGCAACCACAGAGAGGGTCTGAATAAAAAGAGGAGTAATAGGAAGCGGCAATAACAATAAATGTGTAGCCTTGCAGAGCATTTGTTTTTAGATGGAGGTCAGTGACCCCCCATTTGAAAGCTGGAGACAGTCAGAAGAAGGCGGCAAATCATTCAAAAACTATATATATTGGTCATTCTACAACATACTAAAAGGTAACTTAAAGGCGAACCACCCCTTTAAGCAAATTCTACATCTCATTGGGCAGTCTCTCATTGTGGGTGCACCAATAACCACCCAGTGTAGATATTAATCCTGGCAATCCTTACCTGGGTTTTTATTTGAAGACACCCTAATATATCAGTCGGAGAAGTGATCATTTTGGACGTAACACAGTGCTGCAGTGTCCCATGTCCGAAGCCAATATCTGCAGGTAAATGGGCACCTTAAAGAGGTGGTTCACCTTTGAATTAACGTTTAGTATGATGTAGAGAGTGATATTCTGTGACAATTTGCAATTGGTTTTCAAGAGACTGGAATATGAATAGGGGAGGGCCTGAATAGAAAGATAAGTAATAAAAAGTAGCAATAAATGTGTAGCTTTACACATTGGGGTCAGTGACCCCCATTGGAAAGCTGGAAAAAGTCAGAAGAAAAAGAGAAATAATTAAAAAATGATTAAAAACAAATAATGAAGGCCACTTGAAAAGTTGCTTAGAATTAGCCATTCTAACAAATAACTACTGTAACCTGTTTTTCACGGATAGTTCTGCTTTTGTCAGTAATCGATGCTTGAAATTCCAAAACCTTGCCTGCATTGCTAACCTGACTGTCCCTCCTCAACCTGTCAGAGTTTCTAATGCTAACAGACTAATGCTGCACATTAGAAATAATATCCATACATTTGTTAAAAAAATAATAGTAAAACAAAAAAAAACCTTCCTCTTATTTTTTTTTTTAATTAAAGGGGTTGTTCACTTTGGAGCTAACTTTTAGTATGGATTTAGAGAGAGATTGTAGTTTTTGCGGTATTTAACTTTTTATTCAGCAGCTCTCCAGTTCCAGCAGTCTGGTTGTTAGGGTCCAAATTACCCTAGCAACCATGTATTGATATGAATAAGAGACTAAAATATGAATAGGAGGCCTAAATAGAAAGATTAGTAATTAAAAGGATCATTAACAAGTAGGGATGCACCGAATCCACTATTTTGGATTCGGCCGAATACCGAACCGAATTTGCATATGCAAATTAGGAATGGGAAGGGGGACATTTTTTTACTTCCTTGTTTTGTGACAAAAAACATTTAAACTACCTGAAAACTCGAATTGAATTAGATTCAAATTCGATCATACTCAATTCGAGTTTTTTCTCCGAAAAAAACTGGAATGTCAGGAAGGCTGCAAATATCTCCGAATTGATCCCTGGAATTTCCCATTGACTTATACATGAATTTGGCAGGTTTTAGGCAGTGAATAGTCGAATTCGAATTATTAAAGAGCCAGAGTATGATAAATTTTGTAAATCAAATTAGAATTTTTTAAAAAAAATCTAATCGAGTTTGGATAATTCCCTAGTCGAATTTGACAGTTTTGACCATAAAAGAAATAGAATTTTTTCAATTTGACCCTAATTAATCTGCCCCCAAATGTTTAGCTTTAGAGAGCATTTGCATTTAGATGGGGTCAGTGACCCCTATTTGAAAGCTGGCAAAAGTCAGAAGGCAGCAAATAATTAAAAAACAATAAAAAAAAGACAACAATGAAGACCAACTGAAAAGGTGCTTAGAATTGGCATTTTATAACATACTAAAAAGTGAACTTAAAGGTGAACCGCCCCTTTAAATCACAGCCAAATGGGAAATATATGTAACAAATACAGTAGCTGCATATTGTGTGTTTGATGGAGAGGAGTCCATAATGAACACCAACGTGCCATCAGCCTACAGTGAGAGAAAACAGCATCATAGCAAGATATATTGAGGCATAAATCAAGCACCCAAGACTTCATGGTTTATTTAAAATACTTTATGAATGGAGTTTCCTTTGTTTATTAAGAAGTCAACCCATGATCTTTTAGTACCCACTATGTAAACAGAACTCTGTAGGAATGGTGAAACCAACCAACTCTTCTAGGAGTGGCCACACAAGATTTATTATACAAAGACAAAACAGTATTGAAGCCCACGTCTCTCAATCCCAGTAATTCAAAATAAAGAGCCGTCCTTACCAGAATACATACATATATATATATATATATATATATATATATATATATATATATATATATATATATATATATTAAAAAGACAGAATAACTGTGACTTATAAAATCCAAATCTATAGAAAGTCTGATATCTGTACAATTATGTACAAGTCTGTGTGTTTATATTCCCTGGACAAAAGGCGGATGAATACTGTTGGATGATTTCGGTCACATGATATAAGTCCCATCCTTGTAGTATGTGATAGTGTCCATCTGTTTGGTCATGACAAGGACATCTTGGAATGCGGTACTAAGGCCAGACATATGCTGGAAGTAAGCTTCTTTCTCCACTTGTACAGTGAGGTTATTGACTCCGGCATCCTTTAGAATGGACGTTACCTGTTGTTCAAACAGACAGAGCTGAGTTCACTGCAGAAAGTCATTTATATTATAGAATTCAGTTTTTATATACACCACTTATGGTCAACTGGGTTTCCCAGCAGATCTACTTTTAGGCAAACTAGGGCTCTTTTATAAAGACTGGGCATATTTGCATATGGGCAGTAACCCATGGCAACCAATCAGTGACTGGCTTTTTTTGCAGCCAGCTGCAGGCTGAACAATGGAAGCAAAATGTGATTGGTTGCCAGGTGCAATTTTGCCCATTGTTTACAAATGAGCCACACTGAGAGTTTCTGGTATCAATTTATGTTGAGTAGTGCCCAAAACTGCCCACTGCAGCTTCCCAATTTCATTTGTACCCCCTTGTCCTCCAGTTTCTGAGGGTACAGGTATGGGACCAGTTATTCAGAAAGGTCCCAATTACAGAAAGGTTGTCTTCCATAGACTCCCATTTTATCCAAATAGTCCAGATTTTTAAAAAGGATTTCCTTTTTCTCTGTAATAATAAAACAGAGTGTGTCCTATTGGTAATCCAGTTGTAATATACAGGTATGGGATCCATTATCCAGAAAGCCCCGAATTAAGGAAAGTCCGTCTCCCATTTTATCCAGATAATCCAGATTTTTTAAAATTATTTCCTTTTTCTCTGTAATAATAAAACAGTATCTTGTACTTAATCGAATCTAAGATATAATTAATCCTTATTGGATGCAAAACCAGCCGACTGGGTTTATTTAATATTTACATGATTTTCTAGTAGATTAAGGTATTAAGATCTAAATTATGGAAAGATCTGTTTTATGGAAAAACCCCGGTTCCCGGGCATTCTGGATAACAGGTCCCTTACCTGTATTACAATGTCATTGCACCTTCATGTCTCACTTAAATATTACTCATTCCTTTAGTCATCCATGTCTTCCTCATACGTAGTCTCCTCTTCCTGATCTTCCCTAGAATGCCTCTCGCTCCTACACTCTCATTTCCCTCTGTCTCTAAACTTTCTGTAACATTTGTTATTTAATACTAGCATATTAGGATGCCAATGATTTCCCCTCTGGTGGCAGTGTTTTCCTGCCCTGCAACAAACCCAGAGGCTTGTCGTGAGATCCTGATGACAAATAATCCTGAAGACAAAAATAGGTATTTCCATGTTTTCCATGAATAGAATATTTCCCCACAAGGCCAATCGCTGGTGATTTTTTTTTTTTTTGCTATAACCCATAAACCAAGAGATTAAAAAAAACATCTCTATAGCCTCTGTGAGCCTGCATTCATTAATAGATTACATCTGGTATAGAAAAGATACAAATCCCTACTATAGGTAAAATGTACTCTTTACTGCCCCAGAATTACTTTAGGTCATATACATTAAGTAAAGAGAGAGTGGGCCTTTAACAGTGGGCACAGTGTTAGGCAAAATAACATGAACAGACATACATAGGTGTGAAAATACATACAGTGCCTAGTGTCAATACTCCTGCTGAACCTATAATAACTTAGTTAAGGTGTGAAGTACAAGGCTTCCTTGCTGAACACTCTCTAAATTGAACATGTTCAACGTCCAGAGTTACTACTTGCATGTTTTACCTTTCTTAGTTAATAAGGCCCAGTACATTTCACTCAAATAATTAAGATATTAGCGAAGTTTCATTCAAATTACTGTTAAGGTGGCCATAGATGCACAGATTATATCATACTAAACTAATTTTGAACTTTGAAGGCACCTGAACATCGGCCATTGTTAGTGCTGAGTCGTCAGATACAGGTAGAATTCTATTGTTTCTATCTGTATATCGGATGATTCAGCTCTACACGTGTGTATTGAAACAAACGATTGTTTCTTGGAAAGATATTTTCCAGAAAAGATTGTTATTTTTATGTCTATGGCCACCTTTACCTATATACCCCAGGGAAATGAAGGGAGGGGGGAAGACAAGTCAGGCACAACCTAAAGTGTGTTAACATAAACAAACCCCTGTTAGTTCATGGTCTGTACTTTAGTTAGATGGCCCCAAATTAAAAATTCTCTTCTAATTCTATAATGCTTTGAAGTATAATAAGCAGAGAGACAGAAGTGCACTTACCTGCTGGATGATCCTCTGCTCTACAACATCCGACATCACCTGAACATGTATAGTCCCTGCAACAAGAGAGGCAGAATGGCGCCAGAAATGTGGATCCCGGTAGGAGATTAGACCATCAATGTTAGAAATCTAGAACAAAAGATAAAATGACATATGTATTTATAGATAAAGTTACCATATGTCAGAACAGACAATAGTGATGCAGGGACTCAGGGTAAAATCATGGAGCCTGTTTCATATAATCCTGTCACATTAAAACATGAGGTATGCAGGACTCTAACCTTTTCAAGGGCAATGTTTACTCCTTTTTCAGTTTCTTGTGGTATCCTCAGAAGAATCACCTGGCAGGCATCGTTAAGCAAAGGCAGAACACTGGCAAATATTAATACAGAAATGAATAGTGAGCATAAGGGGTCTGCAATGAGCCAGCCGAACTGTCGAATCAGGATGGTGGATACAATGACTCCAACGCTTCCAAGCGTATCTGCCAATACATGTAAGAATACACCTAGGAAAAACAAAGGGAATTTTTATGAAGTTATTTTCTCATTGTGCACTTTCTTTCTCTACTGCTCCATTTTGTGTGGGTCTGAACAACAACATCATATTGGGAGAGAGGGCAAAATACACTGAATAAACATTTGCACTCATTTGGTTCTATCAATGGGCAGAGCCATAACTAGTTGTGGCAGACAATGGCAAAATACCATTTGTGGTGCAGCGTTGTCAATAATCCATTTGGGAGCACTTCAGATATGGGTAAACGAGAGTACCCAGGTTATCCTGACAGAGTGCAACTATTCATTTAGCATTATACCATCTTGCCTTATCATAGACTATCCCACCTTGCCTTATCATAGACTATTCCACAGCCTTATCATAGACTATCCCACAGCCTTATCATAGACTATCCCACAGCCTTATCATAGACTATGCCACAGCCGCAGGTACAACCTGGACCACAAATCGGCTAAGGGTAAGGTCACACTGGGCGTTTCGGGGAGATTTAGTCGCCTGGCTACTAATCACCTAGTTTTTGCGGCGATCAATCTCCCCGAACGCCTTCCTTCACTCTGCGCTGGCTAAAATTAAAAATCGCTGGCGCTAAGCACACGCGGCGATTCGTTTTCCGAAGTTGCCTCATGAGGAAACTTCGGCCGACTTCAGAAAACGAATCGCCACGTGCGCTTAGGGCCGGCGATTTTTAATTTTAGCCAGCGCAAGAGTGAGGGAAGGCGTTCGGGGAGATTGGTCGCCGCAAAGACGAGGCGATTAGTCGCCAGGCGACTAAATCTCCTCGAAACACCCAGTATGACCTTACCCTTAGGATGCTCAGATTTGTTGAAAAATCAGCTGAAAAAAAGATAGGCTAGATAGAAGTGCATGATTAAAATGGAGATGAAAAACTGCACTTAGTTACCTCTCATATTTGCATTCATCCCAACTCCAGCAGACCCATGAGAGTGTCCATGATTGTGGGTATGTCCATGGTTATGGGCATGTCCATGGTCACTATGTGAGTGGTTGTGCCCATGACTGTGTCCATGGTGAGAATGGCCATGATCATGAGAAGGACACCCTCCTCGAGAAGCCCCATGGGAATGGGCATGGCTAAAAGCACAGATACCGACAAGGTTTACGATCAGTCCTCCAACTGAGACAGGCTATCAGGAAGAAAGAGACAGCACATAGTTACAAAGAGTATACCAATAGTGCAACAAATATACAGATTTGTACCTACATGTCTAAAGCAAATATTTTTAAGTTTGCCTTTGGCTATTTCCACACATGGTATTTTGGCTCCAAATGTAGGTAGTGGATGACCCACTGAATACATTCCTGAAGTATCAGTAGCTACCCTAATTCATGGCAAGCTATATCGACTTGTTCAATACGAGTTCTTTCAATAGGGCTTGTGCTGAATATACTAAATGACCTGCCCCACAAGGATCATACATGGTGTAGCTTCGATTTTCATTTTTAAATCAAGAAACAAAAAAAACCCCATAGATTTATCATGATTAAAACAATAGGTGGAAAGTAACTTTCAACACAAGCTCTGTTGATTGAACGAATACTGAACAAGGGAGTATATTGTCCCTTTACAGAGTAACTAAAGGCGTTATTTATGCTTTATAGGCAGAGTACAACAAAATGAGCTGCTGTAGATCCAACAAAGAACAGACCGATGGACATCACCATCCCAATCCCTCAACTTTCACATGGTCCCTCTCCTTCATTGTGCCTCACACACAAACATACACAAGGCAAAAAGCAACCTTTTGGGTATTTAGTGAAAATGTGAACATGTAAATTAGGCTTTAGATTCAGTTTGATATTCAGCACAATAATGTATGTAGGGTTCTTAAAGAGGAAGGATCGTGAAAATGTAATATTAGCTTCAGTATACTGAAATTAGAAACTTTCTAAATACAATCAGTTAAAAATTCTGTGCAGTTTCTGAAATAATCAAGTTTATCTTCACTATTCCTCTCTCAGCATCTGTTTCTCCTCATTCTGTCTTCATTCAGGAATTGGTTGTCAAATGAATGATCCAATATGTATTATAGGGGGCTCCTTTTGCCTAGAAGATGTATTAGAGCTCACTCTATTAAAATCACCAGACATCATGTCTCTCTACATGCAGAATTTGTGCAAAAGGCAGTTATTTTGTTAGATTTTGTTTGTACCGGAATCAGTTATTTGAGTGAGCTCTAATATATCTGCTAGGAAAAGAAGCCGCTTTGGGTCAGTCATCTGAGACCCAACTGCTGCATGAAGACAGAATGAAGATAAACAGATGCAGAGAGAGGAATAGTGAATAGGGATGGGTGAATTTTTTCAACTTGTTTCGCCGGAAAAATGACGCCCATAGACTTGTATGGCATCGTCCGTAAAAATAAAAAGACTTGCGTGAAAAGAATTTCGCCCATAAACTTTAATGGGTGTCTGCGACATTTTACGGGCGGCGAATTTTTGGCAAAACGAAACGGGTCAAATTTGCCCATCCCTAATAGTGAATATAAACTTAATTATTTCAGAAACAATGCAGAAATATTAATTGATTGTTTCTAAGAAAGTTTCTTACTTCAGTATGAGGAAGCTTATATCAAATTTAAATTTCCACGATAGTTCCCCTTTAAGGCAAGGGCACACTAAGCATATAGAATGTTTTTCTCCTTCTGAGGATATTAATGAGGTAGAGAGAACAGATCAGCTCAAATCAGCGGCTTCATCTGTTTGGACTGAAAAGTACATCTTCTGTCTGCGTTTAGTTACATGGAGCGGGAATCAGCCTAGAAATTGCCTGCTTGTCATTGCAGATAGAAGAAGTCATTATTTTGAGTTGATCTGCTTCTCTCATTAAAATCCGCAGGTGGAGAGAAGCATTATGCTTCATGTGCCCTTGCCCTTATAGAATCACTACTGAACTGAACTATACCAAAATGGATTTGGCGTATCCCTATAAAACAGCCTTATCAAGAGGTAATAAAAAAAAATTTAAAGAGAGCTCCACAAGCAGTTCCCAAAACACCAGTTTGATGGCTAGGTTAATGGTTTTAGTTGGCAGCACAGCACTGATAATGTACACCATTCTTTACCATCTTTTATAGATAAATTATTATAATAGGTTATAAATGCCAAGATATATGCACTTTCACTTTCAGCCCCATTTGTTAAAACACGGGTGCATACAATCACTTCTTCAACTTACAGTAAGCATGTCTGTATTGATATCTGGAGGGTCAAATATCCTGGCCACCGCCTCAATAAACACGAAAAATGCTATAACCATCAGAAACAGACCATTGATAAATCCAGACAGAATTTCTACCCGGCCATACCTGAAAAAATAGAAAAGAAGACTTTCATTGTAGTGTTTTTTAGGGGGTGTCTTGTATTATGTGGTTACAGGTACATCTCAGCACTCATTAAAGCCAATACTTAAAGTACAGTAGAACCCCACTTTCACATCACTCAAGGGACTCCGCGAAATGAGAGGAAATTCAGGAAGCTTGGGAACACGAATAATCTGTAAATAATGTGGGAAAATGTACATTCGAGGGAAATAAAGTCAGGGTACTACTGGATGCCATGCAACATATAGAGTAAGGATACCTGTACGAGTTCCTACAAGTAATAGAGGGAATTATCTTCTATAACAAAAGCAGCAACCAAGGCAACTGAGGTATTAATGGCCATCACTGTATACATGCACATACCCGTATGAAAAGATTCGGGTTGCTTTCCAGCGAGTCATTAATGCAGCAATAAGGCCCATCACTAATGCAGAGCAGTCAAACAACATGTGGAATCCGTCAGATAATAAGCCCAGACTATTGGTCCACACGCCATAGAAGAGTTCCACAAACGTGAAAGCCTACAAAACATTGAATGGATTAAAATGTTACCACTAAACAAGTATCAGACTCATAACGCAGGCAGTAGATATTATCTCTACAGTCAAACTACTGACTCAGTTAGCCTAATTGGCTGAATCATAGCACAATGACCAAGTATATAGTTGCTTTGGTCATGCCACCGACAGCTTACGGCAACTTAATGTACATGCAACTAACCTGATGCAGTTTTATACTGCTTGCACCTTTAGAAAAAACTAAATGCAACACAGAAGTATGCATGCAGTACGCACTAATGGAATCTGTGTGAAACTAGTCTGTTGTGTATATAAGATGAGGAGCCTATTAGCTCAAACTTGGTATGGGGGAAAATATATCCCCTCGAGTCCCCATGGTAGGCCAATGTAGGTCCCAGTAAGTCCTATTATCCAGAATGCTTGGGACCTGACGTTTTCCGGATAACAGATCATTCTGTAATTTGGCTCTTCGTACCCTAAGTCTACTAGAAAATCATGTAAACATTAAATAAACCCAATAGGCTGGTTTTGCTTCCAATAAGGAAATACAAGCTTCTGTTTTATTATTACAGAGAAAAAGGAAAATTTTTTAAAAATTTGGATTATTTTGATAAAATGGGAGTCTATGGAAGATGGCCTTTCTGTAATTCAGAGCTTTCTGGATAACGGGTCCCGTACCTGCCCTTAGGCTATAGACACACAAGCGGAGGGCTCCAGCTGCTCTCAGCCTGTGATGTGCAATGTGCAGGCTAAGAGAAGTGGAACTGCTCCCTGCTCTATTGATTTGAATCAGATCTGCCTGTGTGTGCACACACAGAAAGAAGCAGAGTTCTTTCTGCTGTGTGTTCGCATGCAGGCTGATCGGATTCAAATAAATGGAGCAGATCCACATCTCTCAGAATGCAAAAATATGCAGGCTGGGAGTAACTGGAGCCTTCAGCCTATGTGCCCATAGCCTTAGAGCAGTGGTTACCATTCTGTAGGGCTGGCTCCTTTAAGGGCCTAAATCTTGATCAGATATTATATCGGGAAGCCATTGTCTTGGGTCCATGATTGGCTCAATTAGGAACCATTATATGTTGTTAAGCACATACTAAAGCATTATTAGTTTCCATTTATTCGATTATATTGTATACCTGTGAAAGTTGCTTTCACAAACTTGACTGGAGTCTACACCATCTACTCAATTGAACCCTCATCTATAGGAGACTCATCACTGTACATTGACCAGAGGAAGAACATACCAGATTCAGACACAGGAAATAGAAGATCTGTCTGGAGTCGTACTCTTCCAGGATTTGCTTCAGTGAATCTTTCAGGAACCTGGGCATGGAGGGGGAAGTGCTGTGCAAAGCATCTCCCATAAAGTTATACAGCGGTGTGCCCTCAGGGGAGTAACCCACCAGCGTGCCCTTCTGTCCTTTCCTTGAAGAGGATGCCAAGATTTGTGCAGCTGCAAAAACTCAACATTAGTATTTGGGAAAGTGTAAAAAAAAAAAAGTTTCTGCCACAGTTCTATAGTTACATAGTTAAATCAGGTTGAAAAAAGACAAAGTCCATCAAGTTCAACCCCTCCAAATGAAAACCCAGCATCCATACACACACCCCTCCCTACTTTCACATACATTCTATATAACCATATCTATACTAACTATAGAGCTTAGTATCACAGTAGCCTTTGATATTATGTCTGTCCAAAAAATCATCCAAGCCATTCTTAAAGGCATTAACTGAATCAGCCATCACAACATCACCCGGCAGTGCATTCCACAACCTCACTGTCCTGACTGTGAAGAACCCCCTACGTTGCTTCAAATGAAAGTTCTTTTCTTCTAGTCTAAAGGGGAGGCCTCTGGTACGGTGATCCACTTTATGGGTAAAAAGGTCCCCTGCTATTTGTCTATAATGTCCTCTAATGTACTTGTAAAGTGTAATCATGTCCCCTCACAAGCGCCTTTTTTCCAGAGAAAACAACCCCAACCTTGACAGTCTACCCTCATAATTTAAGTCTCTCATCCCTCTAACCAATTTAGTTGCACGTCTCTGCATTCTCTCCAGCTCATTTATATCCCTCTTAAGGACTGGAGTCCAAAACTGCACTGCATACTCCACATGAGGCCTCACCAGGGACCTATAAAGAGGCATAATTATGTTTTCATCCCTTGAGTTAATGCCCTTTTTTATGCAAGACAGAACTTTATTTGCTTTAGTAGCCACAGAATGACACTCCCCAGAATTAGACAACTTGTTATCTACAAAGACCCCTAGATCCTTCTCATTTAAGGAAACTCCCAACACACTGCCATTTAGTGTATAACTTGCATTTATATTATTTCAGCCAAAGTGCATAACCTGCATTTATCAACATTGAACCTCATTTTCCAGTTTGCTGCCCAGTTTTCCAGTTTAGACAAATCACTCTGCAAAGTGGCAGCATCCTGCATGGAACCTATAGTTCTGCACAATTTAGTATCATCTGCAAAAATAGAAACAGTACTTTCAATGCCCACCTCCAGGTCATTAATAAACAAGTTGAAAAGCAAGGGACCTAGTACAGAGCCCTGCGGTACTCCACTAACAACACTGGTCCAATTAGAAAATGTTCCATTTACCACCACTCTTTGTAGTCTATCTTTTAGCCAGTTCTCTATCCAGGTACAAATACTATGTTCCAGGCCAACATTCTTTAATTTAACCAGTAACCTTTTGTGTGGCACTGTATCAAATGCTTTAGCAAAGTCTAAGTAAATCACATCCACTGCCATCCCAGAATCGAGGTCCCTGCTTACCCTCCAATAAAAAGAAATTAAGTTAGTCTGGCAAGATCTATTACACATAAAACCATGCTGGCAAACACTCATAGTATTATGATTTGCTATAAAGTCCAGTATCTCGGCACTATGCCAGACCTCAATCAATCCTGAAAAATTAAGTAAAGAGGTTTGGCAATCACAGAGCTAAGCTCGCTAATTACCCTGGGATGAATACCGTCTGGCCCCTGGACCTTTGTTTATCTTAACATGTTCTAGTCTCTTTTGAATTTCCTCATGTGTGAACCATGCATCATTAGTTCCTCATTGTGTAGACAGATGAAAAATATGAATTCAGAATCGACGCTTTTATTTTGTTTTCATCAACCAGCTGACCCCCCTCGGATACTAAAGGTCCCACCTCTTCCTGCTTCATAATATATCATATAGTATTTTGTAGGGATGCACCAAATGCCCTATCTTAGGATTCAGCCGATTCTGAATCCTTTATGAAAGATTCACCTGAATACCGAACTGAATCTGAACCCTAATTTGAATATAAAAAACTGGGAAATGAGGGGGAAAGAGAGCAAAAAAAAAAAAAAGAATAAATAAAAAAGAAAAGAGTAAAACATTTTTTGACTACCTCGTTTGCGTGACGAAAAATCACATGATTTTTTTGGATTCGGAAGAATCCGAATCTTGTTGAACAAGGCCGAACCGTGGCTGAATCCTGGATTTGGTGCGCCCCTAGTATTTTGAGCTCATAGTATACAAAATTTGATAATCCAGAAACATTATGGCAGGTATCTTGGCTCCTGGTAGAGTAAGCAGGTCATAGTGCATCTATGTGTGTGTATATACATATATATATATATATATTCATACACACACACATACACACAGATATGGGGCCTGTTATTCAAAATGCTCGATGCTAGATATATATATATATATTCAATGGAGGAGTCGGCACTCACGTCACAAAGTTCACAGATGCCTGGGTGCAGTGTCCAAAATCAAATTAAATTCTATACAAATAAGGCCCGCACTCTCAGGACTTAGGAGAAATGAAAAAACTTTTTTTCACATAGGAGACTAACGTTTCGACCTCTTCAGAGGCCTTTCTCAAAGAACTGACCGCAATTACAGAAATGTTTTAAATACACAGATAATGGCGGGAACATTAGTGAGATTGAGATAGACGTGTCAGCATGACTATCAGTATACGTCACATAATTAACCTACACATATTTTATAACAATAAAATGTGTAACTTAAAGCACTTACTTAGCACACAAACATTTAGATGCAACCTCTCCTACACTCTACCCCAGGGGTCCCCAACCTTTTTCACCCGTGAGCAACATTCAGATGTAAAAAGTGTTGGGGAGCAACACAAGCATGAAAAATGTTCCTGGGTGCTGCCAAATAAGGGCTGTGATTGGCTATTGGTAGCCCCTATGTGGACTGGCAGCCTACATGAGGTTCTGGTTGGCTGTACATCTGGTTTTCATGCAACCAAAACTTGCTTCCAAGCCAGGAATTAAAAAATAAGCACCTGCTTTGAGGCCACTGGGAGCAACATCCAAGGGGTTGGGGAGCAACATGTTGCTCGCGAGCTACTGGTTGGGGATCACTGCTCTACCCCATTAAAATAGTTAAAACGTTTTTTTTAATTTCTCCTGCGTCCTGAGAGTGTGGACCTTATTTGTATAAAAAAATTTGTGCAAAAAAATGTTTATTTCGACATTTCGGCTCCTGTAGTGGAGCCTTCCACCACCTGAGGAAGGCTCCAGTACAGGAGCCGAAATGTCGAAATAAACAAATATTTTTTTGCACCTTTAACAGGTCCTGTGAGTGCGGTTTTTGTACAGTGTTTGGTTTACATAATTTTGTGAATCCTGCACCCAGGCAGCTGGATTTTTTTTTCTTCAAGCAGGAGTTTCACACATGCACATGAGGCAAATATGAAATATACAGGGTATATTTCACCACAAACAGACAATCATTTGATGCAGTTTACAAAAGGGTAATACTCACACAGAATGAAGAAGATGGCACTGACCACTACACCTCCAGAAAGCACATGTTCAGTACTTTGGTGGTGCGCAGGCTTATTCATGGCCCGAAGCTGGTCAGTTATTGGATGGGTCCAGAAATTACCCAACAGCAGTGCGCTAGTAAAAATGAGGAAGGACCCATAACGTGCACATTTTGATGGCTCCATTTTAACCGAACAAACAGATTCCACATAGAAATCCATAATCATGACAGCAAAAATGACAGTCATAAAAGGCATTATGAGTGCAGACCAGGACTCTACTTTGCTCTGAAATAAATACAAGATAGAAGCCAACATTAATGGCGCAATACATCAAGTGAACTGGAAAACCATTAAACAAATACTTAAAAATACCATTTTTTTTTTTAATTTCTTATTTCAAGCCTTGTCTTGCTGAACTTCATTATGACATTCTACTAAAGTCTGGTTGCCAGGGTCATTAGTTTAGGTTCCAAACTGAATAGGCAAATGTCTTAAAGTTCCCATATGAACCATCCAACTGGCCCAAGGACTAAACTGTGCATGGCTGCAGTTCCTTTTTACTTCATAGTTTTAAAGGTGTTAACCTTTAAATTAACTTTTAGTATGATGTAGAGAGTGATATTCTGAGTAAATATTGCTTTTCAATTTTTATTTCTGGTTTTGGAGTTATTTAGCTTTTTATTCAGCAGATTTCCAGTTTGCAATTTCAGCAATCTGGCTGTTAGGCTCCAAATTACCCTAGCAACCATGCACTGATTTGAATAAGAGACCAGAATATGAATAGGAGAGGCCTTAATAGAAAAATGAGTAATAAAAAGTAGCAATTATAGTAAGTGTGTAGCGTTACTACTTCCCCAACAATAACAATACATTTGAAGCTTTACAGAGCATTTGATTTTTAGACTGGGTCAGTGACCCCCATTTCAAAGCTGGAAAGAGTAAGATGCCAGCAAATAATTAAAAAAAAATATAAGAAAGAAATAATGACCAACTGAAAAGTTACTTAGAATTGGCAATTCTACAACATACTCTCAGCAAATGAAGGGAACTGCAGGAAGTTTGGAGGCTCTGTGAAACCTCTACTTTCCCAACAGACAATGAACCATAGAATCACAAGTGAAACAGGCAAAGTAAATAAAGTATCCTGCCTTAATTTGGAGCCAATCTACTCAATCTATTAAGCAAACAGAAGTTAGTGTTCTTCTCCAGCTCTATTTATATTGCAGGTGAGTGCCTTGTTTAAAGAAGTCACAGTTTGAAACTGAATACCATAATTTAAAGGAGAACTAAACCCTAAAAATGAATGTGGCTAAAAATGCCATATTTTATATACTGAACTTATTGCACCAGCCTATAGTTTCAGCTTGTCAATAAAAGCAATGATCCAGGACTTCAAACTTGTCACAGGGGGGGTCACCATGTTGGAAAGTGTCTGCTCAGTGGGCTCCGAGTGGCTGTGGAGAAGCTAAGCTTAGGGTTCGTCACTAATTATCAAGCAGAAAATGAGGTTGGTCTGTAATATAAGCCGATATTGGTTTTACCTCAGTAGTTGCAGAAAGGATGATGACCCATGGGCACAGTATTATTACAGAGACAAGGTGAGACAAAGCCTGAAGACGTTTGGCACCGCCAATATCTAAAGAGAGCTTTCTGGAAGCTGTGTGAAAACCAACATTGAAACATAGAGCCAACACAAGCAACAGTACTCCTCCCTGTAAGCAACAAGAAAACAAATGAAGTTAGATTAACATTTGGAAAGAGAAATGATTAACAAAAACACTTGCCCATAATAGAGATTAAAGCAATTTGTTCACCTTTGAGTTAACTTTTAGTATGATATAATATTAATATTCTGAGACAATATGCAATCGGTTTTCATTTTTTTATTATTTGTGGTTTTTGTGTTATTTAGCGTTTTACTCAGCATTTTGCCAGCAATTTCAGCAATCTGGTTTCTAGGGTCCAAATTACATTAGCAACCATGCATTGATTTGAATAAGAGACTAGAATATGAATAGGAGAGGCCTTAATAGAAAAATGAGTAATAAAAAGTAGCAATAACAATAAATGTGTAGCGTTACAGAGCATTTGATTTTAGATGGGGCCAGTGACAACCATTTAAAAGCTTGAAAGAGTCAAGGCAAATAATTCAAAAACAATAAAAAATAAATAATGAAGACCAATTCAAAGGTTGCTTAGAATTGGATATTCTATAACATACTAAAACATACTAAAACATACTAAAAGGTGTACCACCCCGCAACTGACTGCTATTAGTATCAATGTGGCTTTATTGAAACACACAACATTTTTCTCATCACTATGTATGCACTTTAACTTTTAATACTCTGAATGACACGTATTGGTGAGCCCATATAAAGTTGTTAGCATGTGATGAACACTTGACTCTGTGGAAGTGCCGAGTTTGAAGGCACGAAACGCGTTAGTTTATCTGTACACCCACTGCCACGATAACGTCACGTTGTGTGTTTCAATAAAGCCACATTGATACTAATAGCAGCGACTCTGTTGGATATGTTGGTCAGCGCCAGTTGCGGGTAACACTGATTCAAATTCGGATTGAAGCTGCCAAACTCCTGCGAGAGCAGCAACTAACCAGGAGACGCTACTACACAAGGATGAGCTCCGCCATTTACACATACTTATTTTGTGCATGATAAAGAAACCCAAGATTATATACAAGGGGAGACAGGAGTAACATCATTATACAGATCAGTATTTCTTCTGAACATTTACCTTATGGTCAGCAACTCCCAAGAGGGAAAAAGCTCGGTACATGAAGTGTGTGAGTGCACTGTCATGGTGCCCTTCAGCTAATCCAGAATTTATAAGGAAAAAAAACAGCTCAGTACTTTACATTGCCTCAATAACAATCAGAAACATATATATATATATATATATATATATATATATATATATCATACACAACAACTGTAGAAAGATCCGCACTCACAGGTTTTACACAATTTGAAGGATTTTAATCCAACGATCGAAGGATTATCCTTCGACCAAAAAAAGTTAGGCAACCTAACCTAGGTGACCTTCCCCATAGGCTAACATTGGGTTCGGTAGCTTTTGGTGGCGAACTAGGGGATCGAAGTTTTTTCTTAAAGAGACAGTACTTCGACTATCGAATAGTCAAACGATTTTTAGTACAAATCCTTCGATTCAAAGTTGAAGGTCGAAGTAGCCCATTAGATGGTCGAAGTAGCTAAAAAAAACACTTAGAAATTCGAAGTTTTTTTTCTTCTATTCCTTCACTCGAAGTTAATGAATTGGCCCCTAAGTGAGAAAGGCTTGGGTAGGCTGAAACGTCAGTCCTGTGTAACTAATAAATTATTTATTTTTCTCTATAAGTCCTGTGAGTGCGGATCTTTCTACAGTTGTTGGAGATATTTTGTTGTTTCTGCACCCAGTCAAATTAATTCCTTTTTTCGAGAGTGCTGGCAACTTTTGGATATATATATATATATATATATATATATATATATATATATATATATATATATATATATATATATATATATATATATATATATATATATATATTTAAAAAAATCATAGAAAAGAAAATTAAGTTAATAGTGGCTAATCCTTAGAGAGACAATTTTGGAGAATAAGGACTCTGAAAAGGATACGGTGCTCGGCTATTTTCGCCATGAGATCGTCGTTATCAAAAAGAAGCAAGCATATAACAGCAATAATGAAAAATGCAGCTCCTCGAGTCTGTGAGGGGAAAAAAAAAAACAGAAGGAGAGAGATCAATAAAAATCTCTTTAGGTCAGTGATCCTACTTCGGTATCAGAATTGCAGCTCTATGTGTTAGGAACTACAATAGAACACAGCAGAACTGCAGTGACATGTGCAACATTTGTCCAAGTCTTATAACTCATAGCAAGTACAGGTATGGGACCGGTTATCCAGAATGCTCGGGACCTGGGGTTTTCCAGATAACGGATCTTTCCATAATTTGGATCTTACCTTAAGTCTACTAGAAAATCATGCAAACATTAAATAAACCCGATAAGACGACTTTGCTTCCAATAAGGATTAATTATATCTTAGTTTGGATTGAGTACAAGTTACTGTTTTATTATTACAGTAACATTTTTTAAAATGGGTTTCTGGATAGCGGATCTCATAACAGTAGTAACATATAGCAACATTACCTGTATACAAAATGTTACAGAGAACACACATACCTTTGACGGTCCTCCTCCAGATCCAGTAAAAAGCACAGTGAGCAATGAAACGACTACAATGTCGCTATGTTCAAACAGCAGCAAGGTCCTATGAACAAAGAAACACAAGGAGATTTATTCACTGGTCACAAGCCCTGCACTACCAACCACTTGCACCCATTAAAATCTACTCACACCCACTTCTTTTGGCATAGAGAGAACAGCATTAATGATTCAATAGCCATTCACTGGTGCCCTAACTAGTGGAATCATACTAATGTCAGCTGCAACAGCTAATGCATAGGTTAAAGGGGATGTTCACCTTTGAGTCAACTTTTAGTATGATGTCGAGAGTGATATTCAGAGATAATTTGTAATTGTTTTTCATTTTTTATTATTTGTGGTTTTTGAGTTATTTAGCTTTTCACTCAGCAGCTCTCCGGTTTGCAGTTTCAGCGATCTGGTTGATAGGGTCCAAATTACCCTAGCAACAATGCCATTGGTTTGATTAAGAGACTGGAATATGAATAGGAGAGGCCTGAATAGAAAGGCATATGTCGCTGTACAGAGTATTTGTTTTTAGGTGGGGTCAGTGACCCCCCATGTTAAAACTAGAAAGAAAGCAAATAAGTAAAAACTTTGAAAAATAAATAATGAAGACTAATTGAAAAGTTGCTTATAACTGGTCACTCTTAATTAAAGTTCACTTGAAGGTGAACCACCCCTGTAAGGGCAGAGACACACGCTCAGATTCGGGGAGATTAGTCACCTGGTGACAAATCTCCTCTTCTTCGGGGGCGACAATCTCCCCGAACTGCCTTCCCACCGGCTAGAATGTAAATCGCCGGCGGAATGGCACTCGGATCACTTTGTTTTTCCGATGTCGCCTGAAGTTTCCTTGTGAGGCAACTTCGGGCAACTTTGGAAAACTTCGGAAGCAATTTACATTTTAGCTGGCGGGAATGCAGTTCAGGGTCGCCCCAAAGTAGAGGAGATTTGTCACCGTGTGAGTAATCTCTCCGAATCTGAGCGTGTGTCTCTGCCCTAGGAGTTGTAATCCAGACTAGCCAGCTGTCATTAGAATCACCGGATCAAGAGTGATCCCAACAATCAAAACCGATGACTTGCATTGCATTTGTTCCCAAATTATCAGTATGCATGATATTTTTTTTATAAATTCTTTATTTTAGTTTTATATGCAACACCAGACATACACAAGTAAGATACTGCCATCGTAAAGAAAAATATCATTTATCCCAAATCGGTAATGCATAAACAACAATATACAGGCCCAATATGTCATTTTTAATGCCTGTTCAATTGGTGTCGAATGCAAGTCGGTAGCATATACACATATAGTAGAATAAAAAGTAAAACAAAATAGAAAAATGAAAAAGAAAACAAACTAACAAAATAGCTAACTGACTAACTAACTGAAATGGGCAGGCAAATTTCAATTTTACCGGTATTTTGAAAAAGAGAGAAGTGAGTGTGTTCCACTTAACAATGTAAACAGCAATATGAATGTGGATACATGAAAGCAAGAATGAGCAGGTGTGTGAATGAATGTATGTCTAATTGAATGCCAGGGGTCTCATTGGTACATCCGTGGTAGTATGCATGATATTTTAGCACCTGTGTGTGCACTTAAAAAAATAGCAATGCTTTTTAAAATCTTAAGAGAATGAAACAATACTGTACTTGTCCCTTGCTGTAAAATTACCCTCATTAGATCGAGGGCAAAGTGGTTCTGAACAAAAACTGCTGCCTGTCACACAGAGATTTATAGGAAAAATGCTAATAGGCAGTACCAATGATATACTTAGGCAGAGGTGTTCAACCCAAACGGAATGCAACACTGAGTGCCCTATAAACTATAACTAGTTGCTTGAAAGATTGGTAAGTATTAAGCCGTTATTATAAAGTGATTACCTTAGTGGACCACAGAGCGTCAGACCAAAGAACCACAGGAGTGAGATTATGCAGCTTACAAAAGCATGTTTTACAATACTGACCCACTGAAAGAAAGAAAATACAAAACAATCGTATTAGAGCAACGTAAGCATCGTATTACTAAATATGATAAGACTTTTTTTTTTATAAACTAAAGTGTATATGAGCTATAAAGTACAGTGGTCCTTATTTATGCTAGTATAAGTCACAAGGCATTCTTTCCTCTACATTAATTAGCCATGCCCCCATCCACCATTGGCCTTTATCTATTAGAACATAGATACAGTAATATACATTATACACATTCAAGAATTAAAGGAGAACTAAACCCTAACGATGAATATGACTTGCAATGCCATATTTTATATACTGAACTTACTGCACTAACCTAGAGGTTCAGCAGCCCTATACCAGTAATATTCCAGGCCTCTAAAGTGTTCACAGGAGCTCACTACCTTGGGCTTTGCTAGGAGTGTATGTGGCACTGCACATGCTCAGTGTGCTTTAGTCAGCTGAGAAGTTAAGCTTAGGAGTCACTGCAAATCATCAAGCAGAAAATTATGTTTGCCTGTCAGATGATTGTGCATTTGAGCTCTGCTGCACAACTCTACAAATTTATAGCCGGTCAGCTGAAGGGAGACTTCTAAAAAGAATAAATACTGTGACAGGGAGCTTGGAGCAGGGACAGTGAAGCAGTGGCGGGGTCGAGAGGGTCATGGGTTTAGTTCTCCTTTAAGCTCTGTATCCTTATATATGAGCTCTGTGTACTGTGTATATGTAGTGTATTTATTATGTGACATCCTTCCCATGTGTTCTTTTATATATTGTACTTTTTATGCATTGTAAGGTGCCCCGGATCCTTAACAGCGCTTTACAAATAAAGTTCCACATACATACAAGAACATGACCAGGCAGAGTCTTCTTGCACAGCTTTGCTAACTCACTCACCTGCCGTTTTGTAATCGTTTTTCCAGACGAAAATGGCTTTTGAAACAAAACCAAGAAACATGTAGAACTGTGAAAGGAAAGAAAGTGAATGAACCATTAAAAAAGCAGCATAATGAACAACATATGCGGCACATAAGCAGACTGCAATCTAAAGCCTAGTGAAGATCTTATGGGTAATTTGCAAATTGAAACTTTGTGTGCAAAACTGCAAGCAGTCACCTCTAAATTTCTGTGTGAGCTGTCTTCAGATATTTAATCCTCATACACCTCTGTTTCTAAGCACTTAACAAAATTGATGTTCATATTAGTCATTAACACGAAACCTCTCAAACTTAATTAGTTGTACATATCTGAGAAAGGTTCAAGAAAGCCAGAGAAAGATGTTACTATTATAGGGGTGGTTCACCTTTAAATCAACTTTTAGTATGTTATAGAATGGATAATTATAAACAACTATCAATTGGTCTTTATTATTTATTTATTATAGTTCTTGAATTATTTGCCTTCTTCTGAATCTGGGGGTCACTGACCCCATCTACAAATGCTCTGTAAGGCTACAAATGTATTGTAATTGGTACTTTTTAATTACTCCTCTTTCTATTCAGGCCTCTCCTATTCATATTCCAGTCTCTTAATCAAATCAATGCATGGTTGCTAGGGTAATTTTGGCTGCTGAATAAAAAGCTAAATAACTAAAAAAACACAAATAGTAAAAAATGAAAACCAATAGCAAATGGTCTTAGAATATCACGTTCTACCTCATACTAAAAGGGTGAAGTACCACTTTAAGGAAACCCCTAACTAGGTCCAAAACACATAAGTAGATATTGTGATGTCTTTGCATTAGTATATATACAGTGATTGTGTGCTGAGGATGAGCCCCCTACTGCCAATATACATCCGCAATAAGAACCTCTGCACACTTGTAATCAGAGAGAGTCAGCATGAGGTAAATATGCCAGATGAGCACAATGTGATTAAATACTATTAAAAAAAATGAATAAAAAACAAAAAAAAACAAACTAGAATGGTATTTTTTTCATCACACATAGAGGTTTCAGACTTACCCTAGTTTTAATATAAAGATAAACTGTACTATGTGGACCACTTTTAATAGATCATAGGATTCAAATATTCCAAGAGCCTTCAAAAACTTTGTGAAGCACAGGAGCACAATGTATCGGGTTAACCTGCAGGGGGGGGGGAAACAAAACCATAAGACAATTGTGAGACTTGATTTCTAGCAGAAGCAATATCACAAGAGGTGTATACATAATCTGTATAAGAGAACAAAAGTACAATTAATTGAAAGCTAAAGCATCGTTTTTATGTTGTAGAATTTGCATGAGTTAAATTAATTGGGCAAAGTAGGAACCACTTCAACTTTCTGGTTCTTACAAGGTGGTTAAAGTAACATTTCCAGTCTGCTTAAAAAGCCTCTGAATAAACAAAGCCCTCCCTTCTGACAGCTGAAGCTTTTGATGATAAGTAACAGCTTATTATACTTATGGCTCCTCAATAAAACTGTGTTTTGTCTTAAAGAAGATGAAAAAGGTTATAGCACCCTTTATAAATCACCTGGATAACTATTCTAGTGATTACCATATTTTTGCCTTTGACAGGGATCCCTTATAGCTGGTCTCGGCCTTGCGCATGCACAGTAGAGTAAATCTGGAATTTAATATAAGAAACCTAAACTTCTGCTCTACTGACAATCTGACAGCCCAAACTTCACTTAGTATCCTAAGAAAGTAACAAAGATTGTTGTATGGCGCTCACTAGAAGACTATCCTGGGCATAAGCGTCTTAATAAGAAGAGGAGCACTGACTCAGGGTTAGCTATTCTAATTAGTGGGGTGTCTAACAAATTGGCACACCCTTTCCTTGACCTTTAAGCAGCACATTTCACTGAAAAGGGTCTACAAACAGAGCCAGGCCAACCTAGAAGGATGCCCATGCCAAGCCTGTGGCCTCATCCGCCACCCCCCATAACTCATACTACTACTCAGCTAATTCTCTCTCCTCCAGCCACCACTGCTGATGGTCCCTGCCACTCCCCTTGTGGCAACTTCTCTCTCCACCCTCCCTTTACTTTTATCACTGCTGATGTGCAGGACTGGAAATAGAGGCGGCAGGAGAGGTAAGTGACTAGGGTGCTAGTGTCCTCCCCACTGAGGACGTGACTCTTCTGCCTAGCCCTAGTTCTGACCCAGTCTGCAAGACTGATCAACATGCAAACGAACTGTCCTCCTGGAGAAGGCATGTGTTGATATGCTCCTCTCTTGATAGACCTGTTAGGATCCAATTGTTTTCCTAGAGGACACACAGTTCAATTTGGCCAGGCATGTGTGTGGCCAAGCTGGATAGGCATGCACTGGTTAGGAACTGCTGGTATATGGCTGGCTTTAGAGTTGACATTTGGGGGAGCGTACATACAGAAAGTATTTTAGGACATCATCAGGAGAACACACTCTCCTGCATGCGCTCTCCTAACGAAGAAATATGCAGACTCGCCTCTTATTATACTCACTTATCCGAAGAGACTGCAGTCACACCTCCGTGCCACCCACATTTGCTGTTGCATTCTCCCCCTCTCGTGTCTCATTCCTCTGCCCTCATTACAAAAGTGCTCCGTCCTCAGCCCTCCCTCCTCAGCTATCAGCCTGGCTTATGAGCTGAGGTCTGAGCACAGAGGGAGAGCTGAGGATGGAGGGAGGGCTGAGGACGGAGGGAGGGCTGAAGACGGAGGGAGGACTGAGGACAGAGGGAGGGCTGAGTGAGTATAAGAGACGAGTCAGTATACTTCTTCATTAGGAGAGCACATACAGGAGCGTCATGTCCTAAAATACTTTCCATAGGTTTGTGTTTGTGCCTTGCGGGGAAAAGGCCACATCATCAGGATGGTTATTGGGCAGATTATTGTTCAGGTTTCACGAGGCTGAAACACAAACATACTGTTGTTAAAACCAAAGAGGTGGCAAACCTACTTTATGTAGTTATGGGCACACCAGGTTGAGTCTCAGCGTGTGGATAACGCAGGCCAAGAATCCCGCCCCCCTACAGTTGGATCAGCCTACCCCTGTGTCTGCACTCAAAGCCACTGCAGCAAACAAGATTGCAGGCACACAGCACCCAAATGTCTACACAAATGTTTCTGTGCCACTTAGTGGGCCATGCCGACGCAGTGGCTGTGTGTGCAGACACAGGGGTAGTCTCATAGGAGCTGATGGCCTGTGTTTATCCACAGGCAGAGAATGAGTCTGGGGCATTTGCCTCTGCAGAGGAGAGTAACTGAGACTGTAGTATCCTAAGTATCCTAAGTGAGACTGTAGTATCCCAAGTACCTCTGATAGTACCCCTGGGGCAATGCTGAGTGTATTACTGGCGGGTGGGGAAGCAGGACCTCCTCTTTTAACTTCAGGGGGAGGACATTTACTGCTACACACAAACATGCACAGCATAAGGAGTAAAATCTTCACCCCCAACAATAACTACAATCCGCTCCTAGAATGATTTACCTTGAGCCACAGACACCAACAACTGTGTGCCACCCCCCCCCCAAGATAGTTAGTGTAGTCTGCTCCAGTTCATTACCCCCCAGATAGATAGTATAGTCTGCTCCAGTTTATTACCCCCAGATAGATAGAGTAGTCTGCTCCAGACCAATTCATTACCTGGACTCTGGGGCATCCACTGGCCCCAGGCGGCCGCTGCTCATGACGTTGTTGCTGTACTTCTCCTCCATGTCTGCGAGTCTCTCTCCCTCCTACAGCAGCTGGAGCTGAGGGCAAGGCTTCCACCAGAACAACGCTACAGCTTCATCTATACAGACACCGGAGGGCAGGCTACACCCGGAAGTGACCACCAGTCAAGCTGCAGCGCACCCACTGCCAACAGGGACACATACTTCTGCACTGTCTTCTACACACACTTCAGCACAGCCAACTAGACGGTCTCACACGATCAGGCCCCGTCACAGTCACCTGACCTGCTGATGTCACCAAATTACAGGCAGCCATTTGATCCAAACCTGCTTCTTTTGCGTTTGGGTGTTTATAGCTCAGATTTCCATGAAGGATACTCGTGCAGTGACAGTGACATCTACTGGCCAGGAAAGTTTACTCTCTGATCTGCTAACTATAATCTCACCCAGCTAGATTGCTAGATCTATCTACCCAGCAATCTACTGCAACCAATCAGAATTTTAAGTTGTTTTTAATGTTTGTATTTTTTTACCTGATTTTGTGACATGGAATTGTCACAGAAGCTTCATTTATTGGCCCCAGCATTTAACAAACAATTTGATAGTCTTAGCACAAAAACAAACAGTACAAATAGGACCAACTACTAGAAAGATAATCAAGAAAAAAATAAGGATTAACATGAAGTGAAGATCCAGTCAATGTGTTTTTGGTTGTGGGGGTCAGTGACCCTGACAATCAGATAGCATGTTCAGCTGCAGACCAGAATAATAATAATAATAATAAACACTTTATGGGAAATCTAATCTTTCAATTTAGAATTTAAATGAAATTAAATTAAACCAATTAAATACAGTAGAACCCCCATTTTACGTTTTTCAGGGGACAAGAAAAAACTGGTGTAAAATCCAGGAAAATGTAAAATCAGGGAAATGTATTCTGCTTAATATATAGGTTGGACCACAAAACAACATTGTAACGAGGGAAAACTTAAAATCAGGGGATGTAAAATGGGGTTTCTACTGTCCACTTGTCAGTATGTTATGCCAGCGCTCAGATACCCTGCCAGTTGCATTATAGTTACATAGTTAAATCAGGTTGGAAAAAGACAAAGTCCATCAAGTTCAACCCCTCCAAATGAAAACCCAGCATCCATACACACACCCCTCCCTACTTTTAATTAAATTCTATATACCCATATCTATACTAACTATTATGTCTGTCCAAGAAATCATCCAAGCCATTCTTAAAGGCATTAACTGAATCAGCATCACATCACCCGGCAGTGCATTCCACAACCTCACTGTCCTGACTGTGAAGAACCCCCTACGTTGCTTCAAATGAAAGTTCTTTTCTTCTAGTCTAAAGGGGAGGCCTCTGATACGGTGATCCACTTTATGGGTAAAAAGGTCCCCTGCTATTTGTCTATAATGTTCTCAAATCAGGTCCGGAACTAGGGGTATGCAGGGTAGGCGCCTGCCTAGGGCGCAATCATTGGGGGGTGCATTTAGGAGGAAAAAAATTTTAACTTTTTTTTTACTCTGCCTTTATTAACGCATGTGTATTTTGTGACTGGCACAGATTGGAAAGTTTTTTTTTAAAAAAAAAATCAAGGCAGCACAGTATCTGTTATGAGCTTAAAAGATATCCTGTATATACACATAGGTGCAGTAAATAGACAACCATAACTGACAAGTGTCAGTGATTGTGTGATTTTTTTGTTTGTTTCATATTGAAATTTATTAGTTCTATCTGGGCATTGGATGGGAGTGATATGTTTAGTATGCTGGGGGTAGGGGTTATGTGCTAGCCTAGAATTGTTTAGGGTTATGTTTTACTATGATTGAGAGGTGCTTCCTCTGGATCAACTAACAGTTTGGCAGGTTCTGTATGGACATAAAAGGTTGAACTCGATGGATGTGTTTCTTTTTTTCAACCAATGTTAATATATATGTGTACTTTGACTAAGGGTTGGGGAGATTTATCAAAGGTCAAGGTGAAGTTTCGAAGTGAAAAACTAATTTCGAGCTATTTTTGTGTACTTCCACATACTTCGAAATTCGAAGGTCGAATTTTTCTCTTTAAAACTTCGACTTCGACCATTCGCCGCCTAAAAAGTTACCGAAGTGCTGTTTTAGCCTATGGGGGACCTCCTACAACCTGTATGGAGGCAATTGGGGGAGTTTGGGAGATCGAAGTTTGAAGTTAAAAAGACTTTGAATCGAAGTATGATCGTACGATTCGAGGTAGGCAGAATTGGGCCCACTTCGACCTCAAAAAAACTTCAACCTCCATTCGATTGGTCTTTTTGAATTCGAAGTTTTTTTAACTTTGACCTTTGATAAATATGCCCCTAAATGTTAGTATGATGCAGACAGTGATATTCTGACAATTTGCATTTGGTCTTCTTTTTTTCACTTCTTGTAAAGTGTAATCATGTCCCCTCACAAGCACCTTTTTTCCAGAGAAAACAACCCCAACCTTGACAGTCTACCCTCATAATTTAAGTCTTCCGTCCCTCTAACCAATTTAGTTGCACTTAGTCTCTGCACTCTCTCCAGCTCATTTATATCCCTCTTAAGGACTGGAGTCCAAAACTGCACTGCATACTCCAGATGAGGCCTCACCAGGGACCTATAAAGAGGCATAATTATGTTTTCATCCCTTGAGTTAATGCCCTTTTTTATACAAGACAGAACTTTATTTGCTTTAGTAGCCACAGAATGACACTGCCCAGAATTAGACGTGTTATCTACAAAGACCCCTAGATCCTTCTCATTTAAGGAAACTCCCAACACACTGCCATTTAGTGTATAACTTGCATTTATATTATTTTTGCCAAAGTGCATAACCTTGCATTTATCAACATTGAACCGCATTTTCCAGTTTGCTGCCCAGTTTTCCAGTTTAGACAAATCACTCTGCAAAGTGGCAGCATCCTGCATGGAACCTATAGTTCTGCACAATTTAGTATCATCTGCAAAAATAGAAACAGTACTTTCAATGCCCACCTCCAGGTCATTAATAAACAAGTTGAAAAGCAAGGGACCTAGTACAGAGCCCTGCGGTACTCCACTAACAACACTGGTCCAATTAGAAAATGTTCCATTTACCACCACTCTTTGTAGTCTATCTTTTAGCCAGTTCTCTATCAGGTACAAATACAATGTTCCAGGCCAACATTCCTTAATTTAACCAGTAACCTTCTGTGTGGCACTGTATCAAATGCTTTAGCAAAGTGACTCTAAGTAAATCAGTCTTTATGCAGCCCTGCAGATCCTTTATTCCTAACTGGGTAATGTAATAAAAGGAGCATAGTTTGCTACTGGTACTGTAATCCATAGAAACCATTTTATAACATGGTATCTAGCACCCCATCTTCCGATACAGAGTCCTGTAGTAGTTCAAAAAAGCGCAGGGCTGCGAGTGCATTGCGAATTTGCAACTGTTTTGCACTTTTCATCCTGTC
Organism: Xenopus laevis; assembly: GCF_017654675.1. Classification (NCBI taxonomy): domain Eukaryota; kingdom Metazoa; phylum Chordata; class Amphibia; order Anura; family Pipidae; genus Xenopus; species Xenopus laevis. The sequence continues at coordinate 203,003,420 of NC_054371.1, forward strand.
CTGCAATTAGTAAATGACTTTTTTTTAAATATTTTTGGATTCCACAATTTTATATTTGATTTTGTATGTTTTTAATCTTGTCATTAGGTGGCGCTCACAGTGCATGGATTATATTACTTCAACGTTGCATTCCTTCTCCCAAACCCTCACATATTTATCATGTTCTAATGATATCATAGAAAAGGCTGCGTTGCCTTATATTGCATAGGTCTAATACAGTACCTGTACAATATACTGGTCTAAAGGGGTTGTTCACATTCAAGTTAACTTTTAGTATCATGTAGAGAGTGAAATTTTTATATTCTGCAATTGTTTTCGTTTTATATTATTGGTGATTTTTGAGTTATTTAGCTTTTTATTCAGCAGCCCTCCAGTTTGTAGTTGCAGCAGTCTGGTTGTTAGGGCCCAAAATACCCCAGTAACATGCCCTGATTTGAATAAGAGACTGAAATATGATTAGGAGAGGGACTTACTAGAAAGATGAGTAAATAAAAGTAGCAATAACTATAATTTGTAGTCTTAAAGAGCATTTGTTTTTTTACATGGGTCATTTGAAAGCTGGAAAGAGTCAGAAGAAAAGGACAAATAATTAAAAAAAATGAAGAAAAAGAAATAATAAAGACCAACTGAAACATAGCTTAGAATTGGCCATTAGTTATAAGCAAATATTTTCCCTGGCTTGTCTTTGTGATGAAATTCGGCATTTCGCCTCAAAAAAGCTGCGGCAAAAAAATATTCTCTGCAACGAAAAACTTTACTGGTATGCATTTTGAGTGAGAAATAACTTGAGAAAAAACGCCCAATGACTAATGCATTTGGACAAAAAGTCGCCAAGACTATAGTCACCAGAATAAAAAAAAAACTTTAAATATTGCATTAAAACTAATATTGATTACTTCCAACTTCCAAGTCATTTCACATTCAGCCAATAACAGTGGCAACATCAAAGGTATAAAGTTCATTGAGATATGTGTAAGCATCAGCAGGAGGGGGATTGATTTGGGTATTAGAACAACAATATTTTCATGATTATTTAGTTCAGCTAGTTTTAACCTGTTATACATAATGCTTTCTGCAATATTGATCTCCAGCCCAGCAGAGCTTGTGATATCATTTTGGTGCATCAATGTAGGGAGATATAGAGACAAAGTGACTAACCATAGGTCAGAAGGAGCTTACAGATGACTTGGTCCATGGCTTAACTGCTTCAGGCACAGTGGAGCCGATAATTTTCTTTAATTAAAGATACTGTACACTGAGTAAAGACAGAAAAGATGCTGCAGATTCTTAGAGGATCACTCGCAATGAACCCATTATATGTGATTTAGAACTTACCGGAAGGGTGGTTGTTTTCCAGGGGTAAAGGATGCAGGGGAGCTTAAATGGGTGGTTCTTCAGAACAACTTTTAGTATATTATAGAATGGCTAATTCTAAGTAACTTTTCAGTTATCCATAATTTTTTCTTTATTATAGTTTTGAATTATTTGCCCTCTTCTGGCTCTTTCCAGTTCAAGTGGGGGTCACTGACCCCAGCAGCTAATAAACTATTGCTATTTTTTATTACTTGTCTTTCTATTCAGGCCCTCTCCTATTCTAATTCCCGCTATTTAATTGAAAACACTGCCCACTGCCTAGTCATTGGCTGACTCAGGATATAGTTCATAAATCTTTAATAAAAATGAATGTGAACAAGGCGCCAGGGCCAGATGGAATACACCACTGGGTACTAAAAAAGCTTAGTTCAGTTTTAGGCAGGCCCCTACTTCTGATTTTCTCTGACTATCTTTCATTTGGTATGGTACCTATGAATTGGAGAAAAGCTAATTTCATTACTATATTTAAAAAGGGATTACGATCTCAGCCTGGCAATTACAGGCCAGTAAGTTTGACATCTGTGGTGAGCAAATTATTTGAAGGCTTGTTAAGGGATCACATTCAAAATTTTGTCCTAGTGAATGGCATTATGAGCAGTAATCAGCATGGCTTTATGAAGGATAGGTCATGTCAGACTAATTTGATTGTGTTTTATGATGAGGTAAGTAAGATGCTGGACAGCGGGGGAACAGTTGATGTGATCTTTTTGGATTTTGCCAAAGAGTTGATACTGTGCCCCACAAACGACTGCTTTCTAAACTAAGGTCTGTTGGGCTTAATGAAGTCATTTGCACATGGATAAGAAACTGGCTACAGGATCAGGTACAGAGGGTGGTTGTTAATGGAACATTCTCTTCTTGGAGTAAGGTTCTTAGTGGGGCCCCTCAGGGCTCAGTATTGGGTCCACTTTTATTTAACTTGTTCATTAATAACTTAGGGGAGGGTATTGTAAGTAATGTATCAGTGTTTGCAGATGACGCAAAACTATGCAGCCCAATTAATTCCATCCACCCTTGCAGCAGGATCTTGACAAACTGGCAATCTGGGCAGCTAAGTGACAGATGAGATTCAATATTGATAAATGTAAAGTCATGCACCTGGGATGTAAAAATATGCAAGCCACTTATACCCTTAATGGGACTGCATAGGTATCCATAATGGAAAGGACCTTGGAGTCCTTGTAGATAATAAACTTGGTTGTAGTAAGCAATGCCAGTCAGCAGCTTCCAGGGCAACCATGGTCTTGAGCTGTATTTAAATGGCTATAGATTCACGGGAAGAGGGGGTCATTCTTCCACTGTACAAAGCGCTGGTAAGGCCCAATCTAGAATATCCCGTACAGTTTTGGTCTCCAGCACTTAAACAGGACATTATTGAATTCGAGAGGGTACAGAGAAGGGCAACTAAGCTGGTAAAAGGTATGGGAAATCTTAGCTATGAGGAAAGACTGGCCAAATTGGGGATGTTCACGCTGGAGAAGAGGTTTTTAAGGAGTGATATGATAAGTATGTAAAAATATACAGTATAAGGGGATCATATAATAATCTCTCTAATGCTTTATTTTCTAATAGGTCCTTCAGCTGACAAGAGGTCACCCATTCCGATTAGGAGAAAGCTTATAGTTCAAGTTGATCCAGGGACCGGTCTGATTGCCATCTTGGAGTCAAGAAGGAATGTTTTACCCTCTGAGGCAAATTGGAGAGGCTTCAAATTGTTTTATTTTGCCTTCCTCTGGGAAGGCAGGTTATATGTGGACTTAAAAGGTTGAACTTGATGGACATGTGTCTTTTTTCAACTTATCTTACTATATCACTAATTCAGTACGTAATAATTAGACAGGGTAGGCAGATAGTAACTCTCTTTAGCAACCCCAAGGGTCTGACCAATGAAAGTACAACAACCTTGTACTTAACCCCTGCCATAGGCACGTGGTAAGTACAGAACTTTGCTGTTGATGTCAAATTAGGCGGTGGGATAGTGGATTCCCATGTGCCACCCCACCCCAACCCACAAATACTGCACCACTGAACGCATGTAGCACAGTATTCATTAGAGAAGTGGGTCTTAACTGTATTCATGGGACTTTGCTGTCCGTCCTAGAGTTCAAGGTGCTAAGTGTGGGGCTCAAAAGTTTTTAAAAAAAGTGGCGTGGGGGTTTTTGCACTATGTACCATGATTTGCACCTAGTAAATGCTATTATAAAAGGATGTGCCTATATAAAAGGGAAAATAAGTATGATTTAATTGTACTTTCTATATATGTTCCATATAATGGCATGCTTTATTCCACAAAGGTCTTTTCTCATTAATCTTTCTTTCTGTCATTCAAACCACTGCCTGGTTGCTAAGATAATCGGGACCCTGGCAACCACATAGCTTTTGAAATTCCAAACAGGAGAACAGCCAAATAAAGCCTCATTTCAGAAAACCTGAAAATAATTAAGCATCGGCACATTGTCTTAGAAGGTCACTGTGTATATCATACTAAAACTTCATTGTAAGGTCAGTTAACCCTTCCAAGGGTTAATGTCTGTGAAGAATATTCACATAAAACTGCTGTCACTATACAGATATAAATAAAAATTGCACTTCCCTCTTCTGCTGTTTTGTAGATAGCCATGCTGGTAAATAAAACTTGTAATGTTTCCTCGTGCCATTAAGCCAATCTGGAATAAGTCATTTTAAGGCATTTTAGCGCAGACAAGCTGTAGACCGGATGGGCCCAAACTAAAGTGTTTTTTTTTTTTTTTTTACACTGGCTAGCCTGTATGTGATGGATATAGATATAAGTTGGGTCCATGCAGCAGCTCCTTATACTGTCAATTAATTATTTTGTTGTGTATTATTGATCTTTCCCACATTCCTGCTGCATACGAATGCTGCAGTGCTCTGCTATGTGCAAGGCTCGCGATTATGACAGTGGTTGACCCCCCAAAATACAGAGGAATATATGAGTATAGTCTTTAAAATAATATATATATTGTCATTTATATCATAGCATTTTATCATAGAATTGGAGAACTGATTAGCTGGCACCCCAGCTTACCAGTTTCTACTTTCTTTCTTTCCTTCTGGCAAAAAAATAACCGTATAATGGCAATGGGGTATTCAAGAGCCATAAGGGGACACAGAATTGCATCATTCATTACCCAAATACTAAACAATGGCAACAACCTCTTTTGCAGTGCAAACTACTATCTGCACCTTGCACTGGAGAGAAAATCTGACTCAGAGGTCCAATATCTTTCTTGTGTGGGAGGTACATGACTAAGACTATGCCTGTTCCCTGGCACTCCTTCTTTGCTGCTGTGAATGATGTGCAAGGAAGGGACATGCAAGGGGATGTCCATTTTGCACCCATACAGTGGCAGACTAATGACATGTGGGCCCCCTAGGCTACATTCACACAGGCCCCCCTTCTAGGCTACTGCTAGGTCCAGTTGCATGCAGATCTAGGCACATGTGCACCCAAGCTCTTTACGTTGGGTCAGGTTCAGGTGCCTGCCTAGCATGTGTGCTGGACCAGACCCAGCAATGCAAATAAAAGTAAATATTAAAAGAAACGATAATAGAAATAATAATTAAAAAAGCTTGATGGGCCCCTGATCACACTGGCAGGGCCCGAACGCTGGGTCCCAAACGACAAAGCTTTCTGGGCCCCGCCCACCCCACTGGTGGCCAGGGTTCCTGTACAAGTTTAAAAAAAAACATTGGTGGCCAGGCCTCCCTATAAGTTAAAAAACTGGTGCCAGAGTACCCTACAAGTTAAAAAAATCGTTGGTGCCAGGGCCCCCTACACACTGAAAAAAACACTGGTGCCAAGGACCCTTACACATTAAAAAAAATATTGGTGCCAGAGCCCCCTGCAAGTTTTTTTTTTTTTTAAAAAACCTATTGGGAAATCTACATGACCAACTTCCTAATAAGAGCCTAGAAATGCTGACTTTCCAAATATTAAATACCTGTAAACTCCTAATAGCTAGAAACTGGAAAAAAGAGGATGTTCCAAATATACACCAAATACAACAAGAAGTAACAAATAATCTAGAATATGAAAAAGCAGTACCAAGAGGTTTAAGAGAGAAAATAATAATACAAGAAGCACATAATATTTGGCTATCTAAGACCAAAACATAAAACCTACATTGTATTGGACCTTTTTATTATATATATATATTTTTTTTTTCCCTTTTTGTTTTGTCTGTTGTTTTGTTTTGTTAGATTTATGGAAAATACTAGATCTTACTCCTTAGAGAAATATATGATGATACTATGTATGTATTTGTTGAAAAAACACAATAAATAATAAGATTAAAAAAAAAACAAAAAAAAAAAAAACCTATTGGGCCAGGGGATACCTACTGGGTTAATTGGTGGACAGGGGGTTAATAAAAAAGAACATTGGTTTTCAGTAGAACTTACTTTTAAAGTTCGGCAGGTGACCTTCGTCATTTCAGTCGCTGCTTTTTCATTCTTTTCAGTTGCAGCTTCTTGTTCTTCTCTGGAGCAGCTTCTTCATTCTTCTCTAGAGTGGCTTCTTCTGCAGCAAGGCCAGGCCCCCCTGAGAACTAGAAATACCCCAGACCTGGGATGAGAGTCACCCCTGTGCCCCCCTGATGGTGGCCCTACACACTGGGCCCCTAGGCATTAGCCTAGAATAGTCTTTGCATTAATCTGCCCCTGCACCATATACTTTACCTTACGTGACAAATCTTTTTAATGCAAAGTTGAATGTTACAGCACTGGACACATAGCGCACTGGAGGCAAAAAAGATGGCTCATTTCCCAACTTCATAAATAAGTTCTACCATCTCATTTAACTAATTTTGAGGTCTGTGGCAATGATAGCAAGAAATATTGTTTGTTGTTGAAATAAAAAATTGTATGAAGTTGTATGAAAACGGTTTATAAATGGGAAATTTCCACAAATTCAAAGCCTGCCACGCATATTTAGGTTTGTACAATGCGTTGCAATATTGTTTTGCATCATTAATATAGGTGTGTGTTATTTTAAGCTGTAGTACATATGTCCTTTGTGTAACAGTCTTGCTGCTCCATTGTGAGTGTAATGAATTTTCCTGTGCAAAAGCCTGATACGGCTGTGGAAGCGGAGGAGTTAAAACAAGGGCTATTATCTAGATAACACAGTGTGTCATTGTTGAAATCACGTCTTTACTGTAAACACCACAGATTGTCTGATAAAAGGAAGGCAGACAAGGTCTTTGCTAAATCTAGAATCCTGAACAGTTTGCATATAAAAAAAATGTAGTGGATATAGTTCCCTGTCTGACTGGGGAGGTGAAGGAGAGTTGTTGGGTTTGCAGTAAAAGAGGAATTTCCTGTAAGGGGAGTCCTGACTTTCTGCTGATTCATTCAGCCCAGGGTTTGTAATTTTCCACTAACCATAATACTGTACAGGGTACGGGTAATTCCAGATAATGGATCTTTCTGTAATTTTGATCTTTAATCCTTAAGCTTACTAGAAAATCATTTAAGCATTAAATAAACCCAATAGGCTGGGTTGGCTTCCAATAAGGATCAATTACATCTTACTTAGGATCAGGTACAAGGTACTGTTTTATTACTACAGAGAAAAAGGAAATCATGAAAAAAAAGAGGATTATTTGATCCACGATGGCCCATAATTTGGAACTTTCTGGATAACGGGTTTCCGAATAAATGTATCAATATTCAGTGTATTCCATATATAAAGCTTTTTTACTTTCTGTCTCCCTCTGTTGTTGTCATTTTCTTTTTCTCTATTTTCGTTTTTTTCTATCTGTCTGTCAGTTTGTTTGCTATCTCAACTACATAAACGTGATGGTGGGAAATGCTGCAAAGTGTAAAAACAGGTGCAAATCACCATCTGCCCTACCATCAGGTCCCATGGGCGCTGTCCTTGTACTCCAGAATGGAGGACCTGCTCTTCCCCATGAATACAATGCTGCCTGCATTTATCAGCAGTGTGGAATTCATGAGGGGTGGGTGGGGAGAGGCATGTAGTTGTCCCCTCGGAGCCCTGTGCTTACCTCTTTTCCTATGGCAAGCGTCAAGGAGAGGGCTGCCTTGAGCCTATCAGCAATGTCATCTACAGCTTTTTCTGTCTGAACAAGCACTAAGGCATGTGATTTTGTACCCCTAAGAGTTCTAGCCCTTACATCCAGGGCATTAATATGTGAGACCCAATGGGGCAAATTCACTAAGCGCCGAAGCGCCGAACGCTAGCGTTACTTCGCTAGCGTTTGGCATTTTCGTTACTGCGCAAATTCACTAACGAACGCTGGCGTAGATTCGCTAGTGTTACTTCGCACCCTTACGCCTGGCGAAGTTTCGCTACGGACGTAACTACGCAAATTCACTAACGCGGGCAGTGTACTGAACGCTACCTTTTACGCTAGACTTCCTTCGCCTTCCACCTCAGACCAGGCGAAGCGCAATAGAGTAGATAGGGATTGCTTCAAAAAAAGTCCAAATTTTTTGAGTAGATAGGGATTGCTTCAAAAAAAGTCAAAATTTTTTCTAAGTCCCAAAAAACGCTGGCGTGTTTTCTACATTATGGGTGATAGGCTGAAAAAGATCGAAAACATTTTTGGGGCTCCCCTCTTTCCCACCTACATTTCCTGACTCATGGCAACTTACCTAGACAGTGGGCACATGTGTAGGGCAAAATAAAATTTTTATTTGATGTTTTGAAGGTTTTCTAGGCATTTGTAGTGCTGATACGTATTCCTCCATTGAAATTTGAATTTGGCGCCGTATGCAAATTAGCCTTCGCTAGCGTAACTTCGCTTCACTTAGCAAATCAACGCTAGCGCAACTTCGCAACCTTACGCTACCCCTGAGCGCAACTTCGGATTTTAGTGAATTTGCGAAGCGCTGGCAAAACGACGCCTGGCGAAGTACAATTTTTATTTTTATTGTTACTTTTTATTACCTATCTTTCTATTTGAGCCTCCACTTTTTATCTTTTTATTTCAAGGGTAAATTGGACCCTAGCCACCAGATAGCCGTTGATGTTTCAAACTAAAAAAGCTGCTGAACAAAAAGCTAAATAATTAAAAAAACACAAAAATGTAGACTAACTGCAACTGTCACTGTCTACTGAAAGTTAATAAGAAGGTGAACTACCCCTTTAAGTATTATATTAAAATACTGCTTCTTGTAGATACAGCATTTAGCTTTTTAGAAAAATTATTCTCTGCATGCAGAATTCACTTAAAAATTCTAGAAAGCTGCCGGCTATATAATCCAGTGCTTAAGAGAGAGGAGCATAAAGAAATCATGAGCAAATCCATATTCCATGTGCAGCCATTAAATGCAGGCCCTCAGACCACTGTTCATTATTGTAAGATACGTGTGAGAGATGGTTTCATTTCCAGCATTACAATTTCCAGAATGTCCTATTTTATTAATGTTAAACAAGGAACGCAGTACATTTTCTGAATATTTTATTTGGCTGACCAGTGACAGCCAATTAAAATCAATCCTTGTGGCATTCGAATTCCAATACAGAGGAACATAATAAGTCACATTTTCATTCATTGCACTTTACAATCCATGAAGGGGAATGACACATTAAGGGAAGAAAATCAGCCTGTAATATTTCAGCAAAGAAAATGGAACTGATTTAATTCAGTCATTAAAAGGCTAAGATGATAGATGATTGTAACAAATTGCTTTTCCACTATACAACCCTATATAGAGTTTATTTATACTTCTTATGTTCTCTCCAACATAAACATATTCATGCAAATTTTCTAGGCATCTCAAGCAAGCTCAGAATTACGGGAAGGCATCTCCCATAGACTACATTGTAATCAATTAGTTATAAAAAAAATAATAAAACAGTGCCTTGTACTTGATCCCAACTAAGATATATTTAATCCTTATTGGAGGCAATTTAATTAATGTACAACCAAAGGTTTCAGGAAGATGGCAAAAGAATAGTTGCCGAAACGCTGAAAATAAACCACTTTTGATTTTTCACCGATCAAGTCCTTGGAGTGCGGTTTTTTGATATGTTTATATATATATATAAGTCCAAAAAACTGGGGGTACTTTATTTATTATAATACACAAGTTTCAGTGAGTCATGTGACAATGACATCAGAACTCACCGTTTATAAAGATATAATTGACAGGATATTCATGACTTTTGTGTATTATATATTTATAATACACAAAAGCCGTGAATATCCTGTAAATTATGTCCTTATAAACGGTGAGTTCTGATGTCATCAGTTATAAACGGTGAGTTCTGATGTCATTTCTGTCACATGACTCATTGCAACTTGTGTATTATAATAAATAAAGTTCCCCCAGTTGTAAAATATGAGGATATTAGAAGTTACCTTGGAGTTCCATGACCTGTATAAAAACACTCGGCCTTCGGCCTCGTGTTTTTATATGGTCATGAAACTCCTCGGTAACTTATAATATCCTTATAATTTACAAGAGGGGGTACTTTCTTCACTAAATATACCAGTATATATAAAACCACTATTGGCTGAGGTATTCAGATGCAGAAACCACACATGACTTTAGGAGCTCACGCGTGACTTTAGGAACTGAAAGCTCAAGCCTGGAGGCTCCAGCATTAGTAAATGGTTATCCAAATTATGGAAGCATCCCTTATCCGGAAAACCACAGGTCCTAAGCATTCTGGATAAGAGGTCCCAATTGAAACTTAGAATGTTAAGGACCGACATCAATGCATGTCATTTATTTAAACAAGAGAGGGCATGTAATTTAGCCCTCAGCACAAGCAACAACATACAACAAAAATTAAAAAATAACCCAGAAAATACTTCATAATAGAGGCAGTGTTAACTTTTAGTATGTTGTAGACAGCTGTATTCTAGGGAAATTGTTTTCTGAGCATTTTAAATGATCTGTTCATTGTAGTAGTGTCTACTAAATTTAGTAAAGAATCCTAATGTATAAAAAGGGGCATTGCTTGAGGGATGACACTATAATTTTCCTATTTACAGATCCTTGGTAAGTCTTTACCTTGAGTATGCAGTGCAGTTTTGGGTTCCAGTGCTTAAGGGCAGTGGCCAACGGGGAGATTTGTCACCCGCAATTATTTATGCACCACTGTGGGTGACAAATCTCCTGAAAATGCATCTCCAATGGAAATAACTGAAATCACTGGGGGTAAAACGTATCGCAAAGTTGCCTGAAATTTCCTCCAGCGGCAACTTTGTGATTTGTTGGTTTTACTGCCGAAGATTTCAGTTATTTCCAACGGAGATGCATTTTTGTAAGATTTGTCGCTCGCAGTCGTGCAGTTGACAAATCTTCCTGTCGGCAGTTGCCCTAAAAAAGATATAAATGAGCTGGAGAGAGTGCAGAGACTTGCAACTAAACCGGTTAAGGGGTTGGAATATTTAAATTATGAGGGTAGACTGTCAAGGTTTGGGCTGTTTTCTCTGTAGAAAAGGTGCTTGTGAGGGGACATGATTACACTTTACAAGTAACATTGCAAGTCCAATTGAATATGTAACTATGTGCATATACATTATCTTGGAATGGAAACCATTAGGATCCCAAGAGGGCCATGCTCAGGCCCATTCCATTTGATAAATACACTTCTAAAAATGTCATAGGAATGAATAGAAAGGGAGTCTTTCTGTGATAAATTCTAATCTCACATTTTGATAAACCTGGCCCATCGTCATGCTTATTTCCTTCATGGAACGTTTTGCCCTCGTGACTTTTCTGAAACGTGTTTTCACCCCCCCCCCAGAAGCAGAGTTAGTGGCAGCACATGACATAACATGTAACACAAACACTGTACAATGTGACATGGATGACTCATATGTCTCATCGCCTTGGTTGTTTATGGCCTCCTTTAGACGATTACTATTCTGTATACAAAACAGAATCTATAGTATTTCCGTTTTTAAGCCTAAAACATCACTAAAAAATCAAAAGAAACAAAAATGATGCTTCCTCTCATTCAGTGCTGGTAAATAACTATTCAGCCAGAGCAGACAGAGCCTACTGAGCAGTTGGTTCTGTTTCCAATAATCCCACCTACAATGATATACTGTATCCTGAAACTGTCATGGGTTGAACTACCATTAACTTAGCAGCTGCAAGCACACTTGAGCACTAGAAACTATGACCATCTATCTGTTATTAACGACATCACCCCCAAAAAACATTTTACTGCAATGGAACAACTACTTCTGCATTCTTTAATCTGTCTCAGTGAGTAAGTATTTATAGATGGGTTTGGTGGGGTTTGGATATGGCCTAATCCTTCCAATGTCAGAAACACCTTAAGAGAGTGGCACAGTACGGTATATACTCCCTGCTACTGGGTAAGGCGATAAGTCAAATTAAGGAGGTGGATGACGAGACAGTTCCTTGCATAATATATGGTGGTTTCTTGGAGGTTGTCCCTACTTACACTGTATTGCTGCTTGTGTATATATTATTAATTCTGTGGTGCTCAAGGTTACTTGCTGATTTGTTTCTGTGGGTCACTGCACTGGTGCAGATTTTAACATGAAGGTGTCACCACACAAGAAGGTAGAGTTTACTTCTTCTAGTCTTGACCTCCATAGAACTGAAAAAGTTATTTTCCACTGAGAGAATGTTGTATCTTTGATTACTAGAATGCTGCCAGGTGCCTTCTGTTATCCTGGTCCTGCAGCTCTGATGCTAAAGACCAGTACAGGTATGGGATCCATTATCTGAATACGTATTATCCAGAAAGCTCCAAATTATGGACTGGTCATCTCCCATAGACACCAATTTATCTGAAAAGCCAACTTTTTAAAAATGATTTCCTTTTTCTCTGTAATAATAAAAAACGTACCTGATACTTGATCCAAACTAAGATATAATTGTTCCTTATTGGAAACAAAACCAGCCTATTGGGTTTATTTAATGTTTACATGATTTTCTAGTAGACTTAAGGTATGACGATCCCAATTACAGAAACATCTGCTATCCGGAAAACCCCGGTTCCCAGGCATTCTAGATAACAGGTTCCATATATAATAGAAGGTCCCAAAATCAGGTAGTGACTCTCCACAGGCCCATGTGCACCACCCTGAGCCTTCAGCAAGGGGAGTGGGTGAAACCAGGAATCTGTAGAGCAGGCACTCAAATGGAAGCCATTCTTCCACCAGGCGAGTAAAAACAAGTAGAAAAAGTTTATTAGGTCAAACTGTACAGCTTTACGCGTCTCGTGTTACAAACACTTCAGTCACAACAGTCATAGGCCTCAAGATGGTCACAAACATATGAATTTCCTTAATGATGGGCTATCACTTTGTCATTCTAGTACAATAAAAGTGGTGTGTGCCGATTTTGAGGTTGCTCCTCTTTGGTTGTGCAATGTACACCATATGCTTGTGCTACAGAGCCCTGTAGTTATTACTTACTTTGACCCTGAAGGACATGTAAGTGAATGGCTATGTCTAGCAGGTGCAACATGTATCAATTTTCTCGCAGTTTACTAACAGTTTTAGGGTATCTGTCTTGAAGTAGGAATTCTGGGAAGGAATGTTGCATTTTCGGTATATACCTCATACCTCTGAGTGCATTCAAAATATGTTTCTACTGATTACAGTCAATACACATCGGCCGGAATTAAGGAAGCTGGAAAAATATACAACAGCAAGATATGTTTAGGGTAAAAGATCTTAATCCAGTGTTTAATTACTCTAAATTTGTTTGGTTTGTATACACAGAATTCTGCTTTCTCCTAAGGCCATTTCCTTCAGCTAGCTGGGATAGACATAATTATACAATGGTCGAAGGCATTGTACTGAGAACTGCGACAGAGACCTATGCTAAGTATTTATTAGGGTCACTGACCCCAGCAACCAAGCACAAAGCAACTGTGGGGCCTCGCTTTTGTTAGTCGTATTTCTTTATGCTAAGCCTGAGCGCTGAATGCAAATAACAAAAAAATACACAAATTGTAAAAAATGGAGACCAATTGCAAATGGCCATAGATTTCTGCTGTCTACACCACACTTAAAGTTACTTTTAAAGGAAATCTTTAAATATAAGAAAGGGTGCTGGATAACTTTGGCAAATTCTGTATAGTAACATCACTCAGACAATGAGTGCCCTAGTTTCTATACCATAAACAAATAATGTATCAACCATATTAAATCATTTGATCATAAATGGGGTTTCCACCCCTAAAGATGCAAAACTCAGGGGAGTAACTACAGAAGAAGCAAACCCAGGGGGGCATGGAGTGTAGGGGGGCTGGTAAGGCCCCAAGTAAGCAATTTCAATATATCTTCTTAAAATCAGTTGTTTTGGGACCCTAGATTAAATTTTCCATGGGACCCTGTAAATAGTTACGTCACTGCCAGGACTCCTCCCACCAACCTATAGGATGGTCAGTTGAATTTCTCAGATATGAATCTAGCTTCAAGGTAAAAGGTTGGTGGGATTTACAAATGCTGCAAATGCCCCCAGTGGAGGGCTTAAACTGCCTGTATGTTGTATTGTGGTCAGAAACTGGAGCACCAAGAGGCATACCTCCCAACTGTCCCATTTTTCGCAGAACATTCCCGATTTTGACAGCTCAGCCCCCAGTTCTGGATTGTTACTGAAATGTCCTGACTTTCTCTTCGATCTCCTGCACTGAACAGCCTGAAAAAGATACAAGTTTTATGATGTTTAATTAAATAAAAGGGCTCTTGACAGAGAGCACAGAACACTCAGCGCCTGTGCTTTGATACATTTGTAACAATTTAAGATAAGCAAAGATACACTTGTAACTATTTAAGATAAGCACGTCTCTTTGGAGAACTGAGTTTTCAGGGGGTGTGGCAATAAAATGGGCGTGGTTGGGAGGTATGCAGAGGAAACCTACACAGACACAGGGAGGACCTATAAAATAGTGCCCTGGTGGGGCCTATGATCCGATGTGGGTTGCAGTGGAGGGTCGGGTTGTGGGTATTATCTGTGTTTCTTATCATATATCGTCTATATTTTACTCCTTAAAAAGTTTTGTTCTGCCCCTGCTTACTTCTGATGATGTCACATCCAGTTTTCAGCAACAGCACTTCCTGTTTAAAGGTGTTCAGCAGGATGTGGATCGGGCTGTAGATAAGGCAGTTGCGGGTCGGATGGCAAGTCCAAGTGGGTAAAAATGTGGGTTGTAGGTAGGGCCCATGTTTCAAAAATTGGTTCCCTGCAGGAACGGCAAAGCAGCAGTGATAAGTGCAGTGCCAAGTGCAGCCACTGCTGTGCTTTGTTCTGCTGAGATAAAATGCGATATGTTATAGGGACTTTAAGGGGAGAATAGGTCTGTTTTCGATCAAACAGGTCAGTTTTCGGCCAATTTCGGATCGTACCAATCGAAGTTTTAGCGCATTCGATCAAATTCAATTCAAAGTTTTTTCCCAACAAAATAAACTTCAGATTTTTCAAAGTCCACCAATTGACTCCAAATAGGTTCTAGGAGGTACCCCATAGGCTAAAACAGCAATTCGGCAGTTGAAGCACACAAAAAATAGTTCGAAATTTTTTTCTAATTTCATTCGAAAATTCACCTCGACCTTTGATAAATATGCTCCTAACAGTGCCCCTTTTAACCAAATGATCATAAATATGTTTGAAAACTTGGTTGGCACCACTGAGTATTAACCCAGGAAAGAAGCTCCTTTCTGACAGCAGGACACTCTCGTGTTACCCAGAGATCAAAACCATTGTTGTTTAAGGAAATATAATTCATCACTTTAATGTCCTTTTAACATTTAAAATGAAAGCCAAATGAGAGTGCAGCGGCGTGTGAAATAAAATGTATTATATGAGGGATGTGAGAGGGAAGAAAAACACAATTATCTAAATGATTTCTCACCAGTGCTCTAAAAAAGAACATCTCTAGCTTTCTCTGGCCAAAGCTCATCTCTCTTCTTGCACAATCCAATATTTTCATGCTATTTCCTGCTGCTTTGCTAAATTGCTTACATTTAAATCACCATCTTCCATTCTGGTCAATAACTTTAGTTAAGATTATGCTGAGCCTCTAGTGTTTGCTGTTCGACATGCCTTATTATCTGTATACACTGACTTTTGCCTGAAATTTTTTCGCAACATGAAAACCTTCCCTTCATATCTAATTACCAATTATTAATTAAATCATGCAGGTACGCCATTCGCTGCAGTAATCTTTGGGACTTATGTAAGAAGGGACAGTGCTAAATACATGAAATATAAGAGCAGAATGCCACATTAAAGGCCACCAGTAGGGTTGCCATAGCACGCGTTTAAAGCGGTTGTTCACCTTTAAGTTAGCTTTAGTATATTTAGTATATAATTTAGTATCATTTTTGAATTATTTGCCTTCTTCTTCTGACTCTTTCCAGCTTTCAAAAGGGAGTCACTGACCCCAGCTAAAAAACACAAATGCTCTTTAAGGCTATAAATTTATTGTTATCACTACTTTCTATTACTCATCTTTCTATCCAGGCCTCTCCTATTCATATTCCAGTCTCTTATTCAAATCAATGCATCAGTCCAAATTACGCAAGCAAACAGATTTCTGAAAAGTTTTGAAACTGGAGAGGCTCCTGAATAAAAAGCTAAATAATTCAAAACCTACAAATAAAAAAAAAAATGAAAACCAATTGCTAATTGTCTCTAAATATCACTTTCTGTGTCATATTGTGAATAACCCCTTTAAAAGAAGACACATATTGAATACACATGCTGCAAGCTGGATGCATGACTGCTTGATTTGTTTGCAGTCATGCATCCAGCTTTAAGCATGTATTTTATATTCAATAAGTGTTCTCTTATAAGGGCCCAATGCGGCAACCTTAGCCACCAGGCTTTATCTAGCAATACACATTCATGGCTGAAGGGCAGCTCATGGGGTAAGGCCAACTAATGCTGTATCAATGTAACAATTAACTCTTTGCATTATGTATATAACAAGATTAGAATACACAGCCAAGGCGCCATCAGGGGGGGACAGGGGGGACAAGTGTCCTGGGCCCGGGCATGAAGGGGGTCCGGTAGTGCCGCACTTTTGAAAGAGCTTTGTGGCCATTTTTGATGTCCCGGACAGCCCGGAAATGTGGAAGTGCCGAAAAGCCGAACAGCCAAAGTCCCGAAGAAAAGACCCAAAGCACCGAAAAAAGCCGAAATTGTAGTCCTGAAGTGGCGAAAAGATCCAAAGTCATGAAAGGAGGCGAAGTCCTGAAGCCACGAGTTCAATTCTACTCCACACCAATTTGTGTTTTTTTTTTTCTAAATCCCCTGGCCACCAATGTATTATTTTAATATTCTATAGGCCCCTGCCTTTTAAAAATTTTTTGTTTGGGGCCCCAAATTTTTTAACTTGTAAGGGGGGCCCTGGCACCAATGTTTTTTAAAAAAAATGTTTTGTGGGGCCCAACTTTTTTAACTTGTAAGGGGGGCCCTGGCGCCTATGTTTTTTTTTTTAAAAAAAAATGTTTTTTGGGGCCCAACTTTTTTAACTTGTAAGGGGGGGCCTGGCTCCTATGTTTAATGTTTACATTATTTTCTAATTTGGGGCCCCAATTTTTTTTAACTTGTAAGGGGGGCCCTGGCACCTATGGTTTTAAAAAAAATATTCCTTGGGGCCCCAATTTTTTTTTTTACAATGCTTTTTAAAAAATACTTGGGGGGCCCTGGCGTCAATGTTTTTTTTTTTTAACTTATAAGGGAGCACTGACCATCAATAGCTTTTTATAAGTTGTGTGTGTGTTTGGGGGGTTACTTTTTTAGCACTGATGTCTGAGTGGTCTTTTAACTGTGATGTGGAGTGGGCGGAATCTGGGGTGGGGCTTGGGCACCAGGGTAGGCGGGGACCAAGGGGCCCCGAAAATGTTGTTGTACAGGGCCCTGTGATTTCTAATGGCGGCCCTGCACACAGCAGCCGCAGGATATATGCACAGGGACACTATGCCAGAGTGAATTCAGCCAAGGGGCTATGGATTTGTAAAATATTAAATCCTTAAAGAAGAATTTGTACAAAGGTAAAGTGTTTCATTGCTCATACTCCAAAACTTTTGTTAAATTTCCCTAAACGAATCATTAATAATAGCAACAATAGCAGCAGAAGATGAAACTAAGATCCCATTGGTACGAGGTGCATGAAAAGTGCAGAGAGTATAACTTAAAAGCTACATTCCTATGCTAATTATAGTCTTTTAAGGTTCCTTACATAGAATGTTTCAGCATTATAGGAAGTTCACAATATATATTAAGGGACACATTTTCTATTGCTTGATACTCAATTTAGACATACGGTAAAATGATAAATGGAAAAATAGTGTGCATAGCCTTAGTTGATTAGTAAGTTGTATATGTCACAATAAAACAAAGATGGTTGCAAGGCATCAATACCTCCAGCACTGTTATTTGGGAGGGACCATTTTGGTTTGGCTAAAATGCAAACTATATTGATTAAGGATCCCCATTAGCACCTGTATAAGGTCATAGGCCAACTACAAACAGGGAGGTGTCCTATTAGTAATCTAGTCAATCGAATATACAAGTATGGGATCCATTATCCAGAAAGCCCCGAATTACGGAAAGTCCGTCTCCCATAGACTCCATTTTATCCAAATAATCTACATTTTTAAAAATGGTTTCCTTTTTCTCCGTAATAATAAAACAGTACCATGTACTTGATCCAAACTAGGATATAATTAGTCCCAATTAGAAGCAACACCAGCCTATTGGGTTTATTTAATGTTTACATTATTTTCTAGTAGACTTAATGTAGTCTAAAGTTATCTGGAAAAACCCAGGTCCCAAGTATTTCCATACCTGTATAAGGATTGGTTGCATCAATGCAATTAGGCCATGCAGATGTGCACTGCAGCATAAATATCCCAATGTATAAGAGTCCTGTTAAATAGGGTCCCCTTAAATAAGAAGAGCTACATATAGATAATGAGCAAATATTTTGCAATATAAAACCTTTTTAAAAATCCGTCCATATTACTTTGTCATTCCCCTGTGACAAATTCAAGACTCTTCACAAAAGTGCATGTCTCTGATTAGTTACAGCTTTATTCCAACATTTTTACGTGTGTTATACGCCTATTAAGTTGCCTTACTATCTACAGAAATCAGCATATTTCCAGAAATGTTTATCTCACTTTGCCCTTTGTGGATTTATCTTTAGACAGTGGACTTTGCTAAAATGACCAGACGGTGGCAGTGTTGCATTTTCACTCAACAAATGATATCTATTTAATTTCTCAGTGAAGAAAGTGGTTCTGTCTTTCAGAGGGCTGACGTAATGCCGGAACCAAGAAACTGTGTCTTGCATAGTCTGCAAACTTTTAGCACCGTGTCTCTTAAATGTGGCCTAGAAATACATTTCCATCTGGAAAAAGTAAAACAAGGATTCATTTTTTTCTCTCTGAAGAATGCTGATAACCAAAATAATAATTCTCATACTCCAGGAACCTTGGAATACGAAAAATGCTATATAATTTTCAAGGGTCATTTACTTTAAATACGACAGCCTTCGTACATAGTGAAATCTGTACAGCAACAGGTTTTTTTTTACTCACTTTCACTTTATAGTAGTGTTGCCCAGCTGCAGCCCTTCAGTGCAACTCCCAGCACCCACCGACAGATAACTTCACTTCACCAAATGATGATGGGCCATAGGTCTCATCTTGTCTCCATAATGCTGCTAGGTTTTCTCACATTTTTTGCACTCTCCTCTAGCTGCTTCTCCTGGTCTTGTAAAACTTATATGATAACTGTTTCATTGGTGTCAGTCGTGATGATCTGTCAATAATGGATTTTTTTTTTTTTTTTTTTTTTTTTTGTTCTGTGACTCCAGTTTGGGAATTAAATGTATGTTCTGGTTGCTAGGTGAATCAATCGAAGCAATCAAGCCAAGCATAGACATCTGGGGATCTTACAGATTTCGCTGCCATCAAGGTCCAAGGTTCTTAATCAATTGCCCAGCTATGAACTTTTCTCTTGCACTTTTCCTTTATGCCGTATTGTTTATTCTTGGCAGGTAGCTGTAAATGCTGTTTTTGTATTAGGAATGCACCTGTGAACCAAGAAAGAACCCTATCCTAACCAAGACACTTTGGTTAGGTTGTAGTTGGTCACAATAGCTGGGTTTCCTAAAAACCTACATGATAAAATTAGCGTCAGATTGCCCCCCATTTAGGAGAGTAATCAGCAATAAGAATATCAAAGCACAGCAAGAGCTAATTTCCATAATTTATGAAGGGAAACAATTTAGTTTAGTTAAAGGGGTTGTTCACTTTTGAGTTAATTTTTAGTGTGATCTAGATAGTGATATGCTGAGAAAATTTGCAATTGGTTTTCATTTTGGATAACTTATTTTTTTTAAGTTATTTTGCTTTTTATTCAGCAGCTCTTCAGCTTGCAATTTCAGCAATCTGATCTGCTAAGATCCAAATTACCCTGACAACCATGCATTGATTTAAAAAAAAAAAAAAAGACTGGAATATGAATAGGAGAGGCCTGAATAGGAAGATGAGTAATAAAAAGTCACAATAACAATACATTTGTAGCCTTACAGAACATGTGTTTTCTAGATGGGGTCAGTGAACCCATTTGAAAGCTGGAAAGAGTCAGAAGATGAAGGCAAATAAAAAACTTTAAAAAATATATCATGAAGACCAATTGAAAAGATGCTTAGAATTCCATTCCAGAACATACTTAAACTTAACTCAAAGGTAAGCCACCCCTTTAAGTAAAACCATTGCTGAACTAAGACATATAGGGATACTGGAAGTCATTTAGGAAGTCTATGTTATATAAAGGCATAATGCTGCAAGTCTGTCCTTAGAGTAGTTAGGGTATGTAGTCTTGGATGACTAAGGATGTAGTACTGCATCATTCTCTTATATCTCTTAATAAGATATAAGAGAATGATACAATCTGGAAGAAGATTCTGGTAGTGCTTATTAGTCAAATAATAGTGTTGAAGTTGGACCCAGGGCTGGTTTGCTCACTAGAGCAGGGGCGCGTCACCAATGAGGACAAGTTGTCGCCTCAGACAGCAGCAAAAATGGTGCTCCTGGTACTTTAAGAGCCGAATTTCTGGTTTTCAAACCGGAAATCCGGCTCTTCTAAAGCAGAGAGCGCAGTTAGGCTCTCTGCGCTTGCGTACTGGTCCTCTCTGCCGCCCTCGTGGACCCTCCTGGACCCCCTAAGACGCAAAAAGGTAAGCGCACGTGGGCTGCAGCAACTGCTGCTGCCTCAGGCGGCGGAGGGGCCAGGATCACCAGTTCATGTGCAAAGAGCAGTTTTTTTTCTGAACTGATTTTGAGCATTGTTGAAAGATGATTTGTGGATGATGTGGGGAAAAGATGGGGCTCCAAAGAATAATCCTTCTTAGGGACAAATATAGCTTTAATCTGTCTTTGGGTGCTGAGACTGCAAGGCCTCCAATAGGAATCATGTACAGAATGGACCACTTGTTGATACGGTTTTTGGACAGATAGATTTATATAGACTTTAATTTTTTTAAGCTTTAAGTTTTAGATTATTTTAATACAGTACATGTCACAATGCATGATCAGGGGTTTAAAATCTCCATTATTTTACAAATGTTTTAAGTACACAGTTATACAGGCAGGCTTTATTGGTTAGGCAAAACCCGAATCACTTACTGTAAATTAGTCACTGTGTTTATTTCGATAAACATGCTCTGCCTCTCGTACTAATAAATCTAAATTCAAATATGAATGGACATATATCTATAGCTGAATTGTATCCAAAATATACTTTTATATTCAATACTTAATGCTGTGATGGCCTAGAACTGACTCATGAGCTTCAGCCATTCACAATGTAATGTTTTTTTAGCCCAGCATCATATAAAACTTGTAACTAGTAAATGGGAGCTATTGTGAATATTCAGACATTTCTGTTTATACCTTTTGTCTTCAGTGCTGGAGATCCTTTAATTAACAGGTTTGCAGGACTTCATGCCCAACCTACTGACCTGTTCCACATGAGCATCCCTATTTTTAAATCTTTGATGAAGGGGAGATTAGTAATGTATCAGGAATGAGTTGGAATCATTCCAAGCGGCTAAACTAAGAATAAAAATATTTTCCAGTCTTGCAACAATAACACATTTTAAGTGTTCCCACTAGAACATCTCACATACCTACTGATGTGCCTAGTAAAATGTAGTCTTCTTTTATCCTTTCCAGATTCAAAAAAGGTACCAAGAGCTATATCATCACCCATTCCGCATGTCTTTGATGTTATGTAGTAGCTAAACACTGATGCCCTTGTTGAGTCACAGCAACAGAACTTCCCTACCTGCAGAACTCTGTAGCATTATTAGCCCACCCTGTAATGCATCGCCTTTTCTCCATCAGCCTCCTGCACCAGGAATAGGCCATCCTGTTGCCACAGCTGGTCATTTGGATCAGTCTCTGCAGAACTAATCTATACAGCCCCTTCCTACTGAAAAACAAAGCTACTGACACCTGGTGTAAAGTTACGTACAGCTGTGTCATGGTGGTTATTTTGCTTGTGTTTCTTCTTCAATAACCAGATTGGAGTACAACAGGAGCTCTGTATACATTAATTAGAGCCTTTTAGTTGCCTTTTAGTTGCCTTTTAGTTGCTTGCTGTGTTAGTTCACAATGCACTAAAGTGGGGGTCCCCAATCTTTTTTTTACCAATGAGCAACATTAAAATGTAGAAAGATTTGGGGAGCAACACAAAAATGAAAAAGTTCCTAAGTGCTGTGGACTGGCAGCCTACAGGAGACCCTGTTTGGCAGTGCACCTGGTTTTTGTGCAACTAAAACTTGCCTCCAAGCCTGGAATTCAAAAATAAGCATCTGCTTTGAGGCCACTGGGAGCAATAACCAAGGAGTTGGTGAGCAGCATGTTACTCATGGGCCTCTGGTTGGGGACCACTGAGTTAGACAATGCTATTCAGGGTCGGACTGGAGGGCCCAGGGCCCCCTGCTGCAAATCCCCCTTCAGAGGCCCCAGCCGAAGCCCATGCGCACATGCTCGTACCTTCTTTTTCTGTGACTGGGGCAGGAGAAGTTAGTGGGCAGCAAGGGCAGGGAGTGGGTCTGGGTCAGAGGAGCACATGAGAGCAGGTGTTCTGCTGGCCCAGATTGACCCTGGTGCTGTTCTACATAATCCAAGATGGCCAAATCCATATTTGCATTTCTACAAAAAGTCTCAGCCATAAATAATCTGTGGACCCAGTGATATCTCTGATTACAAACAGCCATCACCTAAAAGTAGCCTGAGCTGTTTGTTATCCACACTTTTTGACCAGCAACAGTAACAGAAGATCTATACAGGGTTGAACTCAATGAAGCGATAAGCATAAACTAGTTTTAACAGGCTTGCATTTTTCAATATACATCATGTTTATTTTTCTACAAATTGAACTGGAGGGAGGTGAAGGTTATGATATCCTTTCCTGGTATTCCAGTCGTTGGGCAATATCTGGCCCTACTGGTCATGAGCCAGTTATATAATGTTGTCATAGGAAATGCTGAGTTCCCTTTTTGTGCGGTTATTATTTGGGGTCTGTGTGCAAATCATCAACAGATCAACAGTGAACAAAGCCACCTGGGAACTTAATAGCCCACCAAAGAGTTACTGCATTAAATAGAGGATCTAGGGTCAGATTTTCCATTTATTGTATTCTTTTATTAGTGGTAATGCTGGGTGAAAAAAGATCTGGTCTGGAGTTATTATTCCTTTCTAGTGCCATTTTGTGATCTAAGCGACATTTTAAAGAATTTTCATAAATTTGCCCGTAGGCATCTGTTGTGTTAAAGAGTAACACAATTCTCATTCTTTTACCACCATAATAAACATGGTATCTGACTGATTTTGGCCAGGGAACACTTTTTGATGAAAATGCTTATTAGCAAAATTGGGAAACACCTTAATAAATGAGCCAATTCATTAAACACTTGCTTTTGGTCAGGACTGTAAATGTGATGAAATCCAAACTAGTGGGAATATTCAGTCCAGGACTCCCCAGTTTACCTTTGATTTAGATGAATTAAAGGTGACTTTATAAGTTTAAAGAACTTCACAACCAAAACTAACTACTATGTTTTGGATCATTTTTTGGGAGCTATTGCATTTATTTTACATCAAAATAGGGTTTGAGATCAATACTTTTTGTAAAGGATTTGGTATTTGAATAAAAAAATTATTGATTTTGACTAGTGATGTGCGGGCCTGGCTTGATACCTGTAAGTCAGGCGGGTCTGGGCCAACTTACACACACGTTTTGGGGTCGCAGGCAGGTTCAGGATTAGTTCTTCTTGGTCACGACCTGCCTCTGCCGGCTTTTGCATCCAGCAGCCTCCATTTATAGGTGCAGACGTGCCCCACCCCTTTCGTCACATCAGAGACGGGCTGGTTGGCACTGGTCTATAAATGGAGGTGTCGGTCGTTAGTGACTTGCAGGCTGACCACTCCTCTTGTGGGTCACGGGCAGGTTCGAGTTGAGCTCTTCTGCCTGCTCAACTCGTTACCTTAGACTGCCGGCTTCCGACTTCTGGCTTCAGGTCTTATAGATGTCATTGGCGGGGCGGCACTGGTATATAAATGGAGGGGGGGAAGGCGGGCGTAGGTCGAGGTTTTCTCTCACTATTGGTCAGCTGCGGGTTGGGAGCGGGCAGGTTAGGGTCAGGTGTGGGTTGAATTTTCGTTGACCCGCACAAAACTAATTACAACCCATTCATGAGAGGTGTTAGAACTGTTCTTTTGTTACCTATCCATGTTCTGAGACAGCCAGACAAGACTCTATTTACATCAGCAGGTAGAGTTGGGGTGGTATTGGCATCAGTTAAGAAAGACTGCAGCTTTACTATGATTTATCTTGCACCTAACAGTTTACAAAATACAGACAAACTTTTCAGCAAAATATATGCACAGTTACAATTAAATATAGTTAGGAAATAATAGGGTGATGTCCCTGCTCACAAGAGCTTACAGTCTAAGAGGGAGAGGAAATCGTACATATGGTGAGAGTAACCAGTAGGTTGTTGAGTTTCTGTTGGCTAGGTTATAAATGGTAAGTGCATTAAACCAGTTAATTAGTATACCCAGGTATGATTCAAAATAGGCCCTTACATTTTAAGTACTAAGAAGCACAAACAGCGCAACACAGTTTGAATAAATAGTGACTGTCTATGGCATCTTATAGTATTTTCCAGAATCCACAGATTGCTAGTTTGGGCCTAAGTGTGCCTGGAAGTGTGGGAAGTCCCATGATGTACAGTTTATTCCATCTTTTTTTCTTTTTATATATATATCAAAATCACCCCCACTACTTATCAAATTTAACCAGTTTTCCTAGTGGTTCTCATTATTAAGAAGAAGATTCTCATAGTTATATTTTGTTTGACTTTAGTTAGACGGGTCCAACATTTTTTTCATATAATTGAGGCAACAGTTTTAAAAAACGGTAACAAGCTTGATGTGGTCACCGTTCCTTCCTTACATAAAGCCTTTAGTGTTTTTCCTGAAGCAATTAGCTCTAGCACCTCTTAAGCTCTTATAGCATCACTTCTGTGTTTAACAGAACATCTGCTCTTTTTTTTTTCTTACTCAAAAGTCCTATTGAACTCTGTGCCGCTAACAACATTAAGTCCTACACTATGGGGCCGATTCATGAAGCTCGAGTGAAGGATTCGAATGAAAAAAATTCGAATTTCGAAGTATTTTTTTGGTACTTCGACCATCGAATTGGTTAAATTCGTTCGAATTCGAACGAAATCGAACGAATCGAACGAAAAATCGTTCGACTATTCGACCATTCGATAGTCGAAGTACTTCCCCTTTAAAAAAAACTTCGACCCTCTACTTCGGCAGGTAAAACCTACCGAAGTCAATGTTAGCCTATGGGGAAGGTCCCCATAGGCTTGCCTGTGATTTTTTGATCGAAGGATTTTCCTTCGATCGTTGGATTAAAATCCTTCGAATCGTTCGATTCGAAGGATTTAATCGTCCGATCGAAGGAAAAATCCTTCGATCGATCGATCGCAGGATTAGCGCTAAATCCTTCGACTTCGATATTCGAAGTCGAAGGATTTCAATTCGACCCTTAATGAATCTGCCCCTATATGTGAGGATAATGGGTCTCTTCATAAAAGTCATAAGACTTGTAACTTAGTCTTTCTGGTGCCTCCATAGCACTGATGAATAGACCCCAGCGAGGTTTAGAAGATAATTATTTGTATCAGACAGGACATCCACTAAGGGAAGAAAATAAAGACACCAGCCAGGAATATCGCATGAGAGGTTTGAAGTTCATTTTCAGCAAATAAAAGTCAACAGCAATTGTTATGGTAAGGATCACTGTCATTGAATTGTGATTGTGTTGGCATGATTAGCATGGGCTATGAATCTCTTCATTGTCATCGTCTAAAGTTGCATAATTTAGTTTTATGTATAATGTTTGCTTTTCTGCAAAATATCTGATTCCCGGTGCCAGTTTTTTCCGGATTCCAAGAAAAATCAATGTTGTAGTTCAAAGTACTGGGGGAATTATTTGTAACACCTATGTTACACTTTTGGTATTTTGCTGTTATCTGCAGCTATGTACATACAGCCTCTCGCTTCTCAGGATGCAATCATTTCTAAACATGTGAAGGGCAAAACTGACTTTTGACTTGTGTTTGGGACATTTTGATTTTTTTATAATTTCAGTAAAGAGCAAACTGATTTTTTTATATTTCACTTTGAAATCTGACATGGGGCTAGACATAGTGTCAGTTTCCCAGGTGCCTTTAGTCATGTAGTCATGTGATAAACATCAGTCACTCTCTACTGCTGTACTGCAAGTTGGAGTGATATCACCCTCCTCCCTTGCCCCCCCCCCATCAGTCCATCAGCAGAATAACGGGAAGGTAACCAGATAACAGCTCCCTGGTAGATGTAAGAACAGCATTCAATAGTAAAAACCCATGTACTACTGCGACCCAATTCAGTTACATACAGACTGTTGGAAAACAGTTCCATAATGCAGCACTGGTTCTTTCTGAAAGCCCATGACCAGGCAAAATGACCTGAGATGGCTGCATACACACCAATATTACAACTAAAAAATACACTTGTTGGATTAGGAATTACATTTTATATGGTAGAATGAATTATTTGCAGTGTATTTTAGGCATAAAAACTATACCATAAAAATCATGACAGAATCCCTTTAAAATAAATATGCAGAAGTAAATATAAAATGGTACTATAATTATTTTCCCTTTAAACCCTCACTGCCAGCCAATTTAATCATTGTTATAACCATTCAATTCATGAACATTTTGTTCTCTTTCACTTTAGGGGCCTTTCTTGGGGGAATTTTTCCTAGGAAAACAATACATCATTTTTTTCAGGGCAACTTGAGTTTTCAAAATATACTAGAATTTTTGTGCAATTCCACTTCTGTGACAAGATAGAGGCTTATAAAGGTCTAAAACAATAAAAAAACTTTTCCATGACAATGTTGAAAAAGTTGCAAGTTGCAGCATTTTATCTTGCACAATTTCTTAGATACAAAGATAAACCACCACAAATGTAAACGCCAGAGTTCTTCTATCCCAATATGCATAGATTTACCAAAGTTTTTGTCATGTAGGAACCTAAAATGAAAATAGTTTATATGAATTTTCTCGCCTGCCAACTCAGCTGCTGCAAACAAAGAACCATTCCTGCATATTGTGGTCATAAGATCCCCTAACTGTACAAAGACCCCAGAAAGTACACATTCTGACAAATCCATCATGGGTAAATAAATAAATATATCTTTCTACTCTAAACTAGACATCATGAACAATAAAAAAAAATCAAAAATCAAAGAAAATTGTGTAAATCAATGCAAAAACAAACTCCAACAGCATAATTAGTAGTCATGCTGTCAAACAGATTTTTAGGTGAAAAACAAAAGACACAAGGGTATAAAAAAAAAATGGTAAATTAAACCTATTTGTTTATGGATGTGTGTGTGACATTATGCAAGTGTAAGGGGGTTATTTATTAAACTCTGAATGCAAAAATCATGAAAAATTCTTAATTTTTTTTAATATAAAATCAGACTTTTTAAAAAATCTTAAAATCTTTTTTAGAATTTATTAAACCCTGAGGGTGGAAAAGTCCGAAACTGAATCTGAAAATCCAGCATCTCAGACCTGTCAAGGTTGCATATAAGTCAATAGGAAAAGTCCCAATTATTTCTTGATGTGCACTGGGTTTCGTGCAATACCCGAAGTTTTTGGGAAAAAATTGAGAAAATCTGATTTTTATCCTTCATAGTTCAAATGCACTCTTCCACGCATTTACAAATACATGATGTATATTTGAAAATGATTAGAGTCACATTTTCTTTAATTATGCAAAATAATTGAGGTAGAGATCCACTCTAATAGCCAATGATTTGTGATTCTCCAAAGCCCTATTTCTAAATTGCCTTTTTTTTTTTTTGGTTGAAAGAAGATCTCTAGTACTCCAAATGTACTTAGTACTTCTCATTTGAAACATATGTAAACATAATGGTACAAGGTGATGCATAATCCGTTAAAAGCTGGTTTATGGTTACAAGCCCATTAGTAAATGTAAAACGATACAATTATCTTGTATCCGTCATTGGAGACCCAGCTGTACTGTATTTCTGGATAAAGGTCAGATTGTGTCAGTGAGACATAGAACTCAGGAATTCCTTATGAACTCGCTCTACCACAGATATTGATTTATTGGGGTGGCCTATATTATGACATATTTTAAGATAAAAATGAGAAGTACCTGCAGTAATATCTAGGGTCATAAATTTTTTTTAATTATTTTTATTTTACAGCATCAAGCTCTTATTGCTCAAGTTATTATATCGAGGTTTCCCTCTTACTGAGTTAATGGGCCCCAAAGCAGGGAATAAAATTTTAGACCTCCTTGACTTTGAACAAATCTATTGAAATGAATGACTAGTGATGGACGAATTTGCGCTGTTTCCATTCGCCGAAAAATTCGTGAATTTCGCGCGAAATTCGGGAAACGGTGAAAAATTCGGGAAACGGCGATGGCGTCTCGTTTTTGACGCCGGCGCCTGTTTTTTCGACGCCGTTGCCCGTTTTTGACGCCGGCGTCCGTTTTTTCGGAAATTTTTTTTTTGACGCCGGCGAATTTTTGCCGCGAATTTTCACGGGCGTTTCGCGAATTTATTCGCTGGCGGCGAATCGCGCAAATTTGCGCCTGGCGAATATATTCCCCCATCACTATGAATGACAGCTAATCCAGATTAGAATACTTTGCCAGTATACAACAATCTTTATTCTCCCTTTGTTGTTATTGTGTTGTTAGAAGTCTGTTATGCAGGCAGATTATCTGTTTACTAGGAATCAAATTATCTACCTTGCAGGGACCAAACATGGAAGAGCTTCAGTTTCCCTGTATACCCTTTTTAGCTAAAGAAATAACAAAAACCGTAGATTTTATAAGCAAAAAGTGCAACATAAACAAACAAACACAAGCCCAATTTATTGCACTCATATAAAACATGGGGGTATACTGCCCCTTTAAACTTAAGTGGGTGTTTTCAGCAATCCAAAAGAACAACCTATTCTCTTTAGGTTGTTGATACACTGATAATAGATACACAAAGGAGAGGTCTTAATGTATTAACTCACCCAGTGTTGGAAGAGGTCCAGGTGCACCGCCCTAAACCTTCAGCTAAGGGAGCGGGAAGGGATGTTATTGATGTGTTCCCTTACACTTTCTTTTAAGGTCCGACTTGTCTGGCCCACATATTGTTTGCCACAATTTCTACACTCTATCAAGTATATCACATTCCATGTATTACAGTTAATATATTGTTTTATCATTAACTTTTTTTGTGGTATGAGAGAAAATTCATCACTCACTATCATGTATTAGCATGTGATACATCTCTGCGATGCACATTTGAAGGAGCTCTTGTGTGTCAACCAAGTGTATTTCTTGTGGGTATGGATTCTTATAAGTGTTCTAGATTTCCTAGCTACAAAACAATAACCGTCTTTTGTCTAAAAGGGGATCTGTCTTCAGTATAGCTAAATTTCTCTTAACGATATTCACAATATCAAAGTATTGGGGACTAAAAGTCAAAATACATGAAATAGAGTTAATAAGAAAAAAGCTTATTAGGTACATCTTATTGGGTAGGGATTGGTTGTGTTTGATATTTAATAAAAAGTGTATTCCTAGGGGTATGTAGAGCCCTATCAAAAGCCTGAGTGAGACTAGACATGGAGTGTCTAGTAACCTATCCCTAAGGTCACATGACATTCACAAAATCATTAAAATCAGAACAAAGATGTCTAATTCTTAAAAATTTACCTGTTGGAATATTGTGGATCAAATGTGGGGGTGAGATGAAGAGGCACTAAGAATGGTATTGGCAGTACATTTTTTTTGGTACAAGGATGTCACAACAGGCTGATTAACTACTGTAAGAAATATATCCAAAAAGGCAGTAGATATAGTATGTGTCTCATACGTGAATTTGAGATTTAAATTATTATCATTAATATACGTGCAAAATTGTACAAACTGGTCTTTGGTACTAGACCATACCACAATAAGGTTGTCTATATAACAAACCTAAAACATAATATGTTTTTGAAAAGGATTTAAATCATGGTAAATAAAGGACTCTTCCCACCATCCTATGTATAAATTGGCAAAAGTTGGGGCAAATTTAGTCCCCATGGCCGTGCCATATCTTTGAAGTTAAAAATGATCAAAGAAGAAAATGTTGTGTCAAGAAAAAATGTATAGCTTCCAAAATTAAAACGACTGAGAATACATGCTATATTTATTATGATTATATATGATTAGCTATGGCAGACATGATACTGTACCTTAAGATAATCAGCAGCCTCATCAGGTTTCAACTAATTGCAGTGTCTATGAGATGATACAAAGTCCTTTGGTATTCTTTCGTGGGATTGGCACTCAGAGGAATTTAAGTGTTAATATGACTAAGTTGGAGAAGTGCCTCCTTCATATAGTCAGCTAGATTCAATATTACATTCGAGCCATTTCCTTATCATTTTGTAAATGTCTTAGAGCTAACCTCTGCTCTGAAGTTAGATTATGTCTCAATGGTGTAGTTTTCTTAGAGAGTTGAAGCTTGGTCAATTCTCTCTGTACTGGCTTTTGAAATAACATGACAGTATCATCTCTAAAATGATATGCTCAAGGCAAAGTGTTTCTTTAATAAAACATTTCTAATAAATCTATTAATGCCCAACAAAGTGTCAAAAATGTCAAAGCATTGTGTAGGAGAAAATGAAAGACCTAACTTTTAGTGTCTTCTCAATGTATGGGAAGAAAGATGCATTATAATTTGTTCCTCTTCCTCACTCATGGCCCGTATTTCTGAAGGGTTCCTATGATTCAGTCCTCTCCTGATGTGCCTCAATAAATTTTTTCTCCCCGACTGGAACATAGTTCTTGGTCTGACTCCATTTTTGCCTCCTTTTTTCTACATTCATGTCTGGTGAAAACATCCAGTGCAATCGATTATCTGGTTTGTTGTGGAGAAAAGAAAGAGAGAGAGCCAGCAGCCATATCCAATTCACCATTGTCAACTAGAAAAGCTCACGTGTTTATTATGTGTTTTTAAAATAGACCTTTGTGGGGTACTGCTGAAATGGTTTCTGCTGTACCTAGACCAGTTATAAACCTTATTAATTTCATAGTCATCCTAATAAAGTTTTTGGACTTAATTTCCATAATGTCTGCCTCCAGTTGTTTTATTTTACTTTCTACCTATTTAGTAAAGGAGCCATAATCTGAATGGTCTTTATAGGTTGATAATTCCAGTCAGTTTTAGTGGTTCAAGTTCACCTTTAACTTCATTGTGAACACTTCTTTTTTTCTCCACTATAATTACGGTAATTCATTTTAAGGTGCAATCAGTACCTGCACCACGAGCTTCTTTAGGCCGAGTAAGCCTAAAGAAAAAAACTGTAAGGTTGATCTACTAAAACTAGTTAGCTGCAAAGTAAAATTCAGGGGTATGGTAGACCACTAGAAGGCAAAAGCCCAACAACAATGGACCTGCAGCCCAAGTGGCGCCAGAGACTGTAGATGCCAATGCAATGCAACACTTCTTAAACTCATCGGAGGTTCAGGTTTGCCCTATACCAGCTCACTGGCTTCCTTAGTATTATAGAAGCAGCTTAGTATTCTTAGTGTCATAGGAGCTTTGATGGCCCCTTAGAGTCCTTGTAAGAAGATTCTGTAGAGAGGGTGGGTTGTACTTTGGCACAAGGGCCTGGGTATTTCTCGACACACTGCTCAACACAAAATATATATTTTTTAGGAAACATGAGCCATCCTGCAGCCTGACCTAACTTTAAAATTCAATGAACATTAGTAGACTTAATATAGAGCCATGTGTTCAATATCAAATTCACAAATTGCTAAATGAGACATCACATTGATCTCATCACAGAATACTGAAGAAAAATGCATTTGCTGCAGAGATAACAAATGCTAACTTGATATATTTACCTTGCATTAAATGTATGATTGATGCTAGTTAGAAAAAAGAAGACATTACGTAAATTTACCGTCTGAGCGAAACACTACAGGTACAATACAAGTTGCAAGGAATGAAAGGATATTCCATCATATAAAGGGTCCTGCTGAACAGAACTTGTGATACGTGACAAAACCAGAATAAAGACATTTGTTGGGATTTGTATATCTCTATATTGAACTTAATCATATCTGGTGTTTGAGTGTCATATTACTTAATGCTTCATGTCTGTCTTTCATTTGCAAAAGCCTAAAACAAACTTAGAAAGGTGGACATTCCCACCTATCGTTCAGCTGTCATGTAACAAATAAGTATATTGGTCACCAGCTTCAACTATAAATCAGTGTTAGCTATAAAATCACATACTTCAACCTTTCCCCTTCTTCGCATGACTTGGATGGCTTGAAGATAAGTTAGACATTCATTGTGCATTGACATCACCCTCTGTATATGGCTACCATTTCTGGTAAGCCCTGTTTATGGTTAATGTGATTTTCAAATGATGAGTAGGGCAGGAGATCTAAAGGACTGAACATTTGTTATTAGGAGCTTGGACACAACCTCTTATATCAGAGTAAGCTACTAAATATACCCTTTATCATAATTGGAAGATTGTATGGCCTGTGACTTACCTGATCCAAACTGTCGGGATGATTTACAGTTGGCCAATACAATTTTGCCCACAAATAAAATAAATTCAAAGACTGGGCAATAGATAACTTTGTTAATTATGTCCTACTTTCTTCAGAATGGGCAGTCTTCAACACATACTAACCATGCCAAGTCAGTCTTACCAGTGGAAACAATAAGGAAAGTGCTCATCTAAAAAACCCTGGGGGAATTTGTTTATTATGGGATTGAAAATCCAGTGTCAGGAGCATGAAAAAAGAATGAAAAAAGAGAATGAAAAAAGTCTGAATCCAAAAATCCGGCATCTCAGACCTGCCGAGGTTGCATAAAAGTTAATGGGATAAAGTCCCAAAGATAATTTGATCTGTGCTGGGTTTCGTACAATATTCCGAAGGTTTCGTAGTTGTCGGGGAAAAATCAGAAATAACGGAAGTTTCGGGTGGAAAAGCCGAAAATTTTGTATGATTAGTTTTTTTTCGCAATTGTTTGGTTTTTTTTCCCGCAAACAAAATTTTCAGCAAAGTGTATTGATAAATAAGGAGACAAAACCTAACGAATTTGGTCGGAGTTGTTTTCAGAAAATATTGAGAAATATTCGGACTTTGATTAATGGGCCTCTAAGTGTAAAAACCATAAATGTAAAAGTACGTCATCTAAAAGCAGTCAAGGTCATGTAGAAGTCAATGGAGAGCTGTCCTTACCAAATTGTAAAATATTTAGTTGAATATTTATGAATTATTTTGCTATTAACTGCAGAATGTGTCATTAAACTACCATTTCTGTCCTGTTCATACCTACTGATGAATGGACAAATATTTATGGTCCCCTCATTTCCTGCCCTATTTCTCTCTCCCTTCTTTGCTGTTGGTTTAATGCATATCAAGGAAATGAAAGACTGCTATGGAATATAGACCTTCAAAGCTAAAAGGTTAATCAGCTTTGGAATTAAAATTTTCAGTTACAAGTTTCAATATGGAAGAAGGGGATAATGAAAATGAATGAACGACAGAATCGCAGATCAGTATTGGTAACATTTTGTCATGATCAATCAGCACGATCAATAACATCCCCGAAGTAAATTTAGTAAACCCCCATAGGTTAATACCAGGTTTAACAAACTCTTTAGGTCAGGGATTTGACACCATTTTATTGAGATCAACACCGAGCTGATCCACGCTAT
Source organism: Xenopus laevis (assembly GCF_017654675.1). Lineage (NCBI taxonomy): Eukaryota > Metazoa > Chordata > Amphibia > Anura > Pipidae > Xenopus > Xenopus laevis. The sequence goes on from NC_054371.1 coordinate 203,037,150, forward strand.
TTGATTCTTTTGTCTTTTGAAGAATGAAAAAGTGTGATTATATGCGAAAAATTCAAATGCCGAACAAAAATTAAAACAAGCAAATGAGAATGAGCAAAGTACAACAATTTGAACTTTCAAAGTGAAATTCACTATCATATACAGTATACATATATATATATATATATATATATATATATATATATATATATATATATATATATATATATATATAGGTATGAATTGTTATCAAGAATGCTCGGCACCTGGGGTTTTCCTGATAAGGGGTCTTTCCTTAATTTGTATATCAATAGTCTACTAGAAAAACATTAAATAAACCCAATAGTATTGTATTACCTTTAGGAAGGATTAATTATATCTTAGTTGGGATCAAGTACAGGAATGGCATCTGTTATCTGGAAACCTGTTATCCAGAAAACTTTGAATAACAGGATGGCCATCTCCCATAGACTCCATTTTATCAAATTAATCCAAATTTTTAAAAATGATTTCCTTTTTCTCTGTAATAATAAAACAGTACCTTGTACCTGATCCCAACTAAGATATAATTAATCCTTATTGGAAGCAAAACCAGCCTTTTTACTTAATTTAATTATTACATGATTTCCTAGTAGACTTTAGGTACAAAGATCAAAATTATGGAAACATCCCTTATCCGTAAAAACCCAAGGTCCAAAGCATTCTGGATAACAGGTCCCTTATCTGTACAATGTACTATTTGATTATTAAAAAGAAATAAATAGAATATGACCCCCTGATCAGTAAGGAATGTTCACACTATAATTACTGTATATTGGGTAGAGTAGATTTTTAAAAGAAAGCTATGAGTATATTATATATCTATATATATATATATATATATATATTATGCGCAACTGCAGGCGACGAATGTCCAGAAAATGCCTCTCCACTGGCAATAACTGGAATCGCTGGCAGTATGCTGCTCATAAAAAATAGTGGGCGACAAATCTTCCAGTGTGCCACTGCCCTTAAAGGAGAAGGCAATCCTGCTGACTACCCAAGCCTGCTCCACAGGTCTCCATCCCTCTCCTGACTGCACCATCAGGGACCATCACTTTTGGTGGGGTTGGTGGGTTCCATCGTGGCTGCTTATAGTCCTCTCGACCCAGACCCGGCTTCCATTGTGCATATTGATGATCACAGTGAAGAGGACTCAAAGTGATGTGAAATGATTGCCTGCCAACTGCTGCGCTCCTATGCATTTTCCTATGCATGAGGAAAACCAATAGATTGTGTTTGGTGAGTCACCAGTGATGTGGTTGGCTAATTTTTAAAACTGTTCCCTGTGTATTTGGCTCAATGAAATATCAAGGCTATGTTTCATTGGGTTCCCCCCTGTTTTATTACCTAATTTCATTGAGGTTCTTGGACATGGGCGATGAATGGCAGTGAGCTTAGGGGCGCCCGCTATGTAAATCCGACCCTGCTTAGGTTTGTTGACCCATAACCATTAAGAAGCCAGCAACTATGGAAAAATGCAATGTCACTGATGTAGGTGCCCAATGGAATTCTATAGATTAAGGTTTATGCCCTATACAGAGGGATGTCATACACATATACCTGCATATGTATTCATCTGCAGTGGCCCTTTAACTTCACTTTAAATACATTGTGACCTAAATGCAAAGATATCATATAGATGAGACTAATTTACAGTGTACCACTTCATCCAACTGTGGAACAAAATATTTTGATAGCCCCCTCATGTTACCAAGGAAACCTCTGCTGTTCTTCACTGTATGGAAAATAGCAGATGGTGAGCAATTACCTGCACTTGTCATTCTGCTTGTCCCATTCTGATTGCTGGCAGATTGTAGAGATGTTTGGGACACTAATACATCAAGAAGCCTGAACAGCCATAGATCAAATGTGGCACCATTCCTCAGCCTGTCTCTTGCTGCAGTGCAGAATGCTTAGTTTTGCTCCCAAATGCCATTTAACGCTTTATAAGGGTGAAAATTCATCTTGTAATGTATTCAAGGGTTTGAGCAGAATAATATCACTGACATTACAAAATAACCACAATAATTATACTAAAGAAGTTATGGCGTGCACTTTCCTAAGCTGATACTATTGCTTTCAAGGGGTTGTTCACCTTTGAGATAACTTTTACTATGATGTAGAGAGTGATATTCTAAGACCATTTGCCATTGGCTTTCATTATTTGTGGTTCTTGAGTTATTTAGCTTTTTATTCAGCAGCTCTCCAGTTTGCAGTTTCAGCAATCCAGCTGCTAGGGTTCAAATTACCCTAGGAACCATGTATTCATTTGAACGATAGGCTGGAATATGAATAGAAGAGGCCTGAATATTAAGCCGAGCAATAAAAAGTAACAATAAAAATAAATGTGGAGCTTTACAAAACATTTGTTTTTAATTTTAGATGGGGTCAGTGGCTCACATTTGAAAGCTGGAAACACATTATACCACATATGGGGCAAATTCAATAAAGGGCGAATTTCTGCCTGCGAAGGCTCTGCCACACCTCAAGCCACTCCTTCAGGCACAAATTTGCTACCAGCGTGAGCATTTTATAGCAAACTTTCGCTAGCGTTCATTTCTGCCTAGCGAAACTTCGTTAATCCCGCTTTAAAATATGAAAAAGCGCCAGCGTTTCTTAGAACGTTTATGACTTTTCAGCATACAGGATATGATGTCACTGACATAAGATTGAGGAGGATGAAGCTTTATTTTATCAGTTCGCCAGGTCTAAGGTGGAGAAGGAAACTCTGGTGAAAGAGGTAACATTCTGTAAATTTACCACTTTATTGAATTTGCGAAGTAACGATCGTTTGTCTGAGCGAAAATTCGCCTGCCGATAGGGTGCGAAACTGCCTCTTTCGTTGGCAAATTGTCCTCTACGCCTGTTAGTAAATTGGCGATGTCCCTGCGGATGAGATTTTTGGCTAATTTTTTCCAGTAACAGCCACTTCGTCCTTTAGTAAATCTGCCCCATGGAGATTTATAGATTTTATTCATAGATGGCCAGAAATAGGTTTTATATATATTTTATATTTAATAATCATTATCCTAGTGTGAAAATGTAATGTTTTAGAGAAGCTATGGGTAGCTTATGCCATTCCATATGTACATATTCTGCAACATCTAGTCGACTGTAACTGAAAAGTCGTGGGAAAGTGATACTGACAAGTGTGTTCATCAGTCCCTGGGCAATGTAGCGTTTGTGCTGACAGCTATGAAAGGTAGGGGAAGGAAAGGCCTCATATTTTTATTACCCGATGAGAATCATTTATAGCTAGAAAGTCTGCCTGGGTTCTTTCCTACAATCTGTAGCATTGTTTAAAGGTACAGTTCAGTCTCCAGACAAATTGTATATTACAGTTATGTGCCTGTTGATGCTAATTGCATGCATTTGTAATTGTTTGCTTGCATGATATCTTCAAATGTGGCATTATTTAAATTTGTATTTCACCCTGCAGAGAACCGTCAAACTCAGCTTGGCCTCAAGCTTCAATCCACCTGGTATTGGATTATGGTCAAAAATGCTCTTCCCCACCAGTCACTATTCAAAAGATTTGGATGGGGCCATATAATAAACTGAATCCCTGTTCACCAGTAGATCCTTCCAGAAAAAAGAAAGGAGGTACCATCTTAAGTCAAAGCAGACATACAAAACAAAACAAAATCTCTTGCCCCATTTGGTCTCTATCTAAAAAACACATACTGAGCATAAATAATACACAAAAGCCATGAATATCCTGTAAATGTTATCCTTATAAATGGTGATTAGTGATGTCATCGGTTGTAATCGGAGCTTAGTGATGTCATTTCTGTCACATGACTCACTGAAACTTGCACCCTCTATTGCAAAATTTGAGAATATTAGAAGTCACATCTGTATAATCATATATGGTCATGAAACTCCTCTGTAACTTATAATATCCTTATATTTTACAAGAGGGGGTACTTTATTCACTATATAATTGATATGTGGATTTTTTTTCCGGAACTAAGTGCCAAATGCAACGATTTTATGTCCAAATGACCAGCGCAAAAAAATGCAGCATTTGCATTTAAAAAAAATGCTATAAAACTCTGGGTGCCACCAGTCTGGTTGTCCCCTGGACGGCCTGATTTTTGGAAGGGCTGTCGGAATTTCCAAATTAGGAAGTCTGGAAAGGACCTTGAAGCTAATGGCATTACGATCAGCCAATCGCTGATCTCCACATCATAACCCTGCCCCTTACCGGTACCCGCCCTGGAGTCACACATCCTGCCCCCCCCCCGCTTAAAATTAGCCATTCTATAACATACTAAAAGTTAACTTAAAGGTGAACCACCCCTTTTAAGCTGCGTGTCAAACGCACAAAAAAACTCCTGTGTGTAAGTGACCTTAGGCTTGGTGGTTAATCTCACTAACTGATTTTTTGGGTAATTAACCATTTCAACACCATTGTACATGAGGAAGTAGGAGAGGAACTTGTGTGAAATATATTAGCCATTGAACGCTCTCCTCTTCTCTTTCTATACTGGACAATACTCTAAATAGCTTTGAGAAAGGGTTGGATTTCTTTATACCTAGAGAGAAAATGCAAGTCATGGAAATTAACTCTTATTACAAGGTGATCCTGGCACTGACCTCATTGGAATTAGTAAAGGATTTTTCCTTCTATTGGGATCACTGACCCCAGCGCTGCTCACTATTGAGATCTCTGTGTTTTGCTTGCGTTCCAATGCTTCATTGTCAATAATGCAAATGGCTATAAATCAGAAGCCTTCAAAGAAAGTTCCAGGAAGTTAAAGCGGCTCTGTCTATAGCTTTTGTTTGCAGGTGCTGTAAATAACATGTTGGTGAAAAATACACAAAAATGTATGCTGCAGACATGCTTAAAGGAAAACTATTACCCAGAACAATATAGGTGTCTGTAAAATATATATTGTATAAAACAGCTCATATGTAAAATCCTGCTTCATCTTCATAAACCATTTTAATAAAAATATACTTTTTAGTTTTTAGTAGTATGTGCCATTGGGTAATCCTAAAAAGAGAAAAGTGCCATTTTAAGAATTAAGGGCCGCCCCCTGGGATCCTATGATTTGCTGTGCACACAAACACTCCAAGTGCACACATGCATGTTATGTCACATGAGCCAATTACTGGATATTTTGCCTCTACACTTCTTCCTGTTACAGTTAGAGCTGCAGTATTTCTGGTCAGGTGATCTCAGAGGCAACCCAGAGACCATCATGAAATGGTGGTTTAATGGAAAATATGTTAGAGTGCAAGATTTAGTGATATCAATATGTCCTATGCTTAAATGTGCTACTCTGCCATATCTGTTGGTTAAAGGGATACTGTCATGGGAATTATGTAGTGCTTTTAGTGCAATTAATAGTGCTGCTCCAGCAGACGCCTGCACTGAAATCCGTATCTCAAAAGAGCAAACAGATTTTTCTATATTTAATTTTGAAATCTGACATGGAGCTGGACATATTGTCAGTTTCCCAGCTGCCCCCAGTCATGTGACTTGTGCTCTGATAAACTTCAGTCACTCTTTCCTGCTGTACTGCAAGTTGGAGTGATATCACCCCTACCCCTCCCAGCAGCCCATCAGCAGAACAATGGGAAGGTAACCAGGTAGCAGCTCCCTAACACAAGATAACAGCTGTCTGGTAGATCTAAGAACAGCACTCAATAGTAAAATCCAGGTCCCACTGCGACACATTCAGTTACATTGAGTTGGAGAAACAACAGTCTGCCAGAAAGCAGTTCCATCCTAAAGTGCTGGCTCTTTTTGAAAGCACATGACCAGGCAAAATGACCTGAGATGGCGCCTACACACCAATATTACAACTAAAAAATACACTTGCTGGTTCAGGAATTTTATATTGTAGAGTGAATTGTTTGCAGTGTAAACAGTGTAATATAGAAATAAAAACTACATCATAAAATCATAACAGAATCCCTTTCTGGGGGAGGTATTCATTCTGGGGGTATATTTTTTTCTAATAATGGCAACACCTTGAGAAGTAATTTTCCTTTAAAATCTAGGTATAATGAATAGTTTTGGGAAAAGTAGTGTCTTTTAACCTTTTCACGGTGGGACAGATATGGGACATGATTGACAGAAGGGTGCATAATCCACCGCAAGGTCCTTGCAACTGATACTGGTGCATTTGACCACCTGTGTTAGTAATTTAGACCTACTTAGTGTGGAAACCCAACATTTAGTTCAAAACATGGTATCGTATTAAAGGAAGTTATATATAATGATCTATAAATAAAATTGGGACAAATCCCAATCCTCATTTAAGAGTCAGCTGTACAAAGTTCTCAACTAGTGAAAAAAGACAGAAAGCGGAAAAAATGCACAGTATTAAAACTATGATCTATTACCTCCTCGCGCAGTCTTGTTTAACACTTCTGTCCAGTTTTTCCCATATTCTGAATCAGTTATCCATCATACTACATGTTTTAGACTGGATTTTACTAAAATGATTATATCATACAAAGAAGCAAATGGACCTCTTTTCCAGGCTGGGGAGATTATTTGCCTTCTTCTTGTAACTCTTGCTTTCAAATGGGGGTCACTGACCCCATCTAAAAAACAAATGCTCTGTAAGGTTACAAATTTGTTGATAGTTCTACTTTTAATTACTCGTCTTTAAGGCCCTCCCCATTCATATTTTAGTCTATTCATGCATGGTTGCTAGGGTAATTTGGATCCTAGTAACCAGATTGCTGCAAGGAAATAAAAAGCTAAATAACTCAAAAACTACAAATAATAAAAAATTAAATCCAATTGCAAATGGTCTCAGAATATCTACATTATACTAAAAGTGAATGCAAGGTGAACCGCCCTATTAATGATATATGAATTGGCACAAGTGGCAGAACGTATCCACTCAGCTGAATGCAGAAGAAGGGCCTTATAATTTAGATCACCTAGCAGATGGCAAACAGTAAATGTTGTCTCCTTGATTAAGGGCAATACTGTGAAACACGTTAGGCCTTGTGTCCTTAACAGCCTACTTAATAAAACGTGTCATTCTTCATCTAGCGGAGAGTTGTCCCAACATCTGTCTAGTCCCAACTGGCACAAGGCTATATAATCTAAAGATTAGGTATTAATAAAACACAACGGTAGAAATAAAAAAAATTACATTAGGGACCATTTCACATGTGCAGATGCGTCTGTGCAAATTTTTCCCACAGTCTTCGTGTGAAAAAATCCCATTCATTATAGGTTTATGCATATTTGTGCCACAATTACTAACCCGTAAGTAGATTCACAGGCAATGTTCACCTGCAAAGGGAATTTTTTTTTAAATGGTCATATTAATTAAACAGCTGATGGGAATAAGAAGAAAATACCCTTCTACTCCATATGCACTGGCTGCAGATCAAGTACACTGAAAACTTACTACAATGAATTTAGTAATGATGCAACTACATGTACATATAAAAACATGTTCAATTTCCCATCTTAGTGAAGTCAATTTACTGGTATATATTGTAAAGTTCAAATACAAGCACAAAATTGGGTGCAGCCTGCTCACATTTAAACTATTCATTAAAGGCATGTGTCCAAAAACGATCTTTTACGTAACCCAACACTCTCTTTCTTGTTCTGCTGTAGTTATTCAGTCTGTTTTACAGGTATATAGCTCTTCCCTAGCTTCTGAAATGTCCCCTCTAAAGGCCTGAAGAGGGGCTTGTGTCTAGCCTTTCTCCATCTTTCTATCTGCTGTTCCATTTCCCCCTACCACTAGCATCTGAAATCCTAAAATGCACTGTGTTCTAGAGTAGTAATTACTTTCTCCACACCCATTGGGGCAAATTCACTAACCGGCGAAAATTCGCCAGCGCTGGCTTCATGCACATCGCAACACTTCGCCAGGCTGACATTGCCTGGACAACGCTAATTCACGAAGATCCGAAGTTGCGCACAGGGTACCGAACGCTGGCGAAATTACACTCAGCAGTTCGAAGTTACGCTAGTGTTGGCTAATTAGCATACGGCGTGCAGTTAAAGTACAATGGCCGTATATGCATACTACACAAGGCCAGGGAACTTTAATAAAATGATATAAAGTTTTTATAATGCCCTACACATGTGTCCACAGTATTGTTTATGTGCCATATGTTATCAAATGTAGGGGGGAAGGAGGGTACCCCAAAAAACATTATGATCTTTTTCAGTCTATCACCCTTTAAATAGGAAAAAACGCCAGCATTTTTTGGGGCTTAGAAAAATTTTCAACTTTTTATTGAGGAACTCCTATCTACTCTATTGCACTTTGTCTGGTCTGAGGTGGCAAAGGCAAGTCTGGCGATAGAGGTAACGGTCAGTAAAATAAAAAACTTAGTGAATTTGCATAGTATAGCTCTTTCGCCAGACCAAAAATTCGTCTGGCGTTAAGAGTGTGAAGTTGCGCAAGAGTCTATCTCCTTGGAGAAATTACGCCAGCGAATTTACACCAGCTACAGTTAGTAAATCAGCGAAGTGCCAAAATGACATCACACTGATGAATTTTCGCCAGCGTTAGCCACTTTGCCCTTTAGTAAATTTCCCCCATAGTCTGTTGGACCCTGTGCAATCTGCCTTTTAGTTACACATTCTACTGAGACAGCTTTATGTTAACTTACAGATGATCTCCAGGTTTCCAAAGCCAAAAGGTCACTTCTCCATTCTAATCCTCCTAGACTTATGGTATGAATTTAACACTGAGCACTCCCTTCTAATGAAGGTTCTTTATTCCCTGGGTATCCATAATCAAGCTTCCTACTGGTTCTTTTTTTAACCTTTCTAACCAATTATTCTCTGTCTTTTATACATATAAATCTTGTCACCACGAGTATGATTTGCATATCTGTGATCTGCAGTTTTTCTCTCTAAATCTTGAACAATTTAGTTTTTTTCTCTCTAAAAAACAATTTTTTTGTGAAAAAAACATGAATTTTTAGAGATAACAAAACTCGACCTTTAATAAATAGACCCCTCTGTATTTGGGAGGCCGCTTACATTTATATGACATGATCTGTATGGTGGTGTCTAACTTTTGAAATTTAGACTGAGATCTGGAATTGCCTCCTAGCTATCTCCAATTGGATGAATTAATGGTATCTCACACTTGCGTGTACCTTGTTTTTAATTCTTGGAGCCATGATTGGGGCCAGTGGCATAGGTCAGGGAGCAGCACCCAGGGTCTCATGCAGGGAGTGAGTCTGGGTCCCACAAGAGCTGGGGCCCACCAAGTGTTTTCCCAATGCCCCACTGGCCCAGTCTTATCCTGTGCATATAACTTGAGTACCCAAATCATGTCCTATCCTTTTCCTAAGCAACATTGTCAAATTCACCCTTACTCTCTCTCAAATGAATACACTTATCAATGCCCTACTCCTATGCTGCCTAGACTACTACAGCCTTCTGCTGACTGGCCCCACTCCCTGCTTGTCTGATTCTACTAAAATCCTTAGCCTCTTACCTAAGAAAGAAATCTTTATTATGGCTTTCCATTATGCAAAGGCATATTTCAAAATACTAATGACTTTCAAAGCCCTTCAATCCTTTGCTCCTCTCTACATCTCTTTACTTGTGTCTCTATACATTCCTGCCTTATTCCTCCATTCCTTCAAGCCATCCACTGCTCCATCCATGAAGTCCTTTACAGCAAACTCTCCCTCAATAAACTCAGAGCCTTTCTGAGCCGTGGCATTCAGCCTTGGAATTTATGAGGCAAAATCTTAACAACTATTAATTACTTGACTCATTACCCTCCTGGTGTAAGTTACACATCCAATAAAATTGTAAACTCTACAGAGCAAGGACCACCTTCTTATCATGTCTTTTAACACAACCTCAAATGTAACTGTATAGATTCCACCATTTTATTTATGTTTTGTTATTGTATTCTTCCCTACCCTAGTCTATTAATTTAATGCTTGAATGTTAAAGCGCTGCATTTGGAAGTAGCACCATATGACAAAAAATAAATTTCCGGCTAGCAAAAGGTGGTATTTGATAGAATGCTGGGAAGCTGTAGTTCGGCAACAGCTAGAGAACCACAGATTGGACTTCAATGACAGCCAACCAAACCTACTAAAAAATTAATCAATAAGTTATACATATGAACACCAGAAAAATAGCCATATGCATATATATATATATAAATATAAAAATATATATAAAAAAATACTTGTGGTTTCCACACTCCACTGAATAAAGCAAAATACCCAGGTGCTACTCAAAAAAAAATTTTCAATAGATTTTCCAAGGGAGAATGAGTGCACACTGGGAGCATTTAAATAGGTTATTTTAAAACCATAATTTTATTTAAGTTAATTAAAAACAGGCCGACGTTTCGGTCCACATCTAGGACCTTTTTCAAGACCATGAATGTTTAAAATCAAACCTTTAAATAGACCAAAAAGAAGGAAGGGAGAGGCACTCACCCAATCACATACACCAGATCAGAGTCAAGTGAAGTTAGAGAGGAAGCCAATCACCAGCATGTATTATTACCCATGTGACTAGGATAAAGCACTGAGAAAACCTGTGAAACAAATATGAACAAAAAGAAAGATATATATATATATATATATATATATATATATATATATATATATAAATATATATAAATATATATATATATATCTATATATTATATAAAAATATAAAAATGTAGTGCATGTGGGATATCAGCCTTAAAAGGCAAGTCAATCCCAAAATAGAAATTTGCCTAATAAAAGAAAACATAATTCTAAGTAACTTTTTAATATACATTCATTAAAAATTGTCAGTGCTTTTCAAAGTTATTTGTAAAAACCATTGCTATTGAAAGCAGCATTTGCTTAACTCCTGGTTGTTACTTTTTAAACAATCTTGCAAAAAGTCTTAGTTCCCAAGCAAAGACAGGTCTGTCCATCAGCTGCCTTGTCTTACATTGTATCAACAGTCTGAGCCACCAGGATAATAGAAAGGAACAGACAAACGCTGCTTTCAATAGCAATACATATACGAATAACTTAAAACACATAGAATTGTAATTCATCTATATTGCAAAGTTACGTAGAATTATGTTTTCTTTTATTAGGCAAATGTTTTTTTTTTTTGGGTTGACATTTCCTTAAAGGATATCTATAGTGTCATATATGCCAGTGCAAAAGTCTCTCATCAACCTCTATAACCATGCTTAGAGAAACATAGACTCAAAAGAATAAATACCAGGCAGTAAGGGGTAAAACATTAATATGTAGGTGATTAAATCAGACAAGCAAGGATAAAAATTTAATGCTGGCAGATAGGCTCGCTAAATTCCCTATATAGAAAAAAAATCATAAATATATATGACACTAGCTTCTAGAGTATAGAACAGAATTATTTGTTTAAAAGAACCTTCCTAGTACTGATAAGCAAATCTGTGATTTATTGATGGTAATGGCCAGCCAACTTCTACATATACCGTATAAAAGAAGGTTCCGGTTCATATATAAGATGTCAGTCTATATAAACTGATTTATGCTGTAATTTTCACATTGAAGTCCCAATTCATGAATATATCATAAATCTGCAGAATGTACATAAGCTGTTGTTTTTCTCTTAAATAATGATGTGGTGAACCCAGTCAGTAGTTATACTGGGCACAACCAGTCTTAGCTTCTTGAAGCATGATCCACACTGAAAAACAACTTAGGCTAAAAATGTGAAGAGCATGGACAGGCTGGATACTACACAAAAACGAGTGAAGTCCAATGTTTGGTCATTGTTTGTGACTTATGGTGTTAATAAACCATTAGTAAAAGGATTCCATACTGTAGCAGCATCAAGGGCAAATAAGGTCTTGAGCTGTATAAAAAGGGGCATAGAGTCACGGGAGGAGGGGGTCATTCTTCCACTGTATAGAGCACTTGTAAGGCCCCATCTAGAATATGCCGTACAGTTTTGGTCTCCATCACTCAAACAGGACATTATTGTATTAGAGAGGGTAAAGAGAAGGGCAACTAAGCTGGTAAAAGGTATGGAAAATCTTAGCGATGAGGAAAGACTGGCCAAATAGGGGATGTTCACATTGGAGAAGAGGCGCTTAAGGGGTGATATGATGACTATGTATAAATATATAAGGGGATCATATAATAATCTCTCTAATGCTTTATTTACCAGTAGGTCTTTCCAGCTGACACAAGGTCACCCATTCCGTTTAGAAGAAAAGAGGTTGCGCCTAAATATTCGGAAGGGATTTTTTACAGTGAGAGCTGTGAAGATGTGGAATTCTCTCCCTGAATCAGTTGTACAGGCTGATACATTAGATAGCTTTAAGAAGGGGTTGGATGGTGTTTAGCAAGTGAGGGAAGACAGGGTTATGGAAGATAGCTCATAGTACAAGTTGATCCAGGGACTAGTCCAATTGTCATTTTGAAGTCAAGAAGGAATTTTTTCCCCCTCTGGATCAATTGGCAGTTAGGTAGGTTAAAAAAAGTTAAAAGGTTGAACTTGATGGACGTGTGTCTTTTTTCAGCCTAACTTACTATGTACTATATACTGATGGAAGATGGACAGGTTGGGCATCCAGATCTTTGCCAAAATTTCTTTCAGATAAGGTGTCTGACAGGGCCCATATAATTGCAGATAAGCTGTTGACTGGTCCCGCTAGGCTAGGGCAGCCTCAGACCTAAATAAAGCCCTGGATGTCCAACTGTTGTTCAGGCTACAGAAAGGACTTCCCTGATGTATCTATAGAAAGTAATCAACAATACGTCTTCACTTTAAGCAACGCAAAGGGCTTTACAGTGGCAAAGATCCCATTATGTGCCAAGTTCAAAAATGCATGACACTTTTGTGCATATTGTCACTATAACTCCATCAATGCTTATTTCTATTCTATGTTCAGGGGAAAAACTGATTGCCTAAGTTGTTGGCAGGCCAGCATTCTGTACAGCCAGGCAATGTAAAACTTTGAAAAATAGTGCTTTCAGCCCTGCCCTCTGACACAGTAAATTTGAAAGTGCTCTTAATAATAACATGAATCGGCATTGACATTAATAGCCCCGCATCCCATTGCATAATTTCATTAGCTGATGCAGATGTAGACAAGAGGTGATGTCATGCTTTCCTTTTTATTTTTTTTTGATGTTCTGAAATCCGAGCCAGGCACCAAAGATAGAAATCAGTTTTTACTGCCTCTAATCGGATTAAAGTTCCTGGCAGTTGATGATCGATTAGTTACTGGAGAAATCAATAAATGCTGATAGCTTTCTCTGTTCATGGGAAAAATTTCAGTCCTCACATGCAAACAGACACATCTTATTCACACTGCATTGTGTCAGCAAGATGTGAATATGAAATTCAGTAGCCAGCGTAATCCATGAATATGGATAGTTAGAAGGTGCTTTTTATGGGGATTTTTCCATTACCTCATCATCCACTGCTGCAATCAATCCTACCAGTCCAGCAATCAATTAGAAATTCTCCAGGTACTTGTACAAGTGAGACCCTTCTGCAAAGAACATTAACGCATCGGGCAGCTAAAAAAGCAAATTATTTCCCCTTAAGCACATTAGTGCCTGAGAGACGTGGAACATATTAGTGTTGCAGGAATAATTATCAGCCCCCAAAGAAGGATGCAGAGCTTATTCAATTTCAGAGCTATATTTGTAAGTGAAGACTGTATTTGTCTTAATTTCTAAACTCATTAAACAGATTCTTGTTATGCTGAAAGAGAGAAGTTCCAGTGGACAATAACCTCACTCATTAATCCCTATGAGAAATTATGATTCTTTGGGTAGAAGAAGGGGACAGTCCATTGGTGTCAGGTGATCTCTTCACCTACCAAGTTTTTCTCTTAGAAGCCTTCAGTAACCTAAGAAAGTTACAGTCCGGAGACCCACGCAGAATTGTAACCCATGATTTGCACGAAGGAAGTCTGACGGGGTACTATAATGGCAAAAAGAGCACAGAGAGAAATGTGCAGTATCTAGCCTTTCACATGTTGTGCCAGTGCATTGGGCATTGAGCCAGTTGAGGAGGGGGTAGATCAGTGGCATATCCCACCATCGGCAATGGCAATGAGCAAGTTATTGGGTGGGATTCAATTTGTTCAATTACTTTCTAGCAATTAATATAATAAATTATTTATTTTCACAATACGTAATAAGTACAGTTAGTAATGCAGAGAGAAACCTGGGCTGCTTAACTGAGCTGTGGCTTAATTGGGGATATTGCTTACCCTACCATTATACACCAGTATTCAAGGTTAAGGTGTATTTGATCCTTGCAGGTCTTAAATATGTGATTGAAATGCTAGCTTGGAAGCCCCACCTTAGAATGCATAACTCTACAGTACAGATATGTGTGCTTCTCTCCAGGGTGCACTCAACAGGACACCCATCAAAGTTGGGACAGTCTCGTCCAATTGGCAAGGTGGGTGTAACACAGTCATAGTGCCTGCAATAATAAAATGCTTAGCAGTCTAGCACTTGATTCCTGGGGAAGGTCATTTTAGAGTTGGATTATTTTTATTATTATTATTATTATTATTAATAATAATATTAATAATAATAACAATAAACCTTTTTTTTTTATTTCTTGCACCTTCAGAATCAATACCATCTCACAATTACTTTTTTATATGCGTCCAAGGATGTTGGGAACAGTAGTTGAGCAAAAGCTGGTGAACCACACAGTAACACCAAAAAATGAAAGTAATGAAAATACCATGTACTATTGCGCTGCACTGGTAAATCTAGTGTATTTGCTTCAGAAAAACTACTTTAGTTCATATAAACAAGCTACTGTGTAGCCATGAAGGCAGCCATTCAAAGCTGAAAAAGGAGAAAAGGCACAGGATACACAACAGGTAACAGATACGCTCTTTAGTATACAATGGGATTCTTCAGAACGTATCTGTTATCTATTGAGTATCCTGTTCTTGAATGGCTGCCCTCATCGCTACACAGCAGCTTGTTTGAAGCTTGAAGTCCTGGAACATTGCTGCTATTCAGTAACGTAACTAGAGGGGGCGGGCCTTGGTGCGTGATGCACAACCGGCCCCCCGCCCCCCTCCGTACAAAATTTTCCACCCAGATTCCAGTGGCGCACAAGCTGCCGGGGGGCCCTGAGGGGTGAGGGCCCTGGTCCACTCGCATCCCCTGCTCCCCCGGTAGTTCCGCCACCGCTGCTATTGAGTAGCTGAAACTTTAGGCTGGTGCAATAAGTTCAGTTTAGAAAATATGTCATTTTTAGGTCTATTCATTTTTAGGGTTTAGTTCTCCATTCTTCTCTAGTCTTTTTGAAGCAAATACACTTGTTTTACTAGTGCAGGGAAACAGTAAATTATAATGCCGTTCCATTACAATGCAGTAATATTTTGGTGATACTGTTCTTTTAACTCTGCCCTTTGCTGCCCCGGCTGCCTGACCTGTTGAGCCATTACACTCTACCACTCCTCTATAATGCTGCAGTATGTATTGATCAAGGGAATACAGCTACAATTCTACACATTGAAAGTGCTGGAACACTTCAGTAGATTTACAATCATATACTTTATGCGTACATATGATGCAAGCTCTGGGAACTGCCACTATAAAAAAATAACATGTTCTATAAAGATTTCAGGTAGGTTTATAATAAAACCCCACTTTGCAGAAAAAGCATGCATGCAACATCAAAGCTCTTCCTGTGTGCAAACTGTGGGGGACAAGGACAAATTCCCTCTACCATATAATATTTATTTCAAAATTTAAAAAATCATCTGTTTTTCAGTGCAGAATTCTGTTGGAGCAGCAATGAAATCCAAAAATGCAAACAGTTTTTTTAATATTTAATTTTGAAAGTTTGATATGGGGCTAGAGATGTTGTTTGTTTACCAGGTGCCCTTAGTCATGTGCCTTGTTCTCTGTTTTTACTGCTGTACTGCAAGTTGGAATGTTGTCACCCCATCCCTTTCCACCTAGCAGCCTATCAATACAATAAGGGGAGGGTAACCAGATAACAGTTCCCTGGTAGAAATAAAAATAGCACTCAATAGTAAAAGTACAAATCCCACTTTGACACTTCCAGTTACATTGAGTTGGAGAAACAATATCTTATCTGAAAGCAGTTTCATTGTGAAGTGCTGAATCAGGCACAATGGCTTGAGATGCTGCCTACACACCAATATTACAGCTAAAAAAGCTAAAAAAAAGTACATTTGGTGGTTCAGGAACAACATTTTTTGTAAAAAGTGTCAATGACAAATAAAAACTACACCACAAAAATCATGACAGAATCCCTTTTGAAAAAAAAAACACATTTTCCCCTGAATCGCTTTAAGTGCAAAAAAGCGCATATTGATGGAAGACCCTTAAACAAATTACATTTTTTTTGTGCATCTGACTGTAGCCAAGCACAACTGCTCTTGTGGTAGTAAATGACCCCTTTAATCATATACTGTATACACACACTCCAAACTGCACAAAAGGCGATCAGGTGTGGCATTCACATAAAAGGGCTCCACAAACACACATAATTACATCTTTTAACACAAAAGTAAAACAAACCTGTGAAGATGACAATTCATGCACAAAAAAAATAAACTGATGTTTATCAGATTCAAGGGAGTTCAGGGACCCTGCCCAAGATAGGTGCACACGAAAAATAAAAGTGCTGCCTAGGTGCTGTACAATCGAATATTGCCTAGTAGTACAAAGTCAGCACACTCAGGTCTAAAAATGTTATTGTTCAACGTTTCAGCTCACACTAGAGCCTTCTTCAGGATCAGGAAGCAGAAAAAAGAATCTTTTCTATTTTTCTTAAGACCAGCTTGGAGATACATTATATTAATGATATAAAGTATTTGATCTTAAGAATACAATTGTGCGGTTACCACCATCCATGCCAAACAATACAAGACCCAATGAAGACATGTCCCATTCCCACAAGTTATAATTAACCATGGCGGGTAACTCTGAGGCAATACTCCAGGGTGCCTTAAACTGGATTTGCCACTATAGATTTCTCTACAAATGTTCCAGCTATGCATAAATTAGAGTTGTTAATGGGTTTTAGCCATGAACATTGATATGAAAGTCCCTCAACTGACAGTAGAATTTTAGTGAACTGCATTACTAGACATGGTAACCCATTTGTTATTTAATTTAGGCTACAGCTAGGTGTAAATCTGGCTACACATAGGTCAATTTGTTTATATCATTGAGTCTATTTTTATGTTCAGTGGCTGGTGGATGGGGTTCCTAAATATACTTATACTTTTGGTGAGTTAAATTCTGGTGCCATTGCACAACAGTTGAATAATCAAAATGGAAAAAGGTTTGTTGTTTCACCCAGTGACATGTCTAAGGTGTCAGTGGCCAACTCAGAACATGATTGTCTTACATTTCTACTTAGTAACCCAACTTATCTGGTGGACATTTTTTTTGGATTAGTGAACCGTGACCTTAAACAAAAATTAGAAAATTAAGCCATGAATGACAAGCTTCATCTCCTGGGCTGTTTACTGTAGGCCCAGGTTTAGGGTTGATGGAATAAAATGGAAAACAAAAATTGGGCTACTCTGAGTACCCTAATGGGATATACAATAACTAATAACTTTGGGAGAAGTAAAGACTGCTATAGAGCATATAAGCCACTTTATTATACACTTTTGTCTATTTTCTCTGGACTATGTGCAAAATTAGTCATAGAGTTGCATGTAGGGTTGCCACCTGTCCGGTTAAAACTTCCTGCCCCATTTTCCTAATTTGTCTGGTTATGCCATCTTTGCAGAATAAGGTCAAGGTACAAGGGAGATTTGTTCTTTACACCAGCCTTGAGCAATCATTAAGTACAGGACCCCTTTTGCAGAAAGACTGGAAGAACAGAGATTAGCACTGATCCTTGTGGTATTCTTCTTACAGCATTAGCTCAGATGATCAGAATATGTTCCATATTTAGCAACTCTCTACTCTATCGACATAATCCCAGTTCTCCAATCTGTTACATAGAACAGTATGTAAAGCTTAAGCAAAATCCATATGTATCTCCAATCCAGTTTACTACTCATGGAAGCTAATCTATTTGTTTAGTACAACCAGTTCTTAAAAAACATGCACGACGATTATCTGTAATCTTACTGGAGACAGGCTGAAGGGCTGTGAGAAGATTTTATTTTATTTTGTTTGAAAATAGAAAATCTTACATTTTTGTCAGAAAATAAATGGACATGAGGAAATGGATCTTCAAGATAGCATAAGAAGGATCTCATACTTATACTGGCAAGTACAAGTATGAGATCCACTATCCAGAAACCAGTTATCCAGAAAGTTCTGAATTACGGGAAGATAATCTCCTATAGACACCATTTTAATCAAATAAAGCCTATCCGCATGTGCACTATCCGCGCAGTAGCGGCCAGCCAGGTTGACTAGGGCGCCTGCCCGGCCTGACCCGGCGCTGCCATCTACGCTGATTCAAATTAAAGTTCTGTTCCTCAAGCCTAATACATTGGCCTCTGGTTCCTTGATCTTTTTCATGGGAAAAAGACACCTATGCTATCTTTTGATGTACTTGTAAAAACATACTTCAGTACACTGGGGATAACTGATATTCTATTATATTATATATATATATATATATATATATATATATATATATATATATATATATATATATATATATATATATATATATATATATATATATATATATATATATATATATATATATATATATATATATATATATATATATATATATATATGGGGCTCCTTCCAACATGCTGCATTGTTTTTTAAGGGTTAGGGATGGTTTATAGATATGTGATGCTTTATTTGTGATAATTCAGTATTGCAGTCTAGGTGGGGGATTAAGCCTCCTATAGTTTTAACATTTAGGGGCAGATTCACTAAGGGTCGAATTTGGAAGTTAAAAATACTTCGAAATTCGACCCTCGAATTGAAATCCTTCGACTTCGAATATCGAAGTCGAAGGATTTAGCGCTAAACGTTCGTTCGATCGATCGAAGGATTTTTCGTTCGATCGAACGATTAAATCCTTCGAATCGAACGATTCGAAGGATTTTAATCCAACGATCGAAGGAAAATCCTTAGATCAAAAAAAGGTTAGCAAACCTATGGGGACCTTCCCCATAGGCTAACATTGACTTCGGTAAGTTTTATCTGCCGAAGTAGGGGGTCGAAGTTTTTTTTAAAGGGCAAGTACTTCGACTATCGAATGGTCGAATAGTCGAACGATTTTTCGTTCGATTCGTTCGATTTCGTTCGTATTCGAACGAATTTAACCAATTCGATGGTCGAAGTACCCAAAAAATACTTCGAAATTCGAATTTTTTTCATTCGAATCCTTCACTCGAGCTTAGTGAATCGGCCCCTTAACATTTAGTTAAAACATTGTTGGTTTTGAGACACCCATCTACCCAAGTCAATATTATATATGTATACTATTCTCTCTTTTTTTGGTATATAGTTTGCAACACACAAGACAAAAGAGACACAGCTCTAAATGCCAGTTTTGGGTTTTTGGGTTGATTCTAAAGAATTTTGTGTAGCTATATGGAATGATCTCTACCATAGTTACTTTCTAAGGGGTATATTTATCAAAGAGTGAAGTTAATAGTGAAGTTCTGCCACTAGAGTGAAATTCCACCATTCTCCATTCATTTCTATGGGATTTTTATAGGCGTATTTATCAAAGGGTGAACTTTCACTTCACCCATTGATAAATACGCCTTTCAAAATCCCATAGAAATGAATTGAGAGCTGCGGAATTTCACTCTAGTGGCGGAACTTCACTCTTTGATGAATTTACCCCTAAGAGAGCCTCTCTGTCCAAGACAATCTATGTTTATGGGTTTAAAACTGACCAACTGCACCGAAAAATAAAAATGTATAAGAAAAAATCATTGCTCAAAGGCTTCTCTCACATTATAATTTATAAAGGGTTATTTACAACTGCAAATGCAGTTGCAGGTTGGCTACAATGGCTACAGTCAGTTACGAGAAAAATCCTGTTCATTATAAGTACTTGTCCTTCAAGGCATTTGTCGTTTTGACAGCATATGCCAGAAGTGATGCCACCTGGATTTAGACATTTTTCACCGCTATAGATTTGCATCAAAATACAATCCCAATTGCGTCCATTTTGATGCATCAAATGCAGTTGTGTCACCTGCATCTCCCCCTGACAGTTGCAATGATGCTGGAATTATAAAAAGAAATATGCTGCATTGCGTGTAAGAAACATGACAATTGTGTCGGAAATTGCACTTTGCACACTGACCCCTAAAGCTACTTGAACACAGTTTTTCCATGCCTGAGATTTCTCAATTTATGAGATATCTTTATATGTTTCTAGTGAGACCTTGCTTCTCATTTTTCACAATAAACTCAGTATAGAACGTTTATTGTTCCTGAAATAACGGCACAGATTAATTTTTATTTCGCTGTGATGGATAATAGTTAATCTGCAAAGCAGATGGTATTCTCATGTGACAAATCAGATCATTTCAGGATTAGGAGGGATTTCTTGTCAGACGTTCGATGCTTATACTTCACAGTAAATGATTCCACAATCTATTTTGTACAATGAAATTTCAATGGCCATCGAGGTTTCATTTATGGCACAGAATGCTGGTATATAAAATGCATGTAGAACATTTCACATGCTGAAGAGTACGACTGTATACTGTTCAGAGTAAATTGAAACGATTGCCCCAAAGAAGAGATATTTTGGCAGAGGTTAAAATGCATAGATGTGTTTAAAACATAAGGCTGTGTATGGTATGTGTTTTCTGCATTTAGGGGAAGATGTAGGAAAGACTGAACTGGGAAATCTGATCAGTTTCATATTTTCCCTGTTTACTAAAGCTTTCCTGACATTTGGAAAAGTAATGGGAAGTACTCATTTCTGTTAACTTTTAGTATGTTACAGCATATAGTATGTTAGCAACTTTTCCATTAAACACAATAATCAATATCTATTTTTGTGCTATCCTTTTTTGCCTCTTCTAGCAACCATTCAAATGGGGTCACTGACCGCAGCAGCCAAAAACGATTGCTCTTCAAGATGGTTGCTAGGGTAATTTGGAATTTTTGCTGAAAATGAAAACTGGAGAGCTGCCGAATAAAAAGCTAAATAACAAAAAAAGCAAAAATAAAAAATGACAACCAATTGCAATTTGTCTTCCTACATCATGCCAAATGTTAATTTAAAGGGATTCTGTTATGATTTTTATGGTGTAGTTTTGATTTCTAAATTACACTGTTTATACTTCAAATACTTCACTCTAACATATAAAATGTTATCCCTGAAATAACAAGTGTTTTTTTTTTAGTTGTAATATTGTTGTGTTCATACTGCAATGGAATGAACAATGGAAAGTGAGATGCATAGATGATGTGCTCATCTTCATAGCTCTCTTGAAGAAATGATCTGCAGAAAAGCTCCACTACTAAAAGCATAACAAACTAGATAGTTTGTTGAATTGTTCTCAAACATGAGATCCATAAACCCCCACTTATAATGTGGTTGTCCGTCTATATAGGATCTGTATATTTTCTTTGAACCGATCCCTGTAAATTAACATTGAAAGAACTTATGGCATACGGAATTCAGTATCGACAAAAGCAAAGCTTATGAAAGCAAGCAAGCATGCAACCCATGACCTTAATGGGATTGTGTTAAGGGAATCCTTGTTGAGAAAGTTCTAAAGTATGTGTAGATAAAAGGATTACTGGTCAATATGCGTCAGACACAGCAGAGCCAGGTTATTGAGTTATCCTTGTAATGAATGCATAAGCCTTCTAATTGACTATGCAGTAGATTTGTGAGGTGCCAGTTAATTATCATTTGAACGTATGGATTTGGTCCTTTGATTGTTCACATGAGAAATCGCATCATAAGTTGCATGCTAATATCATGCTGCCACTTTCACACAGGCCAGAGAAGACTGCTAAAACCCTCCATCAGTAATCCTAGTTTGTCAGTTAAATATCGGACAAACCCATGCCTAACAGGACCTGCTACCCCCAAAGTACAACATGTATTGGATATGTCACAGAGAGACCTGTCTAATATTAGTTCTTGGTTGGTTCCATAATAATAGAAATATTTCCATGATCAAGGTTAACAACCTTGATAATGTTTACACTGGATTAAAGGGAATAAGAACACATTTCATAAAAACATAGGTAACCCATGAAAAAAAAGCTGTAGGTCATATTAGCTAAGAAAAAGTGCATTATAAAGGTAGTTCAACTGTGATGTAGAATACGGCTAAGTACTTTCTCCTCTCCCAATTGTCCCTGAGAACCAAGGATCAAGTGCAAAGTGCAACCATTCTCCAAGTTCCATGTTTGCTGATGATATTAAAGACTTTCTCTGACCAGATGATGTCCTCCATGTCATTCTTATTGGCTTTTTTTAATTTTTGCTTTCCATTTCCTGGAATAAATCTTTTGCCAGCTGCTGAGTCATTGGTGTTTCACTTGTTAACATCAAATGTCACGTAATTGGTATATCAAAATACACGATAAAAATGAAGATGCACTGGAGAAGTCTAGACTGGCTATTTGTGTATTGGGCTGTGGCTTAAAATAACAGAAAAACCCCTCCAGTTACTGACCTTATTTATATCCTGGCAACAGATACTAGTGAGTAGTGGAAAACGAACGTTTTGCGCTTCAAGCATTAATATATATATATATGAGTTGATTATTAGGAACCAACAGAATCCAATGGTTCTATTAAAATATTTCAATTAATACAAAGTAAATTTGCTGTTAACACTGCAGCTGTACTAAAATAAGCATATGCAGGTTTCCAGTGGCCTTTCATCTATAATGGGAAATTGGCTTTATTTGGGAGCAGCTCTCTGGGATATTGCTACTCTTCTCCACATCTATCATTGCTCCTGTTGTGAGCCTTGATCCCCAGCATTCAGTAAGGCGCAACTACAACAAGGGAGTTGTACCAGTCTTTCATTTGATCTCAATTGTGATACAAACGGCAATTTTTGGACATTGCATGGTCCACAAGAGGCACCATCAGTGGCGTAACTAGATGTTGCTGGGCCCCACAGCAAATTAATTTTATGGCCCCCAACATATTCAGTGTTTGTCCTGTTTTAACAATATATGTTGAAATTGCTCATCAATGAGAGCCTCATGGGGCCCCCTGTATCTCCTGGGCCCCCCTGCAGCCGCAGGGTCTGCTTCCTCTGTAGTTACGCCCCTGGGCACCATGGCACAACATGTGAGGACTAGGGTTGCCACCTGTCCGGTATTTTATTTATTTTAGGAAGGCCAGTATTTTTTTGCAGAAAAGGTGGCAACCCTAGTCAGAGCATTCATTTGATAAAGGTATATTGAAATGGATTGACATGGTGGAACATAGTGGGTCATCTAAGCCAAATGTTTCAATAATAATTCTTCCATATTTACATTGTAAGATAGTACTGTTCTGCTTGTCTGGCCAATGGCATCAAAATAAAGGCTCACTTCTTTGTTGGCCAATGCACCTATAGGTACCAAAGGGAGACATGGGCAGACTGAATTTTCTGTATGAATTTCCAGAATGCAATCTTCCTCTGGAGACAACCATACATTAATTTAGATTTATCAACATAATAAAATGGTATAACCTAATATTTCTTTTTGTACCGTAAATAGATTTTTTTTGCAATTCTGCTTGTTATACTGTGTTAATGTATAAGTGTAATGTTGCAATTGCTGCTATTAGGAGTAAGTTCTGAACCACAGCACTACAATACTATTTAGTACTGAGCGTTTTGATAATATTATTACCACAACCATACAAAATAGGGAGCCTTATTATATTTACTGTATATAATACCAATGTAGGAAATTTATCTACTGTGGTTTAAATTGTACTTAATATATCTACATGCAAATCAATCTGTTCTCAAAACAATGAGAAGCTTACTGTGTTTTTGCAAATAATAAAGAATGTATAACAATAATATTATTATTGGACCTGTTATCCAGAATGCTCGGGACCCAGGGTTTTCTGCATAACGGATCTTTCTGTAACCTGGATCTTCATACCTTCAGTCTATTAGAAAATTATTTAAACTTGAAATAAACCCAAATAGGCTTGTTTTGTCTCCAATAAGGATTAATTATATCTTAGTTTGGATAAAGTAGAAGCTACTGTTTTGTTATTACAGAGAGAAAGAAACCCATTTCTATTATTTGGATAAAATGGAGTCTATGGAAGATGGCCTTCCAGTAATTTAGAGCTTTCTGGATAATGGGTTTCTGTATAACGGATAGAATATAATTATAACGAACTAATGGAGTTTTACAAATGTACTTTCCATGGAATTTGCTTTTGATGGACAGTTCACCATCTTTTTGTATGATATAGAAAGTTGGTCTTTATTTTATTCTTTCTGGCTGCATCGGCCCCACTGCCCCTAGCCATTAAATGTAGCCGCAGAATCAAACTTCTTTCAGGTTGCCAGAAACAGTAACCCAGTCACCAGATGAGATTTTCAATTTCAGGTTCAAGAGAGGAACAAAAAAAAACCCCACAATAAATAATGACTGGTTGCATTCCGTTACAGAATTTTACATGTCTACATCCTACTTAAGTGAATTTCAACTTTATGACCTTTTCTACATTTTATGAATAGAGTTTTATGTATTTCCCCCAAAATGTTGAAATATATTGAAACATAATTCAGTTTTATATCAGCTTTTTCCAAATAGGCTTTTTAGTAAAAACTGGCACGTCGTATGCCTGCACATTTACATGTTAAAATGCAGCCGTGAGGCAACAGCATTAAAAAAAAGAGAGCTGAAATGGTTGTAAAAGTCTAGAGAAATAACACAAGCAAGTATTTCCAGAATTCCATGAGTTTCATGAGTGTCCTGCACTTGTCGCTGGTAATGGGAGACCTCTCTGTCTAGACATCTCTGTAACACCTGCTGTTCACTAACATATCTCCATGCACTTCTAAGCCCTTGTAAACCACAAGGAGTGTGCAAATGTTTTCATGCAGAGAAATCTATTCTTAGAAATTGTAAAACAGCATT
Organism: Xenopus laevis; assembly: GCF_017654675.1. Lineage (NCBI taxonomy): Eukaryota > Metazoa > Chordata > Amphibia > Anura > Pipidae > Xenopus > Xenopus laevis. The sequence continues at coordinate 203,062,182 of NC_054371.1, forward strand.
TTTTTTTACTACTGTTACCATATGCCAAGTTTAAATGGAGATTTCAGAAAAAAAACCCAATTATTAAATTTTGCACTCAATAGGATGAACGATAACAATACTATTTAACCATTATCATTTTGCAAATGAGGTTCATTAAGTAGATGTTTATTTATATTGGGAAAAAATATTTTGATTGATTTATTTCACAGGACACACAGGCCAAAAAAAATAGACCCAATACAGGTTTACATGTAGTGAAGTGAGGACGAGGTGCTGAAGCACCTGTATTTTTGAGCCAATATACAACAGATCATTTTGACCTTTATTTCAGTGTGAATTTGTCAGCTGAAGTTTAACCACAGACAGCCTGGTGCAGCTGGAGGCATCCGCCACCAAAAAAGGTAGTGTAACCATGTGGTTGAGAACGCTAACTGAAAGCACCATTCCTCAGACCTTAGGATAGAGATTGGTTCACAAGGAATATATGTAGGTGTTGACAATCATGGAAAACCCAGAGCCAGGTTGTGAATTCTTCATATTTACTGAGCCCTTCATAGATCCCTACTTAAAGCGATACTGTCATGGGAAAATTTATTTTTTTTCAAAACGCATCAGTTAATAGTGCTGCTCCAGCAGAATTCTGCACTGAAATCCATTTCTCAAAAGAGCAAACAGTTTTTATTTATATTTAATTTTTGAAAATGGGACTAGACATATTGTCAGTTTCCCAGCTGCCCCAAGTCATGTGACTTATGAGCTGACAAACTGCATCTTATGTTATTAGAGGTAGGCCGTAAGGCCCCAAACGTACTTTGTTGGCCTTGTGTGGGGTGCAGGGTGGGTGGAGGAGCGGTGGATAACCACAGTACATATGCATTGATTAGGTATTGCTGCTATTCACACTAAACTAAGTACTAAGTACTAGAGCAGAGTAGAGTTGGTTAGAAACTTAGTTATGGGACTGAATGTAAAGAAGTCTCTGACCATTACAGTAGTTGTACTGCCTATGCCACGAAAGCAGATACAGAACACATCAATCAGAACTTTCTGTTCCTCACTAACCCATGGGCTGACCTTCAGCTATCTCCCAAGTAGCTGAAAATGCAGATGGCTGCATGTTGTGGTGTATTATTTATGTAAGAATTCCCATTAGTTCAATATATCTTGGTTAGTTTTCCCCAGTACAGACTCAGGTTCAGCAGAATTTTGTAGATATCTCATAGTATCTCATAATATCTCATTATTTCATGCACTTTCTCCTGCTTGAGAATTTCCAGGGGCAGAAATAAAGTTAAAAATATATTATGCGAGACCGCTTAAACATTTTGCAAACATGGACCCAGCCGAAGCTTACCACTGATCATCCAATTGCATTTAGTAGTAGGAGCTCTCTCCCACCTGCCCAATGAATTATTTAGTGGGGAACCAGGTTTAAAAGAAGGAACACACACACAAACTAGCAGGAATGATGGGCACATACTAAATCAAAGTGAATATCCAGACACACACTGCAAAAATAATTGAAACAGCACTCTCATTGTACAAAGAAGAAGTATTATTGATTTATGACCAAACGGCTTGAGTATCAAAAATTACTTTCATTCTACACAGCTATATATTTTATAATATTTTTAGATTTGACCTGTAGAGTCTGTTTTTTGTAAAAAATGGAAATTAATAAAATATGGCTTCCAAAAGTCAACCACTTATATCACCTTCTGAATCCCTTCACAAATCTCCTTCCAAGTTTCTAGAAGACGTGGAAACAATATTTTCTTACAAACTCAGGATTGTCAATGTCCAGTTGTAATTTGCTCACGATTAAATGATGTCTTGATAGAGTAACAACCCATTGTATTTCAGTTTCTTGTATGTCATTACTTGAAAAACAAGAGCACTGAGAGAAGCTTAATTTTAAAGTTAAAACACCAAACGTTTCATAAAATTTCATAACACTTTGTTAGCCTCTTACAATTTTGATGCAACACAGATGTTCTCTTAAAAAACATGTCCATAGCTACATGAGATCTGATCAGTTTTCCTTAAAGGAGAACTAAAGCTTAATTAATAAAGTAGGCTAAAAATGTTGTACAATATGTTTTGGGCTTCTGTACCAGCCCAAGGCAACCACAGCCCTTTAGCAGTAAAGATCTGTGTCTCCAAAGATGCCCCAGTAGCTCCCCATCTTCTTTTCTGCTGATTCACTGCACATGCTCTGTGCTGCTGTCACTTACTGAGCTTAGGGACCCACTCACAATATACACTACACATAGAATAGAAATGTCACAATATAAGGCTGATTAGTTATTAATACAGATAATTACTACATGGCAGCACATAAACCAGTGCAACTATCATCAGAATTTAATAATTAGCCCTGTAGCATCCTGCTTATATCACAGACCAACCTCATTTTTTGCTTGATAATTAGTGACGAGCCCTAAGCTTAGCTTCTCAACAGCTGCTCAGAGCCCACTGAGCATGTGAGTGTCACAGACACTTTCCAAGATGGTGACCCCCTGTGACAAGTTTGAAGTCCTGGATCATTGCTGCTATTGACAAGCTGAAACTTAAGGCTGGTGCAATAAGGTTACTATATAAAATATGTCATTTTTAGCCATATTCATTTTTAGGGTTAAGTTTTCCTTTAACTCCCAGTCATTGAGCATCATCTTGTAGGTTATTCCAGGAAATAGAAATTGTTTAAAGATACATTTGATTTTATTGCACAGTTTTTCATACAACTGTCCATAGGTTTCGGTGATGGTGTTCTCCTCCAACTTTTATATGTCCCATGAACTTGTATATGGACGTTTGGGACTTTGATTACATTAAGGTTTTAGACGAATATATTTACTTGTAGTGTAACCTTACCTTAAGGGTCTTTTAGAATAGGAATGACTCCCCACATGCTGTGGAATTGTGTGATAGCTTTACTATTCAGTTTTTTTGTGCTGGGGTGGCCTTGGCATTATATTGTTGTGCATTGCCTTTTATAACAATGAATCTGTTCCTTGAACCTTGGGTCAAAAATCATATGTCATGAGCTGGGACAGGCTTTCACTTCTATCATTGACAGTAGGCACAGGGGGTAAAGGATGTTTCTCTACTTATAGTGTCATAACTACTGGGGGAGTAGGTGGTTTGACAGCATGCCCCCCCCCCCCCCACAGTAAGGCCTGCTGGGAGGCCTGTAGGGTTATGAACCAATAGCCTGTCCAACAACCACCTCAGCACTGTACAACTTGTGGCAGCAAGGTGACTACAAGCTACCAGCATGGGTGGAAGGTGCAAATATGGGACCCCAGTACAACCTTTGGCTCCTGTATTTAAATCAATTTTCCTTTATTGATCAACATCTATTTAGGGACAGTAGGTTCTTTACAAAAACAGTAAAAAGTGATCCATCGTGATACCTGCTAAGGCCATGAGGAACTCTTCAATGGTTCTCTACATTTGCGTTCATCTCACTGGATACACCAGCTAACTGAAGATTCAAGGACGACACCTCTGTATTCAACACTTCAAACAGTGGGAGTAATATAATAAAGGTGTAAAAGGGTGTAATGTAATAAAAGGGCTAATAAACAGTTCACCCAAACAGAGTTTTGCTTTTAAACAACTGATTAAATGCTAAAAATAAATAAATGCCCAATAAATGCTGATTGGCTGCCATGGTTTACTAGGCTTGCAGCAGTCTGTGTATCATATTGCCTTTTGCATTAGAAAGGAACAGATCAGTTTTTTGTAATTCAAATTACAGTTTATTGATTAGTTCTTTTAAAGGAGATGTGAAGGTTAAAACACTGGTGTTGCCAATATGTTGGGCTTACCCCCAGTGAGGCAGATTGTTAACCTTTTGCCCCAAGCTGCTTTGCATCCTCTATATAAATCACACTGACTGTTCTTGTAGATTAGTGTTGAATCTGATGTATCTTCTGCACCTACTAGGCAGACATATGCATAGTATAGTACATATGCCAACTGCGCATTCACCTGCCCGGCATTTAAATGAACAGTAACATCAAAACATAAAAGTTTTTTTAAAGGGATACTGTCATGGGAAAAAATTTTTCTCTTAAAATGCATTAGTTAATAGTGCTGCTCCAGCAGAATTCTGCACTGAAACCCATTTCTCAAAAGAGCAAACTGATTTTTTTATATTTAAATTTGAAATCTGACATGGGGCTAGACATATTGTCAATTTCCCAGCTGCCCCAAGTCATGTGACTTGTGCTCTGATAAACTTCAATCACTCTTTACTGCTGTACTGCAAGTTGGAGTGATATCACCCCCTCCCTTCCCCCCCCCAGCAGCCAAACAAAAGAACAATGGGAAGGTAAACAGATAACAGCTCAGTAACACAAGATAACAGCTGCCTGGTAGATCTAAGAACAGCACTCAATAGTAAAAACCCATGTCTCACTGAGACACATTCAGTTACATTGAGAAGGAAAAACAGCAGCCTGCCAGAAAGCATTTCTCTCCTAAAGTGCAGGCACAAGTCACATGACATGGGGCAGCTGGGAAATTGACAATATGTCTAGCCCCATGTCAGATTTCAAAATTGAATATAAAAAAATCAGTTTGCTCTTTTGAGAAATGGATTTCAGTGCAGAAATCTGCTGGAGCAGCACTATTAACTGATTCATTTTGAATTTTTTTTTTTTCCCATGACAGTATCCCTTTAAGTACTAAAAACATAATGCAGTTTCCCTGCACTGGTAAAACTGATGTGTTTGTTTCAGAAACACTACTATTGTTTATATAAATATAGTTACATAGTTAAATTGGGTTGAAAAAAGACAAAGTCCATCAAGTTCAACCCCTCCAAAAGAAAACCCAGCATCCATACACACACCCCTCCCTACTTTTAATTAAATTCTATATACCCATACCTATACTAACTATAGAGTTTAGTATCACAATAGCCTTTAAAATTCTGTCTGTCCAAAAAATCATCCAAGCCATTCTTATAGTCATTAACTGAATCAGCATCACAACATCACCCGGCAGTGCATTCCACAACCTCACTGTCCTGACTGTGAAGAACCCTCTACGTTGCTTCAAATGAAAGTTCTTTTCTTCTAGTCTAAAGGGGTGGCCTCTGGTACGGTGATCCACTCCAACCAATTTAGTTGCACTTAGTCTCTGCACTCTCTCCAGCTCATTTATATCCCTCTTAAGGACTGGAGTCCAAAACTGCACTGCATACTCCAGATGAGGCCTCACCAGGGACCTATAAAGAGACATAATTATGTTTTCATCCCTTGAGTTAATGCCCTTTTTTATGCAAGACAGAACTTTATTTGCTTTAGTAGCTACAGAATGACACGGCCCAGAATTAGACAACGTGTTATCTACAAAAAACACTAGATCCTTCTCATTTAAGGGAACTCCCAACACACGGCCATTTAGTGTATAACTTGCATTTATATTATTTTTGCCAAAGTGCATAACCTGCATTTATCAACGTTGAACCTCATTTTCCAGTTTGCTGCCCAGTTTTCCAGTTTAGACAAATCACTCTGTAAAGTGGCAGCATCCTGCATGGAACCTATAGTTCTGCACAATTTAGTATCATCTGCAATAATAGAAACAGTATTTTCAATGCCCACCTCCAGGTCATTAATAAACAAGTTGAAAAGCAAGGGACCTAATACAGAGCCCTGCGGTACTCCACTAACAACACCGGTCCAATTAGAAAATGTTCCAAATAAGCTGCTGTGTAGCAATGGGGGCAGCCATTCAAAGGAGAAATGGCTTAGGTTACACAGCAGATAAGCTCTGTAGAATATAATGGTGTTATCTGTTACCCACTATTTATCCTGTGCCATATAGCCTTTTTTCAATTTCCTTGTGGAAAATGATACACCCTGGCCTTCCAGACGAAGCAACTCCCTGGTGCTCAGTAATATTGGTATCGGCAACCTATCTACCATATACTGTGAAAAAGTACACTGGCACACAAGGTATTGCTGGCAGGGTGAAACCCTTGCTTTAAATTTTTATTGCAGCATGCAACCTTTTGGGGATAACCCCTTTATCAAGCATGTTGATAAAGGGGTTATCTCCGAAACGTTGCATGCTGCAATAAAAATATAAAAAACACTCACCCTGGTGGTCTAGTGGGCCGGCGGGGATACCCCCCGCGCTCTCGGTGGGGACGCCCGCCACGCTGCCTTCCATCCTCTTCAGTGCCGGTTTCTTAGTGTGCGTGCGGCGTGTATCTCCTTTATTTATAGGCGCATTGGCGCTGGCGTAATGAAGTCAGCATGTAATGGCGCCTAATTCAAACAGTATTTTAAGGGACTTTTTGTATTTCTCAATTGCCGGTTCATCTTTTGAGAGTTCCGGGGTGCTATTCGGATTAATCCTGTGTTCTGATTCCTGTTTTGACCCTGCCTGCCTGACTATTCTTGACTTCTGTGATAATGACCCCTGCCTGGTAACCGACTATTCTGACTTCTGTAATCCGACCTGTGCCTTCCTGACTCTTCTGATTGATCTCCTGTTTTGACCTTTTGCCTGTCTGTCCGCTTGAATTCTGCCAGCACCGACACGGCCTGTTTAACTACATCCTCCTCCCGAGGTGAAAGGTGGCTGTTAAAGGCGGAAGCAAGAGCCAAGACCAGGGAGCATAGCATTGGTTCTGGATTTTGGATGCCGATTTGTGATAAAAAATTTAAAGCAATGGTTTCACCCTGCCAGCCCTGCCTTTTGTGCCAGTGAACTTTTTAGCTTTTTTCAACTTCCACCATTGCTACACAGCAGCTTGTTTATATGAACTATAGTTGTGTTGCTGAAGCAAATAGATCAGTTTTACCAGTGCAGGGCAACTTCTACTTTCATTACTTTAAAAAATTTTTTGGTGTTACTGTTCCTAGAAGAAGTATCCTGGGTTGGTGCTATTTTTCAGAAAGACACAAATAAACTCGGGCTGCATGGTTAACAATTTGACTTACAGGGGACGGTCCCTGCAAAACTGGCAATGTCGGAACTACCAGGGGAGCAGGGGGTGCGATTGGGCCAAGGCCTGCAGCTCATGCACTGGAGATTTCCGCCCGCAGCGGCCGATTTCTGGCCAGATAATCTTGTATGGAGGGGGGCTCGGCTGCACGTCCCGCACCAGGGCCAGCCCCCCTCCAGTTACGTTACTGAAAACTGGCATTTCCCATTGTGGTACAATTTTACTGGAGGTAGAAGCACAGTCTGAATCGCAAGCTCTGTGCTCATCTCTGGCAGTCACAGTAGGGAAAGCGTTGATGTAATGATGTTGGACAGCTTGTTGATAGCAAGCATTCTGAAATGTATCATTAATAACGTATACACGGCAAACAGAGACCTCTCTACATAAGCACTTGTTTTCAGCCTCCATAGTGTTTGCTCAGCAAGAGTAATTGGTGCGGTTACAAAAAAAACATGATAGCGTTTTCCTGAAGTCAAGAAAAGCACTCTGTGAAAAAAAAGAATAAAATATTAATGCAGGACACAACAGTGCGCGCATAAACAATGTATTTCCCTTACTAATATATTCATACAGAGATGGGGGGGGGGGGAGAAAAGGAAGGCATATATTCCCAGCAATGTAGAAATGTACTGCATCCATCAGAAGCACATACTTTAAAACAATGCAATGTTACTGTACCACAATTTTTTTAAGAATACAAATGATAAAATGTCTTAAAATATCTCCTTTTTTTGAGACCGACTACTTGGGATCCCCTAGTGGGGAGTGACTCTGCAGGGTTCTAACATCTCTAGCCCTCTGGCTGCTCTACTAGTTACCCTGATTGTGTCTCTCAATCCTAGACTGAGATATTATACAACTTTCTTCTACTGAGGTCTTCCTCTACTTCAGGATCTCCAGCACACCACATCCTTCAGGCAGTGGGGACCAAAGAAACAGAACAACTATTGCCAACTATTAAACTACCAAGGAAATAGCTCCCCATCCCAGCTGTAAAACTAGCTGGCAAAAACCTTGGGCTACTGTCTATAATAAAGGTTAGGAAAACATGTATCCTCCTACATATATAAGAACTATAATAAGTTATATAAGACAGTAGATCCCTCTAATTACTATTTGTAGTTAATGGGATCCATTATCTGGAAACCTGTTATCCAGAAAGCTCTGAATTATGGGAGGACTGTCTCCCATAAACTCCATTTCATCCAAATAGTCCAAATATTTAAAAGTTATTTCCTTTTTCTCTGTTACAATAAAACAATACCCTACTTGATCCAAACTATTATATAATTTATCCTTATTGGAAAAACAAGCCCATGGCATTTAATGTTTAAATGATCTTCTAGTAGACTTAAAGGACCAGTAACATTAAAAAAGAAAAAAAGATAACTTACCGATTTTCCGCTTGCACTCCTCTTCAGAAACGGTGACAGGGTGACGATCCATCATTCGACGCTTGATTTCTCCTCCCTGGCTATCTCCTATAGAAGGCAGGGAGGAGAAATCAAGCGTCGCACGATGGATAGTCACCCTGTCACTGTTTCTGAAGAGGAGTACAATCGGAAAATCAGTAAGTTATTTCTTAATAAAGACTTTGCGAATCTAAAGTTAAATGTGTCTTGGTGGTTTTTTTTCGTTATGTAGAAACAAATTTCTTAATTTTTTTTTTATGTTACTGGTCCTTTAAAGGCATGAACACCCAAATTACAGAAAGGTCCATTATCCAGAAAACCCCAGGCCCTGAGCATTCTGGATAAAAGGGTCCCATCCCATACCTGTATTTGCAAAATCAAAGATGCAAGTGGTTCAAGACTGAAGAGTTCAACAGGGAAGCACTATACAATTTTGCACCAATAAGTGCACATAATGCTTACATTAACAAATCACTGTTACTAATACCACTCCTAAAATACAAGGAAGGATAACCCTATTGTTCCCCATTAATAATTATAATGGCTATATTATAAATTCCCCCGGCTGATATGAATAAAATTAGTTTGGGGATTTGTACCTTTATATCTATAGAACAATTAACGGATTGTGCACAAAAGGCAGTTATAAAATAACCCCTAATTAATGAAACTACTAAATTAATAACTGGTGCACTTTACAGGCTTCTCTACTGGGAAATTTGTATTTAACTTCAGAACCACTTAACTGCTATCGGTAAATGTAATTTGGTGCAGATCTGAGGTCCTGTCTTTAATTCACAAACAGTGCCTCTAGCGGGAGTCAGCTTTGTTGCCAGGGACCTGAACATCTTGTTGGATTCCTCCTTTTCATGACAGATGAGATTAAATGGGATACAAACCCCAAAATAAAAATTTGCTTATGAAAGATAACATCATTCTAAGCAACCATCCAAGATAAAAGCAAGAGACAGACTCCTTTCGATAGCAATTACATTTACAAATAATTCAAAAACCATTGAAAATTAGTATTGACTGTATAATGGAAAGCTACTTAGATATACATTTTCTTTCATTAGGATCTAAGATCACTTTCAGCTGTAGCCAGGCAAAACCACTCGGGGTCAGTTGATGTCAGACACATACTGCATTGGATTAAGATAAATACAGACTATTATGGACTCCATTGCATAATAATATTTAAATTGCCAGGGTAATAGAAGACATGAGTTATGAAGAAGGACTTTCCAAGCTAATTTTATAAAGGGGTTGTTCACCTTTATGATAACTTTTAGTATGATGTAGAGAGTGATATTCTGAGACAATTTGCAATTGGTTTTCATTTTTTTATTGTTTTTTTTTTAATTACTTCGCTTTTTTTTCCAGCAGTTCTACAGTTTATAATTTCAGTTTCTAGTTGCTAGGGTCCAAATCAAGCATGCATTAATTTGAATAAGAGACAGGAATATGAATAGGAGAGGCCTGAATAGAAAGATGAGTATTGAAAAGCAGCAATAACAATACATTTGTAGCCTTATAGAGCATTTGTTTTTTAAATGGAGTCAGGGACACTCATTTGAAAGCTGGAAAAAGAAGGCAAATAATGGAAAAACTATACAAAACCGACAATGAAGACCAAGTGAAAATCTGCTTAGAATTGACCATTCTATAACATGTTAAAGGTGGGCCATATAGAAAATCAATGTCTAATGGGAATGTGAAACCATTCTTTACCTATATGAAGCCCTCAAGGTCATTAATAACAATAAAAAAAATTATGAAAGGCTCAGGGGAATCACAGGGATATAGAATCAACAGTATATAGTCTTTAGGTGCATACAATTGCTTGCATCCTTAGGGCTCTTACAGACGAGCGTTGAAGCTATGCTCCCCTGTGTTCCGTTTTTTATGCGTTCAGCCGCAGGGGAGCGCAGGAGTAGACGCATTCAGTTTTTTTCAATGGGGCTGTACTCACACAGGCGCATGTAGGCACCGAACGCAGGTTGAGATGCAACATGCTGCATTTTTCCTGCGTTCGGCGCATACATGCGCCTGTTTGAGTACAGCCCCATTGAAAAAAACTGAATGCGTCTACTCCTGCGCTCCCCTGCAGCTGAACGCATAAAAACGGAATGCAGGGGAGCGCAGCTTTAAATGCTCATCTGTAAGAGCCCTTATAAGGGAGAGTAAAGCACATTCACTGCGCAGCAAAAATCATGTTGATGGACACATAACTATAACAGAAAAACATATGTGGCCAGCTAAAGAATATACCAGTCGGATTCAAGCTGATTGGGGGAATTTAGCGGATAAGCCTTAAAACTGCACAAGTAAATCCTTGCCCTGCTAGTGTAATTATCACTTTAAGCATTGTGCCGAGAGTGTTAATGAATGGCCAGCTTGTATTCACTCGTCTGCAGATTTCCACTTGTCCATCTTAAACAAATCGCTGGAAGAAGATTAAGAATTAATTGCTGTCCACCCAAAGCGATAATCATAGTCCAAGCAGATGAGCCAGAAAAGTCTAAATTGTGCTTCATTGTAGTCTTAATTGTTGCCGGATGGCAAGTAAATCCATTCTCAGCATAAATCCATATAGCAAGCGGGCTGATCCATTTAGCCCTCGCACGTTATTCCTTTATGTGCAGCATCTTACTCTGGATACATTAAAAAAATAAAAGGCTAGAGGTGGCCATATACGTTACAATTATGATCTTTCCTGGAAAAAATGTTTCCAAGAAAGATTGTTTGTTTCAATATACACGTATAGAGCTCATCAGATATACAATTATACAGAAAAATAGAATTTTACCTGTATCTGATGATTCAGCACTAATAATGGCCGATGTTTGGGTGCCCTCAAAGGCACCCAATCAAAATTTTCCTTCCAGCCCGATCCAAGTCTTCTGCTGATATCGGTCGGCTCTTTTCCCACCATACACGCACCGAATATCGTACGAAAGTATGTTTTGTACGATATTATCTGTGCGTCTATGGCCACCAGCCCAATACGTGTTCTTTTGTTGCTTTTAAAAGATTAGTTGGGGGGGGGGTGAAGAATTAACACAGACAATCCCTTGAAAGCCACCAACAATCATAAAGAGTATGTACCTGCCAGATTCAATGTATGGAGCTTTCTGCTTACTCTCTCATGTGTGTGTGTACACTCTGTCAGACACTCGGAATGATACCGGCACACTTTCCATCTGTGCTACAGTTCCCACAATGTTTATTAGGGTATAGGATCTGTTATGCGTACAACTCCCGTTTGCTTTCTCTGTAATTACAGTAACGTGCCAGGTATTTGCTTTGTGTTTGTAACTAAGCTAGCATAAATCCACATTGGTGGCAAAACAATTCCACTTAGGTTTTCAACATTGAAAGGTTTTTGATTAAATGCAGGCATGTTGATCCACAATAAGGAATGACCCTGTGGTTTGCTGGATAAAGGGTCTTTCTGTAATTTGGATCTTCATACCTTGTCTACTAGGAAATAATTTAAAAATTAAATAAACCCAATAGAATTATTTGGCCTCTAATAGGGATTCATTATATGGTAGTTCTGATCAAATACAAGGTACCATTTTATTATTACAGAGAAAAGGGAAATCATTTTTGAAAATTTCAATTATTTGATTAAAATGGAGTCTATAGGAGATGACCTTCCCGTAATTCTGAGCTTTCTGGATAATGGATTTCTGGATAACGCGTACCATACCTGTGTGTGTGTATTCAATATTGTTACTGGGCCCCACAGCAAATTATTTTCCAGGCCCCCAAAATATCGAGTGGCTGACCTGTTTTACCCATATTTAGTGAAACTGTATATGACTTATACCTCCTGGGCCCCAGGTTCAGACTGGGAAACCCAGGGCCCACCGGAGCTGCTTTCCAGGGCCCCCCTCTGGACCCCCTGGACCCCACTGGTGCAGCGCCAACTGCGTGGCTTGCCACAAAACGCAGGCGCACATTTGCAATATGTTTTTCAGGTGGACGCGGCAGAAAGGAGCCTGCAAATCTCGGATCTGGGTCGGTGGGACCCACAAGGTACAGGGGCTCTCCAGGTTTTTTTCTAGTGTCCCACCACCCCAGTACGACCCTGATGGCCCCCCCTGCAGCCACAGGGTCTGCTTCCTCTGTAGTTATGCTCCTGTGTGTATAATGGAGGCACACACAAATAAATCCACTGTAGTAGTTGAGTAAGTACATCCAGAACAAGGACTCAGAACTCTCAGGAATTGCTTGAAAAATAAAAATAATCCTTTTATTGTGCAAAAGCAACATTTCAGTCACATACTGTATTCAGACCTTTATCAAGATGATTTCCCAGCACTTATATAAAGAGAAAGAAATACGCTTTATCCGGAAACCCGTTATTCAGAAAGCTCCGAATTATGAGAATGTTCTCTTCCATAGACTCCATTTTAATCACATCATTTACCTTTTTAAAAATGATTTCCTTTTTCTCTGTAATAATAAAACAGTACCTTATTGGAGGCAAAAACAGCCTATTGGGTTTATTTCATATTTAAATGATTTTTAGTAGACTTAATTAGTGGTGATCCAAAATACGGTAAGATGACTTATCCAGAGAACCTCAGGTTCTGAGCATTCTGGATAACAGTACCAGTAATGGGCAGAAGACGTGAATTATAGACTCACTTTTACCCATCATGACATCTCCCTTTAAACAACCTTCAGAACTGCTGCTATGGCAGAACTACAGATGGGGAGCCCTGGGTTACGTTTCTGGTTAGGACTTAAATTCTTTCACCTTGTAGGAATTTTATCAGACTTATTGCAGACAAATTGGATACTGAAAGAATGAGGCACCGATTGTCAAGAATTCTGTTTTGCTTCATTATGCATAATATAAATAAATGGCATATTTATTTATTAATAAGCATTTGTCACTTTTATTCTGTCAGTATTTGCTTACAGAGCTGCATTAACCATATTACTAATCATTGATTATTGTTTTGAGGGAATCTTTGTCCATTGTACTGTCTGCCTATATATGAAGCAGACAGCAGGTATTTACTGACTCAGTATATTTGGGTAAATGATGGTGTCTACCGAGAGCTGCACTGCAGTTACGGGATCAGGCTCAGCCTTTATAGACGTGACAGCACAACTAGACCTATTCCCTAGTTCTTAGACTTTTTAGGTGCCAGGTTATACTTGTGTAATGCCCATTTTGCCAACCCCCTTGTACCTGCTTACCAACTCGAGTCCCGAGTCCCCTTTGCAAGCTGAAAAGGTACTGGGAATGCTTCTCTGGCAGTGCCTCCACCTAATGGGATCCGGGAATACACCTGAGGATAGTCCCATTAGGATAAAAATCAATCACACACTGTATTATATAACAAATATAACTTTTATGCAAATTTAAAGGGGAAGTAAAACTTTACATTCACATTAATAAAAATGCCCACTACCCTAGGAACCTGTAGCAGTCCAGTCCTGGTAATTCCCTGCCAGGAACAGTCCAACAGTACTCCATTTTGGCAGCCCAAGAGTCTCAATCCACAAAAGAGTACCAGTCCTAGATAGCGCTACCTGCCCAAATACCTTTCCTGCTGGAAAGTACTTGCTTCCACGTGGCAGGCACACAAACAGCCTGTTTCTCTAAACAGGAGATCACTGGATCCTTATCCTTTCCTACCCCTTCCCTCAGGTAACACTCACCCCAAAGGAGTCACACAGACGGGTAGTCTCACACAGAGCTGACAGGCATCCACAGCGATTAAATCTTTAACTCCAGGCTCTCCTAGCCGAGCATATCATGGCCTAAATCCTTCGGGTATTTGCTCCCAACGCTGTCTATAGCGTGAGCACTCCAGACATCCATTGCTGAACTGCAGCTCTCAACACTCTTCATAGTGTGAACAAGAAAATCCAGCAATCCAAACTTCAAACCTTCCTGGTTGAGCTTTCAGGCACTGGAGGATATTGCCCAGCCTTGGCAGGCCTAGCAAACTCCCTTTTAGCCTACATTTTGCCGGATAGGATTCACTATCTCCACAGTGAAACAAGGTTCAGCAACAATCCAGTAATGATGCAAGATCAAGATCCAAATCAACATGGATGTGTGAGCACATGGCAATCTTCTTTTATATTGGTGCACAGCAACACCTTGTGGCTTCCTTTGGGATCTGCCATGCTGCACCAATCCAAGAGCTCTGCCCCTGGAAACTCTAGGAAACCCCACTCTCACCGGAGTGTAAACTAACCTTGGGTCTTATGCTTATTCATAACTAGTGATAAGAAAATATATGAAACTATGGAAAAATTAAAAATGAACAAAATAGTGACATGCAACTTGCAAGTTGTTTTCCCACATACACCAGAGACAATGAATATTTTTATTTACTTGTGCCAAAAGCATTGAATTCCTACCAACATTTTGCAAATAGAAAGAGCGACAAAAAGAATTGCTGCCCATTTTTGTGGCCACACCCCCTAATTACCATTTTTATTTTACAAAATGTGGCAGGTTACGAAAGTTTGAACACATTTCTGTGTTTTTATGTGTTATTACAGCTTTGCTAATGAAGGTGAATTGCCCTTTAAGCTGCAAGTCACAGTTTCCCCAAGAGACCTGCTTATCTTAAATTGTTACAGTTTTTTCTTTGCTGATCTAAAATTGTTACAAAAGTATTGAAGAGCACATGCCACATATTCTAGGCTCTCTGCCAAAAGCCAGTTAAGTTAGAAACTTTGGGGAAGATTCCCTAAAGGGTGAAGTGACTAACGCAGGGAAAATTTGCCAGCGTGACTTCATTTAGGCACAACTCAGATTTCCTAACGGGTGCAGGAGTAGCTACGCTAGCGAAAGAGACAGACGTTATCGATCATTCACACTCAATTGCCAGACAAATGGACGTAACTCCGCAAATTCATTAAGATGCGGATACTGAACATTACCTTGCCTTCTCCAGCTCAGACCAGGTGAAGTGTAATGGAGTGCAAAGGACTTCCTCAATTTTTAGTGCAAAATTTTTCTAAATCCCAAAAAACACTGGTGTCTTTTCCTGTTTTCTGAGTGATAGCCTGCAAAGGTCCGTACATTTTTTTGGGTAACCGGGTTCCCCCCTCCATTTTCTAACATATGGAACATAAACTATACAGTGGGCTCATGTGTAGGGCAATATAAGAACTCTATTTTATTTCTTAACTTTCCCTGGGCTTGTGTGATGTAATATATTTGCTGCAACAGATACGTCCATGTAACTTTATCATTTCCCGCCGAATGCAAATTAGGCAACGCTAGCGCATCTTCGCTTTGATTGCCGAAGTAATGCTAGCAAAAATTTGCCAGCGTTCGAGCCCTGAGTGCAACTTTACACTTTAGTGAATTAGCGTTGACATAGCTCAATTACACCTGGCAAAGTGTTGCGATGGCTGCGAAGCCGTCGCTGCCGAATTTCGGCGGTTAGGGAATTTGCCCATTTGTATCTTTTCCTGGCTGCTCAGTGCAGGAGATCAAAGAGAAAGGGACAGATTTTCTAAAGGGTGAAGTGGCAAAACCTGGTGACAATTCGCTAGCGTTACCACCCACAGGACATTGTCGATTTACTAACAGTCGCAGGTGCCAATTCACTAGCGAAAGAGAAAGGCGCTTTCATTCACACTCTATTGGACGTTACTCCGCAAATTCACTAAACGCGGATTTTACTGAACGACACCTCTTTCACCAGACTTGCCTTTGCCAGCTCAGACCAGGTGAAGTGCACTGGAGTGTATAGATCTTTCTTAATCTTCTATTACTTACATCATATACTTGTGGATACCAATGGAAAAAGCATCAAAGTTTAAAAAAACGCTGTCGTCTTTTCCTTTTTTCATTGTGAAAAGTCTTTGAATTTTTTTTTTTGGGTAACCGGTTTCCACCATACATTTTCTAACATATGGAACATTTATTTTACAGTGGGCTCATGTGTATGGCATTCTAGTAACTCTAATGTCTTTATTAAGGTTCCCTGGACATGTGTAATTAACAGTGGAAATGCAATGTATTTGCTGCAACATATAACATAAAGACGTCCATTCAACCACCATATGCAAATGAACCTGAGCACAAGACCGCTAGCGAATTTGCGCTAGGCAGAAATGAACACTAGTGGTGAAGTAACGCTAGTGAAAAGTTGTCAGTGTTCGACGCCCACAACAAATCTCCGCATTTTTGTGAATTAACATTGTCTGAGCTAATTTTCACCTGGCGAAGTGTAACAATGGCTGCAAAGTGGTTGCTGGTGACTTTTCGCAGGTTAATGCCCCATAGTCTGCCCCAGTATCAATCCTGGACTGTGAGTTGAGCTGTCAAAAAAAGGACAATTGGGAGATGTGGCATTAGAGTCAGTGGGCATTTTTTTATTCTCATGTCAAATACATTGGAGAATTTTTTCTCCCGTCAAATGTATTTTTCTACAAAGCCCAGGGCAAAACTCTAGTTCAGAATTTACGAAAATGTTTGCAAAAATGCAAATTTTTCCACAAATCTGTATCAGGCAAAAAAGTTTGCTCATTCCTGTTTAAAACTGTCCTTCAGTAAGTCACAAAAATAAAGGTGGTTTTAGGCTGAAATGAACAACAGACGGTGTTTGTGGCAAACATGGCTGCTATTGAGCACAATGGTGCTGGCCCCACTGTTCTGCACCAACATGGGCACCAGCCTCCTGTTTTGGCAACTATGGCCTCACTTTTTTTGCCCCTGTAAGTGTAGAGGCATTAGCGCCTGCCTATGGATTCCCATAGTATGGGAGGTTTTATAGGTTATACATAGGTTTTCTAGGGTTTAACAGCCCCTCAACATCTAAACATTAACTTCGGTTTTTTATATACCAGTAACAAACATATAAATGTCACCCTCTTATTCACTTTTAAATTGACTTTTAGTATTTACAATTGATTTTCACTTTTTATCTTTTGAGTTTTTTTTTAGTTACTTAGCTTTTTATTCAACAGCTCTCCAGTTTGCAATTTCAGCTCAGGTCAGTAACCTCCATTTGAAAACTGGAAAGAATTTAGAAGGCAAATTATTCAAAAACCAAAAAATGAAGGCCAATTGAAACATTGCTTAGAATTAGCCATTCTATAACATACTAAATGTTAACTTAAAAAAGTGCTTCTTTTGAAACTTTCACCTTTCAGCCAATAAAGTTACAGGTCCAAATTCACTAAAGGACGAATCGCCTAATGGTTGCGTTTACTCGCTAGCGTAGCGCATCTTCGTTAATTCGCCGAAAACGGACGCTGGCGTAAATTCGCTAGTGTTACTTCGCACCCTTACGCCTGGCGAATTTGCGCAACGGACGTAACTACGCAAATTCACTAAAGTGCGAAGTGCAATAGAGTAGATAGGGATTGCTTCCATATAAGTTAAAAATTTTCTAAGTCCCAAAAAACGCTGGCGTTTTTTTCTTTTTTTATGGGTGATAGGCTGAAAAAGATCGAAACATTTTTTGGGGCTCCCCTCCTTCCCCCTTACATTTCCTGACTCATGGCACCTTAACTATACAGTGGGCACATGTGTAGGGCAAAATAAAAATTTTATTTGCTGTTTTGAAGGTTTCCCAGGCTTGTTTAGTGATGCTACGTATACCTCCATTGTAACTTCAATTTGGCGCCGTATGCAAATTAAGCTTCGCTAGAGTAATTTCGCTTTGCTTGGTGAATTAACGCCAACGCGACTTTGCAACCTTACGCTTCCCCTGAGCGCAACTTCGGATTTTAGTGAATTTGCGTAGCGCTGGCAAAAATACGCCTGGCGAAGTGTGGTGAAGCGGACGCTGGCGCAACTACGAATCTTAGTGAATTTGCCCCATAAAGGTAAAGAATAATAAAAATAAAATAGGAGAGCTTAGCTCATCCCTAGACATTATAAAAAGATTGGTGTCTATGTATGAGCATCATGATTGCTAATGCTCACAGGTATAAATGCAAATATAAACAGATGCTCTATGCACACAATAACCTGTATCCTCATATGCTACTGTCTATATAAAAGTGAATAAACAATGTTATCCCTGTATCAATAGAATTCTATCGAGCTCATACCTAGGTTTAATGGCTACAACTGATTAAGACTTTGCATGTCTGTAAAACAAATGTACCTAGGGATTTAGAGACAGACCCTCACAGATTATTAAATGTTTCTATTGCCAATAAAACAAAATAAATGAAGTATATTTGTGAAGTTTCCTTCTTAGAAACAGATCTGTTTTATAGATAAAGACCAGGATTATGTACGTAGATTAACTACTGTATATAATAAAGAGCAAAGGCAAATGAAGTACCTTGCTTCAGTCTCCTAAATCTGGTGGCACACAGATAGATTGAATCTCCTGCGTTAAATCTTCTCTACTGCGGGTGACTAATCTCCCGAAATGCCTTCCCACTGGCAAGACTGTGAATCGCTGCGGAGATGGCATAAGTGTCCCTTCTCTTTTACGAAGTTGTTCGAAATTTCCTTGTGAGGCAACTTCGGGCTCCTTCGACTTTGGAAAACCGAAGCAACACTTATGCCATCCTGCCAGTGATTCACAATCTCCCCATGTGCCATCACCCTAATACACTAACCAAGGCTCTTGCAGAACCACAACTTCCTTTGGCTGCAGAACAAATCTCAATGTGGGCTGCATATTAACCCTTTTGCCTTTCAGCACTATGGTCCTAGGTTTGATTATAGCCAGGGTTCTGTCTTCATTGAATTTGTATGTCCTCTCTGTGTCTGTGTGGCTTTCCTCCTATACTCCCAAAAACATACAGGCAGGTTAATTGACTCAGCATCAGACTGGGGGGTCTGGGGCTCACTGGGACTGCTGCTTCAGGACAAATGTGTAGAGGAGAACAAGGTGCTCCAGAATTAAATGTAGAGTAACTCACCATACAGCATGTGGTCTGGGTGCACCAGCCCCAGACCCCCAGCTTTAGGGAGCGGTACAGCAGAAGATAAGGAAGCAGAGCTGTCCAGCACCCTTGTCCTGTGGATCCGTTTGAGTGCCGGACAGCTCTGCTTCCTTATCTTCTGCTGCTTCAGGAGCCTCCACACCTCCCCTGGCCCCCTGCCCCAGCCGCAACACCCCGTGCCCCTCCCTTGTACCTTCTTATTCTTGCGGCTGCAATCAGGGCCTTGTGGGAGGTCAGGGGGCAGAGCCACACAAGGCTTCAGGTGAGGAGCAGCTATGGATCAGTGGGGCCAACAAGGGCCGAGGCCCAGCAGGTTTTTCTCCCGGTGTTCCACTGGCCCAAACTGACCATGAATTGGCTCCTGTTAAAATTGACCTTAGAGTGTGTGTGTGATAGGGATAGGGCAGAATATGTCAGCTCTATATGGATAAGTAATAATGATCCTCAGCCGTTCAACATCTACATTCATTTATGCTAATGGAAGAATTGATTTTGTGGCTACCAGCAGCTGATTCAGAAATTGCTTTGCACAGCTTGCAGCTCTGCCCTGAAATGAAGGGTTGAAACGACTGTGTTGGAGATACTGTACCATCATCCTAGGTGGATTTCAGGCATCATGTTCAATGATTGACCACTGATCAGCCCTAGTTAACCCTGCTTTTCCTGTGTCATGGGACTTGGTAGTTCCACTTAGCATTAGACTCAGTTTTAATCTGTTCAAGAGGTCTCCTCCTTTAAATGACAGTAATGCCTTGCAGCTTCTATAAGCACATGCATGGAGCAGGCAGATGGACACATGTCACATGCATTATGGTGCATGCATCTTGTTTGTGCAAACTAGGAGATCAATGCCTGTCTACTTATTTCTACTTTATCTCTGTTCTTTACTTTATCTACTTTATCTCTGCCTGTTGCAATGGCCATAATGTTGGGTTGTGACCTCTGAATTGACTGAGATCAGGGTTGTAATTACAGAGGATGCAGATTCTATGGCTGCAGGGGGGCCCAGGAGGTATTGGGGCCCCATGAGACCCTAATTCATATACAATTTCAATACGTATTGGTCAATACAGGTCAACCTCTAGACATTTTAGGAGACTGAAAAATAATTTGCTGTGGGGCCCAGTAATATCTGGCTAAGCCACTGACTGAGATTAGTCTAATCGTCTTCCTCCTGACCACTTTCTCTTGCTTATACCAACTGAGTTCCTTTTCTAATAGTCTGACTTCTATCTCTTTATCAAACACCAAGTCTAACTGTGATCATTTTGTTTATTGGTGTATATATGGTTAGTTTATGATGAAAAGTGCAAGGTGCGATTTCACATACAATTCGCTATGTTTTTCACCCAAAAAGCAGCATATTTCAATATACCCATATAATTAACGCTGCTTAGATGGGGAGTCGAGATTGCATTGTTTCTGGCACTCACTTTTCAAATGATGTATGCATATGATTCTTAATGCAACAAGTCTGCTGTGCCTATTGGAGTAACCCACGTGAATTACTTTCACCTACAGGCAGGCAGGGGCGCTCCACCAATGAGGCGAGTTGAGACACTCGCCTCAGGCGGCAGCGCCCCCCTGGTTACCAGGGGCGGCAAAAATGCCGCTCCTGGTAACTAAGAGCCGAATTTCCGGTTTTCAACCCGGAAATTCGGCTCTTCTAGTGCAGAGAGCGCAAACGCGCTCTCTGCACTAGCGTCGTGCAGCGCCCCGACCCCCTCCTGCGCAGAAAATGTGAGCGCCGTGAGGAGGGGTCGGGGCGGCAACGGAAGGCCGCCTCAGGCGGCATAAAGGCGCGGATCGGCGCTGCAGGCAGGCAGTAGCTCAAGGCTTCCCCTATGTTAATGGGTGCACCTTTTCCATAGGTTCATCTGTACAATTCAGAACAGGAGGTGGGACATACGCAATAGTGATGTGCGGGTTGCGCCTCCCCCACTCCTTTTGTGACATCATAGTGGGGCAGGTCTGTAAATAGAGGGGAAGGAACTGGTGGGGTTCAAGCTGGGAGGGAGTGGGTGCAGGGCTGGTGCAGGTCAAAGAAAACTCAACCTGCACATCACTAATATGCACTGTTACCAAGTGCAAAAAATACAGAAGTGAAATGTACCCAAGTTTCATTAAAGGGGTTGTTCACCAGAAATAATGACTTTTTCCAATTACAATTTCCAAATTATGTGTCACCGTTTTTCTAATATTGAAGTTTAAACAGTGTCTTTTTTCACCTTCTAAAGCAGCTCTGGGAGGGGGGTCGCCAACCTTGTAAACTGTTCTAAATTGATACATTTAGTTGATACATTTCTTATATTTGGCTCTGCTGAGCAGAATCATTGCGTTTCATTAAAGGCAGCTGTTAGAATTGATACAATAGTTGCTAATACTCTACAGATGCTGCTGAGAAATGGATCAACTAAATGTTGCAAAATTGTAAGTTTAGAGTCTGCACCTGAATTACTGAGCTGCCAGAATCAAACACCAGAGACACGAATATTCAACTTTAAACTTAGATTTTGGAAAGACAGTAAAAAATAAATAATGGAAAGTAATTGAAAAAAATCTTTATTTCTGGGGAACAATCTGAAAACAAATTGTTTGGAAGGTGAACAACCCCTTTAAACAGTAACGTAACTAGAGGGGGGCGTCCCTGGTGCGTGACGCGCAGCCGGCCCCCGTGCCCCTCCGTACGGCCCCCATTTCAGTGTAGCGCGGGCTACTGGGGGCCCTGAGGGGGTGCGGGCCCTGGCCCGCTCGCACCCCTACTCCACCGGAGTAGGGGTGCGAGCCTTTCGAGGTAGCTGTTAGAATTAATACTCCAGAGATGCTGCTGAGAAATGTATCAAATAATGGAGCAAATTGTAACAGTTCAGCATCTGAACCTGGATCACTGAGCTGCCAGACTCAAACACCAGAGACAGGAACATTTACAGTAACTTTCAACTTTTGGCAAAACAGTAAAAAAATGTTTTAAATAAACTGAAAAAGACTTTATTTCTGTTGAACAATCTGAGAACAGCAGCATCTGCGCTGATTGCTGCATGACTGCAACTGCAGCTGCAGACGTCAATGTGTTGCAATGCAGAGATAACCATGAGATTATGTCCTTCAACCCTAAAATGATCTGGTTACTCTAAAGCTGTATAAATGAAGCCAGGCTGATCTTTGTTCCACCAATAACAGATGATGTACCATGAGCTTTCATTGGACCCTCATTGCCCTATTTCATATGCAGCAGTTTAGGAAATGTGTGCAAGGTAGAATTGTTTTATTGTGCAGAATGCACTTAAAGTTTCAGGAGTATAGATATTATACACTTTCTCAGCTGCCATATAATTTGCTTTGATACAATTCCATTTGACTTATTTCGGTGGTGGAGGGAAGATTTCCATTCTGTATTATAAGGTGCTGAACATTATTATTAAGTTCAGGATTTTTGGTTTATGAGTGTTAAACAGCAGGATATGACTTTCCTACGAGGGTACTAACACTAACACCGAGCAGAGGAACTCTTTTATTTCCAAGGTCGCAGATTTTGCTTCTGATGCCAACGTTTGCAGCGCCTCACAGACATGAATGAATTGGATTTCCCAGTCTTGAAGCTGAACATTATCCAAATATTGGCTTTTATGAGAAGACATTCTGGTAACAGTCAATTATACTGTGACATAAGAAAGGCACCACTTACCTCATCCTTAAGTACCCAGAGCCAGCGCATTAGCTCATGTCTGTAATAGGTTTTCACCTTGTCCGCTTCTTTGCTTGGAAGAGAGGGAGGCAGCTGCTGAGCTGTTAATTTGCCATGACTAAATTATTTATGTGCTGATTGTAGAAGGCATAAACAGAAAGCAAACTGGCATTTAACAACAAGTGTTGTTGTTGTTTTTGAGTCAGAACTGCTAATATTTGGTATCCAAGTGTGTTTATTCCCTGACTCATAAAGGCTTCATTTGTGTGGTTTCTGATACCATGCAGGCAAATTTATGGCTAGAGAAAATCAGGCCTGGCAGTTATCATGTCCTGTGCAAACGCTGATGTGTTAGTTTGCTAAACAAGTTTATCATGTCTGCTGGGGAACACTGGTCGGACTCATTGCTATTAGAACTGTCAGTGCAGGATTCATGGCTTCAAGGATCAGAAGATTAGTAGGACAATTATTAAAACATTGTTTGATAAAACGTTATTTGACTCTTGAGAATTGTCACGTTGTTTTGCCATTAAATTTAGTGGAGACCTTGTGAAAGTTTTTAAAAAAGTGTCCTGCTGTTTTTCACTTGGAAATGGTGAGGACACTTCCCATGCATGACATTCAGCAAGAAAGTTGCAAAAGGATTTTCAAATTTGACAAATTTGACTTCTTCTTGCTGACTGCTGTGTTCAGCCATCTTTTATCTGCATGATTGTGTTGAAAGGATAATACATATTTACTTGCTCTAAAAGCCCTACCAGATAAAAATAACAATTGGGGTAATTCGCAGTGAGCAAAGTGCAGTTTTGAGTGCAATGTCCCCCCCACAAAATGCAATGTTTTTCAAAGAATCCCAGCATCACTGTGATCACAAAGGAAAGTTGCCAGTGAAGCAAATGTGCTAAGCTCATTGCAAACCATAACCCATGGGTCCCCAACCTTTTTCACCCGTGAGTAACATTCAGATGTAAAAAGAGTTGGGAAACAATGCAAGCATGAAAAATGTTCCTGGGTGGTGCAAAAGGTATGTGATTAGTTAATTGTAGCCTCTATGTGGACTGGTAGCCTACAGGAGACTCTGTTTGGCAGTACCTCTGGTTTTTATGCAACCAAATCTTGCCTCCAAGCCAGAAACTGAAAAATAAGCCCCAGCTTTGAGGCCACTGAGAGCAACGTCCAAGGGGTTGGGGAGCAACATGTTGCTCACGAGCTACTGGTTCGGGGTCACTGCTTTGCACCCAACTGCACATGCATTTCAAATGCAAATTGGACACAATTGCTCAGAAATACATCTAGCTTCATTACCAGTTTTCGCCTGCACCCAGTTTTTTTAGTCTGGCAGCTCAGTAATCCAGATGAAGATTCTGAACTGTTATAATTTGCTCCATTACTTGATACACTTCTCAGCAGCATCTCTGCAGTATTAGCAACTATTGTATCAATTCTAACAGCTGCCTTTAAAGGAGAAGGAAAGCTACGGAGGCATTTTATTGCCAATAGATTAGCTGCAATAGTGCAAGCTAGAATGCTATATTTATTCTGTAGAATGTTTTACCATACCTGAGTAAAAAGCACTAGAAACTCTCTGTTTGTTTAGGATAGGAGCTGCAGTATGAATGTGTTGTGACATCATTTCCTGCCTGAGTCTCTCCCTGCTCTGGGCTCAGATTACAGTAGAGAAGGGAGGGGGCGGGGGAAGAGGAGCAAACTGAGCATGCTCTTGCCCAGGGCAATGAGGTTTAAGCTGAAAACAGGAAGTCTGATACAGAAGCCCATGTGTACACAATAGAAGGAAAGAAATGCTGTGTATCTTTTGACAGGGGACTCAGAGCAGCACTACTTTGGGGGTTTACTGGTGTATTTAGATGGACCTTTCTGATAAGGCTTACTTCGTTTTAACCTTTCCTTCTCCTTTAATGAAACTCATGGATTCTGCTCAGCAGGGACAAAGAAATGTATAAACTAAATGTATTAATTTAAAAACCCCAGAGGAGAACTGACTCCTGATTATATTTGCAGTAATGATAAACAAAAACTGCTCTCCAATGCAACTACAAATCTTTCAAATCATTTACGTTTCAAATAACGTATATTGGAAAATGGCTTAAAATATTGTCTTCATGCATAAAAACTGGTAGAGACAACCTTTAATCTGACCACATTTCCCAGGACAGTCCTTATGGTTTTTTACTATCTCAAAAATCCCCTGGCACTGTATGGCAGCATTTTAATAAAGTCGTAGACTTCTCATCCACCCAGCAACCAAGTGTCCATGGAAATGAAATCTTGGTAATTGATGACATGATTTAGCTGCAAGGAATGCACATACTGTATGTGATTCATTCTTGAGGTTTTGCATTATTCCTCTGGGTTTTCACTGGATCGATGTGGCCACTGTAAGTCTGTGCCAGCTGATATTTTGTTGCTCCTGCTTCTCTAGGACAGATTTGAGTCCCTATGGCTTGAAATGTATTACAGCAATGCTCATTTCTGCCCCCATGAATATCCTGTTCTGAACATTCTGGATAACAGATCCCATACCTGTACAACAAGTTTTACCTCATATTGATGAACATTCACACCTTTCCACCACTTTTATTATTATTATTATTTACTATTATACCACTGCAAATCATTGAAATGACGCCAATTTATCAAAAGCCCCAATGCATTTTTTTTCCAGATGTAATTTCGCCATGTCCATACAATTGTACAAAGAAAATTGGGATAATTATACAAAGTGTATATACCAGAAAAATAAAATGTTACCACCCTATACTGGCATTAATAGCATTTTAAGTGAATATGTTATTGTTGCAATAAAAATACGCATGACGTATTGCAGCAAACTTCGACAGGCTTGGACACGGTAAATATTCTTTTACTATTCTACTAAAAGATATATGAATGGAAAATAACGCTGAACGATCCATAACACAAAAAAGGGGGAATACCTCTAAAACCTCTTACAATTACTAGCAGAAAGAAAATCCAAAAACCTCTAAAAAGTTTGAATTGATTCAAAAACAGTCCAATAGGATCTGAGCAATTCCCATTGACTTCTATAGGACCTTGACAACTTTTACCTGGTGAATTTTTGAAGTAGAATTTATTGTGGTTTTTACACTTTATAAATCTCGAATTTTTATGGCTTTTAAGAAAAACAGAAAAAATTGAAATTCAGTTGCTAGTAAATATGTCTCATAATTCAAAGGAACCATTTGCCAACAAAGTGATATTTCAATTGTACATTAACCATTTCAGTGAGAAATTTTGACACCGGCATTAACTTGCAGAAAAGTGGCAGAGAAATTTTAGACAACGTTTATCACATATTTATTTTGCATTTTGGTTTTCTGTCTTGTAATAAGTCCAGTATTCAAGGGTAAATTATGTTTCATCCATACATTGATGTATTAAAACCCGGGAAATATACTATTGGACAAACGCATGCAGATTTGGCAAAAATGATGCTTCTCTTATAATCTGAGACATAAAGTATCCTGGGAGAATTAAAACAAAATTTATTGCAATTCAGCGCAGAAGAGAAACACATATTTTATTATTATAGGACTTGTATTTTTCAGAATGCGCCCCATCATGTTTATGGAAGAGTCTAAAAGCAATAGAGGCAAATGCAACAGCGGATATTAAGATGACATTAAACATGACAAACGACTGAAACGTACTCAACAAAATGCAGCCTGGAGAGACAGAAGGAGCAATGAATATCATTAGTCAGTTTGTATTACTGAGAATTTCTAATTCAGTCATGCTTGAGCGTTTTCTATTTTCTTTTATTATTTAGGGACTTTTTCATGCCGTACACAGCTGAAGCAGGAGACATCTGAATTCTAAAAGATGCCAGGAATCTCCTCTCTCAGCCTTAAAACTAAACCCTCCCTGTTCCATCTTCTGCCTAACTCACCATTCTTTCCAACCCAAACTAATGCAAAATGGCTTTCTAATTTCACACATGAGTAGGGAACAGAGAATATATATCTTTTCTTTCCTGAAAATTACCTTGGCAAAAGTTTACTGATGAGATTGCACATTTGACAAAGCGCACACTTGCCAGATATTTGTTTGAAGGGGAACTTTGGTGGGATAATATTTGTAGGAATTGATAACTTTTTAGGCTGATGAATTCTATTGGAAAATAGCTACACACAACTAATTCAGTCACAGCTGTGGTTACCGATCCTCATATTCCCTTAGCATTTTACCATTTGGTATTCAGAGTATCCTTAGAGTCTTCATGATATGGTGGGGTTTATTATGGGACTCTACTTTTATAGAAAAGTATGTTCATATTACATAGTTCTCTAGAGCAGTGATCCCCCAACAAGTGGCTTATGAGTAACATGTTTCTCCCTAACCCCATGGATGTTGCTCCTAGTGGCCTCAAAGAAGGTGCTTATTTTTTAATTCCTTGCTTGGAGTAAAGTTTTGGTTGCATAAAAAAGAGTCTCCTGTAGGCTTCCAGTCCACATAAAGACTATTATTTGGCAATCATCTGGAACTATATTCATGCTTGTGTTGCTACCCAACTCTATTTACATTTGCACGTGGCTAAGGGGTAAAAGAGGTCGGGGACCCCGGCTGTAGCGTTTAAGTGATGTTACAACTGCAGAACCAGGTTTAATATGTTAAATAAATATGTTATGTATAACGATATTGTATTTTAAAAGTGACTAACCCAAGCAACTAAAGGCTTGGGTTTATTTTGATCACCTGATATCCAAAGTCAAGGGCCACATAGTTTAGAAAGTTTGGAATCGTTAGCCAGTGCCAGGCAAACAAATACTTGTTCCCAAAGCAAGTATCTCTTTTTCCATCTCCAACATGCCCACCCTCTGGCTAGTTCAGTCATCTGCCAGCCACAGCCCAGGCAGCAGTGACAACCGCATTTGCCCTGCCAACATCCCAACCTCGCCTCAGAGATGGACCATTCTTTCTTGCCCATTTCAAACCCCAGCACTCACAGGGCCATGAAAGGAGCCCAAAGCTTTTGGAAGTTCTCTATGATAATGAGTCTTATAATAACATTTAATTGTTTGTCCCTTTTCTTCAAACCCTCATTCAATTACTGATTGTGTTGTTTTCCCCCATGGAACATGTAAGAGATGCTCATTTTCTACAAATGTTGATTAACTATAGTATCATGTTATTACTTGACTATTGCAATTCTCTTTGCTTTTTACTTATGATACTATAATGTGCTGCTCAACACTACTTTCATGTACTATGAAGCATTCCCCTAGTCTTTCAACCCTTTTAGTAACCTTTAGAAATTTTTTACAGGTTCACTGACAATGGAACAATGTTTTTTATTTTAACACAACATGTTTCGAGCTGTGCTCTTTGTCAAGTGTCAAAGAGCACAGCTCGAAACATGTTGTGTTAAAATAAAAAACACCGTTTTTGCAGCAACCCACTGCGTCCGACTGAATTCATCACTCCTTTTCCTACAATGTGATGTTCGTTGCAGTTGAGTTTTTTCCTTTTTTAAAATTGATGAAAATTGAGAACACACACCCAAAAACATATTTCTGAGGTGCTCCTCCTAGGGAGGACACCTATCATATGTCTCCTAGGCAAAAATTAAAAAATAGAAAATGATTGCTCTCAAAGCGTTTATTCACAATAGATGTTTTTGTGTGTGTATGTTTATAGTGTATATTTCCATTTTATACACATATTTAACATGTGCCAAAACCACCAATAGCTCTGTGCTCACCTTAAACTGTTCTACAATATACTAACGATAAAGATGGCTAATTGTAACATTTGATTGACAATATGGTTCTGCAGTCTTAGAAAATGAGTTTTAGCTAATGTAATAATGTTTTATGTTTCATACAATTAAAGTATTCTCAACAAAACAGAATGTGTTCTCCACCCTTGGAGAACCACCACTGTTATTTGTAGAAGTATAATAGCCCACGGATAACTTGAATATACTGCATGGAAAGCTGGAGACTAAGGGACATCTGAATCTCTTTGATCTTTTTCACCTCAAAGCTTTACCTGTGTTTCTCATAAGCTTGTTAATAATTATAAATCCATTCTATCCTCTACCATTGATCCCTATGCCCCTCTACAACCTTAGATCAGTCAAGTTCAAAACCCTTGCCCCTGGACGAACTCTTAAACACAATTCCTGTGCTTCTGTGCAAGCTCTGTATAATGTATGTGGAGGAATCCTTCACACAAGCTGACTTTCTCCACTAATTTTACTTGTTATGCCACAATTCTACCCTGGCCAAGCAAGAGTACCACAACATTATATCCACAACAAGGTTCCTCTCTGTACAAACAATAACAATTTCCTAATTTCTAAATCCCCTTCTTCATTCTTTTTTTTCCTTCTGCTCATATCTTGCTCCATTAATCCCATCTCTGCTTTTGTACACATTGCTCGTGTCTTTACTTCAGACCTTACCCATCTATAAATATATAAAAGATAGTGCCTATCTTGAAACCTGTAAATTAAAATGACCAATCAGTCATAGTGCAATGACTCATACTCAACATGAATGTAAGGAAAATTATCCAAATAATAGTGGAGGAACCCAAGAGACACAACTCCTCCGATGATGGTCATTGTGCAGGGAATATCTCTCATCTCTTTATGTATCAAACTACTCAATCTCCCCCCTAGGCCTTGCAAACTAGTGATGTGTGGATGAGAAATTTTTAAATCCATGCCGACCCTAACCTGTGAGAAATCAACTCACACCCAACCAGACCCAACATTTGTCAACACTGCTTATACTCGAGTCCAACCCACCCTCTCTGGTGACATTAGTGGTAAATATAGTGACATCATTGGGGGACTGGGACAGACTGAAGACATCACCAGAGGTTACTTGCCTGTAAGAACAATAAGACCCACCTCCTGCTTGCAACCCAATATGGTTTGCTGTTTCAGCATGAACCCACCTGACCATGAGTCAACCTGTGGGTCCCATGGGTTTGGGGCTGAACCATACATCACTATATTACAGGCTAAGCTACTTTGCTCAGTGAGCAGAAGTGTGGGCTACCTAGTTTTTCCAACCTTTGCTCTGAGGGAAAAGTAAAGACATCTGCTATATGGCCACAAAACAAACAATTGCATGGAATGAGCCATGTTAATTGTTGAGGAGAGCTGCAAGGTACAGCACTAATATCAATAGGTCTGCTGGGCTTTATAATCTGGGTGTACCTGCCGATTTTTATTGGAGTTTGGGGACCCTAAATACCCACCTGTTGGTGTCTGTATTATCAGGTATATCTATACTATCAATGTACATGTTCAACTAGCACTTAATCAATAAAGAAACTATTCAAAGAGCCTGTGACAAAGCATCCAAATCCTCCTTTCTTTCCAGTGGGACAGTTTGGTCTATTATGATTGCTAAATGATACTGTTAATATCTTATCTGTGTAGAATACCCCAGCAATGTATGTAAGTGGTGGGCATTGCAAGCAATTCTCCATTATTGGATACCTCACGGTTATTTGCTTCCAGATTGCGAGGCAATTAACTTCAATGCAGAACAAATGGATGAGAAAGAGAGAGAGAGAGAGAGAGATAATTAATTCCTCACCCATCACCCTGGCTGCTGCAGTTTTTTTTTTGCTATAGTCATTTAATCCTCCTTAGAATCAGCCAGCTGAGCAGTATGGAGGATGTCAAAGGTATAGCTTAAAGTAGGTTAATGAGGGTCATTGCTGCTATATGATGAATACAGCCGTGTTCTTGGTATTTTAGCAGGATGCCTGATTGACTTGAATTGTAAACTTGGCTAAAGCCTGGTAGATTTGCAAATGTACCTTTAATTCTGTCCATCACTGCATAAATTTCACTGGAGACAGACACAATTGATCTGTATGCTCACTACCCCTTTTATCCATTTTTGTAGGACATGGATGATTTAAGAAACTCTCTGGGACTGATTTACTAACAGTTGTTCAGTTACACAAGTGCAGGTACCCATAGCAACCAAAAGATATTTTCTATTATTTTTTTCAACTGCACGTAATTGCTGAGTTGCTAACGGTAACAGCAATGGTACAATTTAGCACCAAATCAGTCTTTCTTTCTTTTGTTCAGGCTGAGCCTTCATAATGTGGCGTTAAGGGTATAAAAAAATAATAGGGCTTATTTATGGCATGGGGCAAGGTGCAAAGAGCAACAACAAAGCACCAAAGCACCATATTCTTTTTTCAATTGCTACATGCTTTGTGCAGTAATGGCTGCAATGATGCCTGCAAATAAAAATATTGTTGTTTGTGGACCCTGACCCCATCAATACAAAAACAAATTAGATGCTAGATGCTATTTTAATTATATTAAGGCTCCCTTTTATTCAGAACTGCAAACATATATTATATATATAAACACATAAACTATATATGATTGAAAAACAACAAAAAATTTAAATGAAATAAACATTTTCTTAAATTCTTACAATCCTAAAAGTAAAATTGAAGGTAAATGGTCTTTTATAAAACAAGGAAAGTCTTAATCACTGTGGGGGTGCCAATGTGTTAGGGCTCTTACTCATGAGCGTTTTTACCTGCGCTCCCCTGCGTTCCGTTTTTCGGCGTTCAGCCGCAGGGGAGAGCAGGAATAGACGCATTTCATTTTTTCAAATGGGGCTGTACTCACACAGGCGCGTGTAGGCGCCGAACGCAGGAAAAATGCAGCATTTTGTGTCTCAACCTGCGTTCGGCGCCTACATGCGCCTGTGTGAGTACAGCCCCATTTGAAAAAATGAAATGCGTCTATTCCTGCGCTCCCCTGTGGCTGAACGCCGAAAAACGGAACGCAGGGGAGCGCAGGAAAAAACGCTCATGAGTAAGAGCCCTACGACACCAACATTAATCAGAATCACTAACCTTAAGCCCCCTGATGGCCCTTCCTGATTTATTCCGCTATATATAACCAGTTGCTTTGCATTACTAGGCTTGTTACAAAATTTGCTGCATTTATTATTGTACAGGTATGGGACCTGTTATCCAGAATGCTCAGGACCTGGTGGTTTCTGCATAATGAATCTTTTCGTACATCAAGAGGCCCTAAGTGTTTTTGCTCAAGCAGTATATATATATATATAATACACAAAAGCTATGAAAATCTTGTAAATGATATCCTTATAAACAGTGAGTTCTGATGTCATTTCTGTCACATGACTCACTGAAACTTGTGTATTATAATAAATAAAGTACCCCCAATTGCAAAATGTGAGGATATTAGAAGTTACCTTCGGCCTTGTGTTTTTATATGGTCATGAAACTCCTCTGTAACTTATAATATCCTTATATTTTACAAGAGGGGGTACTTTGTTCACTATATACTGTATATATACATATATATTTGGACACCAAGGTGGTCCTTTGGTCTACCCAGGTAGCTATTGTCTCCTTTCCTGGGTCCATTGTAATTTGATCTAGGTTATTGTTGCCCAGTAGGTGGCAGTATTTAAAGTTTAAAAGGCAGAGCACACATTTGCTCAGGGCTCTCTTCCTGGATCCCACCTTGCGTCGAGGTGGGTACAGGACTGTGTCTGAGCAGGTTATATATAGCCCCTGGTTAGGGTGAATTTTATTTAGAAGTTCTGTAATGGTCGCTTTAGGAGTGAAAGTTAGGGGCAGGTTACTTAGTGAGTAGCTTTCTGGCTCCCACAAGGAGAGTAGTTGGGGTTAGCACTCTTGCGGCAATCAAGCCATCAGACAGGGACACAAGTGGGTGAGCTCAGGAGCAGGGAAAGTTTCAAGGAGCAAGTTACCCCGTGGGATCCCTAGTGCTGGGGACAATCACCAAGACTGCACTACCCCATAAGAGGGATCTACTTGCAATAGCCTTAAAGTGTGAAGCTTTTCTACTGAGTATCTTTAATGTACTTGAAGATCTATATTGCCTGTTTGCTGTGAGACAGATCCACTGCCATTTGTTGTGTTGGGTTTTTTTAAGCAACCCTCTATATTGCTGTTACTTTCAGCCTGGGTAAGGTGCTTAAAGAGGCCAACACACACTGCTGAGAGTTGCAGGGAGTTGCCCACAGCCTAAGGGTATCTGGTATACACTGGCAGAAAGTCACACCAAAATCACAATATAATCTCACTCTCTCAGGCCCATCCACGGGTGTGCTACATGTAATTTCGATACCTTAAGTCTACTAGAAAATCACGTAAACATGAAATAAACCCAATAGGCTGGTTTTGCTTCCAATAAGGATTAATTATATCTTAGTTGGGATCAAGTACAAGTTACTGTTTTATTATTACAGAGAAAAAGGAAATAATTTTTAAAAATTTAGACTATTTGGATAAAATGTAGCCTGTGGAAGACGGCCTTTCCGTAAATCCGAGCTTTCTGAATAATGGCTTTCCGGATAATGGATCCCATACCTTTACTCCCATAGTGAAGAACACAAAAACCTAACATTCATAGTCTAGTAACCTATAACAACTGATAAGTAGGTAACAATTACTGTCAGCTGTCTGAAAGCAGATATATAGTTGCTATGGGGTTTTTTAGGCCTGGTTCAAGGACATTACGCTGTATGATCTTGGCTCAGCAGTACCAAGCACTGGAGCAGTACCCTGACTACATGCTTTGAAATATTGTATGTGTGTGTACAATATATATACATATATACCACCTACCATCTTTATTGGGATGTCCATATGGGGACCAGCCTCTCCTGTGTTTATTATAGAATTCCTTACTGAATTTCTCACTCCAATCCCAAGGCTGATCTTTCCAGGCTTCTAGCAATATAAAATCACAGCTACCATTGTGAGAATCTAAGCTGATCGGCACATCCTTTAGCAGAATTGCAGGACGATAGAAGCAAGCTTAGCTCCATGGGACTGCAGAAGAATGGCAGGAATGCTGTGCAGAGCTGCTCTTGAGAAAATAATAGACACTCATCTACAGAATAAGACGGTTCTGAAGAAAAAAGCTTTTCAGACATTTTGGGTTCAGCATACTTGCAAACATTTGTTTAGGCTAATGTCACACTGGGGCTGAATCCTGCCTGCTGAAATACGCATGCTGAGAATAAGCCCCTAAGTGGCCATTAGCTTCCTGTCTTGCCTGCACCTGGAACCATTGTGTTGGCAAACTCTCTTGTTTCTTTGCCAAAATTTGTTGAGTCTGCAGGTTCGAACTGGGCTTGTGGAACACCGGGACTCAGGCTTGCTCCCTCCTAAAACCAACCCCTCCCTGTCAGAAAGTGGAAGTGCAGAAAGCGAGGGAAGGGGGTTGATTTTTGTAGGAGCTGAAGCTCTTGACTGGTGTGGGGGGCTCCCAAGCAGCAGCCCAGCAGGCAACGAAAACCCCAGTCCAACACTGTGCATGTGCCTGCAATGTTTCTGGGTATGGGCAGGAGAGCAAGTGAATGCCCACGTAGGGGCTGATTTCTCTGTGTGAGTCCTGCAGCGTTTCAGGTACCTGAAAAAAAAGCGGGTACCCTGCGGGATGAAGGTAGGATTTTCAGGTGCAGGTTTAGATGCGGGTTTGCGGTTCTGCAGGTTGCGGGTCAGGTTGCGGGTCTCATATTATCTTATGTTATATTATCTATATTTTACTCCTTTTAAAATTTTGCGAAACGTTTTCTGTCCCCGCCCAATTTTGATGATGTCACTTCCAGTTTGAAGCAACATCACTTCCAGTCCAATGGTGGTCATCAGGTTGCTGATTGGGTTACGGATAAGGCAGTTGGAGGTCGGGTAGCGGATCAAAGTGGTTAAATATGCAGGTTACTGGTTCGGGACGAAGGCTGCGGGTTTGGGTCGGATCTGGGTCTCATAAATTGGTTCCACGCAGGACTCTACCTGTGTATTTCAGCCTAACCTCATGAAAAGATTTGTAACCTACAGTCACCCTGAAATGATATCCATGAAGGACTACCATTACATCATTGACTCCACATTTTAACTTTATTGTCGATAATCTGCAGCTTTGAGTGTCTAGTCTCCTCATCGGGGCTATCAAAGTATGGGCTTGTTTTCTCTGTAATAATAAAACAGTACCTTGTTTCAAACTAAGATATAATTCATTCTTATTGGAAGCAAAACCAGTCTGTTGGGTTTATGTAATGCTTAAATTATTTTTTTAGTAGACTTAAGGTATGAAGATCCAAATTATGGAAAGATCCATTATCCGGAAAATCCCAGGTCCCAAGCATTCTGGATAACAGGTCCCATACCTGTACTCTAAAGCACTTTATACATAGATAGCAATGGGTATAACTTTACTTCTTCTGCATTCATCTGATGCAATGCAAATGTAGGTTGTGAGGCTTTGAAGTGCCCTGCCAGTCAATTTTATTTTGGCAGATTACCTTTATGGCTTTAAAAGTAGCTTTGGGGGCTGGCGGACCATTTGGAAGGGTTGAACTTGAAAGACAGTTGCCTTTTTCATCCTAAAGTAGCAATGTATCTAAGAAACGGTGATGGTCTGTCAGTAGCACTGTGTAGAGGTAGCAAGTTGGCACTCACCATAGATAGTGGGACTTTAGAACTGGGTTACACCAAATCTATAACTTTAGTATGCAGAAGAATTCTGAATCCCTCCACAAAAGACTTGACATTATACTAAACCTGAACCTAATCCAAAAATATTCAGATATTCAGACAAATATAGACAAAAATAGCATAATCTGTGAAGAAAAATATATCACATGTAACCCTTTCGACACCCCTTTGTTGGCGCTTACCTGATGGCACAAACCGGGACAAACTCCCCTAAACTCCCATAATCAAAATTTATTAAAACAATCAAATTTTCTAAAACTGGGATGAATGAAATCGACCCAAAAACTCAAATAGAATTTGAATCGAACTCGATTCGAATTTAAAAAACTCGATTCAAGGTTTTTCTCTGGAAAAAATGTGAATGTCAGAAAGGCTGCAGGTGGCGAATAGTCGAATTTGAGTTCTTAAAGGGCCAGAGTATGACAAATCTCAAAAAAAAAAAATCTAATTCGAATTTTTTCAAAAAAACCTTGAATTTGAATAACTCACTAGTTGAATTCGACAGTTTTGACCATAAAAAATCTGAAAATTCCAATTTCGAATTTTCAATTTCTACCCTTGATAAATCTGCTCCTAAGGATCTGGAGGAATTTGTATTCTGCAAAATGTTATAGAATTCTGACAAATCCCAAACCAAATCCATTCAGTGCTGCCCTATCAATCAACAATTTCATGTCATGGGACACACGAAGAAACAAATAATATCAAAGGACAATCTGGGTCGTAGTGAATTACTATGTTGTTCTTTGTTGGGATAAGGAACGCACAATGGTACTGTGTTGCTTCTCTGTTTTATCATTCACAAACTGGTGCCAAACTGTCACTTGGCAGAGGACAACCTCATCACAATTGGCATTCTATGTAGCCCTACCATAGCAGCTGCTCTCATGGAGTGATAGGATAGAGGAACCTATAACAATTTTATACAATAAAATTACATTTTACATTGGGAAACAGTAGAAATGTTATTTTACATATGAATTAAAAATATTTTAAGAATATACAGTAGCCGGCATAAGGTTAATGGAAATAAACTACGTCTAACGTTCTTTTTTTTTAATGGGCTGATAAAGATAAATGTTGGATTTTAATTTGTGTTTCCCAGCAGCACTATGTAAGCGCCGCAGTAGGTCCCTAAAAATAGCTACTGCTGATCCTAGCCCAGATAATGGTTCTCAGCAGGAATGACATCATGGGCTAAAACTGGATGATGATGTAATGCACAGCTAAAAAAAAAAAAATGCTTCTTTATCGGATCATAAGCCTTTGAATGCAAATCTGCTACTAGGGAAGTCTAGGGACTCTCTCCTGTCCTTGTGAACTACATCTCCCAGAATACTAAACCAGCTATTGAGGCATAATCTATTTTGCATGACTTTGATGCATGTTTTAATAATCGCTAAGGGAATGTTCTCATCTATCTTGCAGGTCTTACCGCGGCGTGTGCTCTCAGAACCTGTACTCAGCAATTCAAGTACAGTATATTAAAGCAAATCAGTGTTCTTCAAGTTCACAGTGCTTTTTTTGCACTGAGTAGTGCCACTAGTTTTTGTATATTTATATGGATTAGAGACAAGTCCTGCTGATAAGCAAAAGACTATATATGTTTGTAAAGTAGCTATACCAACAATTTTGAGTAACAAAAACCATAGATGGAGTAAGTGGTGTGGTGCCGGAGGGGCTGAAACGGAGGATGGTTCCAGTAGGAGAAGTAAGTGCCAGGATAGTTTTGTAATACATCAGGGTAGTTAGTAGAACAGTCAAGTTAGAAGCTCCAACAAGAAGGCTAATAAGGGTTACAGTCAATACTGCCAGTATAGGAACTTAAGCGGTCAGGCTCAGGAATAGATAGATTCCACCACTTAGTCAATTGCTGTGGTCCCTTAGACTCAAAGGGGGATATTTATCAAAGAGTGAAGTGAGAGATCGCCACAGTCCTCTAGAGTGAAATTCCACCATTCTCCATTCATTTCTATGGGATTTTGAATCAGGCGTATTTATCAAAGGATGAACTTTCACTTTCACCTATTTCTAAATACTCATAGATAAAATAAAATCCCATAGAAACGAATAGAGAGTGGCGGACTTTAACTCTAGAAGACTGTGGCGATCGCTAACTTCACTATTTAATAAATATACCCCAATTTCATCTGAAACAGCGAAAAAACGTTCTTCACACTAAGGGGCAGATTCACTAAAGGGCAAATTGTCGCCACCTACCACTTCGCACCACGTCGCCAGGTGCAAATTCGTTACTGCTATGATAATTCACTAAAATGCGTGGTTGTGTCCTGGGCAGCGAACGCTGGCAACTTTTCGCTAGCAATACTTTTTCAGTGCGAGCAGTTCATATCGAAGATTCTATAACATTCGTTTGTGCCTAGCAATAATTCGCTAATATTCCTACACTTGGGGGCCGATTCATCAAGCTCGAGTGAAGGATTCGAAGTAAAAAAACTTCGAATTTCGAAGTGTTTTTTGGGCTACTTCGACCATCGAATGGGCTACTTCGACCTTCGACTACGACTACGAATCGAATGATTCGAACTAAAAATCTTAGACTATTCGACCATTCGATAGTCGAAGTACTGCCTCTTTAAAAAAAACTTCGACCCCCTACTTCGGCAGCTAAAAGCTACCGAAGTCAATGTTAGCCTATGGGGAAGGTCCCCATAGGCTTGCCTAAGTTTTTTTGATCGAAGGATATTCCTTCGATCGTTGGATTAAAATCCTTCGAATCGTTCGATTGGAAGGATTTAATCGCTCGATCGAAGGAATAATCCTTCGATCGTTCGATCGCAGCATTTGCGCTAAATCCTTCGACTTCGATATTCGAAGTCGAAGGATTTTAGTTCCTAGTCGAATATCGAGGGTTAATTACCCCTCGATATTCAACCCTTGATGAATCAGCCCCTTAGGTCAATTTGACTAGGGGAGGCGCATAAAAGTCGTATACACGTCTATTTTAGAGATATTGGTGTAAATGCTTTAAGTGGCCACTTTTTATCACAAATGTCCAAGGGAGCTTAATAAAGAAATGAAAGCTCCTCTAATGCCCTAGATATGACCCCACCCTAAAATATATGTGGCATGCCCCTCAAATGTGTTCAAAAAATCTTTAATAGTTCGGACTTTTGAAGGCAATCCCACTTTAAAAATAGAAACGTCGCCTGCGTTTTTTACACTTTTTATGACTTTCCAGGGTACAGGATATGATTTCAATGACAACAGATTGAGGAAGATGTAGCTTTGTTTCAGCAGTTCGCCTGGTCTGAGGTGGCGAAGGAAACTCTGAAAGAGGTAACGTTCAGTAAAATCTGCAATTTAGTAAATTTGTGGAGCAACGACCATTCGCAAGAGGAAGAATTCACCTGGCGATAGAGTCTGAACGAACGCTCTCTTTCGCTAGCAAATTTTCGTCTGCACCTGTTAGTCAATTGCTGTGGTCCCTTCGGATGTGATTTCTGGCGAAAAGTCGCTAGCGTTTGCCACTTCGCCCTTTAGTAAATCTGCCCCTATGGGAGGATGGTGTGTTAGTTTTAAAAAGGGGTTTGGTTACTACTTCTCAAGAGCTAGTTATTTTGAACTTGATTGATAAATACTCTTTTAAAAATCCCATAGAAATGAATGGAGAGTGGTGGAATTTCACTCTAGAGGACTGTGGTGATCTCTTTGATAAATATACCCCTATGAATTTAATTTAATCTGAAACAGCAAAAAATGTTCTTCACACTAGGATGGTGTGCTAGTTTCAAAAAGGGGTTTGGATAGCTACATGACTGGTATAACACCCAGGGCTACAACATTCTCAAGAGCTATAGTTATTTATTTGGATATATAATTGATGGACAGCTGCCTTTTTTTAACGCAATGTAACTATGTATTATGTATAATGTATAACTATCTATTATGTATAATTGACTGAATACCAAACTAAACTGAATATAGGGGATGATCGTGTTCTAGTTTTTTATCACTATCTATGCAATCAAGTTATTTTTAAACTCTGATAATCAAGATGTATGAGCCTAAACCATAAGTATGAGCCACCTAAAACCTGCCAAGATGCCACAGAAAAGTGTAGCTTCAGAATTCAATTAAGTTGAGTTTATTCCTCCAGTTGTAATGTTTAAGCCGCATTAAAAATGAAATAAAATTATGAATTTAAACATTTTCCCCTTGCATTAAGTTGTTTCAATAACTTTTACCCAATATTTCTAATTGTTTCATCATTTCAAGAATAATGTGTTTTTAAAACCTTCTCTGGAACATGATATTACAAGAAAAATATTTCCCACTCCAAATACTCCAAAATAGGGAAGTATTTTCCCAGATGAAATTATATTCACTCTTTTAATATGCTTTTTTCTTCAACTGGCATTTGGTACCAATATAGACAAGTGAAATTAAAAAGAAAATTCCTAGATAAGTTCAGACCATAAAGAAGTAGGTTTTAGGAAAACAAGACGAATAGAAACATGAGGTGCAATGCAGCACAGTTGACTCTTTCTTGTCCACAGAGCAGATAGGGGCAGTGGTGCAGTAGGGACCCATAGCCAGCACCAGTTGCACCCAAGCACTCCAGTAAAGCGAAAAGACCCAGGATATATTGCTGTCAATGTTCCAGAACCCTGCTGTTCCTTGGCTACAGAAT
Source organism: Xenopus laevis (assembly GCF_017654675.1). Lineage (NCBI taxonomy): Eukaryota > Metazoa > Chordata > Amphibia > Anura > Pipidae > Xenopus > Xenopus laevis. The sequence continues at coordinate 203,102,327 of NC_054371.1, forward strand.
CAGGTTTAATTAATGACATACATCAATGACTAAACACCAGTACTGTAAAACCAGTTGGAAAGCCTCAATAGAATACTCACACAGTAATACCACACAACTCTTAATCTTTCAGCACAGCAGAGGTGATCCACAAAGTAGACAACTCTCATCAACCAACACTCGTCTAGTCCAAATGGTCAGAAGCCAATCAACCTGCATTAACTTTTATGAAGGGCAACATCACAAGCAGCTCAGCCTTAGTTCCCAGGTTTTGGGTAAGTAATGAAACCTTTTCCCAGATCTAAACATTTATTATATGAATTTTCCCCAAACTACTCCTGTCATGGCCAAGAAATTAAAGGCAATTAAAGCAGGAATAAAGGAAACAAGCTACAACAATGCTTTTGTATATCAGTCTTCTTTGTTTGGTCTATATCTGTCTTGAAGGGTGAATACATTGAATTAGTATCTAAAATAAAATATTTGCATGTCTGTATAACTCAAACTCTCCAAGTCTGTCCTAGGCCATGTAATTCTTAGCTAACCACATTCTTCACTATTGGTAGAATGTCTCTATTTTCTTTTACAGTTCTTGTTCTTTCACTCATTTTCCATACTCTTGGGTTAACAATTACTATCTCTTATTCTTCCAGCAAAATATTTTTCCGAAAGGAAAATAGGTAAAAAATCAAGTAACTCAGAAGTGGATAGAAGCAGGCCACGTATGCAGACTTGTACAAATTTACATCCACAGCTTACATCAATTTATCTTGCATACTTATTAAAATGTTTTAGTTAATAGGAACAAGTGTGGATTTCTCCTCATGGCTCCCCCTCCCTCCCGTAGAAGATGCACATGCGCATCTTTTCGCACTGGAGCAGAACATCGCAAAATACCACTGCGGCTGGGCGGCATGCCGCCCCTTAATTTATGCCGCCCTAGGCCCGGGCCTATGCAGCCTCGCCGCAAATCCGGGCCTGAATAGGAATCTCTCATGAGGTACCAAAGATACTGAAATCTCAGTAATAGATGGAGACGGCTCAATGTTGCTTTACAGCGAAATGCAACCGCTCTTGGGTTTATAAAGAAATCGTATGCGGATTTCAAAGTAATCATGGAAGGGTTTATACAATTTAGAAGAATATTCCTTATCCACACAATTCATACAATGTACACTTGAATCTAGGTGCATAATACTTTAGCTTAAAGCAGTGACCCCTACAAGATTGGTGAGAACCCCCTTGAACCCAGTGGCCTCAAAGCAGGTGCTTATTTTTGAATTCTTGGCTTGGTTTTGGTTGCATAAAAAACAGGTGTACAGCCAGAGTATCCTGTAGGCTGCGAGTCCACACAGGGGCTACCAAATAGCCAATCACAGTCAACAGGCTGCACCAACCTGCACCAATCAGGAACTTTTTTCATGTTGCTCTCCAACTCATTTTACATTTGCATGACTCAGGTTAAAGGTTTGGGATCTCCAATTTAAAGGATAAGGAAAGGTATAATCACTGGGAGTCCCTAGTGTTCCTACACCCAATGCAGGTGCAGAGGTGTGCCTGCCTAGGATCTGTTGTAAACAACTGGGGAGGGGGATAACTTATCACCTCCAGTGAGTCTACCTTTCCTTGTCCTTTACAATTTGGAACTTGTATAATGGTTTAATCATGTGTTATGTGTATCACTTGACGTATTTGTATTACCAGAATGGTATAATTAGGAGCCCTAATGATGTAATAGAAGCATCCGTTTGTATTGCTGGCCCACACTTGTGTGTAATAAATCCCTGTTGGAATTTTCTTGATCCCAACTACAGTCTATATTGTAAAATAAGCCAACATTTACAACTGCAAATCAAGAGTGTATTGTGTGTTTTTTGCTGTGGTAGGGGTGCAACTTGGATCCCATCAAAGGTGCAACTTAGGAACAAGAAAATAAGACCAATAACACCAGAGAGAATATCAGAAAGACTTTCATACTTTCTAACTGCCTTAATAGGCCAGGCATATGCTCAGTATTTTATACTGTATATCATTTGATAAGACCATTGATTTATCAAAAGAATGGAGTCTGAAAGTGTGGTTAGCTAAAAGGGACATTGAAATGGCTATTGATCTAGACTTATTAGGCTTTCAGTTTTTGGGTCAATATTGTTTATAAGTACTTTTCAATGGGGTGCTCTTTGTCCTTTTACTTGTGAATTTTCTTGAATGGACAGTAACATACAGTATCTAAGTAATGGACATTTTATTATTTACTATCCGGCAGATATTTTTATATATGGATCCCTATCTATCAAATTTATGCAAGATCTCGTATGTGATGGTGAGTTTGGCATCTCCTTTATTATGAAAATAGTATAACAACCCACTACTAGTTATAGAAGTTTATATTAACAAGATGGAATCTTCCATATTCAGGAATCCAATTGAAAAAGTTTTTGGCTGATTCTGCATTGAAGGTTAAGAAATTAAAAAAGCACCAGTATATGGACATTTTAATTTGCTACAAGGATAATTCAGTTGGGCAGAGGTAAATATCATTAGTAGCATTAGGTGTAAAAATAGCACGTTAATGTCCAAGAGGGATAGGAGAGCAGCACTGAGGCCCCAAGAAGCCTCAAAAATAAAACAGCAGTGTTTATACTTTTTCCCAATATTGCTGTCATTCTGTCTTTACATGAGATGCAAGCCACCAGAGGGCAGTAACCATCATGCACATCAGGGCAAAAGCTATTCCTTGCTGTTCGGTTATAGTTTGCTGTCCAGATGGCAGCCCTCCAGCTGTGTTGAAATTCTACTCCCCTTTGTTACCCATAGCCATGTCCCCAAACTGGAAACCTTTTTTGGCAAGTCATAACATTATTCTTTCTTCTGCTTGCACTGCCCCACAAAGACACATGAGCAGGTGCAACCTGAGCCTCTAGACTTATAATAAAACATTAGTAGAGTTCCATTTAATGTATTACTATTGTTCCCAAAATACTTGCATTTGAGACAAAATATTTTTAACTCAACTGTCCACCTGCCACTTTTCCCTTAGCACCAAGTAAATGCCACATGGAACTGTACAAGCCTATTCTTCTGTCAACAACTTAAGCCATGCTGACCAGCTCTTTATTGCGGTAGACCAATAATAACTACAGAGAGAAATATTTATGTATATAGTACACAAGAGCCCTGAATATCCTGTATATCCTTGTAAACGGTGCTTAATGATGTCATCAGTTATAATTAGAGCTTAGTGATGTCAGTTCTGTCACATGACTCTGAAACTTGTATTATAATTAATGTACCCACTGTTGTAAAATATGACGATATTAGAATTCACCTTGGAGATCCCTGACCTTTATAAAAGTACTCGGCCTTAAATTATTTCCATTATTTACTGTATAAATTCTGAAGTAGGCAGAAGAGGCATGTGCCTAGGGGCAAAGTTGAAGGGCGGCAGGCACGTACCCTTTTCCAATCACTTAATCTGGACCCTTTTCCACTCTCTGGCGCCTACTCCTGATATGAGCCTGTGACGGAGTGCGACATGTGTGACGTCGGTGCTCTAAGAAGCGCGCACAAGGGAGGACGAGGAGGCTAGCTGAGTTGCCATCTTGGCCTGGCTCTGGGAGAGACTCTTTAGAACTACAGAGGGAGTGGACCCCATGGTCCACCCCCCCACACCCGTGGGGTCTGCTTCATCTATAGTTTTGCCACTGGTTGGAGGGCTGAAGAATAGGCCTGTTCAAGGCATCATGTTTGTATATGATCGTGAAACATTTTGTTGTCTTCTAATATCCATATAGTTTACAATAAGGGGTACATTATACCATATATATATATTTAGAAACATCATTAAAATAAGTCCCCTTTTATTCAGCAAAAAAAACATTTTATTCTTGGCTCAGCAAACAAATTCTCATGAATACATAAGCTTATGTATTAAACATTTACTGTTTAGCTTTGTCTCTTTGTCAGTTATCAGAGTTTGGTTATCAGCAAATGCCACGTTATATCAATATTTTTTGAGCTTTCAACACACAGAACATACTGTCCTTTAGGAACACACTAAATTTACCCAGCATAAAATTCCCCTTTTGTCTGTGTTACTTTCCTTCGTATGGACATAGATCTTACCTGCCTCTCCCTTTCTGACTTTTTTTTTTCTGGTTCCAGTCAATAACTAAGCAGAGAAACGTGCAGAAATCCACAACTGCAAGTCCTGCAAGACAATGACTGGCGACTGCACACATGTGCTATGATGTCACTGCACCAAGGAAAAAGACTTTTTATCTCTGGCAAAAGGTAATTATGGTTATATAATAGATTTGACAAAACTACAAATATGTTCCCTTTAGATTATGTATAAAGATTAAGTATTGTTTCTGCACTTCTGTAACTTTAGGTTCAAGCAGTATTGCAGTTTATATACTGTGATGTGATTGGATGAACATGATCGTCAGGCAGCGTTGGACTGAAGGGTCTGAAGCCCACCCAGGCTTCTGATAAAGGGGCCCCGCTGCAACCTCCCTCCATGCCCAGCTCTTCAGTCGCAAACGCCCTCTGCAGCCCCCCCGCTTGTACCTATTCTCTCTATCGGGGCCAGAGGAGGGCAAGATCAGAGGGGAGTGTGGGCCATGCAGGCAGCAGAAGGGTGTGGGTCCTGGTCAGTGCCCCCCCGGGTTTACCTGGTGTCCTGCTGGCCCAGTCCGACCCTGATACCATTTACACCTTGAAAAAGACGTCCGTTTGGAGGGTATGCTGCTAATTATGGGGTTTTTTTTTTATGGGGGCTTCAAGCACTCTTGTGATATTTATGTGTATAAAACATAAACCTTCAAAAATGCAATGAAATATATTGGATATCTCAGATAAAAAACACCCATGTGGGGTTATGTAATAAAAGTTACTAAGTTTGCCCAGGAGCAGTAACCTATAGCAACCAATTAGCAGGCAGAATTTACTAGTCATTTGTTGATATGGGTTACTGCTCCTGGGCAGAACATTGCTGATCTGTTCTTTAACTAATCTGACTGGTAAGACTTTGATCTGAATGGTTAGTGGCGGGTCGGGAGATGGGAAAATCCGATCGTACGATGATTCGTACGATCGGATCTTTGCATCTATGGCCAGCATTAGACTCCAATGTATTGTGACTTCAGTGTGTTTTGTGAATTTTTGCCATTTCGAAAATGGGACAGATTTGCTCATCAATACCAGGGATGTAACAATAGGGGAAACATACAAGGATAACTAATGGTGTGTAGCCCACCATCAAGGGGGGTCCTAAAAAAGTTTTTCTGGGACACCCAAGAATTTCTCATTGCACCACTGACTAACCAGCATTTCAAGAGCATCCACTCAATAACATGTCTGACAAGTACAGCAATAACATTGTCACCAGGGTTGGCTGAATACCAGATGCGATGTCCTCATATAATTTACATCCTATAATTCTATAATTAAGTCCTATAAATAAAAGTCTAGCTGGGCACAAGGGATCCATAGAATATACTGTACCGGTAAGTGTAGCGCTTCGTTAGAAAGATGTCTGGGCCTGTGCATGTTGGCACCCCCTCCCCAGTGAATTCGACTTTCCTTGTCCTTTAAGCTGGACTACTATGTCAAAGTCATTCCTGACCTGGCAAGTCCTATACTCAGCTTCATCCAATTTATTTTAAAATTGCAGTACAGGTATGGGATCCATTATCCTGAAACCTATTATCCAGAAAGCTCCAAATTAATGGAAGACTCCATTTTAATCAAATAATCCAAATTTTTACAAATTATTTCCCTTTTCTCTGTAATAATAAAATGGCACCTTGTACTTGATTATTGGCGGAAACACAATTCTATTAATTAATGTTTAAATTATTTTTTAGTAGGTATGGAGATCCAAATTACAGGAAAGATCCCTTATCCAGAAAATGCAAGATTGTGAACTTTTTGGATAACATATCCCAGGTCTGGACTGAGAATTAAAATAGGCCCTGGCATTTCAGGTACACAGAGGCCCAATCAGCCCCCACCAGCCCACTAAATACTGACTTTCTATGGCACCTTATAGCAGCCCCTCTGGCATTTGCCAGAAACCACAGATTGCCAGTCCGGGCCTGACAGGTCCCATACCTGTATTTCATTTTATGGTTTACCTGCAGCTTGCTTTTCCATGGTTCACACTTGCAGCTGGATTCCCTTTCCACTGAACATCATGGAGGTTGACTGGAAATATTGGGCTACTCATTACTCTTGTATGAACTAATAGCAAAAAAGAAAGTTCTGCTCACCCAAAAGCATTCTTAAATTTAAAGGGAAGTGGTGTGCGTGCAATGAATGTGTGAACACATGCACCACTGACCCTTCATTTCTCACCTGCACACACCAAAATATAATGTATGAAGATATTATATAATGCACCCATTGCTGTTATGGGGATATAAGAAGTCACCTTGGAGTTCTGTTGCCTATACATAATCACTTGGCCTGTGGTCTCATGCTTTACACGGTGGCAGAACTCCCCAGGGACCTCTAATACCCTTATATTTAACAGCAGGTGGTGCATTATCTCTTAAATCTTTTTACTTTTATCTCCCACTTGTAAATCTAAAATAAGCAGCAATATTTTTCTCCAGATAGTTTCTCTAAAATGACCTCCAGGGATCAACTTCACCAATGAAATTCCCATCTGATCAGTTGTTTTGAAGAGTTTGAGGCACGCGGGAGCAAGCACGCAACATTGCTGTGAATATGGTTTGGCCTTAATTAGCCGAGGAAAGATAACACAGAACATTGTGATCTAGCAGGGACTTCTGGTGTTGACAGCAATTAATATGAAAAACAAGTCAGCAGAATCCGGGACTATTTAAACCCATGTCTCATTCGGTTTATGTATTAAAATCTCTTTAATGTAAGAGACCATTCTCCTTTCATTAATACATTAATACATTGATTATCGACATTTGGTACAGTAGGAAAAGCCATTTCTTTGACTGTGTATTTCTTGTTTAATGGATTCCAAAAGCGTCTTGCGCAATATTTAGCGCTTTGATTAGAAAGTACACATAGGGGTCAAGGCTATCTCGCCAAGCGCATTATATAATTATCCCTTCCAGCTCGTATTGCACTGAAGAATTCATGCAGAAAGCAACACCACTGCCCAAGGCCGATGACAGATATCAAGGGATATAAATAATGAGCCTTAATCTCAATCAATGGCATGTAGAGGATTGTAGTTTTAGTAGGTGACATAAGAAAAACACATTAGTTAAGTAAAGGGATTTCGACATGTACTTTATCAAATTTCTTTGGACTTCTTTTTGTACAAATGCTGCTAGATGAATGCATAGTTGAGAGATACAAGAGATACAAGGGCTCGTTTACGTCTGCAAGTGCAATTGAGGTCCCCACCTCGTCAAAATGAGCTCCTTGCACTTTTGTATAGTTTTGCTCAATGCCGCTCAGTCCTTACTCACTTTCATTCCGAACCTGGAGCCGCCACCTCCTGACCAGGCAGTAGCCCCAGGGTTCCCTTTGCTCCCACATCAATAAGCTCAGCACAATTGTGACTAAAGCATTGGGTGCAGACGTCAATTGCACAACGAACACCAGAAATTATGCCGGACAGACGTCTGTGCAGTTGCATCCAATTTGCGCCAAAATGCACAAGCAGTTGCATTCATTTTGGCAAGTTGGGCGCAGTTGCCTCAAGTACATCACCCCCCTGGGACTGCAATTATGCTGGAATTCTGGACAAAAAATGTTGCATTGTGGGGGAAAAAGCATGGCGGTTGTGCTGTAAATTGCACTTGCAGATGTAAATGAGCCCTAATATGTCCCTAAGGGTATGTCTTTGTACAGTTGGGCACAGTGATAGCAAGTATACTTTATTCTCATTATCACTAAGGTTTGGTCCATACCATGTTCAACAACCACCAGGTTCAACATATTTCACCTTGTTTGGCAACTCCAAACCAATAATCTACTTTTTAGCCAAATTCAATGGTAGTTCCCATACTCATAATCTTTCTAGATCTCTCTACAAACTTTGTAGACCACCCACCACTTGAAAGGAGTCTGAATTCCACTGGCTTTAACTCCTCTTTCCCTATTTTTATCCTTTTTTTTTAGGGCAGGGGTCCTCAACCTTTTTTTTTGCCTGTGAGCCACAATCAAATGTAAAAAAAAGTTGGAGAGCAACATAAGGGTGCCAAATATGAGCTGTGATTGGCTGTTTGCAGCCCCTTTTTTGGATTGGGAGAGGGCCTGAATAGAAAGATGAGTAATAAAAAGCAGCAATAACAATACATTTGTAGACCAATTGAAACATTGCTTAGAATTAGCCATTCTATAACATACTAAAAGTTAACTTAAAGGTGAACCACCCCTTTGATGTGACAGGTGAGCTGGTGTCTTCTAGCCATGGTTCTCTTTCTCAGTATGGTTTTCATTTTTACCTTGTGTAATGGCTGGAAATATTCATCTTTTGTTGTGAAAATGATGGGGAAATAGCTTTCAATAGTTATCAACAACAAAATATTTCTTAAAGCTACAAAACCAGCCCTGCCATGCACAGTGCCATTCACCCCCACCATGGTGTAACAGAATAAAATGAATGGCCTGTACCGGATGTTACTCTGGCAACTTTTTAAAAATACATTTGTAAAGACACTTTGCAAATTAGTTAAATTTTGTTTACAGTTTTTTGCGATATATGGAATTACTGTTGGTTTGAAGGTACCTGTGGTCAAAGATCAGTTTTCAAACCAGTAAAGTAACGTTATGCTCTGCTTTATCAACACAAAAAAATCTAGATGGGTTTAAATTCAATCAGTCATATATATATATATATATATATATATATATATATATATATATATATATATATGTAGGGATCTTTGTTCAGTGGTAATGAAACTTTGTATCGTCATTCTATATCTGTGTTGGTTATGAACAATAGTGATCTCTCACATCTCTTTACCCAGATACGAGCATGTGCCATGCAATGCTGACTGTATTGTATATCATCCATGTGAGTGAACAGAAATGTGGTCAACACAAGCTCATTTTATTGACTGTGGTCCATTATATCACTAATGATGCTGTTCAGCAGACGGGGTATGAATGATACATCAGTCCTTTGATACAGGAGTTCAAACCATCTGGCCACAAAGAGGGGATTGTGGAGAGTAAGTTGTGATCAGTGAACTCTGAACTGCACATGGGAGGCATTGAACTGTTTTACTAGTCCAGGTGCTGATGGGGGATATGATGAACTTCATCAGCAGGTCACAAGAAAGTCGACCACAGGGCTAGATGGGACCTCACACCTATATAGAAGATCTTTGTTTCTATCTGTCAGGGTGGACTCCGGGTGGACGCATTTCGATACCTTTGTCTTTTGCAAAAAAAAGCTATAGCTTCTGATGGTTAAAAAGAAACATAATCTTCATTAATGAAAAACCAGCCATATGGAACAGAGGAACGTGCCCCAGTAAAATGTGACATAAAAACAAAATGTTTATACAACTGAAAAAAAATTATGATTCTATATAAGTGTCATGTTTTTATATACGGTATATATATATTATATATATATATATATATATATATATATATATATATATATATATATATATATATATATATATATATAATATATATATATATATATATATATATATATATATATATATTGTTTAAAGGGTAAGGCATTTTTCAGTAGCAGTATGCACAAAATGTCTCTGTCTTAAATACATTGATAATGGGTTGAGTGCTGAGGACTCTTGTAATTGTATATATATATATATATATATAATACACAAAAGCTATGAATATCCTGTAAATTATATCCTTATAAATGGTGAGTTCTGATGTCATCAGTTATAAACGGTGAGTTCTGATGTCATTTCTGTCACATGACTCACTCAAACTTGTGTATTATAATAAATAAAGTACCCCCAGTTGCAAAATATGAGGATATTAGAAGTTACCTCGGAGTTCCATGACCTGTATAAAAACACTCGGCCTTCGGCCTCGTGTTTTTATATGGTCATGAAACTCCTCGGTAACTTATAATATCCTTATATTTTACAAGAGGGGGTACTTTATTCACTATATATATATATATATATATATATATAGAACAGTCTCTGTGATCCGCACTCTTTTCGGCAATCCCTCTTGCAGATACCCGGGTGCTGCTCCTGGGAAGTAATAGATACAAGAAAATGTGGTAGCCCGGGGTTTCTTCAATAAAAAAATCGGATTACGATGAGAGCACAATGGGCTCTGGCGGGACGGTCGGGACAAAATCAAACCTGTCCGATCGACCAAATGACCGATCTCCGCTGGACGAAAAATGACGGGACTCTCCACAAACGGTCCGAAAATCATACGAATCCTCGATTCGTACGATAGGATCTTTGTGTCCATGGCCACCTTAACACTAGCGACTTTTCACTAGCAGGAGCCAATTCGTTTGAAACAGACCATTGCTAGTGGTCCGTCGCACTCTATCGGCAGGCGACTTTTCACTCTGGCGAACAGACGTTACTCTGCAAATTCACTAAAATGCGGATTTTAGTGAACGTTACCTCTTTCGTCAAAGTTGCTTTTGCCACCTCAGACACGGTGCAGTGCTATAAAGCAGCTAATCTTCCTCAGTCTTCTGTCACTTACATCATATCCTGTGAGCCGAAAATGCATCAAAGTTCAAAAAACGCTGGTGTCTTTTCCTTTTTTCTGGTGTCTTTTCTATCAACTTTTTTTTGAGGAACCGTTTTTTTCCAGACATTTCATAACATATGGAACATTCATTTTACAGTGGGCTCATGTGTAAGGCATAATATTAACTCTCTTGTCTTTATTAAGGTTCCCTGGACATGTGTAATGTAAACCATTTGCAGAAACATTTATAATAAAGATGTCCATACAACTTTAAATTACTCACCATATGCAAATTGACCTGAGCGCAAGATCACTAGTGAATTTTCGCTAGGGAGAAAGGAATGCTAGTGCATCTTTGCTTTGAAATGCTCGCACTGCCAAAGTGACGCTAGCGGAAAAATTGCAAGCATTCGGCGCCCAGGACGAAACTCCGCATATTGGTGAATTGGCGTCGTCTGAACGAATTTGCGCCTGGCGAAGTGTTGCGATGGGTGTGAAATGGACGCTGGCAAAAATTCACCGTTTAGTGAATCTGCCCCTAGGAAGGGAAGACATGTTGAAGGAATACTATAATTCTGTGTTTTTCTTGTTCAATAAACTGCAGGCTTGTGATAAAAAACACCAAAGGAATTTCATAACTTCGTTATAAAAGGGAACGTCAACCCAAAAAAATATTTTTTTTGTCTAACAAAAGAAAACACAGTTCGAAGCAACTTTGCAATATACATTCATTACATTTTTCTATGGTTTTAATACATGTATTGCTATTGAAAGCAGTGTTTGTCCCTTTCTATTATCCTGGTGGCTCAGACTGTTGATACAATGTAAGACAAGGCAGCTGATTAATAGACCTGTCTTTGCTGTGGAACTAAGACTTTAGTAACAATGTTTAAAAAGTAACAGCCATGTAGATCATGCAAACCGAAAAGTTCTCCAAAGCTAAAGGGAAATCAGATACAGGTATGGGATCGATTATCCAGAAACCTGATATCCATAAAGCTCCATATTACAGAAAATTTGTCTCCCATAGAATCCATTTTGTCCAAATAATCCAAATTTCCAAAAATGATTTCCTTTTTCCCTGTAGTAATAAAACAGTAGCTTGTACTTGATCCCAACCCAAGATATAATTAATCCTTATTGGAAGCAAAACCAGTGCATTGGGTTGATTTAATGTTTACAAGATTCTCTAGTGGTATGAAGATCCAATTTACGGAAATATCTGTTATCTGGAAAACCCCAGGTCCCGAGCATACTGGATAACAGATACCATACCTGTATTTACAAACTTTCATTATTTACAAACATTTAGGGGCCGATTCACTAACTTCGAGTGAAGGATTCGAAGGTAAAAAACTTTGAATTTCGAAGTTTTTTTTGGGCTACTTCGACCATCGAATGGGCTACTTCGACCTTCGACTACGACTACGACTTCGAATCAAAGGATTCAAAGTAAAAATCGTTCGACTATTCGACCATTCGATAGTCAAAGTACTGTCTCTTTAAAAAAAACTTCGACCCCCTAGTTCGCCATCTAAAAGCTACCGAAGTCAATGTTAGCCTATGGGGAAGGTCCCCATAGGCTTGGCTAACTTTTTTTGATCGAAGCATATTCCTTCAATCGTTGGATTAAAATCCTTCGAATCGTTCGATTCGAAGGATTTTATCGTTCGATTCTAAGGATTTTATCGTTTGATCGAAGGAATTATCCTTCGATCGTTCAATCGAACTATCTGCACTAAATCCTTCGACTTCGAATATCGAAGTCGAAGGATTTTAATTCCTAGTCGAATATCGAGGGTTAATTAACCCTCGATATTCGACCCACAGGGGCCGATTCACTAACTTCGAGTGAAGGATTCGAAGTTAAAAAACTTCGAATTTCGAAGTATTTTTTGGGCTACTTCGACCATCGAATGGGCTACTTTCGACCTTCGACTACGACTACGACTACGAATCGAAGGATTCATACTAAAAATCGTTCGATTATTCGACCATTCGATAGTCGAAGTACTGTCTCTTTAAAAAAAACTTCGACCCCCTAGTTCGGCAGATAAAAGCTACCGAAGTCAATGTTAGCCTATGGGGAAGGATATTCCTTCGATCGTTGGATTTAAATCCTTCGAATCGTTCGATTCGAAGGATTTATTCGTTCGATCGAAGGAATAATCCTTCGATCGTACGATTGTAGCATTTGCGCTAAATCCTTCGACTTCGATATTCGAAGTCGAAGGATTTCAATTCCTAGTCTAATATCGAGGGTTAATTAACCCTCGATATTCGACCCTTGATGAATCGGCCCCTTAGTGAATCGGCCGCTTAGGGGCTTATTTATCAAAGTCCGAATTTTTCTCAACGCCTCCAGCCACAAATTCCGATCTAATCCGCACGGGTTTTTTCGGCGTATTTATTATTAGATTTTCCAAAAATTTGCTTTGCGGGAAAAAAAAATCTAATTACCACGATTTTTTTTGGATTTTACACCCGAATACTTCGATTTCTTATGCCTTTTTCGTGCAAAAACAAAGTATTGAAATTCTCCCATTGACTGATATGCAACCTCGATAGGTCTGAGATGAAGGATTTTCTGATTCAGACTTTTCCATTCTTGGGGTATAATAAATTCCAAAAAATTTGTGTTTTTTAAAAGTCCGATTTTATATTAAAAAAATCAAACATTTTTCGGGATTTTTGCATTCGGAGTTTAGTAAATAACCCCCTTATTGTATCATTTACATTACCTTCACAAACATGCCCTTATATGTTTGAAAAGAGTTGTTAATGACTAAAGGCCTTATCAAATACCCTGTACATCATAAAACGATTTTTAAAAAAAAGGAAGGATGTGGATAAATCAGAAAGGCCAAAAACAGAGGCTATAATTTATGTTGATTTCCAGGTTAGAGGAGCTTGCATAGGACAGGAGAAAAGGCCAGGGGTTCCAGCTACTGGCAGGATAGATATTTCAGATGTACTTCACATCACTTTGTAACTGGCAATGTCAACGTTTGTTAAATAGAATGAAAAGGAAAATCAGCCATGGACGTTCTGTTCAGATGAGGTAATCTTCACCCAGAAGATAAATGCTGCCCTTTCTGCCAATGTACAAGAAACTGAGTATGTAATTGATCTTATTACGGAGTGGTATTGGCTTGAACAACTTGTCCCTTCATTCTGATTAGAAGATTCAGCATATAAAGTTTCCCCCATGTCCCTGAAAAAAAGAATTATTCTCCTATCTTGGCTGTTGCTAGGCAGCTTTCTAAAAGGTTGCTACGATGAATGATGAAGTGTCTTTATTCCGCAGCGATTCTTGGCTCTGATATTTTTTTTAAATGTTGTGGAAGGAAAAAAAACAAATTGCAAACTGTGTTATTTGTATAGCAGGTCTGCCTTCTGCAGTGGTGAGTCCCAGCGATAAAAAGGGACTTGACCCTAAAAGAATTATTGTTTGAAATAAATAAAGAATAAAAATGCATTCTTTATTGGTACGCATGCTACACATATGTGGCTGGAGTTTAAAAAGAGTTCTACCTATAGTTTATACAGGTATAGGACCTGTTATCCAGAATCTTGGGACTTGGGATTTTCCAGATAACGGATGTTTCAGTAATTTGGATCTTCATACCTTAAGATCATTAGAAAATCATGTAAACATTAAATAAACCCAATATTCTGGTTTTGCTTCCAATGAGGATTCATTATATCTTAGTTGGGATCAAGTACAAGGCATATCTCCCAACATTTTGGAAATAAAAAGAGGGACAAAAAAATTGTTGAGCACAGCATGGCGACATTTTGTGACCTCGCCCATTTTTGAGGCCACGCCCAGTGGCGTAACTAGATGTTGCTGGGCCCCACAGCAAATTAATTTTAGGGCCCCCAACATATCCAGTGTTTGTCCTGTTTTACCAATATATGTTCAAATTGCTCATCAATGAGAGCCTCATGGGGCCCCCTGTACCTCCTGGGCCCCCCTGCAGCTGCAGGGTCTGCTTCCTCTGTAGTTACGCCCCTGGCCACGCCCCTAATTACCATGTTCATTTTACAAAACCTGGCAGGTTATGAACGTTTGAACATATTTCTGTGTTTCAGTTATTACAGTTTTGATAATGAAGGTGAATTGCCCTTTAAGCTGTGAGTCTAACTTTTCCCAAGGGACGTTATCTTATATTGTTACAATTACTTATTTGCTTATCTCAAAATTGTTACAAAAGTATCTTATCTGCTGCTGTGGCTGTTCTGGGCTCTCTGCCAAAAGCCAATTAAGCTAGAAACGTTGTTTCTTTTTCTGGCTGTTCAGTGCAGAGAAAGTCGGGACTTTCCCGTACAAACGCAGGACTGCGGGTTGCGCTGTCAAAAGCGAGACTAACCCGCTGAAAACGGGACAGTTAAGAGGTATGTACAAGGTACTGTTTTATTATTACAGAGAAATCACAGACCTTTACAGACTTACCGACCTTTTTTGCAAAACGTTCTTAGGTAACACAGAGAATTTATGAATATATGGAAAATATAGCATTGGTCCTAGCTGCTGCTTTGCATTTTATTTATACCTGTTTTCAATTTAAATCCTTCTTTGTAGGGCACAGGTATAGGACCTGTTATCCAGAATTCTAATTTTGATTGTCATACCTTAAAGGGGTTGTTCACCTTTTAGTTAACTTTAAGTATGATGTAGAGAGTAATATTCTGAAACAATTCGCATTTGGTTTTAATTTTTTATTATTTTTGATTATTGAGTTATTTTAGCTCTCCAGTTTGCAATTTTGCAATTTTGCAATCTGGTAAGTAGGGTCCAAATGACCCCAGCAACCATGCATTGACTTCAATAAGAGACTGGAAAATGAATAGGGAAGGGTCTGAAAAGAATGCGAGTAATCAAAAGTAGCAATAACAATAAATTTGTAGTTTTACAAAGTATTTGTTTTTAGATGGGGTCAGTGGCTCCCCATTTGAAAGCTGGAAAGATTCATATGAAGAAGGCAAATAACAAAATAACTATAACAAATAAATAACGAAGACTAATAAAAAAATGCTTAGAATTGGTAAGTCTACAGAATACCAACAGTTAACTTAAAGGAGAACTAAAGCCTAACTAAAGATGTAGGTTAGAAATGTTGTACATTATGTTTTGGACTTCTGTACCAGCCCAAGGCAACCATAGCCCTTTAGCAGTAAAGATCTGTGTCTCCAAAGATGCCCCAGTAGCTCCCCATCTTCTTTTCTGTTGATTCACTGCACATGCTCTGTGCTGCTGTCACTTACTGAGCTTAGGGACCCACTCACAATATACAGTACACATAGACAAGGCCGGATTTGCGTCCCCGGGGTCCTAGCATAGTGGTCCGCATGCACCCCCTCCTGCGAGTTCACGTACGTACATGCACTATTGGGGAGCGATGGGGAACGATGTGTTCCTAATGTGGCTGGGTGGCATGCCACCCCTAAACTTTCTCCGCCCTAGGCCCGGCCATTTGTGGCCTCGCCACAAATCTGGGCCAGAACATAGACATGTGTGTCACAATATAAGGCTGATTATAAGCCTGATTAGTAATTAATACAGATAATTACTACATGGCAGCACAGAAACCAGTGCAATTAGCATCAGAATTTAATAATCAGCCCTGTAGCCAGTAACGTAACTAGAGGGGGACGGACCCTGGTGCGTGACACGCAGCGGCCCCCCCACTGTACGTGATTTTCAGGCCGGATTACAGTGGTACGCGAGTTGAAGGGGGGCCCTGAGGGGGTGCGGACCCTGTCCTGCTCGCACCCCCTGCTCCCCCGGTAGTTCCGCCACTGCCTGTAGCATCAGCTTATATTACAGACCAACCTCATTTTCTGCTTGATAATTAGTGACGACCCCTAAGCTTAGCTTCTCAACAGCTGCTCAGAGCCCACTGAGCATGTGAGTGTCACAGACACTTTCCAAGATGGTGACCCCCTGTGACAAGTTTGAAGTCCTGGATCATTGCTGCTATTGACAAGCTGAAACTTTAGGCTGGTGCAATAAGTTCACTAAATAAAATATGGCATTTTTAGCTATATTCATTTTAAGGATTTAGTTCTCGTTTAAAAATGAACTACCCCTTTAAGTCTACTAGAAAATCATGTAAACATTAGATAAACCCAAAATTAATTATATCTTAGTTGGGATCAAGTACAAGCTACTGTTTTATTATTAGAGAGAAAAGGAAATCATTTTTAAATATTTGGTTTATTTGTATAAAATGAAGTCTATGGGACACAGATAGGCAAAATGAAGAAATGGGGCTACCCAGCACTCAAATGAACCCACAGGGCCAAGGATATATATAAGTTAAAACATTATTTTTTATTAAACAAAATTTAAAAGTACATCTCCATGAGCCCTCTATGGGACACAGCCTTTCCGTAATTTTGAACTTTCTAGATAATGGGTTTCTGGATAATAGATCCCAAAACCGGTATAAAAAAATTAAATTTTTGTACCTCAGTATTGACAGCCTGCCCTTGTGGAGTGGGCCTGGAGATCACAAGCGCTCAACATTACAATGATCTACAAAACTGTCAGCTTCTCTGTCTAATAAACTGGCACATTTTCAGTGGAAATAACTGCAGTGTTATGCTCTGCAACTTGATGTACCATAAAAGACATGAAGCATGTCACACAAAAGGAGTCATTTACAACTTCCAAGACAAATTGCAGTTTTTTGCACTTTACACACCTCTACTTCCTCTACTACAAAATTATTATCACAGGTCACAAGGACCTGCCACTGCCGCAATGAAAACAACATTTATAATATCCCCAGTCATAAGTGCAAGAGCACTAAGGTGCATAAGAGCATATGCACTGAGTATTTCTGCCCAGGGGATTGGCTGCTAAGTAGTGATGGGCGAAACGCATTGAAGTCAATGAGTGTCAACATTTTTAACGCACGTCAATTTTTCTCACTCCAAATGCATTAAAGTCAATGGGCGTCAACTTTATTTGTCTCAGCGACTTTGTTGTCCAAACGCAGTCAACGGGCGTTTTTTCTTATGGAGACTTTTTTGTCTCTGCAACAATTTTGTCTTGGTGACTTTTTTGTAGTTGCGAATTTTTGCCATGGTTTCGTGAATACATTTACGGATGGTGGAATGTGGAATTGTGCAGTGAATCCATGGTTGGAAAAAAATTCTCTCATCACTACTGCTAAGTGCACCTCGCGGGATACAATATCTGGCGTGAGGTTCACAGTGTGTCAGGTGAAGCAGGCCAGTTCTGAATACAGTGCTACCTGAATACAGAGCTCCAAAACAAGACAGAGACTATAGCAATCCAGGACCCCAGGAAGGCAGTGTGGTTTTGTCCATTTTGTTCTTTGCACACTGTTTTCCTTAGCTAAATGATCCCTGTTGCCTTTGTTGAACAGCCTGAGGGGCAGGAAGGGGAGACATGAAGGCACCCACCTACCAACCCCTAAACTGTGCATCATTCAGAAGTGCAAGATTTGGCATGGCACAGACTGCTCCCCTTACTGCTTTTGTGCTTCTTCCCACAGTTTAATGACCACTATTTTTTTTATTCATGCCAAATGTGTCTAGTATTTAATTTTCCATTTCACAGATGTGAATAACTCACCAGTCTGTTCATTCATTTAATCTTTCCCCATAGTCTATGCCATTGCCCAATTCTTTCTAAATGTGTGCTATTTGAGAATATATTTTGTAACACGGATGAATATAAAACCTAAGTTGCCTATAAAGACTGAAAGCAGCCGTATCTGTATCACATATCTGCCAATGTTTTCCTATTTTATCTGGGGCTTACATGGCATAACACCCTATCCGAAAACAGCTTTTAAATGGTGATCTGGGAAAGCTCTGTCTTTTACAAAGAGAGTTGAAGCATATTTGGATCCTGACACTCAAATGCTTTTAACATGTCTTTGATTAAATTTATCCCGATCTAATGGGCCCTGACATCATTTGATCTGTGCAAAATAGCACTTGTATGCTGCGTAAAGCCACAGAAATTTGTTGTGCAACATTTATTCATTAACCTACTGATATGAACTTGCTGAAAACCTGATTCAATCATCTGCTTTGCCCAGTAAGAATGAGTTCAGTTAATCTCTGTATCTGTGCCCTATCTTTATCACATGGCAGACTGGATGTCCCAACATCCATTAATTTAATTGTCCTCACTGCACTCTTTCTCCCTTTAGATTAGTCATTCTGTGCACTGCTCAAGCTCTTGTATACAAGCTCTATGTGTAAAGAGTTTTGGTGATGCAAAGAGCATGCAAGCCTCCCATAGACAAGCACAGGGGAGATTGCAGATGTCTAGATCCTCTCCAACCAGAAATATTGAATTTATTTTTCTAAAATATTTTCATTTTAAAGTACCTGTATCACAAATGAGCATATCTGCAACCCTTTTTGGTATTGCGGGAGATTTCCAGACATCTTCTCACATCAGACAATGCAGTTTAACTTCCTTGTCTTGCTTAGAAGGACTAGTAATGTTATATGACTTGTGAATCCAAGAAGAGACCTTCAGATGGAAGTTTAAAAACAACTGGAAATGTGCTAGAAAGCCTGAATCTACTACTCTCCTGGATTATGTCAACGGTATAAGTGCAGCCATTTTAAGAGTCTGATAGAGAGTTTAATTTCTCAGAACAATCCTTTGGAAGATCAGTTTAAGTTCCAGACATGGTAGGATACCTAATTATGGGTTGTCTTCCATCAAAGGGAAATACCCAAGACTCCTACAGGCTCCTACAGATTTAAGCTTTGCAAGCCACAGACATGAGGCTCTTCTGAAATCCTTTTTGTAAGAAAAAGAACTGGAACTCAGGCTGCCACAGGATCTTGGCCTTCTCTAAAGTATATATTAAAGTCCTGGATGCACTGCTCTTTCTAATCTAAAGAAGAAAGTCCACTATTCCGTGCACTAAACCTTGGGCTGTGAGTCCACATGCAATGTTCAGCATCCAGGCTGATTTCTACAAATGATTCTTATCTGGATGAGTCGCTGAATCTTGAAAAAGAAAGGACAACATACATTATAAGACTTATGAACATGGACCATATGAAGCTACTATTCATTGTTTTATTGTCCTGCTTGACAGAACTTTTAGAAGTATTGACACAGGAGAAAAAATATAGTCAAGCAGCTCATTCTAAACCTGAAGCTTAAGATATACTGAATTTAATTCAAACCGTTACATTTCCCTGAAATGCATTGGAGTCAACAGTAAAAGCTGGGAAATGGAATATACAATGTGCTGCATTGTTAGAGAAGCATTTTTTCAGTATACTACATATATTCTTCATATAATTCCAGCAAACCTTTGACAGTATTAGACATGTATATCTTACCTGTATAATTATAAGTCAAGTGTAGCATTTATCATGGGGCCCATAGGTTCAACCCACTCTTGCCAGTGTTAATACGTAAGTAAAGGAGCTTGTGGCATCTGGTGCACAGTATGGGTATTCAGTTGTGCTTCGCCAATGAAGCGAGTTGAGGCTGTCGCCTCAGGTGGCAGCGCCCCACTATGTACCAGGGGCAGCAAAAATGCTGCTCCTGGTACTTTAAGAGCGAATTTCTGGGGGAGGGGGGGCAGGAGCAACTGCTGCTGCCTCAGGCGGTGGAGGGGCCAGGATCGCCCCTGTGGGTATTCTTTACAGATCTGGACTATACCAATAACATCTGCCTCTTATATAATTATGCAAACATGTAAAGACAGTTCCAGCCCCTCCAAGAAGAAGCACACATATATGGAATAAACATTGCTAATTATAATAGACTCCCACCCATTTCTCCATTGAAGGAGAAAAGATTTGAGGAGCAGCTTGAGCCAGTTTGGATCTCTAGACAGGTGTGCATAAATACACAACTAAGAATATGCAACTACTTTTTAGAAACATAGAAAATTGCAGCGTGTTTATCTGCAGAACTACAGACTTTCAAAAAAACAATGTCTTAGAAGAATACATCAAATCTTTTTGGCTAGAGCTAATTATCAAAGAGATGTTACTGAACAATTTAAAACATCAAAACAGACCAGATGGATAGAGCATATAATCAGCAGGCCAAATGACAACATAACAAGGACAACCCTTGGAATCCTCAAGGAAAAGGAGGACCTGGAAGAAAAGAAGATTGTATTGGATTAACAGCTGTGTGCAAAAGAAAGAGAAAAGTTCTTGTCATCACTGGGTTGATTTTTGATTGGATATTGATTGATTTCCTGACAACTATTTTTTTGAGGTTTTCCAAGTTTCCCTTTGTAGGAGAGAAAAATGTATTATACTATTAACATTTCTATTGATAATCCCTGAGATACAAAAAAGGGAAAATATTTTATAAATGTATTCTCGTTTATAGAGGTAACTCGTTTCTATCTTTGTAACATAGCGATCAACCAGATGGTACCCGTGTGCTTCTTGGCTTCAGTGTTATATCTCATAGTAACCTGCTATGTGACTGTGGAACATGTAATTAGATGCTGTAAGGAAGCACCCCAGGGCCATGAACCAAGAGTTAACTTAATCTAAGATTTGATTGATGGAATGTTGTTGTAAATTACTGTGACCAACCTCTAAAAAGCAAATTTACATCAGTAGTCTGGATATATATTGCAAATACTGAATAAATATGGCAACTGCATGTATAATATTAGTGTATAAGTCAAATACAAAACACATTTATTAATTCTACTTTATTGTATACATATTTATTCTTTACCTTGAAAAATGTTAGGGCACTAGCTGAAATGTCAGTCTCCTACTATTAAAATTCACAGCATTCATAAGACCTGCGAGTGCAACTCTTCCTCTACATTTAAACTTCAGAGTTAGTGCACCGAGGGGCATGTGGACTTTTGAGTGCCAGCCGGGAAAGTCAGTACTGATATATATAATCCAATTACAATGAGGGTCAACTTTATGCCAAAAAAATGATTGCTCTGGTGCCCCCAATATGACTGAATAGCTGAAATATAGAAACAAAATGCTTCCATTAATTAAACTTACATATGAAGCAAGGGGTCGCCCTACTAAATTTCAGAAAGTTTGGGAGACATGATGATGTGATATACATTAAAGCATTGATTTGAAATGCTGTAATGTGATATTTCTCCAAGATCATTGCTTTTCAAATTGTCAGTATGATTCTGCTGTACCCCCTTTTCCCTTCTGTACCCCACCTTGTTTTTGAAACTCAATAAAAATGAAACCTGTTACTGCTACTCCCCTTTGGATCAGCTTTGTGTGCCAGTCATTTGTCATTTACTATCACCCACCATTCATCAGGTAGGGAATTGGGTCAAATATTTTCTTTACAGATTCTTCCAAAAACCCTGTTAAAAGCCAAATTGACAAATATATGTATAAAGTAGTCCTTATTTTGCTCTGGTGTTAGCCAACTTTCTCTGTTATCCCTTCTTGCCCCCCACTCCCCTTACCTACAACTGGTGCTGTTCTATAAGACCCCCTAATATGCTAGAGCAGGACTTCTGCCTCTATTTGCACATCACTAAAGTCGGCTCAGAACACTAATGTTTTGTGAACTATCTGTCTCTCAACTCCAGTGTAACACCCACCTGTGATAGGGGAACAAATCTGTTTAGTGGAAGTTTGTGCTGTGCCTCACACAGAAAGATGTCAAGGCTAAACCTCACGGGAACTGCTACTTTTGCCTCATAAAAAGGGCCCACATGTGATTTTTAGCTCTGCTGCACAGAGGTGGAAGTGCACAAAGATAAAATATTGCTGAGTTAGCTTGGCCCTTACCCGTCCCACTCAAAGCTACCAATGGAACAAAAGTTTATGAAAGACTTTTTTTTTTAAAGTTTAAACAAAAGCGCAATGCCCTAGAAAATATTTTGCTGCCTTAGGTTTATTTCTTTCCTGGAATAGAAAAGTGGAAATGATTAATCTATTGTTAGATCAGTGTTGCATGGGAAGTATTTCATTAAGATACTGGCAGTAAATAATTGACCAGATCTTTGTCTGGGACTTTGCTGGTGGATGATTTTAACTGTACATTTGCACCGAGAGAGTTTATGCATTGTGTGCATGATCTATAATATATATGTATGGAAACCCGTTATTCAGAAAGCTCAGAATTTTGAAGGGCCATCTCCCATAGACTCCATTTTAGCCAAATAATCTAAAATGTTAAAAATGATTTCCTTTTTCTCTGTAATAATAAAACAGTACCTTGTACTTGATCCCAAATAAGATATAATTAATCCTTATTGGAAGCAAAAACCAACCTATTGGGTTTATTTAATGTTTATATGATTTTCTAGTAGACTTAAGACCCAAATTACGGAAAGATCTGTAAGGCATGAAGACCCAAATTACGGAAAGATCCATTATCTGGAAAACCCCAGGTTCCGAGCATTCTGCATAACAGGTCCCACACCTGTATATATATTCAGGATGTACCAAATCCAGTATGTTTACATTCGGCTGTATACGATTTAGCCTTCTTTTGCATGCTCATATATGAGTAAAAACACAGTAAAAAATGCATCATCTGAAAGAAAAATGTGGCTGTCATTTGTCCAGAGCATTAAAATCACTTGAATGCTTTGGGCTGAACACTAAGAAGATGCTTGAATTTGAATCTTGCAAAAAAAGTTTCAGGATTGGCTGAATCCCAAATAAGTGATAGGGGCCGATTCACCAAGGGTCGAATACCGAGGGTTAATTAACCCTCGATATTCGACTAGGAATTAAAATCCTTCGACTTCGAATACCGAAGTCGAAGGATTTAGCGCAGATAGTTCGATCAAACGATCTAAGGATAATTCCTTCGATCGAACGATAAAATCCTTCGAATTGAACGATTCAAAGGATTTTAATCCAACGATCGAAGGAATATCCTTCGATCGAAAAAGTTAGCCAAGCCTATGGGGACCTTCCCCATAGGCTAACATTGAGTTCAGTAGCTTTTAGATGGCCGATGGGGTCGAAGTTTTTTTTAAAGAGACAGTACTTTGAACAATCGAATGGTCGAATAGTCAAACGATTTTTAGTTCGAATCCTTTGATTCAAAGTCGTAGTCGAAGGTCGAAGTAGCCCATTCGATGGTCGAGATAGCCAAAAAAACACTTCGAAATTCTACGTTTTTTACCTTCCAATCCTTCACTCGAAGTTAGTGAATCGGCCCCATAGTGTTTCCATAATTTGGATCTCCCTACCTTAAATCTACGAAAAAACATTTAAACATGAATTCAACCCAATAGGATTGTTTTTCTAATGAGGATTTATTATATCTTAGTTGGGATCAAGTACAAAGTACTGTTTTATTATTACAGAGAAAAAGGAAATCATTTCTAAAAATCTGAATTATTTGATAAAAATTGGAGTCCATGGGAGATGGCCTTCTCGTAATTTGGATCTTTCTGGATAATGGGTTTCTGGATAAAAGATCCCATACCTGTAGAAGTTATATCCCTTTATTTTATTTAGTTTAGATTTCCAGTGGCCCAGTATATTATTCCTACATAAATGCTGTCCTCATCATTGCACATTGTACATTTACCCTCATAATGAATTCATAACCAAATTGAAAATTGTGGCATGAGCTGCACAACAAATGTATTGCCGTGTTTATGGATATGTTTGGGAAAGATGGAGTCCCCACAAGACTTCAATCATCTTTTGACTCATCTCATTTGTGCTTGACCTGCTTGTTATTAGCTTTGTTTTATACACCAGTGCACCACAGGGTGAGGGCTGGTGTTATAGGAGAGTTGAGAGCAGCGCTGTTTCTAATGCAGGAGCCACCTGAGGCTTACCCTAGAAAGCATCAGAATAGTCCCGCGCATAAACATTGTCGCGCGTCAAAATTATTCGGACGCCCAGTGACTTTAATGCATTTGGCCAAAATAGGCGCACGTATAATAAATGTCGGGGAAGTCTAAATTGATGCTCATTGAAATAATTTGACTTCAATGTGTTTCGCAAATTTTTCGCTGTTTTGCAAATTTCGCTGAAAATTCACAACGGGACAAATTCTCCCATTGCTAGTTGTTTGTGTTTTCCATCTATTGCATTGAAAATGATTGGCTCATGTTCAGTCATTTCTGTGTTGAATCTGCTGCCCAGGAAAATCCAGGGGGAGTCGTATACATTTGCTACATGTGGGAGAAAATTGTCAACAGATGACACTGTAGTTCCATTATTTGTTATACAGTCAGACAGTCTCTGCGGTATTTACTTGCAGCTGGCTGAACTGCTGCTTCTGGCCTGATGTATTTTCAGCAGTGTCTGTGCTTGAGTCTGAACAGAGGTGAATCTGCCTAGACTTGTTCTCCCCACACATACTGTGTGTTTATAAAAGGCTCTGGGTATTTCCTAGGGAAAAACTCTAGTCAAACCTTGACGGTCGAAACTTAGCCAGTGCCCCCCTTCAGTCATAAGCTGGAAATAGATGTTGAGATTTTTAAAAGATCCGATCCTCATCGTGAGACCACAATCGTACGATCGTACGAATTGACCATCAACTAAAAAGACCAATTTGCCAGGAAAACAAAGGGGAGCTGCCTGTTTGGCCCTGCAAACATAGATAGATTGCACTGGGACCGACAAAGATTTTTTGACCTGGCCGATCAATTTCCTGACAGATGTCGGCCGAAAAATCGTAAGATGTACGATCATTCGAATCCCACCAAGCGCACGATAATTTCGAAGGATTCGTCAGACTTCCCTAAAATCGGTCGTTCGGCAAGAAGAATCGTCGCGTCTATGGGGAGCTATAGTTTGATAAATTCCAAAACAAACCTACTCAGAACCAAGCGGCAGCAACATAACCATAAAAGAAATATCCCGTAAATCAAATGTTTTGTAGTTCAAGACCCATGGGGTCTGTTTATATTTTTTAATATGATGAATTGAATAAGGGTAAAACTACATAGATTTTGTGGGTCAGTTGTATCTGATCTTGCCATGTAACTTCACACAACAGCAGGAGATTTGTAGGATCCCACAAAATCTGATCTCCCTTTAGGTAGAATGCAAAGTCGGATCAGGTAAAGTCGGATGGTGTAGTTTGTTGACAGGGCCGGATTTACATAGTGGGCGCCCCTAGGCCCACTGCCGTTTGTCGCCCCTGTCCCCTCCCCTTTTTTCATGCAAATTCTCATCATCTGGACCAATGGGGGTGTGGTTGGACAGCATGCCACCCCCCTAAAATCCTGCCACCCTAGGCCCGGGCCTAGGTGGCCTTTCCACAAATCCAGGCCTGTTTGTTCATCTAAATGCGACATTCATGTATTTCAACACAAAAAAAGGCTGGTCCGTCACCATCAGATTTAATCTCGTTGGATGAAGGTGCAGCATGAAGCGTTCCAATCAGACAGTTGTGCCATGTTGGATGGAAAACTTTCCATGTAGTTTACCCAAGATATTTTTGTATCAGTCCCTCTATACTTTGACCCACACTACTACTTCCTACTTGGATACGTTTTGACAATCCAAAACTATCTGACAAAGTCTCGCATGGTATTTTTTGCCACATTCCATTGAACACATTTACCATATATCAAGATCAGTATCCAATCAATTAATTACTAATTAAATATTTGGATTTTGTCCTGACACAGTCAAAGACAATACCATACCTCCCAACTGTCCCTTTTTCGGAGGGACAGTCTCTCTTTTGACAGCTCAACCCGCAGTCCCGCATTTGTACTGGAAAGTCCCTCTTTTCTCTGCACTGAACAGCCAGAAAAAGAAACAAAGTTTCTCACTTAATTGGCTTTTAGCAGAGAGCCCAGAACAGCTAACAGGTGCAAATAAGATACTTTCTAACAATTTTGAGATACAAAAACACAGTTTAGATAAGGAGAAATATTTTCAAACTTTCATAACCTGCCAAATTTTGTATAACAAACATGGTAATTAGGGGGTGTTGCCACAGAAAGGGGTGTGGTCCAATAAATTGCTGCGTTTCGTACAGAAAATTTTTTTTTATCCCTCTTTTTACTTCCAAAATGTTGGGAGGTATGCAATACTGGTAGGTTACTACTTGATCAAATGGATCAAAGCATGTTAGATGGACGATTACACTAGGAAAATAACTAGTGCTAATGGTTGATTATTCTGTAAATGCTGTTTTCTGTTGGATAGAAAAATGATATAGGGGCCGATTCACTAACTTCGAGTGAAGGATTCGAAGTAAAAAACTTCGAATTTCGAAGTGTTTTTTGGGCTACTTCGACCATCGAATGGGCTACTACGACCTTCGACTATGACTTTGAATCTAACTATTTGAACTAAAAATCGTTCGACCATTCGATAGTCGAAGTACTGTCTCTTTAAGAAAAATTTCGACCCCCTAGTTCGCCATCTAAAAGCTACCGAAGTCAATGTTAGCCTATGGGGAAGGTCCCCATAGGCTTGGCTAACTTTTTTTGATCGCAGGATATTCCTTCGATCGTTGGATTAAAATCCTTCGAATCGTTCGATTCGAAGGATTTTATCGTTCGATCGAAGGAATAATCCTTCGATCGTTCGATCGCACTATTTGCGCTAAAATCCTTCGACTTCAATATTCGAAGTCGAAGGATTTTAATTCCCAGTCAAATATCGAGGGTTAATTAACCCTCGATATTCGACCCTTTGTGAATCGGCCCCATAATGTTTGCTCCAGTTCTAGTTTAGGAGATTGGAGAGCTTTAATCTTTTTCAAATAATTTTATTCTTATTATTTGTCATAAACAAGCAAAAAATACAGCACTCAAAATGATCAAAATGATATCATAACAATTAAATTGTAAAGTTTTTTTTTATTTATAAATAACGTGTACACTATAGAGCAAATCAAACAAGACAGTATAAAACTGCCTATTTACTAACATTCGGATTTCCTTTTTTTTAAAAATTTATTTTTTTCAAAGACTTATGTGTTAAGTAAAAAAAACACAAAAAACTCTAATAGTCTAATAATCTTTAAGAAAATGTAGTTGGAATTTATTTTATCCATTCAACGTTATAGGGGTTTTCAAATTTTTTTTGCTAGAGGTTATAGAGATATTTGTATTTTCTCTGCACCTTTTTTTCATTCGTACTTTTTACATTCATATTCCAATCTTTTAATAACTCTCATGGCATTCAGTATATTTTAATCATGGTTTCAAAAACCTCTAATAGCACTAAAATTCGACCTTTCTTAAATTGGCCTACCTGCATATCTTTCTCTGTTCAGGTGTCTAATGATTACAGGTATGGGATCCATTATCAGGGAAACCCGTAATCCAGAAAGGCTGTCTCCCATAGACTCCATTTTATCCAAATAATTAAACTTTTAAAAATGATTTCCTTTTTCTCTATAATAATAAAACAGTACCTTGTACTTGATCCCAACTAAGATATAATTAATCCTTATTGGAAGCAAAATCAGCCCATTGGGTTTATTTAATGTTTACATGATTTTCTAGAAGACTTCAGGTATGAAGAACCCTTACCCGAAAAACATTCTGAATAACAGGTCTCCTACCTGTATTGAATAATATAATATGTCCTTTTTTATACCCCCTCTCCTACCCTGTATTAATCAAATACCGGTATGGAACTTGCTATACAGAATGCTTGGGACCTGGGGTTTTCCAGATAAGGGGTCTTTCTGTAATTTGAATCATAACTTAAATCTGCTTAAAATGATTTAAATATTATATAAAGCCAATAAGATTGTTTTCCCACCAAAAATAATTAATTATATGTTAGTTGGGATAAAGTACAAGGTATTGCTTTGTTATTATAGGGAAAAAGGAAATATGTTTTAAAAACTTGAATTATTTGATTATAATGGAGTCTATGGGAGATGGCCTTCCATCGGAGATTTCTGGATAATGGGTTTCTGGATAATGGATCCTGTATATCTAGCACAAGGCACTTTAGTTGCTGGGTTCCAGAGTTCTGCCGCATTATCACCAGACTGGTTTCTTGTTCTCCCGATGCAGCTGCCACTGGTTTTTTTAACGGCACCGAATGCAGTCCTGCTCTATGAATAGCTTAATGTTTCCCTTTAAAGTTTCTCCTAGAAACAGCCTAAAGTGCTGCTGTCTCAGTTACACAATATTGCAGGCTGGTCTTAGCATTTCCAGCTGGTGATCACTATCCAGTGGCCGGCACAAGGCATTGGGTTTGTGTCTATGGTACAGTGTTACTTGTCTGGTATGACAGGCATCCAGCTCGGCTTTCTGAACTCCCTTGAACTATCCCATTCCATCAAGTGACGAGTAATGTGGACAGGAGTGCCCCGTGCTAACCCAAACATCTCAGTGCAACTCTGGGATTAGCGTATATTTGTTTGAAAACAATATTATTTGTTTGTGTCATGAATATTTAATTTTAAGATGGTAATAGACTGGAAACCAGTACAGCACTTTGGACACTGCAAAAATGTGGCTTTGGCTATTAGTAGAAATGTATGAAATGTAGCAAAGTAGAAATTAAATGGTCCTTTTATAGGCTAATAAGAAATTCATAAATAAAAGCTTTACAATTTAGTAGCACAAAGAAATGGGTTAATATCTTACATATCGAATGTAGCTTTGCATGAAGCAGTGGGGGCAGGGTATTTTTGATGACTTAGGGTGGAGACACATGGGAAGATTCAGGGAGATTTAGTCGCCTAGTGACTAATCGCCTCTACTTCGGCAACTATTCTCCCTGAAAAGCCTTTCCGCCGGCTAGAATCGAAATCACTGGCGGGATGGCACTTGGAGCGCTTCGTTTTCCGATGTCGCCCAAAGTTTCCTCATGAGGCAACTTCGAGTGCCACCACACCGGCGATGTAGATTCTACAATAGAGAATAGTTGCCTGAAGATGAGACGATTAGTCCCCAGGTGACTAAATCTCCCCGAATCTTCCCTTGTGTCTCTGCCCTTAAGGGCAGAGACACACGCTGCTATTTCGGGAGATTAGTCGCCCAGCGTCAAATCGCTTCATCTTCAGGTGACTAATCTCCCCGAACTGCCTTCCCGCCGGCAAGAATGTAATTCACTGGCAGGATGGCACTAAAGTTTCCTTGTGAAGCAAATTCGGAAAAAGAAGCGCCAACGGGAAGCCTATTCGGGGAGATTAATCGCCCAAAGAAGAGGCATTTTGTCTTCGGGGGGGGGGGACTAAATCTCCCCGGATCTTACCCTAAAGGGGCACTGCCATTTAGAAATGGAGATAAAAGTGAAGATACTAAACAATGTTCTTTTTTGTGTAATATAAGTCAAGTCAACTAATATTCAAAAGGTTCTGATTTTTTCCCTCCTTTGTTTATTTTCCTACTTCCTTCTCTTATCCACTGTGTTTTGATATTTCAAAACCATATTAAAAGGTACAGTAGATAAGGACAAGCTATATATATATATATATATATATATATATATATATATATATATATATATATATATAGAACATTAGCTCCATACTTATAGGACGTCATTCAATTATATACCCACCTCAAAGTCCAGTCTATATTTCTTGAGCAGAGAAAAACCAGAGTGACACATTTCAGCAAAAAACTGCATTATTGCGCTCTCCAAATCACTTTATGAAAATATAAGTCTACCACCATTCCAATGCTAGTTTCGAAAGAAGCTGTAAACTCACTAGCTAATCTGTCCTATTTCTCCTGGAGATCCTGGAGGTTAGTCAATGTGATGACGCCTCTTATATTCAGCTTTTCTGCAACTCTTTAAGACATGTGTAACACACTGGTATACTTGTATCCAGGATAGTGTCTTGTAGTCTTCTGAAAAGACAGAGAGCTGCATAACTGTCACTGAAATAAAAAAGCCAGCGCCAAAGGCACGGGAGACAGACAAACAGGCAAATAGGGTAATATTGTTTTGCCACCTCTTGTGTGAGAAACAGACCACTTGTTTCACCATATATGTGTTACCCTCATTTACTATCGACCTCCACCAAAGGGTTAAAAAACTTTCCTTAAAAACTTGTTTAGGTGGGTACTCACAAACAGGTAATATCAACTTGCACATAAAATCATGAAGCGCTTCTCATTGTATAAACTGTGAATCAATATGCAGCAGCAAATAGTGTAAAAATACCATTTTAATATTTTTTAAACACAAAGCTTAAAATGCACTCACATGGCAAAAGTTTATAAAGAGCATATCTATGCACCGTCCACCTGGAGGCTCCCCCTATATGCACCAGTCCGCACAAAGAAAGTCCCAAGATGATCAAGCTTGGGAAGATGTATAAGTGGTTGTTTGTGTTCGTTCCTCGTGTACGATGCTGGGCGCCTACCAGTGACGTCACCTGCCTTTCTTGTCGAGTAACACGGAGCCCGTTGCGGTAGCTGCTGTTTTCTGTCTGCGCCCCCAGTGCCTGACCTGGTTAGTAAGGAGACATGGGTTGCTTTTTCTCCAAGAAAGCAAAGAGGAAGAGGAAAAGCGAAGAGGAGCAGCCCCAGCAAGATGGGGAAGAGCCCAAGCAGTATAGTTGGGATAAGAGAGAGCTGCATAAGTTCCAGTGATTATCAATACACTTTTAGGGCTCCAGGTTTCTGCAGCTAAACCTAAGGACATCTAACTGTAGCAACTAAATGGGTGAAAAAAAGAAAAAAACAAGAGACCAGAGGTTGGGTGGCCAAAAGACAATAGTTTGGAAAATACTAAACAGAAATTGGTGGGGATCTTGAAGGCCGGGACACCAGGGGGTATATTTATCAAAGAGTGAAGTTAATAGTGAAGTTCCGCCACTAGAGTGAAATTCTGCCACTTCCCATTCATTTCTATGGGGTTTTTAAAGGCGTATTTATCAAAGGGTGAAATTTCACTTTCACCCATTGATAAATACACCTTTCAAAATCCCATAGAAATGAATGGAGAGCTGCGGAATTTTACTCTAGTGGCAGAACTTCACTCTTTGATAAATTTACCCCTAGGTTTTTTCCCAGTATCTCACCGGCCCAGTACAACGCTGAAGTCAATGGACAATGAGGAAAAGCAACAAGAGGCTGAAGTAAAGCTCATGCTAAAGCATGAAGGATCTTCATTGGAGGACAAACCTTTACGTTTTCTACAAAATTCAAAATATATTGAGACAAGGAAGGCTATCAGTCTTTTAGCCAAAGAAATGCATTTGTGAATTTTATGAATGTGTAAATATCCTATTAGGTTTAGAAGAACCTTCAAACGGATGGCAGATGGTGATTTCAATTCTCATCTGCCAATGTTTTATTTCTTTCAGCCAGGAGAAGTTTATTTTATTGGTATTGGCAGGGGAAGGTTTCTATTTTAGAATCAGAATCATCCATATCAGAGATAAAAGCTGATCTGAATCTGGCTCAGGAGTCCAACAATCTGGGAGAAAGCTATAATAAAATATCTATAGTTGCCCATGTGAGCCATGTCTTTCTCTATATGTATTTTGTGGTCACACCCTTATTATACCGCCAATAATTTAAAACTGTTTCATCACAAGCACAGCATTTTTTTACTATAGTTTATCCAAGAGCAGTTGCTAGCTCCATGTTGTAGTGACCATCATACCCAGCTACAGTCAAGTCATGCCAGTGAACAGTGCCAGTGACCAATACAACGGGGCACATTTACTAAACTCGAGTGAAGGATTCAAAGTTAAAAAACTTTGAATTTCGAAGTTTTTGTTGTCTACTTTGACCATCGAATAGGCTACTTCGACCTTCGACTACGACTTCGAATCGAACGATTCGAACTAAAAATCGTTCGACTATTCGATAGTCTAAGTACTGTCTCTTTAAGAAAAACGTTGACTACCTACTTCGGCACTTTAAACCTACTGAGCATCAATGTTAGCCCATAAGGTTTCTAGGCTTTTTTTGATAGAAGGAAAATCCTTCAATCGATGGATTAAAATCCCTCGAATCATTCGATCGAAGTATTTGCGGTAAATCCTTCGACTTCGATATTCGAAGTCGAAGGATTTTACTTCGATGGTCGAATAGCGAGGGTTAATTAACCCTTGATATTCGACCCTTAGTAAATGTGCCCCAACATGTTACCATTTGCAAGTTTTAACCTTGAAAAGCAGTTGCAGGTAAAGCTTGGAGGTTCCTTTATTAAAGGTCAAATTTTAGTGGTATTAGAGCTTTTTGAAACCATGATTAAACTTCATTTCTCTAAAACCACAAATGCCATGAAAGTTATTAAAAGATCCCAATATAAACAGCACAAATGAGAAAAAACCTGAACAATCTGAAAAAAAATGTGAATATCTCTAAGGGGCCGATTCATTAACTTCGAGTGAAGGATTCGAAGGTAAAAAGCTTTAAATTTCGAAGTTTTTTTGGGCTACTTCGACCATCGAATGGGCTACTTCGACCTTCGACTACGACTATCGAAGGATTCGAAGTAAAAATCGTTCGACTATTCGACCATTTGATAGTCGAAGTACTGTCTCTTTAAAAAAAAATTCGACCCCCTAGTTCGGCAGCTAAAAGCTACCGAAGTCAATGTTAGCCTATGGGGAAGGTCCCCATAGGCTTTCCTAAGTTTTTTTGATCGAAGGATATTCCTTCGATCGTTGGATTTAAATCCTTCGAATCGTTCGATTCGAAGGATTTAATCGTTCGATCGAAGGAATAATCGTTCGATCATACGATCGCAGTATTTGCGCTAAGTCCTTCGACTTTGATATTCGAAGGATTTTAGTTCCTAGTCGAATATCGAGGGTTAATTAACCCTCGATATTGGAACCTTGATGAATCGGCCCCTAAATCACAAAAAAATTGAATCGGATAAGCACTAAAAAACCCAGAAAAACTCTAAGGGGCCGATTCACTAAATTAGAGTGAAGGATTCGAAGTAAAAAAACGTCGAATTTCGAAGTGTTTTTTGGGCTACTTCGACCATCGAATGGGCTAGTTCGACCTTCGACTACGACCTTCGATCGTTGGATTCAAATCCTTAGAATCGCTCGATTCGAAGGATTTAATCGTTCGATCGAAGGAATAATCCTTCGATCGTACGATCGCAGAATTTGCGCTAAATCCTTCGACTTCGATATTCGAAGTCGAAGGATTTCAATTCCTAGTCGAATATCGAGGGTTAATTAACCCTCGATATTCGACCCATAGTGAATCAGCCCCTAAAAGTCTGAATGGTTAAACAAACGTCCAGTAGAATCATGCAGGTCCACTGACTTCTATGGGACTTTCACGGCTTTTCCTTGGTGAAGTTTTGTATGAGAGTTTTTGTGGGTTTTACATGGGAAGGCCCATTTGCCAAAAGTTGACTTTTAGAGGAGTTAGAGTTTTTCAAAACCAATGATTAAACTCTATTTCTCTAAAATCCCAAATGTCATGAAAGTTATTAAAAGATCCAAATAAAAAAAGAACAAATGAAAATAGCTGTGGAGAAAATTCGTAAACCTCAAATTTTTCATGAACGAACAAAATATTTGTATGACAGTTAAAGGCAGATTTACCAAGCATCAAATTTCGAGTTCATGGGAGTTTTGTAAAACCCAATAGGCTGGTTTTGCCTTCAATAAGGATTAATTATATCTTAGTTTGGACAAGGTACTATTTTATTATTACAGAGAAAAAGGAAATCATTTTTAAAATTGTGGATTATTTGGATAAAAGGGAGTCTATGGGAGACAGCTTTTCCTTAATTCTGAGCTTTCTGGATAATGGGTTTCCGGCTAACCGATCCCATAATGTATCATATTAACTTTTAGGACTGGTGTTTCATTAGTGTATTATAGATGATAAAATTCCTTCCCTATTAAATACTGTATTTTGATTTATTTACATATATTACTTTTACAGGAAGCAGATGCAGATCTGGCACTCACAAAATTAGAAATAATTTCATGACTAATTGGGCTTTCCATCTCAACTCTATGAGAAGCTGCTTAATTCACAAGTTTATGGGTAGTAATATTTATTATCTTACCTTTTCTTGTGTGAAAGGCATTATTTAGCAGCTGTATGCACTAAGGGGCAAATTCATCAAGGGTCGAATTTTGAGGGGTTAAATCCCTTGAAATTCGACTGGGGAATAGAATCGAATAGGCAATTCGGGCGAATTTGCGCGCTGGCGAATAGTCGAATTGGCGCTCTATCGAATATTCGCTTGAAGGATTTTCATTCGATCGAATGCCTTTTTATTCGATAAAAAAATTGGAAAACAAGCCTATGGGACTTTCCCATAGGCTTTTAAAGCAATTCGGTAGGTTTTAGGTGGCGAAGTAGGCAGTCGAAGTATTTTTAAAAGAGACAGTACTTTGACTATCGAATGGGCGAATAGTCGCAGCTTTTTTGCGCTCGATCTATTCGAATCATTCTACTCAGGCGAATTTACGCCAATTCGATAGTCGAGGAGCACAAAAAACTACTCGAAATGCGAAATTTTTTTACTTTGAATCCTTCACTCGAAGTTAGTGAATCGGCCCCCAAATGTCTTAGGGTCAGATTTATCAAAGGTCAAGTTGTGTTTTTCAGAAAAGTTTAAGTTTTTCAAGGGTAGTTTCAGTAAAAACAAAAAAATTTGGGTTAAAAAAAGCCTCGAGTTTTTTTCCAGATTTATTCTGCAAACTGAAAATCTGAAAATACTCCAGCTAAAACCTGTCGAGGTCATGTAGAAGTCAATGGCAGAGGTCCCTTGAACCATTTGAAGATGATTTCAGTTTTTCAGGGTTTTTTTTTTGCCGATAACTCGATCAATTTGAGTATTCAAGTTTTCCCCTCCAATTGCACTGATTCCAGCTTTTTTTATTTGATTTTTTTCATAAATAAGCAAACAAGTAACCCCCTTAATGTCATTAATACAGTATATTACTATAGGCTGAGTGCAGAGAACATCTTGTCTTTGTCACTATGGCAGGATTCATTTTAGACCCTTCAAGGGAAATAATAAAACCAAGAAAAGAAATCAATGTCTAGTTAAAGGAAGACTTTACATACAGTATATAAATATGAAAATTTGATGCCAGAATGTAGTCTTACATTTAGGGGCAGATTTACTAAGTTCGAGTGATGGTTCGAATTTCAAAAAGTTAGAATTTCTAAGTAAATTTTTGGCTACTTCAACCATCGAATAGGCTATATTCGACCATTCGACTTCGATTCGAACGTTTCGAAGTAAAAATCGTTCGACCATTCGATAATCGAAGTACTGTCTCTTTAAAAAAAACTTCGACTTCATACTTTGACAAATTAAAGCTACCGAAGTGCAATGTTAGCCTATGGGGACCTTCCAGAGCACTTTTCTAAATTTTTTTGGCCGAATAAAAATCCTTCGATCGATCGCTAAAAAATCGTTCGAATCGTTCTATTCGATTGTTCGATCAATTGAATACGATATTCGAAGTCAAGAGATTTCAATTTGAGGGTCGAATTTCAAAGTTTTTTTTAACTTCAAAATTCGACCCTTAGTAAATCTGCCCCATAATGTCTTATATGTAATTTACCCATTACTTACTATTTGTCTAAACTCCTTTGTGCATTTATCAGTCTTTACAACTGTGTATCACTGGAAAGATAAGGATTTCTCTTCATAGACACTCAATAAACAAGTAAAAATGTTGTCCCAGAATTAAATGCTGTAGTACATGACTGGCTCATTCGTCCACCTCTGCCCCTTTAGTTAAGTCTTTATCGGTGTACATATTTGCTCGCCTACGACTCAAGTGTTTTTATTTGTCTTTGTCTTCTGAAGAATTGTATCATAAGTCCTAGGAGATGTAATCATATTCAATCAACTGTTTTTTTTTTACTTTATCAAACTAAATTATTTGTTTAATATAAAAGGTTGACTGGGGAACTGGCAGCTATGCTCTCAATCTCAGCAAGGCACCCCCGCTCCAGGTGTAGGATATATGCAAATCAACAAAAGAGCTGAGAGAAAGCAACCGAAGAGGCAGAACTTGCTGCTAAGTGCTCTTTATTGCACACAACATGTTTCGGGCCCAAAGCCCTTTATCAAGTGTACAAATCATTATGTGAACAAACTTTTTAAAGTGTAAAACAGGAAGTGAGATCATAAAACATCATATGTCAATCAAAAGTGGCATAGTGCTCATGTCGTCATAATTTAAGTTAATAAAAATATATATAATAGCCTTTTTGCATCATTATTATGGTTCAACCGTGATTCAGTGCTGATGTCATCCCAATATGTGCTTATAAAATCAATAAAAATGTAAAAATAGTACAAAAATAGTCCAAATGGTCTTTTGACTTCATTCCAAGGTTACGAAGTTTACATGAGTATTGCACAAAGGTTGTATCTACATAGTGTTTCACTAAAGTGCTGATATGCTAATGAACACAAAAGGAACTGCCCATTTCTAGGCCTACCACTAAAACAACAAGATCACATGTCTATTTTACATAGAAGGATTACCCAATATTCTTACCACTAGTTGTACATATAGGGGCTGATTCACTAAGCTCGAGTGAAGGATTCGAATGAAAAATACTTCGAATTTCGAAGTATTTTTTGGGTACTTCGACCATCGAATTGGTTAAATTCGTTCGAAATCGAACGAATCGAACGAAAAATCGTTCGACTATTCGACCATTCGATAGTCGAAGTACTTCCCCTTTAAAAAAAAACTTCGACCCCCTACTTCGGCAGCTTAAAGCTACCGAAGTCAATGTTAGCCTATGGGGAAGGTCCCCATAGGCTTGCCTGTGATTTTTTGATCGAAGGATTTTCCTTCGATCGTTGGATTAAAATCCTTCGAATCGTTCGATTCGAAGGATTTAATCGTTCGATCGAACGGAAAATCCTTCGATCGATCGATCGCAGGATTAGCGCTAAATCCTTCGACTTCGATATTCGAAGTCGAAGGATTTCAATCCGAGGGTCGAATTTCGAAGTATTTTTAACTTCGAAATTCGACCCTTAGTGAATCGGCCCCATAATGTAACTATCTTGGGCTCAGTAATTCTGTTATCTGCAAGGAAAAAAATTCCAGTATAAGTTTCAAAAAGTTTGTTCACATAATGATTTGTACACTTGATAAAGGGCTTTGGGCCCGAAACATGTTGTGTGCAATAAAGAGCACTTAGCAGCAAGTTCTGCCTCTTCGGTTGCTTTCTCTCAGCTCTTTTGTTGATTTAAATTATTTGTTTGACATGATTTATTTTTCTCACCTTATTTTTGATGAAGTCATGCTGAATGTAATTCCTATTGTACATTTCACATTCCATAGAATCTAGTCCCTTCCCACCACAGGACTTTCAGGTCTATAATATGCTGTTTGTGAATAGTGCACACAATCAAAAATAGTCATCATAGTCATAATAGGAAATAGTCCTAATTATACCATTTGCTTGGTACTGAACATGTATACTGTAGATAATGAGGTGAATGCCATTGGGGTCCTGTGTCTTACTTTCCAATTAGTTCTATGTACCATTCAGAATGATGCAATAAACTATTATTATGTGCCATTTAATTGTAATAGATATTATTTGGTTATAATTAAAGCAATACATTTGAATCCTCATTTTTATTTCTATCTTCATTTATGACCATTCTCATGATTTGCATATTTTTATATTATATTGGCACTGAAAAAAAAATGTTTTACTATTTTGTGAAATTATCTTTTGGTCTGAATCTCAGCCAACATTACCATTTTAGCCAACCTGATTATTTACATTCCAGTTTCTAATTGTGGCCTAAGCCTTAATCGTCTTCCTTAATCATCTTGTCACATATAAAGGCTTCCCAAACCTTGTATTGTGGACAAAGGTTGGATTTTTCAAAATCCAGGCATGGAACCTTCATAAAGAATGCTTGGATGCTGGGGTTTCCCGGAAAATGGATCATACCTTGAGTCTTCTAGAAAATCATGTAAACATTAAGGGGCAGATTCATTAAGGGTCGAATTTCGAAGTTAAAAATACTTCGAAATTCGACCCTCGAATTGAAATCCTTCGACTTCGAATATCGAAGTCGAAGGATTTAGCGCTAATCCTGCGATCGATCGATCGAAGGATTTTAATCCAACGATCGAAGGAAAATCCTTCGATCAAAAAATCACAGGCAAGCCTATGGGGACCTTCCCCATAGGCTAACATTGACTTCGGTAGGTTTTACCTGCCGAAGTAGAGGGTCGAAGTTTTTTTTAAAGGGGAAGTACTTTGACTATCGAATGGTCGAATAGTCGAACGATTTTTCGTTCGATTCGTTCGAATTCGAACGAATTTAACCAATTCGATGGTCGAAGTACCAAAAAAATACTTCAAAATTCGAATTTTTTTCATTCGAATCCTTCACTCGAGCTTCATGAATCGGCCCCTAAATAAACCCAATAAGCTGGTCTTGCCCCCAATAAGGATTAATTATATCTTAGTTGGGATCAAGTACAAGGTACTGTTTTATTATTACAGAGAAAAAGGAAATCATTTTTAAAAATGTGGATTATTTGGATAAAAGGGAGTCTATGGAAGACAGCTTTTCCTTAATTCTGAGCTTTCTGGATAATTGGTTTCCAGCTAACCGATCCTATACTGTATCATATTAACTTTTAGGACTGGTGTTTCGTTAGTGTATTATAGATGATAAAATTCCTTCCCTAGAAAATATTTTGGTTTACTTACAAGATTTACTTTTACAAGAAGCAGATACAGATCTGGCACTCAAAAAAATAATGTCACGACTAATTGGGCTTTCCATCTCAACTCTATGGGAAGCCTCTTAATTCACAAGTTTATGGGCAGTAATATTTATTATCTTACCTTTTATTAGAGTGAAAGGCATTATTTAGCAGCTGTATGCACTAAATGACTTAGGGTCAGATTTATCAAAGGTTGAGTTTTGTTTTTCGGAAAAGTTTGAGTTTTTCGAGGGTAGTTTAAGTAAAAACAAAAAAATTGGTGTTAAAAAAAGCCTCATTTTTTTCGAGATTTATTCTGCTAACTGAAAATCTGAAAATACTCCAGTTAAAACCTTTCGAGGTCATGTAGAAGTTAATGGCAAAGGTCCCTTGAACCAATTGAAGATGGTTTCGGTTCTTCAGTTTTTCAGGTTTTTTTTTTTTGCTGATAACTCAATTAATTTGAGTACCGTATATACTCGTGTATAAGCCGACCCGAGTATAAGCCGAGGTACCTAATTTTACCTACAAAAACTGGGAAACCTTATTGACTCGAGTATAAGCCTAGGGTGCATTCCAGTACACACTGTGTTGTGATATCTGTACATACACACATGAGATGCAATGCGAGAGAGAGAGAGAGAGAGAGAGAGAGAGACAAAAAAAAGCACTTGACATTCCACACTCTTATTGGGAGTATATGCTGTTGAACAATGACCAGACAGGGTTATAAGTCACTAGGAGGACAATGTAAACCTGGTACTCAGCAGCTATTGCAACTACAACTCCCAGAATTCTTTAGTGACTCAGACTGGCAAAGGCTGCTGGGAAAGCAGTTTATAGTTTCTATACCTTCTCATCCCTAGAGCAGTGGTTTCCCCACTTGGGATAATATGCTGAGCTACAGGTCCTGCCTGTGATTGGATCCTATACAATGCCTCTTTATGCAGGCACCAGTGCTAATAAAAAGCAGAACAACAAATAAAGGTACCGTAATTACAGAATGCCACCGATCTGCATGAACAGAACTCAGCCTGGTGAGCAGCTACTCACATGGGCTCCAGTGGCTTGGTCGGCCGCTTGCTGGGGGCATCCACAATCTCTGTCGGCGTGTTGGCGGCTGTCGCGGGTCCGGGTTTGGGGCCGTGGAGGAGTCACTGTCTCACCAGTGTTTTGCGATGCGGCTGCTCCTCATTCTCCGTGCTGCTGTCGTCTGTGTTGTTTCCCTGGCGGGTTCCGGTGGTGGCGGGGAGATGGGGGCAGGGGCGGGAGCAGTTGCCCTGTGGGGTCCTGTCTGATGGGCCCCACTGTGGCACCGGATCGGGTCCCCTCGGCAGGCGCCGTACAGCTTAGCAGGCAGCAGGCCCTGCGATGAGCGGGAGGACTGACAGCTTGAGCCAGCCAATAGTCTGTTGAGCTAGGGCGCTAAGGCGAGAGGCTGCCAGTTGGTGCAATGTGTGGGCGGAGCTAGGCGAGTAGTATAGACGCCAATGGGAGGAGCGCGCATGGGAAGATGTATGCCACTGCCGCATGAAGGACATTGCATGAGCGCACTTCAGGTGATTGTGCACATTGACTCGAGTATAAGCCGAGGTACACTTTTCCAGCAGATTTTGGAGGCTGAAAAACTCGGCTTATACACGAGTATAATTGCACTGATTCCAGCTTTTTTCATTCGATTTTTTTCATAAATTAGCAAACAAGTAACCCCCTTAATGTCATTAATACAGTATATTACTATAGGCTGAGTGCAGAGAACCTCTTGTCCTTGTCACTATGGCAGGATTCAATTTAGACCCTTCAAGGGAAATAATAAAACAAGAAAAGAAATCACTGTCTATTAAAGGAAGACTTTACATACAGTATATAAATAGGA
This sequence comes from Xenopus laevis, assembly GCF_017654675.1. NCBI lineage: Eukaryota > Metazoa > Chordata > Amphibia > Anura > Pipidae > Xenopus > Xenopus laevis. The sequence continues at coordinate 203,143,390 of NC_054371.1, forward strand.
AAATTTTATGCCAGAATGTAATCTTACATTTAGGGGCAGATTTATCAAGGTCAAATTTCGAGGGTTAAAAAACCCTCGAATTCGACCCTCGAAGTAAAATCCTTCTAATTCGAATATCGAATTCAAAGGATTTTAGCGCAAAAGCTTTGATCGAGCGATCAAATAAAAATTGTTCGAACGATTTCAACGATTTTAAGCAATCGATCGAATAATTTTTATTCGCTCAAAAAAAACTTAGAAAAGTGCTCTGGAAGGTCCCCATAGGCTAACATTGCACTTAGGTTGGTTTAAAGTGGCGAAGTATGAAGTCAAAGTTTTTTTTAAAGAGACAGTACTTCGATTATAGAATGGTCGAATAGTCGAACGATTTGTACTTAGAATCGTTCGAATCATTCGATCCGATCGAATTCGATTGAATTTGACCAATTCGATGGTCGAAGTACCCAAAAAAATACTTAGAAATTGGAATATTTTTGCATTCGAATTATTCACTTGAGCTTAGTAAATCTGCCCCTCAACAAACAAGTAAAAATGTTGTCCCAGAATTAAATGCTGTAGTACATGACTGGCTCATTCGTCCACCTCTGCCCCTTTAGTTAAGTCTTTATCGTGTACATATTTGCTCGCCTACGACTCAAATGTTTTTATTTGACTTTGTCTTCTGAAGAATTGTATCAAAAGTCCTAGGAGATGTAATCATATTCAATCAACTGTTTTTTTCTTACTTTATCAAACTAAATTATTTGTTTGATGTGATTTATTTTTCTCACCTTATTTTTGATGATGTCATGCTGAATGTAATTCCTATTGTACATTTCACATTCCATAGAATCTCTTATTATCCTTTCTAGTCCCTTCCCACCACAGATAACTGACTTTCAGGTCTATAATGTCCTGTTATTGTGCCACAACCTATTTATGCCATTTGCTTGGTACTGCACCTATAGACCATGAGGTGAATATCATTGGGGTCTTGTGTCTTACTTTCCAATTATTTCTATATACCTTCCAGAATGATGCAGTAAATTATTATTATGTGCCATTGAATTGTAATAGATATTATTTGGTTATAATTAAAGCAATACATCTGAATCCTCATTCTATCTTAATTTATGACCATTCTCATGATTTGCATATTTTGTTCTATGTGCACTGAAAACATTTTTTACATTTGAGTGAAATTAGCGTTTTGTCTGAATCTCAGCCAACATTACCATTTTATTCAACCTGATTATTTACATTCCAATTTCTAATTGTGATTTGGCATAAGCCTTAATCATCTTCCTTAATCTTCTTGTCACATATAAAGGCTTCCCAAATTTTGTATTGTGGACAAAGGTTGGATTTTTCAAAATCCAGATATGGAACCTCTTATCCAGAATGTTCGGGACCTGGGGTTTTCTGGAGACTGGATCTTTCAGTAATTTGGATCTTCATACCTTACGTCTACTAGAAAATCATGTAAACATTAAATAAACCCAACAGGCTGGTTTTGCTTCCAATAAGGATTAATTATATCTTAGTTGGGATCAAGTACAAGGTATTGTTTTATTATTACAGAGAAAAAGGAAATCATTTACAGTTGGGGATTATCTACATATCTGGTGGACATGTCCTGTGGCAAAGCAATATTGGGCAGAGGTTTATAGCTTACTTGAGCGAGTATTTCATACACGTATAGTCCCTGAGGCCACTACGACTCTTTTAGCCTGCCCATCCAAAGGCCTCACGAAGCTCCAGAATACCTTGATGGGGCAAATCTTAGCTGCCGCACGAACCAATTTAGCGAAACACTGGCTGCAACACACTATAGATATTCATTCCGTAATTGCAAAAATTACCCAGACACAGAATCTGTTGCATTTAACGGCTTTATTAGCGGACAGGGTAGAGAAACATACACAAATCTGGGCCCCATGGAATGTGTTTCTACAACCTTGAGTAAAACAATGCTTTTGATGTATGTTATACTGACTGAAGTTGTACTGATGTGAACCAGTTGAACTGTTCTGTACTGAAAATTATATTTGCATTATTCTCTGTCTATGCATCTGATTTTGAAAAATAAAAGAGATTATAAAAAAAAGAAAATTGTCGAAGTGCCGGAAGAAGATTCGAAGATTAAGAAGAAGATGGCGCCCGTGAACTCCGATGCGCTGAATCCGCAATGAGGGCTAACTAATGAGTTAAAGGCATTTACCCAGGGTAACACCTAGGCTGGGGGAGCAGGGAGGGGGTCTATGTAGGGTAGGGGGTAGGGGATTTTAATAAAAATTTTAATAAAAACAGCTTTGTTCTCCTTTAAGAACTTCCCCATTAATGAAGAGTTCACACACAACCCTATTCTATCAGTGCATTGCATGTGTACATTTGATTGCTCTGTCTGCTCTTCACAGGGCTTCTTATCTTTATGACATGCTAAGCCTTTCATCTGTCTATTTCTAATTCAATCCCCGACATCTGTAAAACATATTAACATTTCATCATAGTATCAATGTCAGTCATCTTTAAAGCACTATTCCTTGCGCATGGAAAAAGTCTGGGTATATGAAACACTCAAGGGCTACACATTCAATATATAGTGTAAATGCAATCTTCACAGGCTGGGATCTGGCTTCTTCCTATATTATCAACTGGAACATCCCTGGGATATACTTGGGAAAATTACTGCGCATAATATATTAAAGGGCAAGTTAACCTCAAAATAAAAATATGCCTAATAAAAGAAAATATTCTAAGCAACTTTCCAATATACAGTACATTTATTAAACAGTTTCAGTAGTATTTATAAAAACCATTGCTATTGAAAGCAGCATTTGCTAAACTCCTGGTTGTTACTTTATAAACAATGTTGCAAAAGTCTTAGTTCCCCAGCAAAGACATGTCTGTTAATCAGCTGCCTTGTCTTACATCGTATTAACGGTCTGAAGCATCAGGACAGAGAACAGAAAGTGACAGACAATGACTTCAATACTCAATAGCAATACATACGGTATACAAATAACGTAAAAACCATCGAAAATGTGTAATGAATGTATATTAGTCACATTTTTATTTTGAGGTTGACTTGCTCTTTAGGAATCATGCTGGATTTCCTGAACGTATTTTGCAGTGTTTAAATAATTATCAGTGTAATAGTGTAAAATTGACTAGACTGTGTAAAATTACATGACTATAAAGATCAGTAAATGGTGTGTCTTTTGCACCCTGCTTACTTGGACTTTCCTGGCAAATTAGTGAACTGTAGGTTTTTGGTTTTACTACAATATCTCCCCGAGACAATGAGCCTTCTGTTCTGGCTGATATGACTTGACTTCACAATCGGCTTTGAAATGCAAACAAGTTTGAATTTGAATTCTTGTCATATAACTAGGGATGCACCGAATCCAGGATTCGGTTCAGGATTCGGCCTTTTTCAGCAGGATTTGGAGGCTGAATCCTTCTGGCAGGCCATACTGAATCCTAATTTGCATATGCAAATTAGGGGCAGGGAGGGAAATCGTGTGACTTTTTGTCACAAAACGAGGAAGTAATAAAGGTTTTCCTCTTCCCAAATTAGGATTTGGATTTGGTTTGGTATTTGGCCGAATCTTTCGCGAAGGGTTCGGGGTTTCGGCCGAATCCAAAATAGTGGATTCGGTGCATCCCTACATATAACTTAATTCATCTTTGTGTTTAACTGATATCATTGGTTTATTTCATTTCAACACTTAAGTAAGGGGGAAAAGTGCAAAACTAATGGCAATACAATTGATATGCAGGACCTAAAGAGGTAGATATTGTTCATTACCACCACTAAGGACCCTCTGGGCTTTTACTAGAACAACCATTTGTGCAGTGCAGTAGATACTCCAATCAGGGGACCCCCTGTCTAAGGGACATTCCTGGAATGCACAATTGTGGTTGTAAAGTGGGGAGACCCCTGCTAACGTGTCCTTATGTAAAACACACCCTTTGTCTGCAAGTTAGAGTGCTAAAGAGACAGAATAAGATTCCTTCCCTGTCTGGGATCTGTTAACCAGTATGCTCAGGACTTTCCCAATAGGAGATATTTCTATAATTTGGATCGCCATACCATAAGTCTCTCAAAAAAACATTTTAATCTTTAAATAAACCCAATAGAATTGTGTTGCCTCCAATAAGGATTCGTTTTATCTTACTTGGGTTCATGTACAATTTACTGTTTTATTGTTACAGAGATAAAGGAAATGATTTTGCAAAATTTTAATTATTTGTTTAAAATGGAGTCTATTGGATATGGGCTTCACGCAAATTGGATCTTTCAGGATAACAGGTTTCTGGATCCCATACCTGTTAACATATACAACACTGGCTGGTGATGACGAACATACATGTTCTGATCTTCATATTGTCCTCTGATTTTCAGTACATATAATTTGCCTGCATGATGGCGGCAAAATCGTCATTCAATGGTATATCAGACGGTAATTGGTGCTAAAATTAGTGGGCAGTGGGTCCAAGCAAGTACCAAATAATGTTTGTGTATAATTTGTTGTGTGCTGGTGTCATAAATTCTGTTCACAGCCTAGAGAGGAAACAGTGATAGTTGGACTTCCTTAAATGGCCCCATTTTACTCTATCTCAGCGCATGCAGGGAAATTGATCTACTCCATCAATATAACCTATAACCCCCTGTATAATAGACTCCACTTGTGCACTGGGAATCTACTTATCTTCTGCACAAGGACCAAACATGGAGTTGCTTCAGTTTTGCAGTTTAGCTCAAGAAATAAAAAAAATATATACATTTTTTTTCTTGATTAAAACTATGGGCAGAAAGTATGTTCAGCAAAAGCCCTATTCATTGAACTTGTGTCAAAAAAGAGGGTATACTGCCCTTTAACTACATTTGGAGAGCTGCAGACTGCCCATCTTAAAACCAACCCCCTATCTATAGTATCTAGACCACTGGCAGTTACACCAATCACACAGGTCTCCAGTTTCTGGTTTAGTATTCACTTTTGGTAGGTCCTATCCTTTTGGGGTGTGCAGTTTGGGAATGTCCCATGAAAACATGGACATATGGAAGGTACAGTATATATTAGTAGAGAATTTAAAATATAAACAAGAATGTCATAAAGGCTGGCCTAGTTATGGAACAGAAGACTTACATTTTACTGTCAGGGAGAAATGAGATTATAAAATAACAATTTTAGCAAATATTTTAATGCCGTTATGTGGACAAGCTTACAGAGAAGCTCACCATTGCTCATTCAATAGGTCTTAGTTATCTGTCCATCATCATTTCCAGATTTAATGCTTCCATGTCTGTGCTAATGCAGCCACCCAACACTTATTTCATGTACACTTCCAGGAATTTCAGCCATTTTGCCCTTTAGAAGACAAAGTTCTCATTACTTAAGTCGCTACATTTGTCATCCTTGCTGAGCAAGATGAAAGCCGCAATATGTCCTTTATTTATGAACGCTTTGTGCACTTTTATTCTAGACACTTTCATTTGTTTTGCTCTACCACCAGCAACCACGTGACCTCTGGATGTTGGTGTCATGTATAATATATGTGCAGGTCATTTCACTCAGATAAATGTAAAGTATTCTGGCTGGGGGATGGTTTTATTTCAGCCATTGTTAAATGAAAAATTAGAAACCCTTGGTGTCGAGAGAGAGAAAAACATTTTTAAAGGTGTTTGGTTTATCTGTCAATTGTATTTTACGATTTGTATAAGACACATGAGATTAAAGATCATTGTAACCTCTAAATATGCTACAGGTACATGATCTGTGATGCAGAAACCCATTATCCAGAAAGCTCTCAATTACGGGAAGGCCATCTCCCATAGACTCCATTATAAGAAAATAATTCTAATTATTAAAAATTATGTCCTTTTTCTCTGTAACAATAAAACAATACCTTATACTTGATCCCAACTAAGATATGATTAATCCTTACTGCAAGCAAAACCAGCCTTTTGGGTTTATTTAAGGGTTTAAGGGTAAGCGTAAACGGGCAGATTCAGGGAGATTAGTCGCCCTGGTGACAAATCGCCTCTTCTTCGGGCGACCCTACCTTCCCATGGGCTATAAAGAAAAATCGCGCAAAAAAAGAAAAATCGCGCACGCGCGATGCTTCATTTTCTGAAGTTGCCTCAAGAGGAAACTTCGGGCGACTTCGGAAAACGAATCGCCACGAGTGCCATCCTGCTGGCGATTTTTCATTATAGTCAGCGGGAAGGTAGGGAAAGGCAGTTCGGGAGATTGTCGCCTGAAGAAGAGGCGATTTTTTGTCGGGGTGATTAATCTCCCCGAATCTGACCGTGTGTCCTTACGCTAACCTTACCCTAAATGATTTTTTTAGTAGTACGGAAATATTCCTTATCCCCCACCTCCAGGGCCTGATCATTCTGGATAACAAGTCCTATACCTGTACAGTCTTGGATCCCAGCATTACTTAATATGATTACAAACAGGGCCAACTATATTGTAGAACCTGCACTTCAACTGATCATGTGGCTGTATTAATAAATCATGAAATGGGCAGAGGCTTTTTCTTCTTCCATAAATTCCAGAGTTTCAGCAGACAGACTGTTGCATGTTCTTGGTTGGTTTAGTCTCCTGCACCTATTTGCTGCAAACAGTAGAGCTATCGCCAGACCTCCAGTATGTCCAACCTGCACCCTCCAGTAGTTTTAGATACACAACATACAGATGGAGCAGGCGATTTTGATGCTCCAGGTGCATACAATGGACAACACACCATTAATTGCTGTAAAAAATTAATAATTGAACTGGAGAACCTTGCACCCAATGGTAGGTGTTTGAATGTAAGTCCTCTATAGCCGAATGTTGTGCTGTCTGTACCAGAGATAGTACAAACTGATAAAAAAAGACTGTACTGCGTTAACTCGATTGAACACTCATGTGTAAGAGCTATAAGGGCAGCTCTAGCTTTTGTTTTCCATTCTGTGATAACTGAGCCCTACTGACTTTCATCAAAACAAGGTGCAGACAAGGGAGTTCCATAGCTTACCTTATAAACTTATTAGGAAGAGCTTATTTAAACATTTATTGCCCATAACTGGTCAGTATAAGGTTCAGTTAATCTTCCGACTTTTATGCTCATGCAAATAAAGGCAAGAAATTCATATCAGTTTGTAGACAGAAGCCACAGCGAGGGCACCTTTATCTTGGACCTTCCATTGTGTTCCTGATATCTCCTCCAGAACCCTCCATTGTAATTGCCTGAGCCCCAAGATTGCACACTGTTGGCCATGGAGTGTTCCAAACACTTCATTAAGTTGTAATGTATGTTTAACTTACATACTATAAAGTTATATTTAGATATGAGTTTGTTTGGAACAATGTTCCCTCCATATACAACATACTTTGCTTTCATTTTGATTGAAGCAGATGGATCTGATAATTAGCCTATGAGAATCCTCGCTATTGATGCAGATTGACTTGAGTGTTCCAATATCTTGGCATATGCAGTATTCTATACACAGGGTGTAGATCGGGTATCATCCTTCTCTTACAGTTCCTGGGAATGAGCCAGAAACACTAGAAGTGAAATACATGTATAGCCTCACATACCATTTTCTGAAGGACTTGGCAGCCTCTTGGAGAACATTTAAGGGCTACTGTGCATATCATATGAACTTGGTATTCGTTCATACAATTAAATTTAATAGCTGTGTCAAAAGCATGGCAAGCACAGAGTGCAGTGCATTCATTCGTTTATTTATGGCAGCACCCTGCAAGGAGGCCTCATCTCTTATAAATATATACGGCTGTTGTCTAATGTCTGCCTTCTATTCCCATCTTTGTCTTGAGAGGGTGAAGTCATTTTTTTACAGAATTATTTTATGTCATCACTGTTGCTTAGGCTAAACCAATATTCTGGTCATGTACCATTCCAAAAACCTTTTCAGGTGCAGACTGCTCCATATTCCAGTAAATGATTGCCTTAGATCCAACCCTTCGTTTAAGGAAATAAAGCAGGATCAGAAACCACCTTGAGACGATGGTCCTCTAAGACACATTAAGTCACGGGTGCAATCCCAACATATCACTATGTAAAAGGTACTGATTGCATTATGTAAATCTGAAGTCAGGAACAGGAGAGCACTGTACTGGCAGCTTATTGGATGCTACATTTTCCTTTTAATGAAACTTTAGATATCTGAGGTCACAGATTCTATTTGCTTACAACACTCCTCTAGTAGCCAATAAAAAGCCATGACAGCTGATATACTGTATGGGAACCCAAACATCTGTTGTGACTTTATCAGTTAATAAAATACCAGTGCTATTTTATACTCATAGTAAGAGTTATTTAGAACAGCAACCATACTTGCAGTCATCATGTCAAACTGGGTGCAGCCATTTGACATCATTCACTAAAGGGATATGTTATACCGTTATGGGAAAACGTGTTTTTTTACAAAATGTAGTTAATAGTATTCATTCAGCAGAATCCTGTGTTGAAATCCATTTTTCAAAAACAGCAAATAGATTTTTTTCTATATTTAATATTGAAATTTGACATGGAGTTAGACATGTTGTTTGTTTCCCAGGTGCCCTCAGTCATGTGACAGAAAAACTTCAGTCCCTCATTAGTGCTGCAATGCAAGTTGAAGTGATATCACCCCCTCCTTTTTCCCCCAGCAGCCCACCAGCAGAACAATGGGAAGGTAACAAGACAACAGCAACCTGAAACCTGCATTGCTAAAAATGCTTCCATGCTCCACCTAGTTATAAATATTAGAACAGCACTTAAAAGTAAAAATCCAAGTCCAGCTAAGCCAAGTAGCAACTCCTTCAGTTACATTGAGTAGGAGAAACTATAGCTTTTCTGAAAGCAGTTCAATAGTGAAGTGCTGGCTCTTTCTGAAAGCACATGACCAGGCACAATGACCTGAGATGGCTGCCTACACACCAATATTATTGCTAAAAAATACATTTATTGGTTCAAGAATAACATTTTAAATAGTAGAATGAATTACGTGCAATGTACACAGTGTAATTTAGTAATTACAGACAGAATCCCTTTATTAATAACATCCAAAACCATTCCTTGCATAGATGTGCTTTGTGCTGGCCCATCTGTTCCACCTTCTGTAAGTAGCTCCTGGGTAGTAAAATATGGGTTTTGGTAAAAGTGGTATCTAGATGCTAATTTGAAAAACTTCCATTTTGAGATTGATTCCTGTCTGGACATATGTATATATTATATAAACTGGACAGTATGTATATATTATATAAACCTCTTATAATGGGGGTTATTTATCAACACTGGGCAAATTTGCCCATAGGCAGTAACCCATGGCAACCAAACAAATTGCTGCATTCATTGTTCTACTTGCAGCTGGCTTCAAAAAGCTAATCACTGATTGGTTACTATAGGTAACTGCCCATGGGCAAATTTGCCCAGTGTTGATAAATGAGCCCCATTGTGTCTTTAAAACCAGGTGTTCTCTATGCTTCTTATATTTTTTTTTTAGATTTTTAAGGTTTTCTTGCTGTGCTTGCTTAGCTTTATATCCTCACCTTTCATTCACATCTTTTTTTGCCTGACAGCATGAGTCAGCCGAACCATTGAAAAATTGGTAGCATGAGCATGAGCATGATGGAGCATGTATTAGTCAGTGGTTTGCCTCTGTTAACAAACTCACAGCTGCTACGTGTGAACCATGACTCATAGTCACTGACTGCAATGCCAATCTGCATTCTTGACAGACCATGTCACTTCGTTGGAAATAATTTTTTAGGCTGAGTGAGAACCGTTCTTTTTTTATTAGTACATGAACCATAGAGTAAAATTGTGAGCATCCAGTCTAACCTATCCCAGAGCATGGAGCAGCTGTATTATATTACAGCTATGGGACCTGGGGTTTTCCAGATAACGGATCTTTCCGTAATTTGGATCTTCATATTTTAAGTCTACTAATAAAGCATGTAAACATGAAATAAAGCCCACATGAATGTTTTCTTTCCAATAAGGATTAATTATATCTTAGTTGGGATCAAGTATAGGGAACTGTTTTATTATCACAAAGAAAAAAGGAAATAATTTTTAAAATGTTTAATTATTTGGATAAAATAGAATCTATGGAATATGGCCTTTCTGCAATTTGGAGCTTTCTGGATAGCAGTTTCCTAGATAATGTATCCAATATCTGTATATTATGATATTATCAGAGCCTGGACTAATCTACATTCCGGAGTTGACCAGATCCTGCAAACAGAAAAGGAAATAAACTCAACAAAGTGAGAAAGTGGCTCAGGTACACCAGCCCCGGCTGCTCAGCCAAGAAAGCAGAAATCCATGAAAAGACAAAAAGAGGTAAGCACTCAAGGAATTGACAAAGGCCACATAAATATAGTAAAAAAAAAACAAAACACAGCATTTGAACATCCAAAGAAGGAAAATTGTCAGTGCACAAAGTTAGTCTATACAAATACAAATGGAGAAACCTTTTGTAATTTGAACTGTCCCTTCTCTCTAAGCCTAACAAAGGCTGCAGCTGGGGGAAGGGATGAATTTGTTTATTTGTGGAAAGGCATAAAGGTTGCAAACACTCTGCATAGGCCACATAAATATAGTAAAAATCGAAAATCTATTTATTTATGATGGTATCTTTGAAACTTTATGCGTTTCCACCATAGAGGCGCTAAAGCATAGGCTCTGATTAAGTGCCTATGGAACACAAATGTGTATCAAAACCACAACCCATCTCCCCTTATCACTGCTGAGAGATCATTTGGAGAACCTGACCCATAAATATATTCTTCCCATCATTGAAAATCTTGAGGCCAGGGACTACTAATATTGGATCTTCCACATGGTGCAACCCTATAGCAAAGCATTTCCATATCTTTACATACTGAGTGCCCCGTATTAACTGTACTGTTTATCTGCAATTGTATAGACGCTTCTTACTATCAATACTGAGAAAGTTTGCTTCCAGTTTTGGGGTAGTGTATGGCATTATTAATATTAGCTTAGTGGACAGATATTTGGACTGAGATTTGGTGGGAAGTATTCCTTCTATCCCATGCAAATCCATGCATTACTCTAATGTATTTTAATGGGTTACAGCATGTTGAGAGCATGAAGATCCTCAAATGAGAATCTTGCTTGATCTATGTGCATCTGACTTTGTAAAAGTATAAAACATATTTTTATTGCCTCAAGCCAGGGTCATCGTCAGAATCTACCCTTTGCTTCTGAGGCCTTGTACAAATATAACAGTTTTGGCACTGTCTGACATACCAACTGCTTGGCATTCACAATGCCCCTTAATGACTGTCCGCGGCTCTTCGTTATTTGGCTGGGAGTCCCCATAACATTATTTCTGGGCCACCACTTGCCCTTCAGAGTCTTTTCAACCACAAGAGGTGTTGGTTAAACCATACAGAAGACCCTGAAACCATCATGTCTCTGATCCACCCCAACAGTTTTGGGGGTCTACTGTAAGATAGTTGCGACACTGATCACTTCTGTATTAGATACTGCAAATTAAATCTACAGTATCTAGGAACCAGACGTACAAATATTAAGAATAACAGGTAATACAATTGAACCTATTGAAAGAAAGGGTTCTTCTATCATCTCCTTGGCACTAAATCAATAAAAACAGTTGTTAGAATATGGTAGTATAATAAAAGAGCAAGGGCAGTATCGACAAAGCCAGATATGTGAATATAGCAGCCATACATGAATATAAGCTGACTAGTTTGTTCAGGTATACACTGGTACATAATTGTCTCAAGAATCACATTTCACACACCCAGACCAGTTATGTTACATATTTCATTTTAAGTGGAAAAGAATTACTGCATAATTTAATATATCTCTCTTCTTAAAGACATACACTATACTCCTCTGTGATAGTTGCAAACATTCCCATGTAAAAGAATATTTATCAGTTCTGGGCAGTAATGAAATAAATAATTCTGTGTTGTTTTGGCTTTAACTCTTGTTTACCTTTACCAAAAGGCTCCAGACTTGCACAAGGGGCATTTCGTTCATGAAGCAAAGTGAGAATCTCTTGTAGAGCTGCTGGTACATGGAACTTATGTACGAGCATTAAAATCATTTCAGCTATAAACTAGCAGCTCAGCAACTTCTCCTGTATCGCCTGTAGGAGGCTTCTCCAGTATATACGAAAGGAAAGTTAGGTAGGGATTGCGTAGGGCTGGTGGGTGATCACTCAGTATGTCTTAACCATAACCAATCCCAATGGTCAGCTATGACCTTCTAGCATGTAAAAAGTATCTTCTGCAAACTTTCCACTTTCTTTTTGCATAAAAAGGCTTTATTTACATGAAAACTTGTTTTAAATGTGAGCTATTTTCTATGATATATTTTTAGAGAGACTTACAACTTTCAGGGATATAGTTTCCCTTTTAGAGACATGAGGGTCACTAAAATAAGACCCTGGACAGAAGTATCAGAGCAAAGGGATGCAAGAATACCCCTTAGTGCTCTTGCAGAAAGCGGTTTTGTTCATGGTCTAGCTGATGTGTGAATGACACACAAGTTAGGGAAGGGGTAGGGGGAAAGAAAGGGAACACCAATGTGTCTCTCCTGCATACCCCTTATGAATACATTGCTGCTTAATGCAGGCAGTGCTGTATTCATGGAGGCGGCTGCAGGTCTCTGTGCACCAATATGGAGCTTGGAGACCTGCAGCATTTTAACTAGCATGGAAAGCAGGGTGCAAATTGCCAAAAATTAGCAGATTGTATTTTGCACCGTGCACCCTGTCTTCCACTTCATGAATGACCCCCAGGGACATGGACATTAACATTTGTGGCTGCTTTTGGAGGGACAAGTTCTTGCTTTGGGGCTTTGTTATCAGGCTATTTTAATATCATATTAGATTATACTACAGATATGGAACCTGTTATCCAATATGCTCAGGACCTGGGTTTTTTTTGGATAAGGGGTATTTCTAAATTTAGATCTCTTTTTATTAAATAAACCCAATAGATGAATTATATCTTGGGATCAAAACAAGGTACTGTTTTATTATTATTATTATTATAGAGAAAATGGAAATATTTTTTCAAAATTTCAAAAACAAGGTACTGTTTTATTATTATAACAGAGAAAAAAGAAATTTTATTATAATGGAGTCTATTGAGGATTGCCTGTAATTTGGAGCTTCCTGGATAATGGGTTTCCGTATAACGGATCCCAAATCTCATAACTCAAAAGATACATTATGTGCTGACCCTTTCACATCACGGTATTATAAATATAGAATTACATTTATGTACACTGAATTACTGAAGCTGATTTTTATCTGTAACATTGTCCTCACCGTGGTGAAACTATATGTTAGAATACAGTATTTGTGCCAAGAGCAAAAAAGTGCATAGTTACAGTTTCTTCTTACAGTAGATACAAACCAAACGACTGTCTGTCAGACCCACTAGGGCAGCTCCAGGGAGGCCCCAAGGTATCACACAACCTCTAAACCTGTTGAACAGGCTAAACAGGACATACAATATTTCTATTCAGTGATAGGCTTTAGTTATGGATAGGTCCTTTTTGTCAGTCTAACTGTATTCCACCACTTTCTTTCTTTAATTTGTATTTAACGCTTAATAGCCTGCATCTCCTGTAAAATATATACTTAAATGAGGATCTTCCAGTTATAATGGGTAATTCTTAAAGTTTGACTCTTTAAGTTCATTAAACTGAGCTCATACATTACTGTAATTGAAAGGATATGTTATATTCCTTATTTATCATACACATCTATGTGTAAAGACAATCAACACTGTTCTGGTTCTGGACAAGCACTGAACTGGATACTATGCAGTACTGGATATATTTGGATTTTACAGAATTGCCCCCAGTCCATAATCTCATGCCAGGTAAGTGGAAGTTATCAACAGACCATGTCATCTGCTATTTTGGTGGGACAGATATTGGTAGGTGCCTGCTGGCACAAACAGGGAAGAGGGTCTTCCAAAAAAAAATCAATAGGATCTGTGGTTTAAGATGAGGAAGCCTTTTATGTGTAACTGATATCTTGAAAAGCTGTTTTTCAGACTGATACTACTCCATGGTAATTCTGTATCCTCAGAAATAGATACCGTAGTTAAACAAGCTACTGAGAGAGATTAATTTTCTGAAACTTCTCTGCAAAATATCAGCCTCTGTGAAAATGTCATTCAGTGAAATGCTTTGTTCTGAAGTATGCTGCAAATTTGTCAGTATAGGGCAGTGGTTCTTAAACTGTGGGGCTGACCACCCTCTGTTTAAAGGGTAAGGCATTTTTCAGTAGCAGTATACACAAAATGTCTCAATGTCTTAAATATATTAATAATGGATTGAGTGCAGAGGACTCTTGTATTTGTCTTTATGTATTTTGTGGTCACATCCTCATTGCACCCCCGCCTAATGGTTTTAAAAATTAGTGGTGAGCACAACTTTCCCTTGTTTGTTATAGTTATACAGGAGCAGTGACCAGCTCCATGTTGTAGCTCCCACCCTTCCCAACTATAGTCAGGTGATCCCACTGGTGTCTAATAAAAGGGCAGCCAAGTTTGGGAGTTTTACTTTGAAAGCAGCAAGTAAGTTGCAGGTAAAACTTAGTCCCTTTGTAAAATGTATAATGAAGCAATAGAATTCCTAATGAATCAGATGAAAATTGAGCATAGGACTGGCCAGATATGGGATGACTTTGACGTAGTTGGTCAGCTTAAATATATTGCAATATATGGACAAACAATTTTTTTTTTTAAAGGGTAAGGCATTTTTAGTAGCAGTATGCACAAATGTCTCAATGTCTTAAATATATTGATAATGGATTGTGCAGAGAGTGCAGAGGACTCTTGTATTGGGCTGACCACCCCTGTCCTGCAAAGTTGGAGGGCAGTGGCACGGGGATTAGCCTGACAACCACATTGGGTGAGAACTGGGGAGAATTTACATTTGCTTTTCTAGATACACCTAAAAACCAAGCTTGAAGATCAGACAGGGTGAGATTAGGGAATTTACATATTTCCTGTCCTAGATAATCTTGGAACTATGGGTGAATGACTAATATTTCCCTCTATCTGTACTCATGAGCTACATTGGGCCCTGACCAAAGGACCTTTAAGGGGGTCTTTTGACTTTTGACAAACACTGCTACAGAGAGTGAAAGTGAGAGATGAACCTCCTTGTAGATAATAAACTTGGCTACGAGCAATGCCAGTCAGCAGCTTCAATGGCAAAGAAGGTCTTGAGCTGTATTTAAAGGGGCATAGATTGAGGGAGGAGGGTTTATTCTTCTACTGTACAGAACACTGGTAAGGCCCCATCTAGAATATGCCGTACAGTTTTGGTCTCCATCACTCAAACAGGACATTATTGTATTAGAGAGGGTACAGAGAAGGGCAACTAAGCTGGTTATAGGTATGGAAAATCTTAGCTATGAGAAAAGACTGGCCAATTTGGGGATGTTCACGCTGGAGAATATCCCTATGTATCATATACACAGGGATATGATAACTATGTATAAATATATAAGGGGATCATATAATAATCTCTCTAATGCTTTATTTACCAGTAGGTCTTTCCAGCTGACACAAGGTCACCCATTCCGATTAGAAGAAAAGAGGTTCCACCTAAATATCCGGAAGAGGTTTTTTACAGTGAGAGCTGTGAAGATGTGGAATTCTCTCCCTGAATCAGTTGTACAGGCTGATACATTAGATAGCTTTAAGAAGGGGTTGGATGGTGTTTAGCAAGTGAGGGAAGACAGGGTTATGGGAGATAGCTCATAGTACAAGTTGATCCAGGGACTAGTCCAATTGCCATCTTTCAGGCAGGAAGGAATTTTTCCCCTCTGAGGCAAATTGGAGAGGCTTCAGACAGGTGTTTTGCCTTCCTCTGGATCAACTGGCAGTTAGACAGGTTATATACAGACACAAGGTTGAACTTGATTGATATGTCTTTTTTCATCCTAACGTACTATGTTACTATGTTACATACAGTTGTTTCCCTCCCCTAGCTGAAGGCTACATTTCTTTATATTTTCTCATTTGTGGCCAATTTAGAAGATACAATAGTGGAATGCTCACTCAACGTTCTCTATCAATAACTTCTGAACATGTGTGTGTGCCAACAGCCCCGACATAATGGTCTACAACTCCAAGATGATATTCTAAACATTCACATGCAGAGTCCTCTGACCTTGTGTGTCGGTATGTAACAGTGGAAAATGGTGATGCTTTAAATATAAACAATATAAACAATAATAAAATACCATGGATAAAAGTCCAGAGTGTCCTGTGATAAGATCTTGACAGATGGCTTGGCGTGTTTAGCCTGCTTATGCATTGTTAGTTCAATTAGAGTGTTGGGCTAAGTTCTACATATAAGCAAGTGACTTTGCCATAGTACCATTCATTTATATAGTTCTTCCTGTGCATTGTTGTTATGAATAGAAGTGCAAGGGCAAAGGTTCTGAATCAAATTCCTTCAAATTTAGAACTATAATTGTGTTGGCATTCCATGGAAAAAATCCATTATAGTAAAACTATTGAAATCAAAGTGTATTTTTATAAAGTGGGTTTTTATAGCAAGAACAGTAAACATGAGCTGTTCAGTTTATTTTTTGCTCAGTTGAGTTTTGCTCAGTCATTAGAAGGGCTTAATATTTAGCCACACCAGTACCACCACATGCACCTGTAGCTCCTGCATTTCTCTTTAACCATGAGTATACTTGGTCTGCTGATTGCCCACATGACATTGTAAAACACTATGACATACTATGCCAGTAGAAGTAGTGACAACTATTTGATTTTTATACTTTTTTTCTATACTTTTATACTATACAATGCTATACAATTCTGGTTATGGACTGTAAAAATTATGGACAGTGATTTTAATACACTGTTTTTAAACTTGTTAAAGGGGTTGTTCACCTTTAAATGAACTTTTAGTATGATGTAAATATGAGTGATATTCCGAGACAATTTGCAATTGGTTTTCATTTTTTATTATTTATGGTTTTTGAGTTATTTAGTTTTTTATTCAGCAGCTCTCCATTTGCAATACATTTGTAGCCATTTGTTTTTTTGTAGATGGGGTCAGTGACCCCCTGTTGCGATTAGGGTTACCACCTGGCCGGTATTTTACTGTCCTGGCCAGTAAAAATGTTGCTTGATGCCTATGTTATTTATAAGGAAAAACCATAAAAATATAGGAAGGCCGGTATTTTTTCCAGAAAAGGTGGCAACCCTAGTCACGAGCAGCTGCCTAAATCCAGAACAAATGCTAAGCTTCCTGGTCACGACTCTGCTTCCCCCTGTAGCATCCGCCTTGGGAGGAGCCCTCAGCAGCCCTCAGATGCCACTAGGTCTTAATAAGAGAGGAGCAAAGCAACAGTTCTGGACAGGCAAAGGAGCACGGCTGTTACCGAGGTTTTGGACATAAAACAACAGTTCAAGGAATAGATGAAAAGCGTAGTCAGGCAGGCTGGGGTCAGTACAGGTGGAGTTCAAGCAAGGTCAATCAGGCTGGGGTCAGTACAGGCGTCGTTCAAAGGATAATCAGGCAGGCAAGGGTCCATACCGGAAGAGTTCAGAATAGACAGGTAGGCAAGGGTCAAAACAGGAATCAAAGACAGGAATCACACCAGCATACTAACAAGTTAGACCTAACAATGGGCAATGTGTTTGAGCACAAAGCCCCTTTAAATATTTGAATTTTGCACCACTGTGACTGATGACATCACGTGCGCAGAGTGTAAAACCTGGAAGTGCGTTGAAATTGGAAGCAGGAGCAGCATGCGGCGGGCGTCTCTGCCGGCCCACTAGACCACCAGGGTGAGTGTTTGTTACTCCCCCATTTGAAAGCTGGAAAAAGTCAGAAGAAAGGGGCAAATAATTGAAAAAAATGTAGAAAAAGAAATAATAAAAACCAACTGAAAAGTTATGTAGAATTCTATAGTATACTAAAAGTGAGCCACCACTTTAATTTTATGGTTAGGCTGGCTAGACACTTGTTGTTGTTATAGTGCAATAAATGAATGAATCAGACAATCAAGCATTTTTTTTTATCTTTAGGGAACTGTCATGAACTTATATAATCTAAGGGTCCACCAAACTCAAAATCCCAGATGTTACTTATGGCTGAACACTGCAGAGCTGACATCAAACATGATAAAAACATAATGAAGACAGGATTTCTAAAAAAAAAAAAGTAATCCTTTTACAGGTACAAGATAGAAATTTTTAAAGTATTATATTTTTAATATTTTCAATCAACAAATGAGTTTAACAGGCAAATAACATTTAATTAGAAGCCAGTTAAAAGCTTATAAAAACACAAAGTTATAAAAACAAAACTTAGATGCTCAATATCCTGTTGCTAAACCCCATCACACGCTTACTATAAAAAGTGAACGCCTTTTATGATATTATCAAGAGATATCTTAAATTTCCATTCATGTTTTCATTTTGTGATTCAAATTTCATCTTTGACCTCTCTGCTTCTTTAGCCAACACTGTAAAATGGTAATCCTGTGTTGGCTCGAATTGCAGCCTTTAATGATGCCGTGATATAAATCTTATTATTCGCTAAACCTCTGTTAATCCCTCTTAGCTCTGAGAGATGATTGGGTTGGTTCCAGACACTGTTCTATAAACAATGCCAAATAATGGTAACATTCTGCAGACGAATGTTAGAGCAAAGGCAGATACAACGATCTTGGATTGAAAGGAGATTGGGAGAAATCCAAGAAGGAACTATCCCTAGTACACTTTGAATAAAGTATTGGGGTTCTTTCTTCTTTGAGGTACACTCAGGAGTACCATCAGAACACATATGCATTTCAAGTCACGAAGATGCCTAAAGCCCTTCTTAATTCTAAACTTAATTGTGTTAAGTTAACTTTTGAAACTACATTTAAAAAATGTAGTTTCAAAAGTCTATGAAAATACACCGTCCTTTGACTTCTATAGGTGCGTAACTTGAAATCGTTCATATCGATCATAAATAAAAAATTAGAAGAACGTTTTCTGGTTGTGATTTTCTCCAGTCCTTGATCCCAAATTTTATTAAATTTGTCAAAATGTCCCTAAGGAATTCACCAACACTTACTTACGATCAATGGAAATCCTTTCCTTGTCGCCAAACCATCAGCTTTTAAACAAAATAGGAATTATTGATGCACATTCCCTGCACCCATAGTTTATTAGTCATTTCTGACCTCTTCATGAAGTGGTGAATCAGAAATGATTACTGAAGTTTCCTTCAGAGCTGGAATTTCCTATTTTGAACCTTTAAAAAATTTCCAGTGACGTCAGAGGGAGAATGAAGTAGTTGTCACTAGAGTCATGAAATTTTTGTTGAAATGGTAAAATGTCATTGAGGGCCCATTATTGCAGTGGCCTTTCAACCATTTCAATGTGATTATCTACGGTTATTAAATTATTAGTGACTTCTGCTGTCATTTTACATAAAAAGACATTCTTCTTGCCATGGGAAATAATGGGATTTCTTTAGGCATGAGCTTGCAAAGTCATTTCAATTATATTTTGGCAGAAAAAGATGTTAGGTCATAATAAATATGGCAAAGTGTGTAAAAACCAGATGAGTTACAAGTTGCTTTGGAAGTATTGTTGAAGTAGTGTTAAAAAATTTTTTTATTTCAAAGAAGGTTTTTGACACTTTATTTAAATAATCACAGAATGTTCCTTTTCAAAAATGGGGTTATTATAACAATATGGCTATGCTTCCATCTTCAAATTAAGGGGGTTATTTATCAAAGGTTTGAAAGCCGGAATTAACTCACAACTTGATTGCTTTCTCAATTAAAAAAAAAACTCCATTGGAAAAAACTCGAGTGAATTCGGGATGACAAACCCAAAAATTCTGAGAATTCTCAGACTCCTTGATACCTACATATGGCTCTGACTAAATATTTTACTCTATATTTTAATTTTATGCCCCATGTTCTATGTATAAACCTGATAGAGAATGCAATATAAACATTTTATTTAGGTGTGAGCTGAACTGAAAATCTGGCCTGTTGGTAAACTTTAAAGGGATACTGTCATGGGAAAAAAATTGTTTTCAAAATGAATCAGTTAATAGTGCTGCTCCAACAGAATTCTGCACTGAAATCCATTTCTCAAAAGAGCAAACAGATTTTTTTATATTCAATTTTGAAATCTGACATGGGGCTAGACATATTGTCAATTTCCCAGCTGCCCCAAGTCATGTGATTTGTGCTCTGATAAACTTCAATCACTCTTTACTGTTGTACTGCAAGTTGGAGTGATATCACCCCCCTCCCTTTTCCCTCCCCCCAGCAGCCAAACAAAAGAACAATGGGAAGGTAACTAGATAGCATCTCCCTAACACAAGATAAAAGCTGCCTGGTAGATCTAAGAACAACACCCAACAGTGGCGTAACTACAGTGGAAGCAGACCCTGCGGCTGCAGGGGGGCCCAGGAAGCATAGGGGCCCCACAAGGCCCTAATTAATTAAATATTCAATAAATATTGGTAAAACAGGCCAACCTCTAGACATTTTGGGGACCTTAAAAATAATTTGCTGTGGGGCCCAGTAATTTCTAGTTACGCCACTGACACCCAATAGTAAAAACCCATGTCCCACTGAGACTCATTCAGTTACATTGAGAAGGAAAAACAGCAGCCTGCCAGAAAGCATTTCTCTCCTAAAGTGCAGGCACAAGTCACATGACCATGGGCAGCTGGGAAATTGACAAAATGTCTAGCCCCATGTCAGATTTCAAAATTGAATATAAAAAGATCTGTTTGCTCTTTTGAGAAATGTATTTCAGTGCAGAATTCTGCTGGAGTAGCACTATTAACTGATGCGTTTTGAAAAAAACATGTTTTCTGATGACAGGATCCCTTTAGGCTAAGGCCACACTAGGCGATAGCGCCGCGATTTGACTCGCGGCGACTTTTTCGCCGCGACTTTTCGTCGCGACTTTTAAGCAATCGCTGGGGAAACTTTTGCGCTGGCGTCTATGGGGAATCGCGTAAAATCGCCAGCGTAAAAACACACGCGGCGATCTTTTCTCTACTGTCGCTCGAAATTGCCTCGCTAGGCGATTTCGAGCGACAATAGAAAAAAGATCGCCGCGTGTGTTTTTACGCTGGCGATTTTACGCGATTCCCCATAGACGCCAGCGCAAAAGTTTCCCCAGCGATTGCGGCTTAAAAGTCAAATCGTGGCGCTATCGCCTAGTGTGGCCTTAGCCTTAAGGACCAAACTGGGGCAACCCTCTACCATCTCAGGGATGCTAATTTATCAAAAATCGCATTTTCAAATGTTTTGGGGATGGATGATTACTTTATCCATTCTTAGAGATATAAATATAATATAATAATTCATCAGAAAAAAACTTGCTAAACTCGAACGTGTGCTTACTTACTAAAAAATTTGAGTCTGGAAAACGCAAAACCTTGAAAGCAGCAAATTAAAAATTTACAATTTCTACTTCATTTCTAATAGCTTGAATTTTTACATCCAAGTTTTTTAGAAATTCAAATTATCAATGTTTGTGATGAATTGCTGTAAAAATGAAGTCAAATTCAAATAAATTTGCCCTCTAATATCTTAAAGGTCTTCTAATCAGCTGACTTCTGCATTGTTTCAGAGCAATAGAGAATACAGTATATAAATGGCCAGACAGATACAGCTTTCACTAGCAATGTACATTTACAAATAATGTTAAAGCCACCGAAAATTATTCATGAATGTATATGAGAAAGTGACTTAGAATTGCATTTTCTTTTATTATGCAGAAACAAAATTTAGGTGAAGTTTCCCTTTAAACGAATGGATGATTCATGGTTTGTAACGGTGCTTTTTATGAAAATACCCTCATTGTTCACTTTCACTTTCTTCATTTCTCATAAAGTAATGCTGAAACCACAATGGAATGTAGGTGTTTTTTGGTTGGAATGTGCCGTCAACTTATGGAGTTTGGATAATGTTTGGAATAATAGTGGGTTCAGGACTAGTGAAGGGCGAATAAATTTGGTAAACACAAATTTGCGGCAAATTTCTGCATTTTGCAGCACTCTAATTAATTTGCGAAATTGCAGCAAACAATTGGCCTGCGAAAAATCCACAGCTTCAAAAAAAAATTACACGTGTCAAAATTGGCGTTCGCATAAAAATTGTTGCGCGTCAAAATTATGTGGACGCCCATTGACTTTAATGCATTTGGACAAAATTGCCGTGCATATAAAAATTGTCGTTCACGTCAAAATTGACAAACAAATTTATTTTGATACCCATTGACTTCAATTCATTTCGTGGTAAATTTGCAAATTATTTGGCAAAATGGCACAGATTTGCCCATCATTAGTCAGGACAGATGCAGCTAAAACATATAATACAAGTGTAAGTTAGAATAGGAGGCTCTGGTCTTTCTGCCTTATATAGGGGTTCTGAGCTACTCAAAACACTTATGAGGATGAGCTACAGAGACTAATCTAGACTAGAATGAGGTCATAGATATATAGAGAACTGCCCTAGATTAGCTTGTTGGGCCACAGTTAGAGTCATGCAGTGGATCAGGAACCTATGGGTACCCACGGGTCACCCGCAAAAAAAGCGGGTACCCTGCAGGATGAGGGTAGGATTTTCAGGTGCAGTTAGAGATGAGGATCTGCAGCTTGCGGGTTGGGTTGCATCTAAATTTCTTATCTTATGTTATATTATCTATATTTTACTCCTTTTAAAATTTTACAAAACTTTTTTCTGTCCTGCACACTTTTGATGATGTCACTTCCGGTTTGCAGCAACATCACTTCCTGTTTAATAGTGGTCGGCAGGTTGCTGATAAGGCAGTTGCAGTTCGGGGTTGGGTAGTGGATCAAAGTGGGTAAATATGCGGGTTGCGGTTCGGCTGTGAGTTGTGGGTTTGGGTCAGGTCCAGGTCTTATAAATTAGTTCTGTGCAGGACTCTAGCCACAGTACAAGGAACACTAACATAGGCTAACTTACTAACTAACTAACTAACTAATAATACTAAAATCATCTCTAGCATTTGTGTTGGTGAGCATTTAGGGAATAGTGATCATAGCATTGTCTTCCTTTGAGATTCTGTTGCAGAAGAAATTCTATAAGGGAGTAACTAAAACACTAAATTTCAGACATGCAAACATTGACAGTATAAGGGCATCTCTGCAACATATTAAGTGAGAAATGCTTTTCACAAGGTTAAACACAGAACAAAAATGGGAAGTCTTTAAAATGCTGCTTAATAAATATACATATCAGTGTATTTCCCCTTGTAAGGAAAGTTGTTGCAAAGCAAAAGCTTTTTGGTTCAATAGAAGTGTTGGTATTGAGGTGCGTAAGAAAAGACATGCTTTTAAGGCTTCCAAGTTAGGAAAAGGATATTGCAGCAAACAGTAAAAAGAATCCAAAATTATTTTTAAATATGTTAATAGTAAAAAATTAAAGCAGGAAGGGGTGGGACCTTTAGTATCAGAGGAGGGTCAGCTAGTTGATGAAAACAAAATAAAAGTGCAGATTCTGAACTCTTATTTTTCGTCTGTCTACACAAATGAGGAACCAATTAATAGTCCCAATTCTATTAATACAACTAATGATGCATGGGTCACACATGAGGAAATCCCAGGGTACTTAGCGAGCTTAGCTCTGTGATTGTCAAACCTCTTTACTTAATTTTTCAGGATTCATTGAGATCTGGCATAGTGCCGAGAGACTGGCGAATTGCTAATGTGGTGCCTCTATTCAAAAAAGGATCCCGTTCTCAGCCTCAAAACTATAGGCCAGTTAGTCTGACGCTTTTTGAAGGGTTAATAAAGGATAAGATACTGGACTTCATAGCAAATCACAATACTATGAGTGTGTGCCAGCATGGTTTTATGTGTAATAGATCTTGCCAGACTAACTTCATTTCTTTTTATGAGAAGGTAAGTAGAGACCTCGATTCTGGGATGGCAGTGGATGGGATTTACTTAGACTTTGCTAAAGCATTTGATACAGTGCCACACAAAAGGTTACTGGTTAAATCAAGGAATTTTGGCCTGGAACATAGTATTTGTACCTGGATAGAGAACTGACTAAAAGATAGACTACAAAGAGTGGTGGTAAATGGAACATTTTAAAGAGGATTTTAGGGGCACACACCTGGTTCAATTTTCTTATTTGTTTGGGTGCACCTCCCACAGTGTCCTTCCCCACTGGAACACAGGTATCACGAATCAAAATGGGCAGCACTCCAGAATAAAGATAAAAATGCCTTTATTCACAAAAAGCAGGGCAGCATTTGCATTGCAAATTGTTAGTTTTCTTGAAAGGTATAAATTTCTGATAATAACATGCCATTGTGTCGAATGCAACATATTTTCTTCATCTGCATAATATCTGCTGTCATTTTGATTTCATTTGTTTAATGTGAAAATCAAATAAAATATTTTAAAACAATAGACTAGAAGAAAAGAACTTTCATTTGAAGCAACGTAGGGGGTTCTTCACAGTCAGGACAGTGAGGTTGTGGAATGCACTGCCGGGTGATGTTGTGATGCTGATTCAGTTAATGCCTTTAAGAATGGCTTGGATGATTTTTTGGACAGACATAATATCAAAGGCTATTGTGATACTAAACTCTATAGTTAGTATAGGTATGGGTATATAGAATTTAATTAAAAGTAGGGAGGGGTGTGTGTATATGGATGCTGGGTTTTCATTTGGAGGGGTTGAACTTGATGGACTTTGTCTTTTTTCAACCCAATTTAACTATGTAACTAACTATGTATGTAACTTGGGTTCCAGAGTTACAAGGAGCACTACTCTAGCTCCAAATTTAGTGTATGGAAGACACTAAATTCCTGGTCACTATATTATATATAGATTTATATTTATTTATTATATATACACTATATTATATATAGATATATATATATATATATATATATATATATATATATATATATATATATATATATTTATATTTATTATATATGGTATGCACGATTTTGTTGCATGAAGAGAGGTTTATTATTCATAGAGTAGTAGTACCTCTAGTAACACACAGCAAGTAAAATTGCATGTGAAAGTACACGGGCCAGACAGGTGTCTGCTGACTCACCAGGGACTGACGTTGATGAATAGGCATTTTAACCCTATGTGATCATTTAGATATCACAGTCACAGGCATGGCAGTAAGTTGAACAAGGCTCTGAGTAGAAGAAAATGATCTTCAGTCTATGGCAGGGCAAACACCACTTATATAAATATAAATATAACATGTGCCCAGGGGCACCTTGAGCCTTGTTCAACTAACTGTAATACCTGACCTGTGACTGTGATATCTAAATGATCACATAGGGTAAAAATGCCCACTCATCAACGTCAGTCCCTAGTGAGTCAGCAGACACCTGTCTGGCCCGTGTAAATTCACATACAATTTTACCTGCTGGGTGTTACTAGGGATCAGATTTCTTATGGCCCTTTCAGAGAACCTTTTAAACCAGTGGTCCTCAAACTGTGGGGTTGGCCTCCTTGGGGGGTTGTTGGCCAGTTATGGTGAGATTTGGGGAGATTAGTGATGGGTGAATCTGTGGCATTTCTCTTTTACCGAAAAATCTGCAAAACTTACAAAATTTTCATACGCGCAACTATTTTATCCAAATGCATTAAAGTCAATGGGCGTCTGAATCATTTTGACACGTGACGACTAGTCTGACGCACGCCAAATTTTTTTTGCCGCGGCTGATTTTTAGGAGGCAGATTTTCATCGCAGTTTCGTGGATTTATTTACTGGTGGCGAAAATATTTTCAGCGAATCCATGCCTGGTGAATTTATTCGCTCATCACTAGTTCAGATTAAATTTTGTGTGAACATCTATTTTCTGTCCTAGATATTAGGGTCAAACTACCCCATGTAAATTAAACTGCGCACTAGACTAGAAAATAGTCTTGATCTGTAATTCTGCTGGACCCCATAGCAAGAAGCCTTTAAAAATGACACCCACTTAGAGATTCAGTACCGGTAACAATCCTTGGCCAGGCCTGGGTGCAGAATGTGTAACTGGGCCTCCCCCTTCTAGACGCTCTTTTTTTATTGGCAGTGACCTTCCTTTGCAAGCTGAGGGTTCGAATAAGAAGGCAAATAATAACAAAAACACCCTGAATTTTTTAAGATTTTTAAGCTAAACCTAGTGCAAACCACAATAACTTCAAATTGAGATTGGTGCCTCTCCCATTGACTTATACATGACCTCGACAGGTCTTAGATGGCAGATTTTCGTATTCTGCAATTTTTGCAGCTCCAGGGTATAATACATCTTGAAAACAGTGGCATAACTACCTATGGAGCAGAGGGTGCGATTGGTCCAAGGCCCGCACCCCCTCAGGGCCCCCCGGCAGCTCGCGTGCCACTAATTCTGCTGGTTCTGAGCGTACGGAGGGGGCGGGGGGACCAGATGCGCGTCCCGTGCCAGGGCCTGTCCCCTCTAGCTACGTTGCTGCTTGAAAAATTTGTGTTTTTGCCCTAAAAAAGCCCGGCCAGATCAATTTGGGTTTAGTAAATAACTCCCTAAATGTTTACGTAAAGGCGAACCACACCTTTTAACCCAGTTTAACCCTTGTACACTAGTGTAGGCACTTAGGGGGTTATTTATCAAAGGTCGAGTTGTTTTTTACCCCAAAAATTCGAGTTTTCAAGGGTATTTTAAGTCAAAACTAAAATTTTCTGGTTAAAAAAAAACTATAACTGTTTATGCCCCCGAAGCTGGAAATAGCTTGAATCTGAAAATCCTCCAGCGAAAACCTGTCGAGTTCATGTAGAAGTCAAAGGCAGAGGCCCCTTGAACCATTTAAAGATGTTAGTAGCCTTCATTATATGTTTTCGTGGGTTTCGCTAGAAAACTCTATTTATTCGAGCGATTCAAGCTTTCTTTCATTGAAAACTCGGTTGGAAAGTAGTTCTTACAGTGAATCATGTTTACTTTCAGTCTATGTTATCAGGTATATCTGACACCGTAGACTGAAATCTGAACTTTTGAATTAGTTTTTGACAGCGCTTATACCCCATCTACATACGCCCAACTGAATGGGTTCAGTTCTAATATAAGGGTATATTTTATAAACAAAACGAAAAAAAGACCGCAACAGCTCACCGTTCTTCCCTTGATCCAGGTGCTCTGTCGACAGTGTCCCCACTGTGGATACGGCAAAACTCAACAGGCAAACGGCACTTCTGGGGCAAGGTTTATTAGGGTTACTGCTGTAAACACCTAACGCGTTTCGGGAGTATATCCCTTAGTCATAGGCTGATCCCTTAGTCACAGCCTATGACTAAGGGATATACTCCCGAAACGCGTTAGGTGTTTACAGCAGTAACCCCAATAAACCTTACCCCAGAAGTGCCGTCTGCCTGTTGAGTTAAGGGTATATTTTCCCTTTCATTTTGAATTTGTATTACTGGGGGAGTCATGTGAATTTTTTGTTGGAAAATATGTGTAACGCTCATAATAACCAACAACTGCAGTCTGGGAATTCTTAACATGTGTCAGGACCCAAAAATGGATGCCCATGCTCTTTATGATGGGTCTCCATGAACCCCCTGAATACAGAAACTATCCTTCTGCTATGGAAAATAATATTTTAACAGAAATGGTTTCATATAACAACGTGAGTCCCCTGAGATAAGGGTAAGGAAATGCCACTGTAGTCTCTTCTGTATTCCTTCTACAGATTATTATGTTTAAATTTAGGGTTAAAAAAGTAGAAAAAAAATGAACCTGAATTATATCACTGGTGGTAATGTTTGCCTTAATTTGCTTTATGGTTATGCCAACGTTTTCTCTAGCTTCAAAGTGACATGGTTTATTAGCTGTACAATTAATGGAAAGGTATACATATTCACATGCATTGCATGACTGCAGCAGCAAACTATACTCACCCCATTGAAGTTCATGAACTTCAATATTTGCTATTGTAAGGAACAAAAAATATACTCATAAAGCTCAGTTTTTACAGTTAGCTTTTTATTCTTTTTTCTAAATTAGATAGAATAAAAAGCTAACTGGAAACTAATCCCTGTTTATGTCAGGATAATCATCCATGAAAACCAGTTCCATACTGTCACAGAATATCACCACCTGCAATATAACAGAACAAGGGTCACCAACCTTTTTTACCCATGAGCCACACTCAAATATAAAAATAGTTGGGGAGCAACACCAGGTTTTTGTGCAACCAAAACTTGCCTCCAAGCTTGGAATTTAAAAATTAGAACCTACTTTGAGGCCACTGGGAATAACATCCAAGGGTTTGGAGAGCAATGTGTTGCTTGTGAGCCACTGGTTGGGGATCACTGTACAGGTATGGGACCTGTCATCCAGAATGCTGGGGACCTGGGGTTTTCTGAATAACAGATCTTTCTGTAATTTGGATCTTCATACCTTAAGTCTACTAGAAAATCATGTAAACATTAAATAAACCCAATAGGCTGGTTTTGCTTCCAATAAGGATTGATTATATCTTAATTGGGATCAAGTACAAGCTACTGTTTTATTATTAAAGTGAAAAGGGAGATTATTTTTGAAAAGTTGGATGGGAGACATTCAATCCATAATTCTGGACTTTCTGGATAACGGGTTTCCAGATAACCGATCCCATACCTGTAATAGAATTTAATTTAAAGATAAACAACCTATTTAAAACATACCCACATACCCACTGCATAAACAGTTCTTTTGTATATTTCATTGCTTTATTTGTATACAGGTAGAAGATCTGTTATCTGCAAGCCCGTTTTCCAGAAAGCTCCAACAGAAAGGCCGTCTCCTTGTTCTCTGTAATAATAAAACAGTATCTTGTACTTGATCCAAACTAAGATATAATTAATCCTTATTGGAGGCAAAACCAGCCTATTGGGTTTATTTAATGTTTACATGATTTTCCGGTAGACTTATGAATATACAAATTATTCCAGGTCCCAAGCATTCTGTATAACTCGTCCCATACTTGCATCTCCCGTGTGCTACAAAATGTGTTAAAATAACCCCAAAATCTGGCTAAAACTTTCATTGCATCTTCATCTGAAGCCCTATGTTGTGTAGGGACCCATAGTTTAATGGCCCTTATGGCTTCATTCCCTGCCAGTGCCTCCTTTCTCTGTTGCTGGGTTAAACCCCATGTAACATATTAGACATTATTTGCATACCCATTCAATTGGTTCTAGGTTGTGACCACTTCCTGCAGTGCTGTAACAAAGTGCTTTGCATGGGGAGGTACTTCCTCTTCGGCCTGCAGCAGTTGACCTGGGCAATTGTACCACTGAGCCTGGGGTCAACAAGGTCCAGAAGTGTTAGGCCCTAAAGGGACAATCCCTTTAGTGAAGTCAGGGTACAGGGACCCCATGAACGAGGTGAAGCCAGTGTATAAGATAGCCCTTGTCAGAGCACTCTCTAGAGCAGGGGTCCCCAACCTTTTCTACCCATGAGCCACATTTAAATTTAGAATAAGATGGAGAGCAACTTAATCATGCAAGGAGTTCCTAGGGGTGTGAAATATGGGATGGTATTGCCAATTTGGTAGCCTCTATGTGGACTTGCAGTCTACAGGAGCCTCTGTCTGGCAGTACATCTGTTTTTTGTACAACTAAAACTTTCCTTGAAGCCAGAAATAAGCATCAGCTTTGAGGCCATTGGGAGCAACATCCAAGGGGTTGAAGAGCAACATGTTGCTCACGAGCCACTGGTTGGGGATCACTGCTCTAGAGAGAGTCAGAGAGGCTTAGCTAGTAAGAGCAGCTCAAGCTCCAGTAAGGAAGATAGATTGGAATAGCTCTCCCCCAGGTTCAGCTTTGCCTGTAGTGAAGGGACCACAGTACTGACAAGGGAATCAGGCTATGTTCTAACTCTGTTCCACATCTGCTGTATGGGATCCGGGCCA
This sequence comes from Xenopus laevis, assembly GCF_017654675.1. NCBI lineage: Eukaryota > Metazoa > Chordata > Amphibia > Anura > Pipidae > Xenopus > Xenopus laevis. The sequence continues at coordinate 203,173,301 of NC_054371.1, forward strand.
CATTAGTTACTGAAACCCTGGAAGGTGATCCTACCAACTTCCTGTGCTATTCCTACTATGGAGCCTTCCAATGCTGTCTCTGCTAAACCTTTGAATGCACCTGGCATGTACTTTGATCTACCTCAGTTGTAAGTATCATAACCTGTGGCGCTTTGTATTTGAAATAAAGACTGTTCTATCTGTATGCAAGAACCCCTGGCATCCAACTCTATTCTTTGTATTTTGGCAGTAGTGAGTTGTAGTTGAATAACATCAACATGTGTTCCTTTCCGGTTAGCAAAAGCCCATCCTGGTGAAAGAGGGTCATGTGTAGCCTTTGCTCTATCACACTCGTTCGTATTTGCCTAAATCACCCAAATAAGGGTTACAGTTGTTATTATTACCCATAATGCTGTGTGATCCCACTATTAACTATTTTTTTTTCTTTCCAGACTGAAGTAAGAAATGGCTTTTATTCAAAACAAGTGTTTGTACCTTTAGGCCAAATTGTATTTAACATAAACACCCACTTGGATTCAAACCTCTGCAACTTTATTCCTCCACTTTTTTCATCTGCTCAAAACAAAATAAAAGCCATTATCTTCCCTCCATGCTGACTCTCAAAATGTTTAAAAAGGGGGTTATCACGCTCTCAATTTTTTTACCCCCCGGAGATGTTCCCCTAATCTGTGAAGTTCCCTAATGGTGCACCCTACTTATAGTGCAGCACCCTGGCATTGCATTACATATATCACATGCTGAGTATTATATGATATAAACAAACAATCTTTCTTACTTTTTTCTTTATCCCACAATGTTTTTGCATTTTTACTGAATTTGCATGTATTGCTTATATGTCCTTTGCGTCTCAACAGTTGGAGGGGGTTATTATCCCAGCTCTCGAATTTTGCCCTCCACTGATTTCAACCCAACAACCTATAGGACAAGTGAAATTTTTCTGATGTATTTGTCTATATGAAATAATATGATGTTTCTTTTTTAAATGTCAATGCTGTTTTTTTAAGGGAGAGTATACCTAAAAATACCTGCATTACTAGACAAACAGTAACCTAAGCAACTTTGACGTCACTCTTTATTTAATTTGTCTTGCGCTTCTGTTTCTCTTCAGCCTGTGATCTCAGCTCCATTGTGTAGGCTACAGGCACTTTGCATTGAACGTGGAGCGAGATATTTATCTAAGTATTTCTGTTTCTTACTTGGCTTTCTGTGCATAAACCTCTCCTATTTCTCTTATACCCTGGTCTTCCCACCACTTTCTAGCTATTAAGAGCAATGACCTTTGAAATTACCCAATGGAGAACTGTACAAACATAATTTACTAAATGCTTGCCCTGGATAGCCACTATCTACCCCACACCACAAGATAAATCTAAGGTTTTTTTTATTATTTTTTTTAATTTGAAAGGGTCCCATGAAGTTTAATTGACACAGGTATTTGGTGACGTTGTTAGACAAGCCCAAACCACGTTTGTTTTGTTGTGTCTTATAAAAATATGTATTCCCGTCATGAACTCAGAAAAAAGGTTTAAAACAACAAATGTTTTATAATCAATCATTGAGAGATTGATGTTGGGGAGAATATTATTCTCGTGACAATTGCTGCCTGAATGAGCACTAAGGGGCACATTTTTGGAGCACATAGAACTGTGGCTGCCAGGGGAAGCAGATTCTGTGGTTTGAGGGGGGCTCAGGAATTTAGGGAGCCCAGTGAAGCCCTAATTAATGAGCAATTTTAATATATCTTGGTAGAAGTAGGCCAACTTATCAATATATCAATATTTTGAGGCCATAAATCTATTTATGACAATGGTGGCTGCCCCAAAGAATACAACGCTGCCTATATTTGGAAACTCTGTATTCATGAGGAGCGTAATCTAGGCTTCCAACTACCCTTCCGATTACTGGTGTGTTATGGAGCAAAAGAGGACATGCGCCCCTGACTCTGCAGTCTGCACTGCATGCCAATTTTTTTTTTTTTTTAAATCTTGGGCAAGATGCAGGCCAGAGCTAAGTCTCTGAATGAATACACCCCTCAGTGTTCTGCACTTCTTTCCCCATTTTGCTGAAAATGACGCTGTCTATTAAAATGAGAAGTAGCAAATAAAATACATTCTGTAGTAGTGATGCATTAGGACTTGGGTAGTTCATCTTATGTTAACTTTTAGGGGGGTTATTGGGCTAAAACAAATTTTTTTTAAACTAGAATTTTTGGAGATTTATTAAATCCAGATGCTGCAAAAAGCCAAATATTCACCATCTCAGACCTGCCATGGTTGTGTATAAGTCAATGGGAGAGGTCCCTATCCTATTTGGAAGTTTCTGTGGTCTGCGCTGGAATAAGCCCGAAAATTAGACCATTTCTGGCTTTTCAGGAAAAAGCCTGAAAAAATTTAGCGATTCGGGAAAAAATCCCGAAAAAATTGTACGATTCAGGTTTTTGCTCAGTTTTATCGGGTTCTTACCCAAACTGATTAAATCAAGCTTTTTAAATAATAAATAAGGTAAAATCAGGTCTGGGAGATAAATTCGGATTTTAGTTTTAAAATTATTTGCCTTTCTCTTACGCCTCTTTCCAGCTCTCAAACGGGGGGGTCTGACAGGCCCGGATTTTGGGAGAGGCCACCAAGGCCCGGGACTAGGGCAGCAGGATATTAGGGGCAACATGCTGCCCAACCAGCGCCGGGCCAAGGTATTTTGGCACCCTAGGCAAGGGCTTCAATCAGTGCCCCCCCACCTGATCCTACATTACCATTTGCCCCCTGTACCTGTGCCAGTAGCCATTGTGTTGCCTCATGTACCTGTGCCAGCACCTATAATATTACCCCCATTTGTACCTGTGCCAACAACAGTCAACCCCTCAGATTGCCCCCAATCTTTTCCTGTGCCAGCATAAGACAAAACATCCATCATAGTGTTAACCCAGTCTGTAATTATGCCAGCAGCAGTCAAAAAAATCCATCATATTGCCCCTAATTTGTACCTGTGCCAGCAGGAGCCAAAAATCTATCATATTGCCCCTAATTTGTACCTGTGCCAGCAGGAGCCAAAAATCTATCATATTGCCCCCAAATATGTATCTGTGCCAGCAGCTGCCAAGAGGGAGGTGGGGAGTGCCCGCAGTACAAATCATGGGCAAGAGGGGGATGGAATAGGTGGTTTATAAGATTGTTAAACTATTAAAGGCCAAGCAAACTAGGGTTAAAAAAAAGAAAACAAAATTCCCTTAAAAGTGCGCCCCCATCATGACTGCGCCCTATGACTCTGCCTACCCCTAGTTCCGGACCTGTGCCCAACCACACCCGTATTGGTTCAGAAACACGCAGGATATACATTGGGGATTGGATGTACGCCAATCCCCATTGCTCTGGCCCAGATGATGAAAATATGATTGAATAAAAGTGAGGGAGTTGGGGTAACAAACGACAGCGGGCCTAGGGGTGTCTGCTATGTAAATCCAGCGCTGGGTCTGACAGACACCTGCAGCCAAAAAGCTGACTTTGGTGCATTCCAATTCTGTATAGCATTTACATTCATTCTATTCCCAAGAAACCTTCAGTAAATGATATGTGCAGGTTATACTGGATGACGTATCTGTTTATATTTCATATAAATGGCCACTGCCTTGTTGGTTGCTCATACGTTTCTTTTTCTACAAGAAAAGTAATTCAAGAATATTTATGATAGGCAATATTTATAACTTAATAAATGGAATAGTTTCAAAAAGATCAGCAACCCTTTTTTTTTTTTCAGAATACAATGGTTTTTAATAAAAAAACTCACTTTTGCTATTCGTTATGCCCCAGATTGTCTGTATCTAGGAAAGCCAAAGCAATTCAAGATAAAAGAATGTTTGCAGCTTCTGAATACTATACCAGGTACCTACAGAAGAAAGCACTTAAATAGCACTCTTACGTGGGTGTATTTTAATGAAGGCTTTGGATGGCTAAACCTCCCCAAACCAGCACCAATACATTTCCTAAAACTAACAGAATGGAGGATATGTGAAATTTATACTGTCATGTGTTTTGGGGTTATTATACATGAAAGTGACACTGTATTTATGCTATCATGTCTTCTCTTCTGGAGGAATTTTATATGAAATTACCACTGGATTTATCCTGCTGTGTGTTCTGGGATGTTTGAAACTGCCACCTTGCTAAATGTTGTTCAATTTAAAAAACTAACCTATTATATATTGTCTAATTTTCTCTTGAATGTGCCTATTCCAGAGAGGGAAATTTACTAGAAAAATTTGAAAATGTATCTACTAACCTTGCCCAAATGTATGTTCTGACTATATAAATGGTGATGACTTGGTACTGGTTTGCAACAGGTGTTGGTACTGTTCTATAATAAAAACATAAGGCTTTGGTACCTTCTACATGCCCCACTATGCCCCGCCACATGCTCTCCCCCACCCTCACCTCTACATAAATCTAGAAGAATCCAACTCATGTTGGTTGACAGCTTTGGCTATGTGATGTTGGATGCTGCAAATACACAGATTATTATTTATGTGCCTTGGTCTGTATTTATTATATAGTGTTTTTTTATTCATACAAAAAACATTACAAATACTTATATTATAGGGAGAGATCATTTTATATACATGTATGGGATCCGTTATCCGGAAAGCTCTGCATTTCAGGAAGGCCATATCCCATAGCAGTATCAAACTGTGATGCCTATCTCTACATACTGTACTCTATTCTTCCATTATTAAGCCTCTTTGTTCCCATGAAGAAATAGGGAATGACCATGGCTTAGGCTAAATGTTTGAAACAAGAGGCCCACTGACACCTGGGCCCACCGGGAGTTTTCCTGGTATCCCAATGAGCCAGTCCAACACTGTCCCATCAAAATTTGAAAACATATTTCCTTTTTCTCTATAATTATAAAACAGTTTCTTGTACATGGCCTACACTAAGATATAATGAATTGGAGGCAAAACAATCTTATAGCATATTTTAGCTATTAATGGAGTGTGACAATGTCAGGTTTTCGAAGAAAACTGATGCTGAAAGCTGAGCTCATAATAATGTGGGGAATGTATGTCCCTTGAGTGAAAGCTCAAGCCTTTTCCGTAGCATTTTATTGAACATTTTCAGCACACTGTATAAAATCTCATCCATGTCGAGAAGTGAAGCACTGACAGTGATGAAATATCACTTACTAGTGAAAGATATGCCATGGTATCCTCCTGGGGCTTCTACTCTGTGGATATATATGGCTGTAGAACTCATTTTTATTGTTCTTGAATTAATAAGGCCAACCTGCAGCTCTGCTCTATGGCACAGGGTTGTTGTTCAGCAGCAATTGGAAGTCACGAGTCTGATATTGCTGTCATACTCCACCAAGGTAATGTAGCCCACGAGACAGCAATTTGTAGGAAAAGTCCTAACACCGCTGGGCCATTTTCACAGTCTCCTGCCTAAATATACAACTCTGATTGCAGTTAAGGGCATCCAGTGTCAAAAAAAGCTCCTTCATGGGGCCAAGTGCAGAGAAATAAATATGCAAAACAGAGTTTTATGTGGTGTCCTTGTACAGTCCATGAATGAACTTGGGTTTGATGTGGTGTGTGACTGTCACATGACTACGCTCTGCTATTACTTGTTCTTTTGCTTCTGAGCACAATGACTAGAGGCCACGCTCCTGTTTCATTCTGTTGTGTAGGACATTTCTATTTGTCCCCTACTTTTCATAGCACAAGATATATGTAGATGTTATCATAACAGTCATCAAGCCAGAGTTCCATGAGCCTCCAGAAATAGAACATGTCCTGTCTACATTGGGGCCAGCTATGAATGTGATGAGATAAGAAAAGTTTTGCATTTTTTGGTGAAAAAAAAGGAGAGCAAATACTTGTATAGGCAAAGCAGAACCTGGCAGAGACCAAGCTGGTGATCTTTTCAGCTGAAGAATAATTAGGGGGACTTCCCCTCGAGTGACCTTCCACTATATTTCTTCTGCTTCCTTATAACATCATCTGATCCTTTTCAAGACAGCTTTATCATTTGGCTAATGCCTTAATACTTTTATTTCTCTTGGATATCTTGAGTGACTCATGTACATAACAGGCTCTCAGCTTCACATAGCACAAATACCTGTACCCCGAAGTGAAAGCAGACATGATAAACTGTCTGTGCCCCTGTTATCTGCACTGGAGCTGCAATAAAGCCATTAGTAGCATGACTGCCTATATAACTAGCTATAAAACTCAATTCTTATTGAATGTGAATATTGGGAAATAGCCTGGTGCAGATTTCACATGATGAATTATTTTAGTTTCCTAGTTCTCTGTTACTAATTAGTCTGCAAACTCTTTCAGCTCTAAGTAAGTCATTAATGATTCCTGGTTATCCCAACAATGTGATTTGGATACAGCAGAACTGTGAAGTTTTATGAGAATGAACTGTGCTTTATGCAGGTGGCTTGTATAATAAATAAACACTTCCAGGCTTCTTCCACTGAACAACCAAGTCTCTTATACCTTTGCTAGTGCTTGCTCATTCACAAAGCAATGATAGATGGTTTATTTATGGAAATATACTGAAATATGTGAATAGTGTGTTAATGAGTAGTAAGTTCTGCTTCCTTGCATTCTCTCAATAACTATTCATATTGGCCATGGTTAGATGGTGTTCTGGTTCCTCAAGCCAGAGATTACCAAAAATCTCTTTTGCTTGAGATATTCTCCAGGGATCTCAAGCAAAGGTTGTTTATTACAGGTATGGGACCTGTTCTCCAAAATGCTTGAGGCCTGCGGGTTTTTTTGGATAAGGGGTTTTTCTGTAATTTGGATCTCAATTTTTAAACGTGGGACTATTTGGTCTAAATGCATTAAAGTTCGAATAATTTTGACGCGCAACAATTGTTATTTTCTCAACGGTTTATACCATTTTAGATAAAACCTTGGGGGGGGTTCCTTTTAAAAGTCGGCCAGATCTCGATCGGATGGGACAAGAAATCCCTTCGGATCGCGGCCACATCTGTTCGTTGATGCGGTCCCGCGATCCGACCACCCATTCCCATTCGTTAGGATCCGATCGTTGGGCCCTAGGGCCCACGATCGGATCAGCCCGATATTGCTCACCTCAAGGTAGGCATATCGGAGAGACATCCGCTCGTTTGGTGACATCTCTCCATGTATGGCCACCTTTAGTTCCACAGCAAAGACAGGTCTGTTAATCAGCTGCCTTGTCTTACATTGTAACAACAGTCACAAGGATAACAGAAAGGGACAGACACTGTTTTGAGTACCAATATATATACAGATACAGGTGTGGGACCTGTTATCCAGAATGCTCGGGACCTGGGGTTTTCCGGATAACGGATCTTTTTGTAATTTGGATCTTCATACCTTAAGTGTATTAGAAAATCATGTAAACATTAAATAAACCCAATAGGCTGGTTTTGCTTCCAATGAGGATTAATTGCATCTTAGTTTGGATCAAGTCCAAGCTACTGTTTTATTATTACCGATAAAAAGGAAACCATTTTTATAAATGTGGATCATTTGGATAAAATGGAGTCTATGGGAGAAATTTGGAGACTTCTGGATAACGGGTTACCGGATAACGGATCCCATACCTGTACCTTAAAAACCATAGAAAATCTGTAATAACTGTATATTGCAAAGTTGCTTTAGAATTATGTTTTCTTTTAGTAGGCAAAAAAAAATTTTTGGGGTTAACATTGATTTTTAGCAGGCTTCAAGGAGAAGGAAAGTCTTCCTGCATTTGGGGGTGCCAAATGTTATGCACCCCAAGTGATTGTATTTACTTACCTGAAACCCCGGCCCAGTGATCCAATCAGCAGAAAATTGCACCGGCCCAGGGTTATTCCAGTGAGCACCACGGAGCGATCATCTCCGGCTTCTTCTTTCTTTATATTTCCTGGGGCAGACGCATACGCAGTAGAACGAAATAGGCGACTTTTTAGTTAAAGTTGGACTTTTCGTTCTACAGCGCATGCGAAACCGTACGAAGAAAAGAGGAACCCGGAAGAGGATCGCTCCATGGTGCTCGGTATAACCCAGGGCCTGTGAACTTTTCTGCTGGTTTCAGGTAAGTCAATACAATCACTTGGGGGTGTTTAACATTTGGCACCCCCAAGTGGAAGAAGACTTTCCTTCTCCTTTAAGATATGGTAATCCAAATTACAGAAAGATCCCTTATGTGGCAAACCCAAGCATTATAGTTAATAGATTTTAAGGGACAATAAAAGCTGCAGCTTATTGGCCCGTGTGTGGGGGAGATCTACAGGCGTCCCCGATTGATATGTGGCTGAAAGAGCTCTTTTCGGCAGGTTAAAAAATCCTGTTGGATCGCGGCTGCATCTATACGTGTATGCGGTCCCGCGATCCAACCGCCCGTATCGAAACCATTATCATCCAATCCAATGTAGCAAAGCTGTAATAATAAACAGCAGTTCTACTTCACAGAAATTATTTTTACTAGAACAGAGCAGAAATAAATAGTGAATTTAGAAAAAAAAACATTTATTTTCAGTGGTCCTTTAAGACCTCCGCAATATGTTGCAGTTTAGCTATCCCAGGCTATTCTTCATATTCTTCATTACACACTGTTAATTGGTTCCCAAACATTTTATTTTTTCAGCATAGAACAGAGTTTGCCGGTGAAGGACAGCCAGTGATTTGTCTTTTTTTTTGTCTCCGAGCTTCATCTTTCATTTTGACAGTTCCTAGAATCCTCACATTCCCCGGTCTTGCACCTTCTACAACTAGTTCATAGGTTTGTGTCACATTTTTATGTGCTGAAAAATTATCTGATTAAAATTGATTTGAAATAGATTTCTCCGGGCCTTCTTGCCTCATAATGAAGTTCTTAGTCTGCAAAAATGTAACGATTAATTTTTAGTCTGACATCAAGAGCCAGTTTTTCTGTCACCTCCGTCATGACTGAGCACATTAATCTTAAAGATAGCATTCAGATCAAAACCCTCTCTCTCTCTCTCTCTCTCTCTCTCTCTCTCTCTCTCTCTATATATATATATATATATATATATAGTATATATTATTTTAAAGTCAGACTGGAACTTTAGACAGGGAAAAAGTTATAAAACATTAACCACTGGTCAAAAATACATGTAAAAATAATATCATACATAAAAGCCTGGGATAAGCTGTCATATATATCATTATTATGTGTAATTAGTCATGCAATCAGTTATAATTAGAGCTTAGTGATGGCATTTGTGCCACATGACAATGAAAAGTGTTTCTTATAACAAATAATGGTCACGCTTAAAAAAAAAAAAAATCACATAATTGTACGATGACCTGTATGAGCTATGTGACTATACACAGGGGTATAACTGCTCCATCTGAGGGTCCCAGAAACTTCTAGTTGCACCACTGGACATAGAGCTTCTTTCAGTCATTTGAATCTGTATAAATTTAGTCTACTAAAAATAGGGATGCACCGAATCCACTATTTTAGATTCAGCTGAAACCCCTAAATCGTTCATGATAGATTCGGCCGAATACTGAACCGAATCCTCATTTGCATTTGCAAATTAGGGGTGGGAAGGGGGAAACATTTTTACTTCCTTGTTTTGTAACAAAAAGTCACGCAATGTCCCTCTCCACCCCTAATTTGCATATGCAAATTAGGATTCGGTTCAGCTGGGCAGAAGGATTTGGCCGAATCTGAAAAAGGCTGAATCCTGGCCAAATCCCGAACCGAATCCTGGATTCGGTGCATCCCTAACTAAAAATAATGAAAACATTAAATAAACCCAATAGGCTGGTTTTGCTTCCAATAAGGATTAATTATATCTTAGTTGGGATCAAGTATAAGCTACTGTTTTATTATTACAGAGAAAAGGGAAATCATTATTAAAAATATGAATTATCTGATTAAAATGTAGACTATGGGAGATGGCCTTCCTATAATTCAGAACTTTCTGGATTACGGGTTTTCAGATAATGGATACTACACCTATATTTACATTCAGCAGACTGTATTCATGAGTGTTGGGAGGTGATTCACAAGGTAAACTATACCCCCAAAATGAACACTTTAGCAACAAATAGTTTATATAAAATTAAATTACATATTAAAGAATCTTACCAAACTGGGATATGTATTTAAGTAAATATTGCCCTTTTACATCTCTTGCCTTGAACCATCATTTCGTGATGGTCCAGAAATACTGCAACTCTAACTATAACAGGAAGTGTGGAAGCAAAAGACAGAACTCTGTCTGTTAATTGGCTCATGTGACCTAACATGTCTAGTTTGTTTGGTTTGTTTGTGTGCACTGTGAATCATACAAACCAAAGGGGCGGCCCTTATTTTTTAAAATGGTAATTTTCTATTTATAATTACCCAATGGCACATACTACTAAAAAGGTATATTATTATGAAAATGGTTTATTTACATGAAGCAGGGTTTTACATATGAACTGTTTTATGAAAGATCTTTTTATAGAGACCTACATTGTTTGGGGGGTATAGTTTTCCTTTAAGCTCCCCCCTACCCTCTATCCTGCCTCTAACTTGTGTGTCATTGAAGAGCAGAACAAAGGAAGACCCAGGGCAGAAGTGCTACCTAAATGGACACTTAGGGGAGTGCTCTTGAGCCCCTTTGTGGTTTTGAACTTCTGCCCCAGAATTAAAGTGGTTGTTCATCTTTAAATTAACCTTTAGTATGGTGTAGAGGGTGATATTCTAAAACAATTTGCAATTGGTTTTCCTTTTTCATTATTTGTGTTTTTTGAGTTATTTAGCTTTTAAGTTAGCAGCTGCCCAGTTAGCAATGTCAGCAATCTGGTTGCTAGGGTCAAAATAATCCTAGCAACCATGCAATTGTTGCCTTACAGAGCATTTGTTTTTTAGATTGGGTCAGTTTTTCAGATGTGGTTAGTGACCCCATTTAAAAGAGCAAAAGAGTCGGAAGAGGAAGGCAAATAATTCAAAAATTAAGGCCAATTGAAAAGTTGCTTAGAATTTGCCACTCTATAATATACTGAAAGTTAAAGTAAAGGTGAACCACCCTTTAAGCAAATAACCCTCTTTTATGTCCCAGCAATTCATCCAGTAGTCGTTGGCTATGATAACTAAAACGTTTCTAGGCAGTAGGCAGAATATTTCTTGATTTTAGCGAGATAAAAAATTTTTTACCCAAAATTCTCTACAAGACATACTAGAATATGTTGCTATCAGTGGGACTCCAGCCATGAGACAGAGTGCGAACCTTGACTCTGCTACTCCTAGTAACTTTAAGAGCTGATATACTAGTTCTTAAACCAGAAATGTGTCTCTTATTGGGGCAGATTTATCAAGGGTTGAATTGAAAATTCGAATTTTTAAATTTTAATTTCCAGTTTATTTAAGTGTAATTCGGCTATGGAATAGACCAAATTCGATTCAAGTTTAAAAAAAATTCTAAATTCTCTTTAAGAATTACAAATTCGACTATTCACCATATAAAACCTGCCAAATTGGTGTTTTAGCCTATGGGAGGGGGGGCTCCTACAATCAATTTGGAGTAGTTTTTTTTAAAACAAATTTAAAATTTAGCGGGTCGATTTCACTGGACAATTAAAAAAAATTTAAGTTCACTGTTAGATGAACTTTTGGTATGATGTAGACTGTATTGTATAGCAATTTGCAATTCCTCTTCATAATCATTTGTAGTTTTGAAGTGATTTAGCTTCATGTTCATCCACTCTCCAAATCTGCAATTTAATTTATCTTGTTGCTACAGTCCATTTTACCCTAACAACCAGGCAGCGGTTTGAATGAAAGTCTGGAAGATGCATAGAAGTCGCAGTGAATAGAAATATCAGTAATAAAAATAACAATAAAATTGCAGCCTCACAGAGGAACACGTTTTTTTTTTATACTATGAAATATGCAGAATAATTTCGCATTCGCTAGTGGGAAAACTGGCTTTTCAATATTGCAAAGCCATTACATGATAATGAAATATGAATGTCCCCGCGGCATTCAGGAGCATAGCAATACTGAAATAAATTGCACTTTTATTGGTGTCAGGAACAAATATTTATAAGGAGATTCAATTTCATTCTAGCAGTCGGGTATAAGTAACTAATACATTTGTTCTGGTGGTGGCAGATATCTGAAATCTTACCAGTCCTACCTGTGCCGTAACCTCTGCACATCTCCTGTCATAATGAATGATGAGCATTGAGGAACGTAACGGTTCACTAGGATTACCTAAATGCTTAAGGACTACAGATTAATTTACCTTTCTTGCTCAACAAAGATGATTGTCATATTCATCCTCCCAGTCCTTCAAGTTTCACCATCAACTACTCAGCCCAGGACCCTCTGGAGAAGAAGACCCCACTGCAGCAGATGGAAATCTCTACCATGGATGATTGGAGAACTAATGGGACAAACAACAATCACTTGTATGGGGATGGAGGGCAGAACTTCTTCCTCTTGCAGCTCTAGGCCTAGGGTCTAAGTGGGACATTCACTAAGATTCGTTATTGCGCCAGCGTATGCTTCACCGCACTTCGCCAGGCGTATTTTCGCCAGCGCTACGTAAATTCACTAAAATCCGAAGTTGCGCTCAGGGGAAGCGTAAGGTTGCGAAGTTGCGCTAGCGTTAATTCACCAAGCAAAGCGAAGTTACGCTAGCGATGCTTAATTTGCATACGGCGCCAAATTGAAGTTACAATGGAGGAATATGTAGCATCACTAAACAAGCCTGGGAAACCTACAAAACAGCAAATAAAATTTTTATTTTGCCCTACACATGTGCCCACTGTATAGTTAAGGTGCCATGAGTTAGGAAATGTAGGGGGGAAGGAGGGTAGCCCCAAAAAATCTTTCGATCTTTTTCAGCCTATCACCAATAAAAAATGAAAAAACGCCAGCGTTTTTTGGGACTTAGAAAAATTTTTAACTTTTTTTGAAGCAATCCCTATCTACTCTATTGCACTTCGCCTGGTCTGAGGTGGCGAAGGAAGTCTAGCATAAAAGGTAGCGTTCAGTACAATGCGCGTGTTAGTGAATTTGCGTAGTTATGTCCGTTGCGCAAATTCGCCAGGCGTAAGGGTGCGAAGTAACACTAGCGAATTTATGCCAGCGTTCGTTAGTGAATCAGCGAATTAACGAAAATGCACTACGCTAGCATATTCACGCTAGCGTTAGGCTCTTCGTCGTTTAGTGAATTTGCCCCTATGTGACTGTCCCACTCATCTGGGCCTGATAAAGCCACAAGCTATTGCAGCTCATCTTAGTACTGTCAGTCCTAGTTTTACATTATCAACCCAAAGCCTGAAGAACCTTGACTACTGTTTGACTTTAGAATATTATTCTTAAATGAAAACAAAGAGAAATTGTCTTCAACTCTACTACAGACGTGCGCTGCCAACTGGTCGGTTCGTTGGCTCTCCAGTAACATTTCGATTTTCCCCTAGGTGAGCTTGCTGCATTCTTTGTACTTGTATGGAAATTTCCATTTGTGAGGTCTAGCCATTCATCTTAGTGAGTTCCTTCTTGTTACATTACATGTGTGTTATATTCGGAGTTTATTTTAAACAGCCCCGCAGAGAATGACATGGATTGTAATGACAGTGTAGCGATTTATTCACACAATTATAGATGCAAATTGAGGCAATGGCGTCAAATGAATTCATTGTTCGCCTAAGTATGGGTTGTTGTTGAAAATATGTGTGCTGTTCCCCTGCCAGATATAAACATAGTAACATATTTGATAATGGCAAATAAAAAGTAAATGAGAGCAAACTAGTTCTTTCTGGTTTGGGAGACACGGGAATCTGCGCTTGTTTGCCAAATTCAGGTTTATTCATGGAAAATCACTGGCTTGTACGTTTTCTGATATCACACATGGTAAGGCCAAAGCAGTGAAAAAATTCACTCGGCAGAGACAGGAGATGACCGGTTAAAGTTCTCTGACCAGGGGCAGACTAACAGACCTCATCATTACACCCTGGGAGGAACAGACTGTTATATAAACGAGAAGGATTAAACTTGCATAGTTTTTCCAGGCCAGGGCTTTCTTTGGTTCTGATGAGAACTGGGAAAGAACAGCCAGATACCAAAAGAAAATTTAAACCACAGACTTCCATTCCTCATTTCTGATGAAGTGCTATTCTTTCCAATTTATTTATCATCTCGCTCTGGATTCTCCTATATGTTGGGTCCATAGCTATTACCCCCCCCCCCAAATGCAGCACTATCCCTTGCCCCATTCAGGATACCTACCAGGGCTCTAACTTAATGCCTATTACTATCATGCCTGTTCTGATCAGCTTCATTCTCCATATTGTTATGCGTCTAAATTCAAATTACTCCCCATGTCCTTATCAGACTCCCATTCACATGCCCTTCCTAGGCACTAGCACTTCCTTTGCACATATCACATATCCCATGCACATTCACATGCTGTTCCCATGTACTTGCACTTCGCTTGCACATAAACATCCCATGCACATTCACTTCCCATTCACATGCACTTCCCATGCACTTGCACTTCCCATGCACTTGCACTTCCTATGGACATGCACTTTCCATGCACATGCTCTTCAGATGCATTCATTTACCATTCACATGCCCTTCCCCATGCCCTTCCCCAGGCACTTGCACTTCCACATCCCATGCACATTCACATGCACTCCCCATGCACTTGCACTTCTTATGCAAGTTCCATGCTGTTGCCATGTATATTCACTTCCCATTTGCATGCCCTTCCTCGGCACTTGCACTTACATTGCACATACATATCCCATTCACATTCACTTCCAGGGCCGGATTTACATAGTGGGCGCCCCTAGGCCCAATGCCGTTCGTCGCCCCTGTCCCCTCCCCTGTATTCGTGCAAATTTTCATCATCTGGACCGGAGCAATGGGGATTGGCGCACAGGAAATTAAAAAAATTATTGTATCTCCAGCGCATCCCCTGTGTTTTAAACAATTGTGGGTGTAGTTGGGCAGCATGCCGCACCCCTAAAATCCTGGCACCCTAGGCCTGGGCCTAGGTGGCCTTTCCACGAATCCAGGCCTGTTCACTTCTCTTGCACATGCACCTCCCATGCACACGCCCTTACTATGCACATTAAAGTGACCCTCATCAGGACTTCACATTATCCATCCACCCATCCTTCCAATGTGCGTTTGTAGGAGAGAGTCACCCACGTGCAAGAAGTTTTTTAATGACCCTTTTATTTTAACCATTAAAATCCAGAGTCGCCTAAACAATAGCATTGGTTCCAAGAACCAACCAGCAGCTGGATTAGTGGTGGTCAAGTCAACTGACTTATTTAGCTTGCTACTAAATGCCATAGACATTTCTGTGCATTGCAGCTGCTCAGAGTTGTTATGTAAAGATATGAGAACATGCCGGCCAAATCATATATTCAACACAGTCATCTGTGACAGTTTTAATAGATGATCTGCATCGCCTTTGTTCTACATATGAGAGCCAACAATAGGACTGTAAATAATGACATGTCAGCACTGAACAGACCTTTCCATTTTCCATTGGCCTGATCTTGCTCTACTGGTTCTGCATGGCTGTCTCCATATCTGCTCTGCATTACACCCATTGTTACCTGACCTGCTGCATGTAGTGTAAGCAGAGTTCTGCACCAGTGAATAGCAAACTAAGGACAAGGCAAACATTCACTGTTAGACACACTCTAATTAGAGACAATGAGAGCGGCATTCATGTCACACCAGGGGGGAGAACTGAAGTGTATGTGCATGCCAGAAATTCTTAGTTTGTTCAATTCTCTGAGCTGACATGCACTGAACGTGAGATCTGCTGTCAGAGTTTATAGAAAATTCCACTATTCAGATTCGTTTGATATTAAACCAATAGCGGAACTAGATGGAGCCCCTGGAACTTCCCGCTGTCCCCTACCAGCCAATTAGCACCAGCTCACAGACCCCATTGGGGTTGGTCTAACATTATTACATTTTTTATGTTAAGTGCCTGTAATCTAACAAAGACCACATTGTATTTGAAAGGTCCAGTATAGGGTCAATATGTTGGTGGCCTCTTAATTTTAAAGGAAAACTAAAGCTTAACAATTTGTTGATTTGAATTACTACAGGATGCATAATTAGTAATTATTTATTTCAGATTGTCATTCAATGGCAGCCCCAAAACCAGTACAGTTAGCATTGAAATGTAATAATCAGCCCTGTAGCATCAGCTTATATCTCATTTTCTGCTTGATGATTTGCGACAACTCCTAAGCTTAGCCTTGCAACTGCTGCCCAAAGCACACTGAGCATGTGCAGTGTCACTGACTCTAACAAACTCTAACTCTAACAAAATCCCAGATGGTGAGCTCCTGTGCACAACTTTGAAGGCCTGGATCATTACCGTTGTAAAGCTGCTGAATATAAATGTGGCATCTTTAGCCATTTTCAAATTTTAGCGTTTAATTCTATTCAATAAGTCCCATGAGTGAATCACACCTGTGAGAATTCTTTAATTAACCTTTAGAAAGTTGTTTCAGATGTTCTTGTTTTATGAATTCTTACGTGAAACAAATTGTGAGCGCTTCGCCTGACCCACACAGTAAAGTTGACCAGCAGCTATTTTTACAGCTCTGGAGTTGACCAAATGCTACAAAAGGCAACCATTATTTGCATACAGAGAGAAAAAAATCACCAGCATCCAAACTCAGCCTGCATGAATCCCTTTAAAAATTCAGATGTTAGTACCACATTTTGGCTAAAATATGCTCACGTGCCACATCAAGGCCCCGTATTTAACGAGAGTTCTACATTGCCTACTATAGCTAAAGCACTCACTGCTCGTTGCTAGTGATGGGCAAATTTCTCCCGTTTTGCTTCGCCGAAAAATTTGACGAATTCGACAATCCCGACACTGGCGACAATTCTGATGCCCATTATAGTCAATGGGCACCTAGAATTGTCGCTGGCGTCAAACATATTAGCGTTTTTTGGCAATTTCGCCGAATTAGCTGGCAGCAAAACGTGGAAATTCGCCGCAAATTTGCGTCTGACGAATAAATTCGCCCATCACTACCCGTTGCCCTATTGTCCTTGATTTTTGCTGTACATGAAGGCTTCATGGTATCAACACAAATTTCTTGGTACCACTTGTTCTCAAACTGGGAAAGTGACAGGGTGAAGGGCAATCAGGGTGAGATCTCAGGGGAAAATGCATTTTTGGCTAAATACCATTAAAAGCTGAACACTTATAAGTCATTATATTGGAGACTTGAGCCAAACCTCTCCAACAAATCCCTGCTCTACATTGACTAGTACTTCCACATCCATAAAAACATAATCTTGGCATCGAAATGAATAAAATAAAAAGACTCTGTAGAACACTGAGATATGAAATACTTCTATTTATAGAAACATATTTTGCTGCAAAACAGCGGTGGTGCAATTCAATACAAAAACCGTTCTTGTCTGTTATTTTCGAACAAGGTGGGTTTTAATTTCCGCTTCACTTGGCACAATGTGTGCTTCTTGTCTGACAGTTGTGATAATCCTTGTACACAGCATAAACACGTGTCCCTATAAACAGGAAACACAGTGTTTTGACTCCATTCCTAGTTTCGCTTCCTGAACTTGAGGGGCTGCAGGACTTTTCCAAGTGGAACCGGTGCAATGCAAAGCAGACTGGGCTTTTCGGTTCAGTGGAGTGAGTGGTGGGGAGGGTTATTTCTGTGAATTAAAAGCAAAGCTATTTTTATAGCCCAACTGCCCTGTACTTTATTTATAACCCAAGGTAAATACGCAAACCTAACTACACAAATATGGGTACAATATTGCTATTTTGGGCTGCCATCGAATAGCAGATGTTATTTTTCCTCTCCTAAATTAGAACAGTGCTTTAAAGCAGGAAGAATGGCCAAAAAATGTAATAGAGAGCTCACTGCCCATATTTACATTGGGAGCCAGGGAGATGCTAGTGTCATGGATAATTGGGTGCCAATGTGATGAGGGATTATTTCTTTAGATTATCTTGAATTAGGTGACATATATATATATATATATATATATATATATATATATATATATTACATGTAAAGGAAAGAAAGAACTGAAGTGGTAAAAGATTTATCACATGTTGCAAGGAGTCTTAACCAACGGGTTGGGCCCCTAGAATGACTTACCGTGATATTTAGGGTGGGTCAACAATATTGCCTTTAATTTCCTGCTCCAGCACTATATTTAATTTCTTGGCAGTGTGCCCCATGCAAAAGGTTAAAAAAACATTGGTGTAATGAAAATGACTATAAAGGAACAAAACAGTGAATGACTTGAAATTGGAACAGTCATAATGGGGGGCGAATGGGAGGGGGGGTAGCACACACACCGATGTTCACCGCTTTGTTATCTTTTACTGTGCCATACCAAAAGAGAACAGCATTTTGGGGGTACACGCCTCCCAGGTAGGGTGTCAGGGGCTTTCATTGTGGGTTCCATTGGACTCTTTGCACTAGAAGGGCCAAAATTCAGATTAAAAATCGAAATTTCGGCTCTTGCTGGATACCAGGAGCAACTTTTTGCTACCACTAGTAACGTGCAGGATGCTGCCACCTAAGAAAACTTTCTCAACTCGCTTCATAGCAGCAGTTTCTGGACTTGAAATGGAACATCAAAAGCCTACAGAAAACTCACCCGCACACCCTTTACCTTCAATTCACCTGGTGCTCCATAGTTGGGGGATCTTGCAATCCTTCTGATAATTGTCCAGGCAAGTCTGTGCAGGCAGCAACCCCCCCCATTGTTTAAAGGAGAAGTAAACCTTAAAATTAATATGGCTAGAAATGGCATTTTTTATATGCTGAACTTACTGAACCAGCCTAAAGGTTTAGCATCTGTATATTAGTAATGATCCAGGCCTTCAAAGTTTTCACAAGAGTTTCCCATTTGCAACACTCCACATGCTCATTGGGCTCTGAGCAGCTGTTGAGAAGCTAAGTTTAGGGGTTGTCACAAATTATCAAGCAGAAAATGAGGTTTGTCTGTAATATACAGTATGTACATATCGTTTACATAACCACTTTCTTAATAAACTTAATTTTAAAATTCTGCTCCGTTACTCGTACCTTTTATGTCATCACCATGGAATTTTCACTTGTATTGCTGATGCACCTGGACCCCTCGTATTCTTCTGCAAGTGCACACAGTCTTAAGGTGGCCATACACGGGCCGATGAAAGCTGCAGACAGACCGAGTCGGCAGCTTATTGGCTCATGTATGGGGCCCTCTGATGGGCTTCCCCAATCGATATCTGCCCAAAAGTCGGCCAGATGTCGATCGGACGGGACTAAAAATCCCATTGGATCGCGGCCACATCTGTTCATTGATGCGGTCCTGTGATCCGACTGCCTGTTACCCATCGTTAGGATCCGATGGTTGGGCCCTAGGGCCCACGATCAGATAAGCCCGATATTGCCCACCTCAAGGTGGGCATATCAGGGAGAGATCCGCTCGTTTGGCGACAAGCGGATCTCTCCGTGTATGACCAACTTTATACTGGACTTCAATATGGCATGTCTGCTTATTTGTTGTATTAAATATTGTCAACATTATAGCAACGTGACTGTCAAGATGGTTATTTAATAGCAACATGGTTACGGGATGGACCCAAAAATTTGTGCTCCATTATTATCAGTGTTTCTTATCTTCCTGAGAGCTGTGGAGTATGTAGATGCTATAAAGGACAATAATAATAGTGTTGGTATAGCAGTCTGGAGAGAATCAGTTTATTGCCGTCATTCTCCCAAATGAAGAGATAGGATACAAGGCCAAGCGGGGGTTAGGGCAATGCGAGTGTTAAACTGATAAATTGAATATTAGATATTTCATTGATACCATTTCTCCTAGCTAAGGGCAACTAGATCCCTAGATTTAATCTGTTAGCAGTAGTAAAGAACAGCATGCCTATCTCGATTATGTTATGAAGGATTTATTTATCTTAGCTTACTGTCATGGTGACAATAGTGACAATTTTTAGTAGTTAGCTCGGAAGACGAATTAGAGCAGCGTGCCTCCTCAAGCTACAGGTTTCCATATCAGCAAATGTTCATTGCAGGCAGAGACCATATCAATGCAACAAGGAGACCAGCACCAGAAGGTCATGGAGATAGAGATAAACACAATCTAGGGGCCGATTTAGGAAATATTGCTTTATCCCTTTAATAAATGTCCTTTCTGCTAATAAAGATCTGGATAAAACTCCTACTTGGATGTTCGGTTAACATTCTTTTAGTTGAACTTTAGCTGTATGATAGATTGGCTAAACATTAACTCAGCAATCCCTAATCAGAAGTTTCTGCTCACAGGATATTCAGCTCCGGCGCCCTCTGAACCAAAGGTTAATGTCTCCATTTCACAAGGAAAGCTCCTCTCACGTAGTCCTGCTCCATTTCCATTCTGATTGTAAAATGTGACCTCCGGTCCACCGGCTACGTGATAGGTTCTTCTGTGGAATTACAACATTTTTTATAGGATTCTTGTCGAATTTGATAATATCATTTCAAAGAACAGAAATAGAATGAAAGGGGAGACCCCTAGTACTAATGTTAATATGCAACTAAAAGGCTAAATGCTCCGACATGGCACTGTATCTCATGACAGAATTATTGGTATGAATCAGGGTCAATTTCACTGCACTACAGGAGTGCAAAGTACAAAAAAGTGTAAAAAAAAATCAATATGATGCTTTGTGGCTGGTTTGTATATTTTGCACCCTGGTGGAGGCCTACCAGCTCATAGTGTTCCACTGCAAAGAAAACTGGCCATTGCAAGTGAAATGAATACAAAAATCAGGGCTCTAGGACTGCTAGCTACAGTATATGAAAATAAAGTTCTCTTAAATATTGACAAACTACAATGTTATTTTAACACAAAGCCCCAATTATTGTTTATTTACGGTGAGATGATGATTATCTTGGGGCTCCTGGATACATAGCAGCTGCTTACACAAAGGCAGTGACTGATGGACATTTTTAGTTGAAGCTTTTCTAGGAGGTTCACCCTTCGGCCAGGGTCCCCATTAACTCATATCCAGGTTGAAGATATAGGAAAATGTTGGTCCATCAGCCCCCATGTATGACCCTAATTGACCTTCAAGCTGGGCTATCAAGTGTATTTAGGAGAGTGCAAACGGGCAGGCATTCTCCCCAAATCTCACCTTAACTGGCCTTCAGGTAACAAATTCCTCAATATGTCTCACGCTCCGAATGTCACTAGAAAAAAATGCATTGATATGCATATATATATATATATATATATATATATATATATATATATATATATATATATATATATATATACTGCCCAGGTTTTGTTGCTAATTTACTATGTATGGATATACAGGTATGGGATTCATTACCAGAAAGCTCCTAATTACAGGAAGGCCTCTCCCATAGATTCCATAAATAAGTAAATAATTCAAATCTTTAAAAATGATTTCCTTTATCTCTGTAGTAATAAAACATTACTTGGCACTTGATCCCAACTAAGATATAACTGATCCTTATTGTTGGCAAAACAATTCTATTTGTGTATGAAGAAACCTTTATTTAGCACACATAGGGGCTGATTTATCAAGGGCCGAATGTTACAGTTTTTTTTACTTTGAATGAACTGGAATGACCTCGAAATTCGAATAGTATCTTATTTAGAAAAAAAAACTTGAATATCTAAAACTCGAATGAATATTACTAATCCGAAAACTCGAATTGAATTAGAATAAACTCAAATTGAGTTTTTTCTCCGAAAAAAAAACTTGAATGTCAGGAAGGCTATTAACAGCTTCAAATGGGCCACTGGACCTCTCCCATTGACTTCTACATGAACTCAGCAGGATTTAGGTGGCGAATAGTTGAATTCGAGTTGTTCCCAGGGTCCAGGTATGATAAATCTAGAATTTGAATTAAAGTTTGGATTATTCCCAAATCAAATTTGTGAGTTTTGAACAAAAGTTCAACTCGAAAATTCAAATGCAAACCTTAATAGATCTGCCCGTTAATGTAGATTCAAATTTCAAATTTTTAAAAATTTCTCTAAAAGTCTAAAAATGTAATGTACACAAAACTGCAATAATTAAAAGCTGCTGAGATCCCAGCACTCGGTCAAACCCACATTCTGGAGTTAACCAGCGGCCGTAAACGATAAAAAGCCAATATGTGTATACAAAGAGAAAGAGAAAATTTGGCAGAAAAATAAACCTAGGCCTATTTCTAATAATTTCAGGCATGGGATCCATTATCTGGAAACCCATTATTCTGAAAGCCCAGAATTACGGGAAGACCATTTCCCATAGACTCCATTTTGATCAAATAATTTAAAATTTTTCAAATGATTTCCTTTTTCTATAGAATAATAAAACCATATTGTGTACTTGATTCTAAGTAAGATAAGATATAAGTAAGATATAATTAATTATTGGGTGTAAAACAATCCTATTGCATTGATTTTTAGTAGATTTTAGGTATAAAAATCCAAATTACAGAAAGATCGCTTATCCTGAAAACCCCAGGTCCGGAGCATTCTGGAAAATAGATCCCATACCTGTAGGGAAATCCACTTCAACAAATGATATTACATTGACTGA
The DNA here is from genome assembly GCF_017654675.1 of Xenopus laevis. Classification (NCBI taxonomy): domain Eukaryota; kingdom Metazoa; phylum Chordata; class Amphibia; order Anura; family Pipidae; genus Xenopus; species Xenopus laevis. The sequence goes on from NC_054371.1 coordinate 203,195,885, forward strand.
ACCCGTTATTTAGTTAGAAAGTAAGAAAGTTTCTTGGTGCAGCTGAGAAGTAACCTTGTTTGGAGATTTGGGCTGGTGCCCATTCATTTCAATTATTTACAAAGCTTAATCTCTCAGACAAGTTTATTATTCGCACCAGTAAATTTGATCTATTACAATGCCCATTCCACCCACTTCTCCGAGTTAAAACACAAACTCCTTTACTCATTTTTATAAAACTTCAGGGTCAATTAGCAACATACAGTATTTCACATTTACAAGCAAGCGGTTTTTATAACTTTATTAACGTACTCTGGGTAATTGATGCTTCACTGTTAAATCTTGTCCGGCATTCTCATTAGAATTTAAAAGCCACATAAAGATTTTGTACGGTAAATAAAATATGGAAACAAATGATCAAAAAATGGCAAATATTTGGATTTATTTTTTTTTAGATGAAAGTGAAGATTTTGCAAGGCTTGCCAGTACCTTGTTTGGCTCAAGATTTTATAGGTATGTGTAATGTCTGCATAAATTGTGCATAAATAAAAATAAAAAATGTGAAATCCAGTTCTAAATTTTGCCATAAAAGACAATAAAGGGCAAATAAATCCTGACAGTAATCAGGTTAGCCTTGAGGCTCAGGATACTATTGGCACAAATATTCATATTCTTATATCTTACAGCCTCCTGCTAGTGACCTCACTGCCAAATGTATTTGGGTCTTGGTTTGTCTACTATTTGGTGTAGAAAATATTACATGCAGTCATTATAATGTGGGCCCAATGTGCATTTAAAAAGGCCCAGAGCATAATGATCACACATAATGCTGCCCCAAGGCAAGAGCCAAAAAGAGTTGGAGTAAAAGGGTGTGACTTTAAAATAGCTGTTACAACACTAGATAGGTACAGCGCCTAATCCATTGCCAAATATGACTACTAGGTCCGGACTGAGAATTAAAATAGGCCCTGTCATTTAAGGTACACAGAGGTCCAATCAGCCCCCAACAGCCCACTGAATACTTTCTATGGGACCTTATAGCAGCCCCTCTAGCATTTGCCAGGACCCACAGATTGCCAGTCCAGGCCTGATGACTACCTTCTGTTCTGAAAGGGGCAGGGTTTGGGAAAGAAGTCCCTGCTATATTAAATACATACACAGAATACTGCCGCTCATTACTATAAGCACTGCGTATCTTGACAGCGCTATATAAATAAATGATGATGATTACTATCGAGCAATAGGAGGCATGTGGCCTAATTAAATACAGTGTATCTTCATCCTTAAGTCTACTAGACAATCATGTAAACATTAAATGAACCCAATAGGCTCGTTCTGCTTCAAATAAGGATTAATTATATCTTAGTTTGGATCAAGTATCAGGTACAATTTTCTTATTTCAGAGAAAAAGGAAATCATTTTTAAATATTTGGATTATTTGGATAAAATGGAGTCAATGGGAGATGGCCTTTCTGTAATTGGGAGCTTTCTAGATAACGGGTTTCTGGATAACAGATCATATTCCTGGGTTAAGCCTGTTCATCTATATGCATTTTTATTCGTCTCTTTTCATTTTCATTGGCGGAATTGCCACTTTAGGAAGATGGCACTTGCGTCTTATGTAATGGTGTATAGAATAGTCATGCTGTGGCACAATCCAAGGTAGAGGATCTGCATGCCTGGGTACTGGGCAGCATGCAACAGTCACAAACAGAATAAGGCTCAATCTCAAGACAGATTATTATGGAGTCAATGTTGTGTACATTTGGCAAGACATCTGTAAGGCGACCTAATTGTAATTGATGTGTATTTCTAACACACACACACACATATTACAGTGCCTTTCACTCTGCATTCCTTTCTACAAGATGCGATCAAATTTTAACATTAATGAAATGTTAATATTGTACATGCAAAAACATTAGGGGGCCGATTCATCAAGCTCGAGTGAAGGATTCGAAGTAAAAAAACTTCGAATTTCGAAGTGTTTTCTGGGCTACTTCGACCATCGAATGGGCTACTTCGACCTTCGACTACGACTGCGACTTCGAATCGAAGGATTCGAAGTAAAAATCGTTCGACTATTCGACCATTCGATAGTCGAAGTACTGTCTCTTTAAAAAAAACTTCGACCCCCTAGTTCGGCAGATAAAAGCTACCGAACTCAATGTTAGCCTATGGGGAAGGTCCCCATAGGCTTGCCTAAATTTTTTTGATCGAAGGATATTCCTTCAATCGTTGGATTATAATCCTTCGAATCGTTCGAAGGATTTAATCGTTCGATCGAAGGAATAATCTTTCGATTGTAGCATTTGCGCTAAATCCTTCGACTTCGATATTCGAAGTCGAAGGATTTCAATTCCTAGTCGAATATCAAAGGTTAATTAAGCCTCGTTATTCGACCCTTGATGAATCGGCCCCTAGATGTCAAGTAACTAGAGAGGCTCTATTGAATGAACTACAAATCAGTGTAATGCTACAGTTAAATTACTGGGGTCATGAATAAAGACGAGGCGGCACAAAACGCAGAATGCTGACTTATACAACAAGTTACGCATCACTGATGCAGCAAACACAAACCCCTGCTTCTCCTTATTTACCAACAAATGACATTACTCTGCATAACCTTGTGTTACCGAGCGCACGCAACATCCTAGCCTGCGAGGATGGAAGACGCCACCTTCTGCATTTTAATCAGCAAACATGGTGACATTTTATGAAAATAAAACCAAAATTAAAACTCAGCAATAGATCATGCGAGGTTTAAGCGATGGCATTGGAGGAAGAAAGGTTCCCGGTGGAATAAAGAAAAATGTTCTACATCTTAAAGAGGATGAAAATTAACAGAAAAAAATAACATTCATAAATAAGGGCCACATTCACTGTGTAAACTTTTTCGGAGTGGTCCTTTGAGCAGTTTTGCAATTTACATTACTTTTTTATTTAAAGTAGTTTCTGAGATATTAGCAGTTTAAGAGCTTTTAGCTCAGGGGCTTTTTGAAGGGTGTGGAGTGGAGTGAAGTATTACTGGTGACTTTGCCCATAACAACCAATCAGCAAGTTGATTTCAACCGTTAGAAAACAAAAGAAAAGATCTCATTCGTTGCTTTGGGCAACATCACTGATAATGGGCCAGATTCAATTCTCCAGCAGGAACATCCCCAACCTGTCCAGTCTTTCTTCATAGCTGAGATTTTCCATATCTTTTACCAGCTTAGTTGTCCTTCTCTGTGTCCTCTCTAATTCAATAATATTTTGTTTGAACACTGGAGACCAAAACTGTACGGCATATTCTAGATGGGGTCTTACCAGGTCTGGTGCTGGTCTACTTTGTTCTAGTTATGTGATTCTTGCTCAGTCTCAACCAAATGAAAAATTCCAGGAATCGGTCACATAGCTGAATAGTTACATACAGAAATACATAGTCAAATTAAATTCCTCCCTTGATGATTTGTTTACACAATAAAGATGAAGAAGACAAGAAGGCAAAAGTATAAACTTATGATATCCTTTTATCTTTGATTATCTTCTGTGGCTTTACCTACGGTACTTCTCTTCCATAGACTGGAACAAAGCAGAACAAGGCAGAAATATACTATAATATAATAGTCCACCGTAAAATGTGGTTACGTCTTGCTTATGAAATCATATAAATCATTTTTTCAGCAGTAATTATAATTTTGGACATTTTATCTAATAATAGAGCCTCTGTTCTTGGATGGTTTTCAAGTAGGTGGGTCTTTTTATTTTAACCGAAAAGATTATTCTCATTAGAGTTTCTAACTAAAAAAAAGTTTTTTCAGAGCTAAAAAAAGAATTGATGCAAACGTACTTTTCAGAACGCTTGTACAATTTACATCGATATTCTATTTGAAGTGGTTTATGAAATATTGGCAGTGTGAGACTACTAATACTAAGTTTTCGGCTCAGGAACTCCCTCTGAGAGTGAGAGAATCAGCCACCTTAGACTTAAATGACTTTACAGGAAAAGCATAGAAAGTGCATGGATATTGAGTTTGGGTCTCTGAAACCCTGGACATTCAAATACAGCTGTTAAGTTGAAATCATGGTGTTAGCAGTCTAAACTATTAAAAATTCCAGTAACCACTAAAAATAGAATATTAATGTAGATTGCAAAATCGCTCACAGTTTTTGTGTTCCAATAACTTCTCTGTGCAGGCAGCATATAGATTTACATCTCACTTTAATTCTACCATTTTCCCTATCTCTACTAGGTCACTGTTTTCCTTTTGATGTGAGAGTCCTACACAAAACCTGAAGACCCAGTCACAGATAAAAGAGTTTTGCTTGGAGAGTGATGTCCAAACTCGACTAGAACCCACAAACTTCAGCCTTCTCAATATCTAAGTCTGGCTACTGAAGCTCAACCAGAAACCCATTTATGATCCTTATGGAATTCGTAAGGCCTCCTGAGAGGGTCATGTACAACTGCAAGGTCCCCGTTCCCCCTGCCAGCGCTTACCTTCTCCATGTGCATTATTTATTCACGTGGCTGCGATCAGTTGGGGGAGAGGTGAGGAAGGAGCCCAGGCAAAAATTTACTCTGTTGGCTATGGGGAGCAGGTCTTGGCAGGCAGTGCCCAAGAGGGCTGGGGCCTACCGGTCTTTTTCCCGGTGTCCTGCCAGCCGAGTTCAACCTTGTTATCCTCAAATCACAAATAGTTCACCGTCTTACTCAAATGTGCCAAAGAGTACCTCTATGTTGTGTTTTTTTCTGAAGTCAAAATGGAAAGGATCCTGATTCCTGAATGTCAGAAGTTGACAGCTGGTGTTCCACTTGGATTGCAGAGACTTTCTATGATACTTTTCCAAGAAACTGAAAGGTTTTAAAAGGGCACATAAATCAAAAATCAAATAAATATCCAATAACTCTGTAATATCTTAAAAAGCTAGTTTTTATTAAAAAATTGTGTCGGAATACCAGGTGGCCTGAACAGTATGCCTATCTTTTAAAACATGATTTTTGAATAAAAACTAGTTTTTTAAGCTATTATAGAATTATGGGATATTTATTTGATTTTCAAACAGTAGTGTTGCCACCTTATGGCCAAAACTAGGGGTAGGCAGAGAAGGCACGTGCCGAGGGTGCAAAGCTTGAGGGGTGCCTCCTACCCCTAGTCCGGTCCCCCTTTCTCAACTCTCATGCCCGGCTGTTCCCTCTATTTGTGCATCTATTCATGTGCTTCAGTGGATGGGAGGCAACGCGACTGGAGAGGTTGCCTAGGGCGCCTGGCTGGCCTGGTCCGCTGCTGTACCTCTTTCCCAGCAGGGGGTGGGTCCATGACATGATGGGTTCGGACCTACGACATATCTGGGTGGGTCAATGACATAGCGGGGTAGGTCTGATGACACCAGGAACGGGGCTAATCTAAAGGAGTCCTGTCTGGTTTTCCTAATTTGGAAAACAGGGCAAGCAGATTTGACCCTTCAAAAAAACAAGGCTGTCTGAGTCAAAACCAGACAGGTGGTGACCCTACCAAGCAGCCCAATATATAGTGACTGTCTATGGCATTTTACAGCAGCCCCTTTGGCATTTGCCAGAATCCACAGATGCTCAGGATGTCCAAGAACACGGGCAGACAATTATTAGTGGCGCAGAGAATGTATTATTCAAAGGGAATCTGCATTGCATTCTTCTGTTATCTTAGGCTTTTTCATTAATACAATAAAATCACTGGCTAGCTGGATGGCTCACTGTGGATTAATCATGAGATTTTAAAAGAATGAAGATTGAAGGTTCTGCTTTGTCTTTCCTTTTCTTTTTTTGATCTTGCGCATAATTAGCTGCTTTTAAAGGCAGAAAGGAGACCCACAGCTTATTACAAAGAATGCAAGGAATTTATTTGAGTGCATTTGGCTATTTTCCTCCACATTTTTAACATTCTGAACAATTTTCTATGCGAATAGCCTAAATGACTGTACAGAACTAGATTATTACTTTCAGTAAGGAAACTTAAAGGGGAAGTATACTCCCTTCAACACTAGTGCAATAATTAAGGCTTGAATACTTTTTGCATGAAAAATCTACGGTTTTGTTATTTCTTGAGCTAAACAGGGCAAATATGGAAATTGACGCTGTTTCATGTTTGGTCCTTGTGAGGTATATAATTAGATCTCAGATAATCCGCCTGCATAATGGACTTTGCATAACAAAACAGTCACAACAAAGGGGAGGGCGGTTGTATATTTGTAATGTAATTATCCACCTTGCCAAACATGGAGTTGCTTCAGTTTCCTTGTTTGCCCTGTTAAATTAAGCAGGGCAAATACGTTTCATGAGTAAAGCAATAGGCAGAAAGTATGTTCAGCACAAGCTCTATCCATTGAACTCATGTTGAACAAGGGGGTATACTGCCCCTTTAACATCAAATGACCTGGCATACAGTTTAATGAGCAGTGAAAAGAATATAAACGACGCTGGTCTAGCAGTTTAATTATTACACATTTCTTCTAACCTTGCTAGAACCTTTGCCATGTGAAAGCGGAGATTTTCTCTCTCCGAGATGCTGAAGCAGTGCCAGGTTAGGCGGTGACAATCCAGAACCATGTCAGATGATGATTAATGTCAAGTAATTATATCAAGATATGAAATCCAGCAGGACTCCCATCTCGGCAATAAATTACGGGTGTCCACAAAACATTTGGGCTTTGAACTTGCTCAACTGGAAGGTAACAAAGGTCAAAGGCAGCGTGCCCAGCTTCAAAGCAGTGTTTAGCCACAGGGAATTTATACTCATGTAGTCATCCCTTCTGGAGTTGTACTTTTATGGAGACACTTGGGTGGGTTTTCCCCTCCGAGTAAGTAAAGCCATATGGGTATTAAATAATGTTTATAACAGAGCTGCAGTACATGTTCAAAAACAGCCAGATCACTGGGAAATAGAACTGAAGGAAACTGTGATGGAGCTTCTATTATTGTTTTTGATAACCTTTATTTATATAGCCAACATTTATAGTAATTATCAGAGCTGGACTGGATACTTGGGACCCACCAGGTAACCAACTCAAGGGCCCACCACCCAGATACCCTCTCCAACTCCCTGCCAGCCAACGCCACTCCCACTATGCTACTTACTAACTTTGCTGTCATTTAGGCTGCACCTCATGCAAAAAAAACCTTTATTTTAACTATAATCTGTTTCAGTGTTACGTGCTGGTGGCTGCCTTGCAGGCATGAGACAAGGCACAACAGGGTTGGGGCCCATCAGGATTTTTCCCTTTATCCAGGTGGGCCAGTTGACCCTGTGGATTATACATTATTTCCACCAGTCCCTGCCACAGGGGAGCTTACAATCTGAAGTCCTTATGATGTTATTATACAGTAAGGTCAGTTTTATTAGGAGCCAATTAATCTTCCTGTATGTTTTTAGAATGTGGGAGGAAACCCATGCAAGCATGTGTAAAACATAGAACTCCAGGCCCGGATTTGTGGAGAGGCCACCACGGCCCAGGCCTAGGGCGGCAGGATTTTAGGGGCCGGCATGCTGCCCAACCACAGCCACATTGCTTCAGAAACAGTGGTGAGGTGCAGGAAATACGATAGTTTTTCAAATTTTCTTTATGCCAATCCCCATTGCTGTGGTCCCGATGATGAAATTGTGATTGAATAAAAGGGAGAGGACAGGGCGACGAACGACAGCGGGCCTAGATGCGGCTGCTATGTAAATCAGGCCCTGAGAACTCCTGGCTAGAATTGAACCTACATCTCCAGTGTTGAAAGGCAGAAATACCACTGTACTACTAGTCATATATTTAAAGGAACAATAACACCAAAGAATGAAAGTGTCTGAAAGGAATGACAATATAATGTTCTGTTGTGCTGCACTGGTAAATCTGATGTGTTGCTTTAGAAGCACAACTACAGTTTATTTAAAAAAGCTGCTTTGTAGCCATGGGGGCAGCCATTCAAGCACATGATACACAGTAGATAACAGATAAATCCTGAAGAATCCCATTGTATACTACAGAGCTTATATGTGCTGTGTATCCTGTGCCTTTTCTACTTTTTCTTCTTTGAATGGCTGCCCCCATTGCTACACAGCAGCTTATTTATATAAACTATAGTAGTGTTTCTAAAGCAAACAAACCAGTTGTACCAGTGCAGGGCGACACTGCATTATATTTTCATTACTTTAACACTCAATTCATTTTTTGGGGTTACTGTGCTTCACAGTCTTCACAGCCTTCAAGTATGAACCAAAGACAGACACAATCACCTTCCGGGTGATTTTTTTTTGTCCATGACCCCATTCCTTCCAGACCACACCAAGTTCCATTAAACCATGCCCAGTCTAATGCAGCCCATGCCCCTGCTTTGCCTACTGCTGGGGATATAGATACAGCTTCCTCCCAAAAGATCTGGGAGACATGACAATGGTGCTTGTCGGTAAAGCAGGGTCTGCCCCTTGCACTTGCCCCTTTTTATTCCACTGCTGAACTGAATTGACCAAGACACAAGCTTTGATTGCACGCCCATTTTTCTGAAGGATTCCTGAAACCAATTCCAGTGGGTTATTAGTATTTTTGTGTACAAACATATTGGCTTTTTAATGAGGTTATAAAAGTGGAAGATTTAATTCAGTGACACTTCAGTGATAAGATAATTGCTACTGGACTAGGCACCAAATTCCTGAAATATATTGGATATAAATGCAAAATGGAAATAACACTGAGCTCTCTTTTTCTTTATGACCTAAATGATTTTAATTTTTTCCTGTTGCACTTTCTTACCAGTGGAGCATTCTGTAACCAGGCAGATATGAGGGGGAAAAAAAAGGTTGTTTTTCATTGTAAATTTTATGAAGCAGCGGACCTGCCACTGTTAATATCTGCGGCTATTTGTTCGCCCGGTTGCTAGGTACTGGAGCCGTTACCTGAAATGCTCTCTGCAGCCATGAATACAGAATTGCCGTAAATTTATTGCTCCTGCTATGACATTGTACAATGTTCTACTATTGAATAAAAAAGGAAAAGGACGCCTTGCAACGTTACATACCACTTCAGCAAAAGATTTAATTTAGTGTTGTATTAAGCTACACTACTGCAGGTATATGGCTTGGGTATAGCCGTGTGCGTGTTCTTTTATCAGGAGTATTACTGCAGAGGGAAGATGCATTGAGCATTATTACACTGGAAGATATGGTTATGATCATTGTGCAAAAACTATGACTTGCTTCAGTATTTTTACATCATATTATTGCTTGAGAATTGTCCCACTGAGTATTGCTTGGGAATTGTCACATCACAGTATTGCCTGGGTATCATCCCATGGAGCATAGTTTTGGTATGGTCACATGGTATTAGCTGTATATTTGCACACAAGGCTATTGCATGGATATTTCTGCATAGAGCATTTCTTGGGTGTCGTCACATGGGAGCATTGATTGGGTACTGGTATATGGAGCATTGATTGGGTAGTACTACATGGTATACTGCTAGTGTATTTTCATGTGGAGTCTGGGTTTCTTGGGTCCTGTTATACAGGAGCTGTTTGATTTCTGAAGCACTCCTGGAAGTTCAGCTTTAAGCGGGTTAAAGTGATATTTGAGGGTAAAGACTAACTTGCTGCCGTATAGATTACTGGAAATGTGGCTGATTGGCTGATGCAGCAATGTTCTTATGTCTGTTATCTTGTTCTGAGCTAAGTAGGGTTCCGAACCTCTGCCAGTGAGCACCAAGCATATTGTTGTTATCTGTTGGGTGTGCGGGATCCTGCTTTGTTCCTAAGTAGGGTTTTGCCCATATGCTGGACCTCAAAGAGTAATTGGACAAAAACAAAAGTATGAAGCTTTATACTGTGAGTACAATGTCAATCTCAGGTGATTAGTACCCAGGTTGATATGATTAGAGAAATTCTATGCCATTGGACACACACTCTTGATGGTGTTGGGTGTTTCACTGCTACACAGCACAAACTGCTTCTTATAGCTACAGAGTATCAAGCCCACTAGTCCCTCCAGTCTACCTGGGAAGACATCTGCCATGGAGTTTCAGGGGCCTCACTGTCATATTTTAATTTTTATTTATTTTCGCTTGACCCATGTGTAGCAAACTTAAGGCATTTGCCCTACACGCAGTGATTCATGTGATTGGTCATTTAATAAGCAATCTGTGTGCTGCTCGTTATATTGTTTCCATAGGGTATGTTTAATAAGGAAGCCATTCTCTTTCATATGGCATAGGATACGCCTATAGAACCTTCCCATATAATCTGGTACAGTCTCCTGTAAGCCTTTCTATTGTTACTCTGTAAGACTACTGGGAAGCTAAAAGCATACATCGCATTGTCATAACATGTTTTAAAGAGATTACAACAGTGATGTCAAAACACCAGAACAAAAACCAAACACCATCCCTAGGGAATCTTTTCCTATCCATTTGTCCTTGGTCTGCACTAGAAGTCATTTCTCATGATCTTGTTTTTCTTGAATGGGTGCCAGTACGACATTTGCTTTCCCAGAAATCCATATGTTGCTTTGCTCTGTAAGATCTCGTACTTTTGCAGGTGGTTAACTCCAGAGTCTGTTCTAAAGGGGGCTACAGTCCAAAAAACGACTCATGAATCATTTCAAAACACAACTGTGTATTGATGAGAAGTAACCAGTATATGGGCACATGCAGATGCATTAAGTCTCTGAAAATAAAACAGTCAGAATCAGTGATGTACAACCAGATAGATGGCCATGTATTTTGAATGTAGTCCTTTCCCATGAAACAAAGGATTCTATCCAGCCTTCATCTCTGAACTGAATAACAGCCAAAGAGAACCATTGCTTTCCAAGCTGATGGAGATACACAAGGGACTTGTAAGGGACCTCTTTCAACTGTTATTGTCCTACAGGGAAATCAGAAGCTACCTCTGGCTATTTCTTGGGGATCATGTATAAGATGATGCAGAGATAAACACCACTAATAAAGTTTTAGTTCCATTATCAATGTAGCACTACATCCAGATACTAGTGTGTTTATAGCACAAAGCTTGCACTGGTCACTCCTATTAATTATAACTCTTCAGCTTCTAGGAGGGTATAAACTGTCATCTCGGGAATCCCTCTACCACTATCTTGAATACTTGTTTCTTTACAGATGGTACCTTCTCTCCTCAGATGGAACAATTCTCAAGCCACTAGAGCAGGGATCCCCAACCTTTTTTTTTACCCATGAGTCACATTCAATTGTAAAAAGAGTTGGGGAGCAACACAAGCATGAAAAAAGTTCCTAAGGGGGCAAATAAGGGCTGTGATTGGCTATTTGGTAGCCCTTATATGGACTGGCTGCCTACAGGAGTCTCTATTTGCAACCAAAACTTGCCTCCAAGCCAGGAATGAAAAAATAAGCTCCTGCATTGTGATCACTGGGAGCAACATCCAAAGGGTTGGTGAGTAATGTAAATCATGAGCCACTGGTTGGGGATCACTGCACTAGAGTCACCAGGATTCAGTAGCCAAATCCATGACAATATCAGGTTTAAAAACTTTATTACACATGGACCCAATCAGCTTCCAATAACATGAACAACAGGAGTAACAGAGTCACTCATGGGAACATGTTTAATTTAACTAGGAATAGAAAAGTTAAAGAAAGAATCAGAATTTTCTTTATTTTTTCCTTATATAAAGTGCTTTTGCCTTTCTCATTATCATTATGGCGTTATTATTATTAGGTGAGTTAATTTTAAGAAAGTTAATGAGCTATTTTATAGAAGAGCCCCACCCTGGGCTGTAAAATAAAACTCAGATGCATCTCTTTTCTGAAGAGGGCCCTCAGCTACTAACTACTGGCTGTATATATAAGGGAAATTGGTTCAATAGCACTTTTGGGTTTATTAAACAATTGGTAAACCGCCAGTGTGTGTGGGGGGGGGGCATCTTCGATTCCCTCAGTCCCCAGGTACTTTGGCCTTTTATTTGAACTTGTGTCACTGATCTTTTTGTAACAATGTGTTAAGAATATTTATGTTTTTAATGTGATAATAATAAAGTGAGATTTTTTGATAACAGACCACCTGTGTGATTCCTCCATTCTAATATGGTTTCTAGTTTGTACCTATACAACTGGTAGCCTCCAGCTGTTATTGACAGGGTTGGACCAGCTTTCTGGGGTAAAATAATTCTCTGTCCACCTGCTCCTCATAGAGCCAGAACACATAGATACAGCCTAGTATTAATTCATAATGCACAAACTTTTCTCATGGGCACTGACCATCCTAGTACAGGTGTGTATCTGGTGAGACCCTGAGGTTAGCATCTTTAGTGGGAATCAATAGGGATGTAGCGAACCGCCGATAATGTGTTCGCGAATGCCATTCGCGAACACCGGCAAAAAATGCGAACAGTTCGCGAACTTCGAACATCCGAAAATCGTTCGATTCGAACGATCGAAGGATTTTAATCGTTCGATCGAAGGATTTTCGTTCGAATCGAACGATCGAAGCCATTCGATCGAATGATTTCATTCAATCCAATGGCTTCGATCGTTCGATTCGAACGAAAATCCTTCGATTTTAGCGATCGAATGGTCGAATGGTCGAACGATTTTGACGCGAACGCCTATTGGCGAACGTCGCGCGACGTTCGCGAACTTGCGGCGGACGCGAACAGCCGATGTTTGTGCGAACAAGTTCGCCGGCGAACAGTCCCCGACATCCCTAGGAATCAAATATCCCAAGTTTAACACTGGTTATTAATCTCCAATACCAAGCATGCATATACACACTGTACATACTGTACATACCTGTATGCAGAATGGCTGCTGGACATTGTAGGTAGGAATGAACGACTTTTATCGCCTGGTCCAGTTTCACATAAAAATTTGCAGTAATAAAGTGGAGTTTTTGGCATTCTTTTTGTGTTTCTAGGTTTATTGCAATGGAAAGAATGCAAGAAAAAACACAGATATTATTATCGACCAATGGGATTCTGAGCCCTACCCATATCTATCAAAGGAGCTGTGTCGGAGCTGTGTTTGTAAAGAAATTGTCATTTATTTGCCATTATTGTTTTTTTTAATGAAGAACAGTCATAGCACAATGGAAAAGAGCTTCTCTAACAAGATACTAGATAGAGCAATGTTTAGTCTGTTACAAAGCTAAAAACCAATTTCACATTTCCTTCAATGAAGATTAGTCACATTTCTCTGGCACATGAATTTTTCCGTTTGGTGAATTTTTCATCAAAGTGAAATGTGCCAGTTTTGCTCATTATTAGATGTAGGTTTTCCATCCGTAGGAAAGGTGCAGGTTAGATTGTAAATAATGGCTTCCCATAGGGTAATTCACCCACCTACCGCCAACATCCAAGTCCATAACTATTCCACTCTGCATTGATATCAATACATAATTAATCCTGTTCTAATTGAAATATTAATGGATATTTTAATTACATAGGCAACGCAGCAGAGAATAGAACTTGGCTGGAAAGGAATTTAGTTGTAAGGAAGAAGCAATTATCCCATATCTACAGAATCATTCCAGCCCCCCGTGGGGTGCTACACATCTCCAGCTGACAAACTGTGGCTTGCACTTGCAGGCTCATTAAAGAAATGCACAATGCTGGAAAGGAATTGCCCAGACGCTCATGCACTTCCATAAATTCACTGTTTAATTTTCCCATTCAAGTGAGTCATGGCTCTACACTCCATCTACCATGAGATGGAAATGCTTTGACACGATAATAAGCTGAAATTATATGCCTTTGTTATCTGATTCAATGCAACAACAAAACATAATATCCACACTGGGGGAAGTGAACTGAAAATCCAAAGGTATTAAAAGAATAGGATGACACGGGGTATCCAGGTCTTGCAAACATAAGCACCATGCCCATTATTTCTAGACAAGGAAGACTCTGAGCCATGGGGGATGGTTGCGTTGGACAACGTATAAAGCAGCCCATGAGAAATAATTAGATAACAAATTATCTTCTTATATAGATGTAGGCCAACAGCAGCTGATTTAATAGAGATGGATTGTGAACAAAGCTTCTGCTCAGGGCCCCATCAGTGCTAGAGGTTGGCCAGTGCTGATTTACAACAGAAAAGAAGCAGTAAGGACCATACATTTTTGGCATTGAAACAAAAGGAAGACATGAGGTATCCAGGCCTTACAAACATAAGCATCATGCCCATTAGTTTTTTGCTGAGGAAGACTCTAAGCATCAGGAATGAATGGGTTGGACAACTTATATAGCAGACAATGGGAAATAATTAGATGACAAATTATTTTCTTATATTGATGAAGGTGAACAGCAACTGATTTAATGAGAGATGGACTGTGCACAAAGCTTCTACTAAGGACCCCATCAGTGCTCAGATCTGAACTGTGTTGCATAGAACCCTGTCCCCATTATACATAATGATTGTTCAGAATATAGGCATGTTTCTTTCTCCCCTTGTTACCAATTAAACAAACAAAATTGAATATTTATTGTCACCTCATTAGCCCCTTGGCATAAGATCCAATAAAAAAAGGAAATAATATGCAAGGAAGCTCATTTTAAGCATCTATTATTGCAAAATAATCCCAGCAAACAACATCAGAAACACTGAAATTACAGGCAGTCCCTCGAGTGAAACTTCAGGCGACTTCGGAAAGCGAAACGCTCGTAGTTCCATCCTGGTAGCGATTTACATTCTAGCCAGCGGGAAGGCAGTTCGGGGGGGGTTTGTCGCCCCCAAGAAGAGGAGATTTGTCGTTGAGCGACTAATGTCCCTGAATCTGACCGTGTGTCTCTGCCCTTAAGTTGAATTTGAATGTACGTTGAAACAAATACATTTACTTATTAAATGCAACTTAGACAGATGTCTGTCTAAACATAGTATTTTATTTGTACCTTTCTGTGCTCCGCAGTAGACAACACACACCAGAGGGGATTGGGGCAGGTGGTTTATTATAGCTGAATGCTAATAAAAGTCATTTATTGAATATTAAAACATACCACAAGGTAGTGTCCTCTGTACCTCATGCCAGACACTCTCTCCTGATGCGTTTCACACTATTGGGCACTTCATCAGATGTGCCTTTTATACCCATATTATAGGGCTCACTACTCACATAATTTTATTTTAATCTACCCGCATCTCATGGTTATTATGTAGGTTTTTTTTTTGTATAGCAGGGCTAAAGCTCTGTTAAGACATCCCATTTTAATATGGGATAATTCATTATGGGATATTCAAAGCAATTTTAGACCTAAATATGCCATAACTTGATTTGGTATCTTTCTTCATACCATGCAAAGTAGTAAAGAAGGACATCCACCTAAAAATCTTTGTGGTATTCTCATAAAAATATAAAAAATATATATAAAAAACAATTAAAGTGTACAATTTTTTTCAAACTCATCACAATTCATCACAATAAAGTATATATTTACTATAAAGTGCATGTTTTTCAATTTCCCCTTGTTACCCAGTTCTATGCTCAAGTGCCTTATCAATGACTTGTGTGCCCACCACTGAATGTTACATATGAATGGCTTTTGCAATGGTCCTTGTCCTCTTATTAATACATTTTGCTGTTTTGCAGATCTTTCTACACTACAGATGCTCAGCCATTGTTCTTTTGGTTTGATCAGTGGCTGATGCCTGTGCTTGACCTGTGCTTGTGAACAGCCTTGTTGGGGTTCCTAGATATGCTGGACTACATGCTTTGCTCTGCAGCTCTTCTCTAATAACATTGCCCTATTACCAACTACAACATTTCTCCGGTGTTGCCTCTTCTTGGAATTATCTGCCATGGCCTGACCCCCCCCCTTCCTATAAACCTTGCATGCTCCCTAAAGGCCCGTAATTAAAAGTCATAATACTTAACCAACATTTTTTCAGCATCTTTATATTGATCCCCATCCATTTAAATAGTAATTGGGGACCAGGCCCTCTATTCCTGTGCCTTATCCTGTAGAAGTTGTTTGATCATGTATTATAATTCCCCCATTTCTTAGGACAGTACCATTAGGCAATTTGCTGGTGCTGTAAAGATTAAAGATGATGATACTGACTTGCTTCAATGCATTTTCTATTGACTTCTATGGCATCTCAGCAGGTTTTAGGTGCTGCCATTTTATTTTTAATTTTAGCGTTTTTTTTTAAGGCAGATCCCAACTAATCATGGTTAAAACTGGCACAATAACATTTGAAAGCAAAATTTCCATTGCGCAGTTCTAGGTAATAGTCGATATCTTGCTATTTTTCAGTTCTAGGGCTCATGTTTATAATAAGGTATTTTGGAAAAAAGACTGCTTGTAACAAAAACTAATTATGTTATTCCCAGAACTGATATGGGCCTATTCTCTTCAATTCTTTCTTTACTAAGGTACGCTGAGCAGATGTTGGCAGCTATGCTAATGAAACTAAGGCAGATAAGAAGCTAAAAGATTACAGCTTATAGATGAATGTGTGCATCTGCGTGTAATGCCTGTATATTTTATAGAGAGTAAATCTGCCTCCACAAGCCATTTGGTAACCTTGCCGGCAACACGGGCGGCTCAAATAAAAAGGAATGGATACGACATTCCCCTCGTTTTAGCTTATTACGCTTGTGAAAAGATCTCATCTTCCTCTGCGCTTGTATTGCCACCAAATAATCTGCCCGTCCTGACCCTGATATCCCTTTTATAGGCTCCATAATAATACATCTGTGTCTTGAAATAGTTTCTGGAGATTACGGCAATCAATCAAAATGCAGGAGCCATAAAGCATTAAAGTCATTGTAGCCATCCTGTGCTGCGAGAATCCATCTAAATCAGACTTCATTATTCCAACAACTCTGCGGCCGTCTCAGCAGCGCAGGCCTCTCAGTGTGGGGTAACCGGGAACTGAGCTCATGTCTGCAAATAGCTGTAATCCTGTGTCTGCATGGCTTCTTCTTTTCTACAAGAACAAAGAAGATGAAGAAGCGACCCACTGAGTAAACCCCCTGGATATGGATTCGGGGAGTTATAGGTTCAACTCCTTTGTCCTTATGACAATAATGAACTTGCTTGACTCCCCTGTGCCAAAGAAAAACACAAAATGTCCTTAAAGGAATTGTACAGTATAAAAACTAGGTAAATAGTTGTGCAAAATAAAAAATGTTTCTAATATAGTTAGTTAGCCAAAAATGTAATGTATAATGACTGGAGTGACTGGATGTGTAACATAATAGCCAGAATACTACTTCCTGCTTTGCAGCTCTCTTGCTTTCCACTGATTGGTTACCAGGCAGTAACCAATCAGCGACTTGAGAGGGGGCACATGGGTCATAACTGTTGCTTTTGAATCTGAGCTGAATGCTGAGGATCAATTGCAAACTCACTGACCAGTTACACGTTACAGTATGTCCCATGTGGCTCCCCTGACTAACTCAGAGTCACTGACTAACTCAGAGTTGGAGAGCTGCAAAGCAGGAAGTAGTGTTCTGGCTATTATGTTAGACATCCAGTCACTCGAGTCTTTATACATTACATTTTTGACTAACTAACTATACTAGAAAAAATTTTTTTTGCACAGCCTATCTATTTACACAGTCTTTATTTTTACACTGAATTGTTCCTTTAAAGATCTATGAATGTCATAATGTGAAAATATATATATTTTTTTATAATTAAAGTTTGCATCTGTTTATTTGGCACATACAACAGAACTGCATAACTGCACTCAGTTGCCCTGTTTGTGGGTGCTGTGAATTGCTGCTGGGGATAAAGCTCTCAAATCACATAATTGCCCAAAAATACATAAAAAAAGCAATTTCATGCAATTTTGAGTGTGTACCTGAAGCGATTCTCAGCAATGATAATGGCAAAGAAATGGGTAGGGGTTTTGTCACTGCAACAAAGTGCAGAAAACTAAGGGGCCCATTTACTTAGGGTCAAAGTGAATTTTCAAATTCAAAAAATTCAAAGTAATTTTTTGGATACTTCGACCATCGAATAGGCCAAATTCGACTTCGACTTTGATTCAAATTGAAAAAACGTCCAATATTCGACCATTTGAAAATCAAAGTACTGTCGCTTTAAAAAACTTCGACTTCGACACTTCGCCACCTTAAACCTGCCGAATTGCTATGTTAGTCTATGGGGACCTCCTAGGACCTATATCCAACATTTGGCTAAGTATTTAGAAGTCAAAGGTTTTTTTTTGGAAAATCGTTAGATCGATTGATTAAATCGTTCGATTCGAAGGATTTAATCGATCGATCGAACGATTTTACTTTGATCTAATATTCCCATATTCGATCAAAAAAAAAATCGAACTACTACAATTCGATGGTCGAACTTTTCACTTCGAGATTCGACCCGTAATAAATGTGCCCCTTAGTAAATGTGCCCCAAAATGTCATGCGTCATTGACCTTAGGCTACTGTCACATGGGGCAGTTTTTTTGGTATCTATATAAGCACAGGCCGAGAAACTGCCCCTCCGCTCTGCTCATTGGCATAACTAGCACAAGATGGCACTGGGTACAGGGTCGGACTGGGCCGGCCGGATACCGGGAAAAAACCTGGTGAGCCCCTTGTGGGCCCTGCAGGTCCAGATCTGCACCCAGATCAGCAGGCTTCTTCCGCTGCGACCTAACGAAAAAAAGGAAGCAAAAACACTGTGCACATGTGCGTTGTTACGTTTTCAGGGGACAAGAAAAAAATGGTGTAAAATCCAGGAAAATGTAAAATCAGGGAAATGTATTATGCATAATATATAGGATGGACTACAAAACAACAACGTAAAATGAGGGAAAACTTAAAATCAGGGGATGTAAAATTGAGGTTTCACTGTATTCAGAAGCAGATAGCAGACTCTTTCTTCTCTCTATTGAGGGTTCTTCATGTTAAATGTGGTAGGTGTTTGTGTGCTTGAGTCTGAACTGACCTTTATCTCCAGGCTGTTCACCATAAAAGCTTACAAACGAATCAATTTGCCTCATACTAAGGAACATGATCATTAACCCAGAGACACCCAAATGGATGACGTAGATTCTTCTATGGACTGAGTCAGATCAGGAATGTAATGTGCAATACCAGCGTCACATCAGTATTAGGCTGAAAAACAGGCTTTGCAGCATTGCCGCAGGCTGTAACGCCCTAATGCTGGTGGCAAGACTTCCCTTCTCCAATGGCAAACTTTCTCATCTATAGCACAGACTGTAAGTCACATGCAGTTTTAGAAGCAATATCGCCTGGTAGTCTGATTGTGGACTAGAATCGCTGCTACCTTAGGTGCAAAATTAAAGAATTGGCAAAATAATAATACAGGTATGGGATTCGTTATCCAGAAAGCCGTTATCCAGAAAGCTCTGAAATTACCGGAAGCTGATCTTCCATAGACTCCATTTTAATCAAATAAAATCTTTGAAAATGATTTCCTTTTTCTCTCTAATCCAAACTGAGTTATAATTAATCCTTGAAGGCAAAACAATCCGATTGGATTTAATACGTCTACTATTTTTTTTAGTAGAGATAATGTATGGAGATCCAAATTACAGGAAGACCCCTTATCCAGAAAACTATACAAATGCGTAACCAGTATGTGCAATATTTTAAATCTGTTAAATGAGCTTACCGCTATGCACGGTGGGCCTGGGTGCACACGAACCAGACCTTCAGCAAAGAGAGCAAACACCGGGAGACATCAAAGGTGTCTGGCACAAGCCTGGACCCACACAGTAGTAAGATCGGAGTCAGATTGTAAAAGGTTAAAAAGCTTACATTTTATTCTCCATAATTAAAAACCAAGGCCTGACGCATTTCATGTCATAGAGCCTAGTAGTTATGGAGAATAAAATGTAAGCTTTTTAAACTTTTACAATCTGACTCCTATCTTACTACTGTGTGGGTCCAGGCTTCTGCCAGCCTCCTTTGATGTTATCTGCAAAACCCCAGGTCCAGAGTATTCTGGATAACAGGTCCCCCTGTATAAAGGATGCCTTCTAACAAAATTGGGAGTGAGAAGCGGTTGGGGTGAGTGGGCAGCAGGGGGCAGTGTGCACAGGACTTGAAGACCCATACTTAGGGTTGGCGTCTGTCTGGTTTTGACCCGGACAGCCCGTTTTTTGGAAGGGCTACCAGGTCAAAAACACCTGTGGAAAACTGGGCAAGATTCTCCTATACTGACATGGTGATTACCTGATGACAGCACCAAAGCCCTGCCCATGACGTCACCCTATCTGCTCTGCAACATCACAAGCCCATCTTGTGATGTCACAGGTCCGCCCCCTGGCTGGACCATGAAGTCTCCAAAGATGTCAAACCTACCCAGACTAGGTGTAAACAGACAGAGGAGGTATGTGTCTAGTGTTGCACCCTAGGCACTTCTGTCTAACTCTAGTTCCGGCCCTAGGAGTAATGGAGTTTGTATACTGTCTATCAAAGTATCTACCTCGCAAGGACCAAACATGGAGTAGCTTGTTTGTTGTGTTTAGCTCGTGAAATAACAAAGACCATAGTTTTTTTCTCTTATTAAAACAATAATCAAAACAGAGATTCAGGACTCCTACACAAGGAGAAGTGCTCACATATGTTCCCAGCCTTCTCCTTCCATGACTGCAGAAATCCCAGAAGTCCTTGGAGGCCAGCAGGTGCGCGTCAGCAATGTGTAAAGTGCTAAACCCAGAGAGACTATAGGGTTACATTACTATAAATGCTTGCACATAAATATATCCAGGAGGATTTATTATGTTATGTTAATGGACATAACTGCAGTGTGTTCCAGCGGATCATATCAGAACAGGGCCTCAAGCTTTTTATCTGAATTTTCATTTACATATCACTTAAACACATTGCTCTGCATCTGAATACAGGGGTGTATTAATAGACCCTGAAACTCCTGGGTGGGGGGGTGATACTGAATTTGTTAAATGTGCTTTTTTTTTTTTTTTTTTTTTTTTTTTATAACTTGTTTTTATTTGAAGTGATAAAGCAAAATCACAAGACATACTTTTACATGTTTACATGGAGTAGATATTACAGTGATTATGGTATCAAACATAAAGATTTCAATAACAATTTAAACATTCAGCTCAGTTATGATTAATAGCATGGGGGGTAGATCCTATAATGGTTAATTCAGATAAGAGGTCAGCAATCTGTTAGTTTGGTGACTTCTGGGAGGTGCGGTATCGGGTTGTAGTGATTCTTGTTGTAATGCTGCCAAGTATTGGGATGATTCCATGATCAAAGGGTGGCCTTTGAGAGTTTCCATATCATACCATGGTGTATGTCTAAAGGTGTAGATTGTGAGGCATTTGATCCGTTGTGGGAGGTGAGCTATATAGGTAGACCAGGTGTTGAAGAATTTCGGTGTATCGTGTTCTTTCCTGGTTACG
The DNA here is from genome assembly GCF_017654675.1 of Xenopus laevis. Lineage (NCBI taxonomy): Eukaryota > Metazoa > Chordata > Amphibia > Anura > Pipidae > Xenopus > Xenopus laevis. Next base: position 203,217,176 of record NC_054371.1, read on the forward strand.
GTTTCCAACCAGTCCATATGGAATATGTGATGTAATTTTTGTTTTAATAATATCAATGGTGGGGTATCAGTGTGTAGCCATTGTTGCAGTATTGTTTTCCTGGCTGCTGCAGCCAGTCTTCCCATGAGGTGCTTTTCAGTTTTTGTTATTTGTGTGAACGAAGTAGAGTTGCTGAATAGGGCCCATTCTATATGTGCTTGGAGAGGTTTCCCAATCATCTGTGCACCGTATGAGATGACTTCTTTCCAAAAGGATTGCATTAAAGGACAAGACCATATGGTATGTATTAGGTTTGCTGCAGGAGCATTCATCCGAGGAGAGGTCACCCATCTTAAATCTTCTGATTGGAGTAAGGTAGGAGTTATGGAGGATTTGCAGTGACATTTCCTGATATCTACTTGCTGGAAGTAATGTCATAATTTTAGTATGTTGTCTCAAAATGTCTACTTCTGTGGTGTTGGGTATTTCTGTAGTCCATTTAAAGTTAGGTTTGTCTGCATTATCTATGTTCAATAATGGTTTAATGGTATGATAAATGTGTGAAGTCGTGAGTTTCTTCGTTTTGTGTTTCCATAGTTGGTTTAGTAAGTTGTTTTTGTCAGTAGTTGTTAGGAGTTGTATTGTAGCATTCGCAAAGTGAATGATCTGCAGACTTAAGTATAAATGGGGGTTTGTAAATGGAAATTTTTCTGTCAGTTTATTTAAAGAGAATACTGAATAATCATTGTTTAATATGTCGTGTATGTTATGTAGGCCATTAACACTCCAGTAATACAGAGTGGGATTACGTATGCCAGGTGTAAAGTTTTTGTTGTCTATCCATGATAAGTAAGGGGAAATGTATAGTGATATATTCTGTTTTTTCCTGACTGAGTGCCATGCTTTATAAGTATCTAGGAATAACGGGTTATTTTTTATGTGTATTGGAATGTTTTGTATAGGTGTATGTAGTAGACAATTCAGGGAGCGATTGTCAGTGTGATATTGGTCTAAAGAGAGTGTAGTATATAAATCTCTATTAAGGATCCAGTCCCCTGCATATCGAAGGAGGGCTGCTTCGTTGTAAGCCTTAATGTTGGGGAAATTAAGACCGCCTAGAGTTTTAGGTTGTAGTTTAAAGAGACTAATTCGTGTGCGTTTCTTATTCCAAATGAAGGTTCTAAATATTTGGTTTAAACGTTTTTGATTGGTTGGTTTAATACGGTATGGTAACATCTGTATTGGGTATAAAAGTTTAGGGAATAAAATCATTTTAATGAAGTGTATTCTGCCTAGGAATGATAGATTAATGTGTTTCCATTGCAGCTTTTCTTGTTGTATGGTGTCGATTATTTTCCTAATGTTTAAGGAGTATAGATCTTTGTGGTGTGAAGGGATTTTGATGCCTAAATATTTAATATTTTGTTTTGTTTTTTTGAAAGGGAAGTGTGGAAGCCAATCTGTATTTTCCGTATGATATAATTGAAGGGCTTCTGATTTATCCAGATTGATTTGAAATCCTGCAATTGCGCCAAATCTCTGTATAATCTGTAAGAGAGTGGGGATTTCTGTTTTCGGTTGATTGACAAAAAGCAGGATGTCATCTGCAAACGCTGTCACTTTAAGAGTTGTTTGTCCGAGTTGTATCCCTTGCAGTTGTTGGCATTTTAATATGTGTCTTAACAATGGATCGATTGCTATGTTGAAGAAAAGGGGTGATAGTGGGCAACCTTGGCGCGTACCTCTGCTGATTACAAATCTATCTGAATTAGTGTTATTAACCGTTAAGAACGTAGTGGGTGATAGGTATAACGTTTTGTATAGGTTGAAGGTCTGAATGCCGAAATGTTGGAACTTAAGCAATCGGCGTAAATGTGCATGTGATATCCTATCAAAAGCTTTATCTGCGTCTAAATTTATTAACATTCCATGCTTTCTTTTTTCTAGGTTACTGTGATAGACTGCCGTTATTATTTTCCTGAGTGCTTGGACTGGGTGACGGTGTTTGATGAATCCTACTTGATGTTCGGTAAGTATGGAGGGAAGTATTTGTTGCAGTCTATCTGCCATTATTTTAGTCAGTATTTTGAGGTCTTGATTAAGTAGTGATATTGGTCTATATGAAGTTGGATCTGTTAAATCCCTTCCTTCTTTAGGAATCAGTATTATTCTGGCTACATTGGCTTCATGCCATAGGGGTGTGCCTTGTAGAGTGTCATTATATAGTTTAGAGAGAATGGGTGTTATATCTGGAGACAAGTGTTTATAAAATTCTGCTGAAAGGCCATCTGGTCCCGGCGTTTTCCCGTTTTTTAATTGTGTAATTGTGTATGATATTTCTTTCTCCGTTATAGGCGCGTCTAATATCTCACGGTCTTGAACTGTCAATTTATGGAGATCTGCTTCCTGTAAAAATTTTACACCGTCCTGTGGATCGTCAGGGGTTGACCCGTAGAATTTCCTAAAATGTTCGGCCATTATGTCCCTAATTTGTGTTGTATCATGTGTCCATCCATTAGACGTTTTGATTTTTTGTATATATGTGTTGCGAGTTTTTCTTTTAGCTATTTGTGCCAGTAATTTCCCTGATTTGTTACCATATCTGTAGAATTTGTTTGCAGTATGACTAAGTGATTTGTGTGCTTTTTCAGTTAATAAAGTATCAAAAAGTTCTTTTGTTTCTTTGTATTTACTTTTGTCTTCTTGTGTGTTTGTCGTTTTAAACGCTGTATAATGTTTGGTCAATTGTTTTTGTAATAAGTTATATTTTTCATTATAATTCTTCCTCTGTTTGATCAAGTATGAGGTAACCTGTCCTCTCAATACTGGCTTAGCCGCTGCCCATAATAGTTGTGGGTTATCCCAATGATCAAAGTTATCGTCTATGTAGTTGGCCCAACTCGTTTTTAGAAAGGTTTGGAAGTCCTCACTAGTGCACAGATACGCTGGAAATCTCCAGTTGTAAGATTTAGGTTGGGGTGTGGGTAGCCTTAAAGTGTTCGAGATTAGCGCGTGGTCCGAGATAACTATGTTGCTTATGCTAGCTGACGTTAACATGGGTAGTAGCGCTTGCGATAAGAATAAGTAGTCAATTCTAGAATGTGTGCCATGAACTCCTGAATAGAACGTAAATGTGCATTTTTTAAAATTCCATCTTGCCAAAGGTTTAGGAGGCTGCTACAAGATTCTGCTGTGATTTGGCCAGTCATTTCTAATAATGCAACTGTATACCTCCCAACTGCCCTGTTTTTTTGAAGGACAGTCCCGATTTTAACAGCTCAACCCACAGCCCCGGATTGTTACCGAAATGTCCCAGCTTTCTCTCCTGCACTAAACAGCAATAAAATAATACAAAGTTTCTAAAACTTAATTGGCTTTTGGCAGAGAGCCCAGAACACTGAGCAGCTGCACTTTGGTGCATTTATAACAATTTAAGATAAGCAAAGAAACAATTGTAACTATTTAAGATAAGCAGGTCTCTTGGGGAAACTGTGACTTGCAGCATAAAGGAGAAGGAAAGGCTAAAATTAAGTAAGCTTTATCAGGAAGTTCTATATAAATGCATCAGTAAATCGTCAAAGTAATGCTGCTCTGAGTCCACTGTCAAAAGAAACACAGCTTGATTTTTATGGTTTATTGTGAAAAGCAAATAAAATATTTCAAACAAAAAAGAAACACAGCATTTCTTTCCTTCTATTGTGTACACATGGGCTTCTGTATCAGACTTCCTGCCTTCAGCTTAAACCTCCAGGGCTAAGGCTTGAGCATGCTCAGTTTGTTTCTCTCTCCTTCCCTCCTCCCCTCCCTGCTGTAATGTGAGCCCAGAGCTATGAGTGAGCAGGGAGAGACTCAGGCAGGAAGTGATGTCACACCAAGCTAATATGGCAGCTGCTGTCCTAAACAAACAGAGAGAGATTCTAGAGCTGTTTACTCAAGTACTCAGGTAGGCAGAATAAATATAGTGTTATAGCTTGCACTATGGTGGCTAATCTATTGGAAATAAACTTCTCCTTTAAAGTGCAATTCACCTTCATTAGCAAAACTGGACTAACTCATAAAACCTGATCTTAAAACCCCCAGAAATGTATTCAAACTTTCTATAACCTGCCAAATTTTGTAACATAAACATGGTAATTAGGGCTATGGCCATAAAATAAACAGGGTCAAAATTTTCATGCGCTGCACCCGGCAAAAGTTTTTGTCCCTCTTTTTATTTTAAATATGTTGGGAGGTATGCAACTGTAGGATTCAATTCATTCTGCTTTTTCCTTTAACTCTGCCGCCAGCTGCAAATACCAGTTCTATCGACTCGTGCCCTTTGTTATAACATCGAGAGAAAATATATTGTATTCCAGTAATCCCAAAAAAATATCTGGTAATTAGCTTTTGCCTCTTATTCAATGCCACTGGAGCCCGGGGTTTGTGTTAACGGATATTCTATTAGTTTTTATTGCTCTATGGGACATATGGGCATGTGACAGGCCATATTTATAGGCAAGTGACAATGTAGTTTATGGTTTTGCTTCTTCTGGTGAATGAAATCCTAACGCTCGCATCGGGTTTCATTCTGGGGAAATCCTGGGGACAGGATTAAAAGGTGGGTGAGTGCCAGGACTATGAACACTGAGAAGGACTGCTTGCAGTCAGGAGGGAGCAACTAGAATGAAATCAAAGCATGTGCCTGGCTTCAGGATGATATCTATGTGAAACAAATACTAAGTATGAAGGATTTCTATGGTGGTTTTAGGGAAGGACCTTAGCCTGGAGCCGATGATACTAGAGGGCCCCTAGATAAGAATAATACAAAGGAGGTGTTATATAGAGTATCCATTGTTCCACATGTTCTCTATTTGGGATGTCCAGACTAAAACCCAGCAGCTGTTGTTTAACTGTAAATCCCTGGCATTCCACAGGCCTTAATATATACATTATATTAACATTGTTCAGATTTACCTTGGTCACCTAAACCATAGCAAAGGAGCCGGCCGATACTTTCCATGTTATAACTGAAACTAGGCATGCTGATTGGTTGGAGGACGAAAAGGCTAATACAGGTATGGGATCGGTTATCCAGAAACCCGTTATAAAGAACAAATTATAGGAAGGCCATCTCCGGTGGCATAACTAGATGTTACTGGGCCCCTTAGCAAATTAATTTTAGGGCCTCCAAAATGTCCTGTTTTACCAATTAATATTAAAATTGCTCATTAATAAGGGCCCTATACTTCCTAGGCCCCCCTGCAGCCGCAGGGTCTGCATCCTCTGTAGTTACACCACTGCCCATCTCCCATAGACTCCGTTTTAATCAAATAATAATTTTAGAAATTATTTCCTTCTCCTCTGCCTTAATAAAACAATACAGGTATAGGATCAGTTATCCGGAAACCCACTATCCAGAAACCTCTGAATTACGCAGAGGCCGTCTCCCATAGACTCCATTAATAATCAAATAATTCAATTCTTTTTTTTAAATGATTTCCTTTTTCTCTGTAATAATAAAACAGTAGCTTGTACTTGATCACAACTAGGATATAATTAATCCTTATTGGAGACCCAGTGGGTTTAAATAATGTTTAAATTACTTTTAGTAAACTTAAGGAATGGAGATCCAAATTACAGAAAAACCCTGTATCCGGAAAACCCCATGTCCCGAGCATTCAGGGTAACAAGTCCCATACCTGTACCTTATACTTGATCCAAACTAATATATAATTCCTTCTTATAGGAGGGAAAACTATCCTGTTGGTTTAATTAATGATTACATTTTTTTAAGTAGATTTAAGGCATAGAGATCCAAATTATGGAAAGACCCCTTATCCAGAGAACCCCAGGTCCCATACCTGTACTTAAGGCAAGGTTTTTTAATCTACAGCTTCTATTTATCATTAATAGGGACAGGGATATAAAACTGTGAGCCCAGGAGCTGGCATTTCCCAGAATCCTCATCTGTACGCAGGGAGTTGTCCACTAAAACAGAGTTTCAATTAAAGCCGTTCAGTGCACATGTCAATGCAGATAGATGTTTGGAAATTCCACATTTATTTCCCAAGATATTAGCATTGTTTGCTGCATTTAGAGGTTTGATCTGCAACAATTAGCACCTTTAACAGCAATATTTACTATTTCCTACACATGCCACAGCTTTGGGCTAAAAATAAATTGTGAGTATATTCTCAGAATAGTGTTTCTGGCGATATGCATGGAGCGTCCCTATACCTGCCCTGTCTCTTCACTTCATGGCAAGCTGAATAGAAGCAGGCTAGGGGTTACACGGGGGTCTCTCTATCTCCTTTTGTGATGACAGTCTCCCTGGACACAAACACACACATGTACATATATCAATATCCACAGAGCTGCACTACTTGAAACCTGGAAAGGTTACTCCCTGCACTCTCTTTGCATTCCACCTACAAAAATAGGCATCGCTAGTGCTAGAAAGGAGCCACGACAACAACCAAACCTATTTGCTCATTCTACGGTACAGTTTATGTAAGAAAAGACCTATTTTTGGGCTGTTCGTTTAAAATGATTTTGTGTCCAGGAAGAATTATAAAAGCTTATCCTGGGAGCAAAATAATAACATTTATATTAAAATCCTTTTAAATAGCAAAACAATCATTTTTTTAAATATGTACTATATTGTTCAATGGTATATTGGTATGAGTTGCCACCTGTCGCAATTCTTTCCAGCTTTCAAATAGGGGTCACTGACCCCCATCTAAAATACAAATGCACAAAGGCTACACTAATTAATTGTTATTGCTACTTTTTATTACTCATCAGGCCTCTCCTATTCATATTCCAGTTTCTAATTCAAATCAATGCATTGTTGCTAGGGTAATGTGGACCCTAGCAACCCGATTGCTGAAATCGCATAACCGGAGAGGTGCTGAATAACTCAAAAAAAACACAAATAATAAAAAAATAAAACCAACGGCAAATGGTTTCAGAATATCACTCTCTACATCATACTAAAAGTTAACCCAAAGGTGAACAACCCCTTTGAAGGGGTTCCATACAGCTCATTGGTAGGATTCTGCTGCCATTTTTATCTTATTGAGTCAGTGAATTGGCTTTAAGCCTGATTTTATCCATAGCTGGGCATAGGGAAAGACAATTTGCTTGGTATTACCTTTACTCCTATCAGCTTAACATTGTCCTTGACATTATGGTATCATATTGGTGGTGCTCCACAATAAATAAACTGCTGTCCCGTGATTGGCTAGTCTTGCACTTGTGATTTCCCTCTTGAACTGAGTTACTGCAATCCCACAGTTTGTGCCAGACAGGACAAGGAGTATGTTTATTGCTTGCATTGCCTTTAGCTGTAGGTTGTCCGACTATTCTGGTTCAGCTTTTGCTCAGGACCCTTCATAGCTCATAACAAAGTTACAGGGAAACGTGTTTCAGCCATAGTTCCCAGAATATCTAGGACATCAATGTTTGCCCCAAATCTCATCCTAGGCTGAGCTCCCCCTTAACTGCTCCAGGCCCTCTATGAAGGCCAACTCAAACACTGCCTTAAAGCTCTGTTTCACCTTTAAGGTATCTTTTAGTATGTTATAGAATGACCACATTTTTCACTTGGTTTTTATTATTTATTTTTTGTAGTTTTATAAGTCAATGCCTTTTTCTTATGACTCTTTGCAGCATTCAAACGGGTGTCGCTGACCCCCTTCTAAAAAGCAAATGCTCTGTAAGGCTACAAATGTATTGTTATTGATTATTTTTATTACTCATATTTCTATTCAGGTCCTCTCCTGTTCATATACCAGTCTCTTATTCTAATCAGTGCATGGTTGCTAGGGTAATTTGAACCCTAGCTACCAGATTGCTTTAAATGCAAATTGAAGAGCTGCTGAATAAAAAGCTAAATAACTAATAACAAAAAACGTAAATAATAAAAAAATGACAACCAATTGCAAATTGTCTCAGAATATCACTCTCTACATCATACTTAAAGTTATCTCAAAGGTAAACAACCCCTTTAAGTCTATATCCCTAAGCATTTTGGGAAAATTGTTTCCCTGCTGCTTATAGTTGCACATATGTTGCCCATTCTAGACCCTACCTAAAATGATATTTGGTAACTATGCCTCTGTAACCCCAAAAGCCTGGATCCATGAATTCTGTGCAAAATTACTTGAAGCCGGACTGGACCACCGGGATACCAGGAAAACTGCCGTGAGACCAAGTGTCAGTAGGCAGGGCCAGAAATATGGGTAGGCAGAAGAGGCAGCTCCATGAGTCCCTCCAAAAATCAATCAAACGTAGTAAAAAGTACAAAATATTTATTAGGACATAGTAGACATCAGCCTAACACGTTTTGTGCCTGTTGGGGCACTTACTTATAGCCTCATAGCTGGGTGCCCAGCCCAGCCCTGTCAGTGGGCCTCTTGCTTCTAAACATTTAGCCTATATCATGGTCATTCCCTATTTCTTTATGGGGAAAAATGCATAAAAATGGAAGAATCTAAGTAGATATAAAAGACTAGTGGGGTTATGTAATAGAAGGCACTAAGTAGTTGGAAAGTGGCCCCACCGTCTAACGTTTTCTGGTGAGCCCCTGGCATACCTGTACGACACTGCTTGAATCTGCAAGAGATTAATTTCAATAAATGTATATTGTTAGTTTGAGTACTTCGGCACTTTACTTGATTTTTATTAATTAAAAAGTTATTTTTGAGATCAAAAGGTTGTAATATTGAATTGCCTCTAGAAATACTACCTTTCCCACCCTCTGTAACTGCTCTGGACTATAGAGTGGTAAACACACTTTGCATGGTACAGGTATGGGACCTGTTATCCAGAATGCTCGGGACCTGGGGTTTTCTGGATAACTGATCTTTCCATAATTTGGATCTTCATACCTTTGGTCTACTAGAAAATCATGTAAACGTTAAATAAACCCAATAGACTGGTTCTGCTTCCAATAAGGATTAATTATATCTTAGTTTGGATCAAATACACACGACTGTTTTTTTTATTACAGAGACAAAGGAAATTTGGATTATTTGGATAAAATAGAGTCTATGGGAGAAGACTTTTCTGTAATTATGAGCTTTCTGGATAATGAGTTTTCCAATAACAGATCCCATACCTGTACTCACAATAAATCCCAAAAATGTGCTATTCAGAATGTGCCCGATGCTATCCTGTCCCTTTAAATCAGACAGTGAAACAATTCAGTTGGGGGTGGGTAGATAGTCTGATGTTATAACACTATACTTGACCACTGCAGGATCTGTTATGGGGAAAGTGGACACTGAAGCCTCTCTTTTCTCAAAAATTGCTTTTTTTTAAAAAAAAGAAAAGAAAAAAAAAGCCAAAGGAAAATGATCAGCACGTCTATTTTAAAGGACATTATAAAAGGTCTTTTGATCCCCCAAATCCTAAAGATTCATTTAATGACCTTTAAAAAGGGATATGAAAAATTCAAAAGCAAAAAAAAAGGAAGACAATGGTGTATGTTTTGTAATTTTCTGATGAAACCTGCTGAAAGATAAAGAAGGAAACTTTCTGAGTATTACATCATTTGCCTCTTGGCGTGAATATGAAGAGGAAAATTTGCTGCTTGAATGGTATGTGGGAAATCACCGTTCTCTTTCATTCTGGGTCTTTGGAAGTCTGGGGGGGTGTCCCACAGTGCAGAGCTGAAGGGAGATTTATTGGGGAGTAATTCTTCCAAATACCATCATTTTTTTGCTGTATATATATGTATATATATATATATATATAGGGAGACCTGGGGAAAAGTAATATAAAAGAAGGTTATTATAATTCAGATCTTATTCTTATGGCTGCAGATTCAGGTGCCTGTGTTCCACCTTAAGTTATGGTAATCCAAGGAATAATTGAATCTTAAACAGCTCAAAGCAGTATTTTTAAAATGCGATGTGTTTATTAGCAGTGATAGCACACTAAATGTTTCGGGCAGAGCCCTTTTTCAAGTGTAACAAAAACAAGGCATTGTGGGAATTAAATACCTTTTGTGTGGAACATACCGACTCCCCAATTTAAAGTGCCAGTGTCAAATTGCGGGAATATCTTTAAAGGGATACTGTCATGGGAAAAAAAATGTTTTTCAAAATGAATCAGTTAATAGTGCTGCTCCAGCAGAATTCTGCACTGAAATCCATTTCTCAAAAGAGCAAACAGATTTTTTTATATTCAATTTTGAAATCTGACATGGGGCTAGACATATTGTCAATTTCCCAGCTGCCCCAAGTCATGTGACTTGTGCTCTGATAAACGTCAATCACTCTTTACTGTTGTACTGCAAGTTGGAGTGATATCACCCCCCTCCCTTTTCCCCCCCAGCAGCCAAACAAAAGAACAATGGGAAGGTAACCAGATAACAGCTCCCTAACACAAGATAACAGCTGCCTGGTAGATCTAAGAACAACACTCAATAGTAAAAACCCATGTCTCACTGAGACACATTCAGTTACATTGAGAAGGAAAAACAGCAGCCTGCCAGAAAGCATTTCTCTCCTAAAGTGCAGGCACAAGTCACATGACCAGGGGCAGCTGGGAAATTGACAAAATGTCTAGCCCCATGTCAGATTTCAAAATTGAATATAAAAAAATCTGTTTGCTCTTTTGAGAAATGGATTTCAGTGTAGAATTCTGCTGGAGTAGCACTATTAACTGATGCATTTTGAAAAAAACATGTTTTCCGATGACAGGATCCCTTTAAGGACTTTTTTAGTCCATTAAGTCCAAAAGTCCAATTATTAGTCCATCTCAGTGCCCATAATCAAGGAGACTGCTTCTTTCAGCCTATCCTTGTGTATTAAGAACATTCAATCCAATAAACAAGAAAACAAGAACATGGTACTGCCCCAGGGATGCACAGAGCATGTAGCCTAAACATTCATATATATTTATTCATATTCAAGCCAGCACTCTAGCCATAGCTCCTGTAACACTTATTGTAACTATAAATGTTACCTTGTCACGGCAGGAGTTCCGTATTGTATCAATTCTAGCTGGCTGTTAATACCTGAGAAAACATTTATAGTCAATTTGCTGAATCAGGTATGCATGTGCTATTAAAAACAATTATATTTATAGTTATTATATTTAAAGTTCAGAAAGTGTTGATGCACCTTTCCTGCACACGCCCAACTGAGTACACGGTTTTCAAAAACAGCACACACAAGTTTAAAATGTGCGCACAAAAGAATTTTTCTGGCACACACCCCAGACCCCCTCCCATATTGTGCTCCCCCCTATAACATCTGCAAAGTTAAGGAGGAGGGTGCTGCACCCAAAGGGGGGGGGGAGATGTTGGATGGAGGGCCTTGAAATCTGTACAGGTATAGTTATGGAAACCCATTAACCAAAAAGCTCCAAATTAGACTCCATTATAATCAAATAATCGAAATGTTTTTCCTTTTTCTCTGTAATAATAAAACAATGGCTACACAGCAGCTTGTTTATATAAACTATAGTAGTGTTTCTGAAGCAAACACATCAGTTGCAGGCAGTGTCGGACTGGCCCGGCGGGAAACCGGGAAAAAACCCGGTGGGCCCCGACCCTTAATGGGCCCCCGCCGGGCCAGACCCCTCTCCCGACCATTTTGTTAAAAAAAAAAAAGATTTCTTTAGGCGCCGCACTGCGCCATCTGCGCATGCGCGCAGCAACATACAGAGCTCTGAGCGGCGCCTTTCAAGAAGGAGCGTCGAGCCATGCTGTCACGAAGGCGTGCAGTGCGCATCACGGTAGGGGGTCGAGGGGGTCGGGGGGTCGGGGGGTCGAGGGGGTCGGGGGGTCGGGGGGTCGGGGGGTCGAGGGGGTCGGGGGGGCCCTGGACAGTAGTCCCGGTGGGCCCCGGGCCCCCCAGTCCGACCCTGGTTGCAGGGCAACAGTACATTAAATTGTCATTCCTTTAAAACACTTTCATTTTTTGGTGTTATTGTTCCTTTAATGCAGAGGAACTCTCACGATACCAACATCCAATTGGGTCCCATCTCATATCAAGGGGCAATTACATGCTTGTTGCTTACCCCATTCACTGCAGCAACTATATTAGAAATGGTGAAGGATTTAGGCATTCTGGGTAAATAAACTTGGTGAAATGTGTCTGAAATTGCACTTGATTTCCTCCCCTCTTAGGACAGCAACTGTTCTTGGAATTGCCCAGTTTACGAAAATGTGATACAAAGGTGAACCTCCCCTTTAGACAAACAAAATTCCCATTTGAACATTAGCTGCCGCTGACCACAGAGCTCCATGTAAAAGCCGCAGCTGAGGAGTCATGTACATGCTGGGGACTTCCCTACTGAAGTCATGGGATATCTCAGGCTGCCATATGATGATTACATTGAGGGAGTAGCCAGATATTCTCTATTCGCTGCATGAGAACTGATTGTGATTATTCACATTCCTTATTGATTTGGGAGTTTTACACTTAGGCTGTCGCCCAGGGGCTGATTCATTGTACGTGACTCTAACCTCAGCTTCTTGTGACTAAGATTAAACAAAAGTAGAAAATCCTTTCCCGGCTGTGATGGCAGCAAGGATTTATAGTTGTCAGTCTATGGCACAGCCATGCAAACTGACGCCATCATTAAAGGGACTTGTTTCGAAAGCATTCCTTGCACTCAGCACTGGTGTTCCTAATGGGGCTCCTGCTCCAAATAGTGGCCAAGTGCATGTATTGATGCTGAGGAACCCTGAGGTTATTGCCTCCTTCAGCTCCAGGGTCCTCACAATGTGCCGCACCAATACACACAAAGGAACAGAGAACAGGTGTTATTCTGATGCAGAGCCCCATAAGTTAGAGTCCTGCAGCGGGTCGGGTACCTGCAAAAACCTGCGGTACCCTGCGGGTTGCGTTTAGAAGTTCCAGATGCGGGTACACCCGTGGGTCGGCGAGTTTGCAGGTTGCGGGTCGGGCCGCGGGTCTTCTCAATATCGATATTCGCTCCTTTCTTCTGGTCACGTGTACTTCCGACGATGTCACTTCTGGTTTCCAGTGACAGCACTTCCTGATTCTTGATGGTCAGCGGGTCGCAGGTCCAGGGTGCAGATAAGGTACATGGGGGTAGGGTCGGGTAGCGGGTAAGAATGCGGGTTGCGGATTGCAGGTTGCGGGTACGGGTCGGGTCCCAAAAAATGGACCCGCGCAGGACTCTACCATAAGTGACGGCACCCTGAAAATTTTCAGTGCAATTGCACAATTTGAAGTATCTGCTGCAAATGCATCAGACGCAATCCCTCCTTGCACCTGCAATTACACTGGAATTTTTGCATTTCTGGGAGAAGGCAAATAATGTCCAAAACTGCACTTTATAAATAACCCCACGTCGTATATTCAAAGGGGTTAAATGAAGTAATGAAAATATCACGTAGTGCTGCCCTGCACTGGTAAAACTGATGTGTTTGCTTCAGAAACACTACTATAGTTCATTTAAACAAGCTGCTGAGTAGCAATGGGGGAAATTGAAAAAAAGTCTATATGGCACAGGTTAAATAGTGGATAACAGATAACACCATTATGTTCTACAGAGTTTATCTGCTATAGCTGCCCCCATTGCTACACAGCAGCTTATTTATATAACCAATAGTAGTGTTTCTGAATCAAACACAGCAGTTTTACCAGTGATGGGCAACACTGCATTATATTTTTATTACTTTAAAACGCTTTCATTTTTTGATGTTACTGTTCCTTTAAGGAAAGCTATGGAGGCATTTTATTGCCAATAGATTAGCCACAATAGTGCAAGCTATAAAACTATATTTATTCTGCAGAATGCTTTACCATACCTGTGTAAAAAGCTCTCTGTTTGTTTAGGAAAGCAGCGGCAGTATTAGCTTGGTGTGACATCACTTCCTGCCTGAGTCTCTCCCTGCTCACTCATAACTCTGGGCTCAGATTACAGCAGAGAAGGGGGGGGGGGAGAAAGGAGCAAACTGAGCATGCTCACGGCCAGGACAAGGAGGTTTAAGCTGAAAACAGGAAGTCTGATACAGAAGCCCATGAGTACACAATAGAAGGAAAGAAATGCTGTGTTTCTTTTGACAGAGGACTCAGAGCAGCATTACTTTGAGGGTTTACTGGTATATTTAGGTGGACCTTTCTGATAAAGCTTACAGATTTTTAGACTTTCCTTCTCCTTTAACTCTTCTCTGTTCCATAAAGCTAAAAAACAATTCCCGAGACCTTTTCTTTTTTTGACACAAGTTGGTTGGTTATTATTTGCAATTCCACACAAGTCAGTTCTTACACAGTTGCTTCGTCTTCCATCTGTTTGCAGCCTTCCGGACATTCAAGTTTTTTTGTTTTGGAAAAAAAACTCGAATTGAGTTTGATCAAATTCGATTCGAGTTTTCGGGTCGTTTACAATTGTCCGAGTTTAAAAAATTACATTTTATCAATGCTTTTCCCGAAGTTGAATTTCCAATTCATTACAATTTAAGGGAGTTTAAAAAAAAAAAACTCACGTGAATTTGAAATTGGACCCTTGATAAATGTGCCATTTACAAACGGCTCCTATCGATTGGTCTGCTCAGTCATGTGATTAAAGGAGGCCATGGACACTGGGGCAGCCATTTTGTTTGCTGAAGTCGCATACACTGGCCAATATAGGGCATCAGCAGATACTTTTCCCAATCATGCATAATCCACCAACCAATAAATAGCACATGGATATCATTGAATCACAACATCTATACAGGTATAGAATCCGTTAACTGGAAACCCATTATCTAGAAAGCTCTGAATTACGGAAAAGCTGTATCTCAGACTCCAAATAAATCAGATTTTTCAAAATGTCTTTTTCTCTGTAATAATAAAACAGTAGCTTGTACTTGATCCCAAATAAGATATAATTAATCCTTATTGGAGGTAAAACTAGCCTATTGGGTTTATTTATGGGCACATTTATCAAAGTTTGAATATCGAGTTCATGTAAGTTTTTAAAAACTCCCATAAACTTAAAAATTGACCAGTTGAAATTAAAAAAAAAAAAAAAATAGGTGAATAGGATGACCCGAAAACTTTGATTCAAGTTTGGGGGGGCAGATTTGTCAAGGGTCGAATTTCAAATTTGAAAAATTTGAATTCAAAAAGACCGAACCAAAATTAAATCACTTTTTTTTGGCCGAATAGGTGCGTTTTCGATCGAATTCGAATCATACGAATTGAAGTAATAGCACATTTGAATTGTAGAATTCAAAGTTTTTCCCCCAAAAAAACCCTTTGACCACCAATTGACTCCAAATACTGTCGGTTGTAGGATGTCCCCCATAGATGGCGAATGGTCGAAGTCAAATTTTTACAGTACATGATAAATTTCGAATTTTCACTTTGACCATTGATAAATCGATTAGTTTTTTACTTGAATGTCAGGAAGGCTGCAAACAACTCCAAATTGATCCCAGGACACCTCTCCCATTGACTAAAACATCATTTGCCAGGTTTTAGGTGGTGATTAGTCAAATTCGAGTTCTTAAAGGGCCAGTGTATATTAAATCTCGAACATCTAATTTGAATTTTTAATGAAACTCAAATCGAATTTTAACAATTCCCTAGTTGAATTTGCCAGTTTTGGCCAAAAAAAAAAAATTGGAATTTTCACTTCGACCCTTGATAAAGCTGCCCCTTAAGGTTTACATGATTTTCTAGTAGACTTCTAAAGATCTGTTATCTGGAAAACCCCAGGTCCTGAGCCTTCTGGATAACAGGTCCCATACCTCTAACGGAGATCATACCAAACTTTTGTTTCATTAGATTTAGCGGGCATGAGAATGGACACGTTTTACCCTTCCTTAATCCCATCCCCCATCCATTCACGAGACAGACGGCCGAAGAGTTTTTAAAACAATCTTTATTTCGTTTGAAGGTCTAATACAATGTTTTAAAGCAACTTAAAACGAGACACAGAGCTTTATCAAAGCTATAGCTCCAATTTCAGAGGCACAACTTTATTTATTGCCTTGTAAAGGCAAATTACCACTAACCATCCTTTCCACCCCTATTGAAAGATCAACGTATTCTTGTTAACAAAGTGTAGATCTATTTTTTGCAATGTTGTATAAACATTAACAGGTTTTTTTGCTTTTTTTTTTCTTGAAACAGGAATAAAAAAAAAATAGCAGCATGTTGGGCAGCCAATGCAGTCGTACGGTGACCAGATCATTTCACCCATTTAGCAAGTCAACTAGTGATGTCTGAACGGGGCACATGATGGGCTCTAGGTTTAGTGACCCCCAGATCCCAGCATACATTGTGGGGGAGAAGAGGTTCACTATAGCTGAGGCTTTGCATTAAAGGGGAAATAGTCCTTATTTCTAAATACGCTTTGCATTCAGTTTTCCCACCGCTCAACTACAACGTATGCGGCATTGGTATTGGCCAGAGAATATTGTCTTTGCTTATACTGGGAACTGTATATAGTGTGTGCCTTGACTCCCCATACAGAACAGCAGCAAACACTTTCCCATCACTAGGGGCCCCTGTATTGGAGCAGGAACATTCTGTGCAATGCCTGTATACCATACTGATATTTAGGGATGCACCCAATCCACTATTTTGGAATCGGCTGAACCCCCGAATCCTTCATGAAAGATTTGGCCAAATACCGAACCGAATCCAAATCCTAATTTTCATATGCAAATTAGGGGTGGGAAGGGGAACATTTTTTTTACTTCTTTGTTTTTCGACAAAAAGTCACACGATTTCCCTCCCCGTCCCTAATTTGTATATGCAGAAGGATTTGGCTGAATCCTGCTGAAAAAGGCCGAATCCCAAACCGAATCCTGAATTTGGTGCATCCCTACTAATATTCTAAGCAAAAACACATTTAGGGTCGGGGGGCACACTGGTAGATTTGGGGAGATTAGTTGCCAGGCGTCAAATCTCCTCTTCTTCGGGGTGACTCCCAGATCTGCCTTCCGCCAGCTAGAATGTAAATCGCCAGCGGGATGGCACTCAGAGCTCTTCGTTTTCCAAAGTCGCCCAAAGTTTCCTCGTGAGGCAACTTTGGGCAACTTCAGAAAAGATTAGTCGCCCCGAAGAAAAGATTTGTTGCCTGGCAACTAATCTCCCCGAATCTTCCCGTGTGCCCCTCCCTGACCCTTAGAAACACGGTATATTCCTGCTTTACGCAATTTGTGATTAAAACAAACATCAGCCAATGAGCTCATAGCTGCCCACTTTTTGGTGACCCCAATCATCACGTGTCCCTTCCCCAAGCTGAATATCATGCATTACAAGCTTTATTGATCAGGCAGCAGATATTTCGCCCAATTTCAAATCAGTAGCAAGTCCATTTATCATAGCTCATTGCTCATTATGGTCTTACGGTGACTTCACTTCATTTAAGGGTTTTCTCTGGATTACTCTAGGCCGGGGGGGCACTAGATCACGTTTCAAATACACAATTCAGCAAAAATCATCGTCAAATTATAAAAAAAACCGCACCTTGTGCTTGACTCCACTGCATGATGTACCTTTAACTGTATGAATAGTGCACGTGCAATTTGTATACAATGCAGAGACGAGGCTTCAGTTTGCCTTTAAAATCAGACAGGCATTAAAAGAAGCTTTGACCCCCGCAGAGAGAAAATATGGCTTAGACTGGGATACTCACACACACACATGCTCCCAAAAAGCTGCATATGAAAATAATTGTCAAGGTTTATATAAATGAACAAAGGCCAAGATGAACGTACCGCTGCATTCGGTGGTGAGAGATTTGGGGCTCATTTATAAACAGTAGGCAAATTTGCAACTGCGTAGTAACCCATAGCAACCAATCAGTGATTAGCTTTTTTTCAGACAGCTGCAGGATCAGCACTGAAAACAATCATCTGATTGGTTGCCATGGTTTGTTACAGCCCAGGTGCAAATTTGCCGTTTATAAATGAGCCCCAATGAAATTGCTTTATGGATAAACAAGACTGGATGCTTTCTATGATATATCCATCGCCATGTGATACGGGTTACCGAAAAAAAAAAGGCTGATTATGTCTGAACAATCAGAAAATAAAATGCTTGAGCTGTGTTTATACCTATAAAGCTGTACGAGTACAATGGAAGTCTATGGAAATGCCAGGACAATGGATTCATGAGAATATATATATATATATTGTATAACAATAAAGCACAGCTTCTGAATTACAATACACACAGCCCCCGTGCTATCTTGTATTTATAGGTGGGTTAAGATAAAAATAAGCAGCTCACACAGCCTTGATCAAAATGGAGAACCAAAATCCTGTAAGTGTCAACGAATGAGCGACTAATGATAATCACGTGACAGCACGTATGTCAACTGCAAACGACAGAGATGACTGCAGCCAATACTGCACAATACACAACCATAGCAGAGCGGGATCACGCTGCCGCACAGAGAACAAGTTAGCGAGGGTTAAATGATTGTTAAGGGGCGGGCCTCTGTAGCGGCGCTGGTGAAAAGTGCTAAAATGATGAAAACTGGCAGTTAGGCAGGTTAAAAAAAAGTTATAAAGGTTATACTTGATGGACATGTGTCTTTTTTCAACCTAACTTACTATGATACTATGATATAGAAAGTCCATTTGTTGCAGCCAATAGGTTGTATCCTACAGTATATTCATAGTTTGCAAATGGTGGACACACTCAACCTCACTGGAGGTCAGGGGATCTGCTGGGTGATGAAGCCCAGGGGTTTCTACAAGTCAGAACATCAAGCCGATGGCACGCGTGAAGATTCAGAGAGATTACAAACAAATTTTCTCTTCTTCAGGCAACTCATCTCCCGAAATGCCTGGTGGAATGGCATACATTCGGTCGGATGACTTCGGAAATCCGAAGCGATTCGTATGCCATCTCGCCTGTGATTCATATTCTTGCCGGTGGGAAGGCATTTGGGGAGATTAGTCGCCCGAAGTAGGGGAATTTTGTTGCTAGGCGACTAATCTCCCCTTAAATCTTCAAGTGCGCAACCACCCTAAAGGCCTAATGGTAGATTCCAATCTACCTTTTGGAAAGATTAGTCGACCAATAAAGGGAAGATTTGTCGCTGGGCGAATAATCTCCCCCGAATCTTCCCGTGTGCCACCAGCCATACAAGCAGCTGTAATAAAGATAAGATCAATACAAATAGAAGAGGGGACAGTTTTCAGCACGGGTGGGAGGGTGTACAACTATTATTTCCTTTATAAGGCCGCTCCCAATAATTGAAAACATTGTAACAATAAAGATCTTTGCCAATTTTTCCATGCACAAAAATGAAAAAGTTTCCTGGGGGACTGGAGATTAGGAGGGTCAGAAAAGAGTAGAAGAACCTCACGCGTTTTCTACCCAGTTCAAAAGTAGTAGGGACAGAACACTTACTGTGCCCTCAGCACATGATCCAGTACCATTCAGAGTAAATAAACCATAATACAACACTGTCAAAACTCCGACATTTCTTCTGTTTATATATTCATCTATTTTATAAGATTTTTTTTTTTAATTAATAAAGCAGCTTTGAAGCTTATTAGGCACTGCCCAACAAAACAATGAAATCCAATATCTGTCGTGGATTTTTTTTTTCTTTAAATCTTCGGCTCAGAGCTGAAGTTTTTCTATACAAGGTTTATGGTAAAATAGCTTTGCACCTCTCTCGAGACGTACTGCACGTTTTATACGGACAAAAAAACAAAACGTTGATAACAAAAAAAGTAACATTATTTCACAATGAACAGAATGTTTTCTTATTGGTACACATATATATATATATATAAAAAAAAAAAAACAGCTCAAAGGAAAACTGATGTTGCATAGCATTAAGGATTCAGCAATCGGCAAAATAAACGAGAAGTCGACAGTTTGGTATGAGTTCCATTTTGACAGCTAGTCACCCAATGCTATGTACATATATATATTTATATATACTGTTTGCCATTTATCCATCCTGCCATCTTCCTCATTAAATAGACTCTACGAGAGAATTTTCATAGTCTTAATTAAAAACACTTCCCGGCAATTCGTTGCTTTTGTCATTTCCTTGCAGTTCCATTTAATAAGAAAATGATGAAAAGTGCCATTCCGCTACATATATAGAAATTTTTGGGGGGTGGGGAAATGATACAATCCGCAAAGGCTCTAGATCCGCCGTATACAATGCCACGAGTCGTTTATAAGTAGGTTTTACGATGGAACGGTTCCCCCAATCAGTACTGACAAAGACACCTTGGCTTCTTAGATCTCCGCAGACCAACATTCGAGCTGGTAAAGCTTTAATAGAACGTAAACAAGCACCATGGTGAAGGCCTCTAGGTACCTGCAGGCCTGGGAGATTGGCTTTTATTATTCTTTAATAGCATATCTTTACGTTGCTGTGCTTTTGGTTCTTAGAAAGCAAGCACAATAGCTTAGAGACATACATTCACAGCTTAACACTCGTCTCCTGCTTCCATGGCAAAAGAAAGCTCTTATTCCATCACTTTGATACCGCCGCTCAATCTGTGAATTAGGTCGACGAAGGAGCTTTATTTATATTCCTTAGCCCAGGCAGGCTTCAATGTTGTCAGTGTAGGAGTAAACTCCACAGTTTGTCGGGACTTCATCGCCTTTGCTGTGCATATACAGGGTGTGCTAGTGTCACATTCAGAGAGTCATTGTGCTGTACGAGCGACGTTTGTTGGTAATGTAGCACCAGTTCCTTCAGAGAGCTGTACAAGTTGTATGGTTCTGCAAACCCAAAACCCGTATGAGTTTTGTTTATAACGCAGTGCTTTACCTCTCCGTCTGCCCTGTAATGCAATAGAAAAAAAAAAAAAAAGAATTTTAGATGACATCATACAGAAAGGTGATTTAAAACCCATCTAACCCAATCAGAGTTTTGATGCTGGACCTCTGTAGAGACTGGTTTGACTGCCAATGTTCCAATAAGCCCCCCATGCAGGTATTCTTAAAGGAGGACTAAACCCAAAAATGAATATGGCTAAAACGGTCATGTTTTATATACTGAATTTATTGCATCAGCCTAAAGTTTCAGCTTGTCAATAGCAGCAATGATCCAGGACTTCAAACTTGTCACAGGGGGTCACCATCTTGGAAAGTGTCTGTGACACTCACATGCTCAGTGGGCTCTGAGCAGCTGTTGAGAAGCTAAGCTTAGGGGTCGTCGCAAATTATCAAGCAGAAAATGAGGTTTGTCTGTAATATAAGCTGATGCTACAGGGCTGATTATTAAATTCTGATGCTAATTGCACTGGTTTCTGTGCTGCCATGTAGTAATTATCTGTATTAATTACTAATCAGCCTTATATTGTGACATTTCTATCAGCCTTATATTGTGAGTGGATCCCTAAGCTCAGTAAGTGACAGCAGCACAGAGCATGTGCAGTGAATCAGAAGAAAAGAAGACGAGGAGCTACTGGGGCATCTTTGGAGACACAGATCTTTACTGCTAAAGGGCTGTGGTTGCCTTGGGCTGGTACAGAAGCCCAAAACATAATGTACAACATTTCTAGCTACTTCTTTAGTTTAACTTTCCTTGTCCTTTAAAAAGGCAGCATAACCCATGTAACTTATCTTTTGTAAACGCAATGCCCAGCTGGCAAGTTACATATGGGGATACAATCAACAATGGATCTTTCACCTCATGTATTGCACCCAACAGTTTTTTTCCTATTAAAACTCTTGCCCTAATCCCATTTCATCTCAGTGCAACACAATTGCTGGAATTACGCTGTGCATATGCACAAAATGCCGTTATAGGTATGGGACCTGTTATCCAGAATCCTCGGGACTTTCCTGGTATAATGGGTCTTTCCGTAATTTCGATATTCACAGTTTAAGAGTACTAGAAAATCATATAAATATTAAATAAACCCAATAGGCTGGTTTTGCTTCCAATAAGAATTAATTATATCTTAGTTGGGATCAAGTACAAGCTACTGTTTTATTATTACCGAGAAAAAGGAAATCATTTTTAAAAATTTGGATTATTTGATAATGGGATATGGCCTTTCCATAATTAGGAACTTTCTGGATGACTGGTTTCTGGATAACAGATCCCATACCTGTATTACATTGTTTAATTTAAAAAAAGCCTGTATGAATCTCAGTAATAAGAGAATACATACATTACAGAGCATGCGTAGCACCCCGCTTTGCTGCTCTCTCGCACAAGGAATGTTCCGTCCCGTTTCCCACGTAAAAGGTTTTCTGCTTGGTTTCTGTTGATGTTGCCAACATTCCACGTCCTCTCGTCTTGATGTGGCAAGTCCTCGTCCTCTACCACTGAATATTGACTGAATGAAGAAAACAAGAATCAAATAAATACCATTCTGTTCAATACAACGGTGGTGTAGAAAAGATGTGACACAGTATAAAATAAAGTTAGCTAATGACCTCACTATAGAACACTGCTTACGTTTTTCTTCTTGATACCCACAAGGCTTTTCATCACTAGCAGAGCCAATTTGGTAATTCTACTTTACAGTTTTATCAAAGGGAAGGAAAAAAAAATAAAAAATAAATAAAAATTCCCTATATAGGGTTCCTCGTGGCAGTTGTGAATTAACTAAGAAACCTACTCAGAAAAATGATCCTGCTGTAGTATACGAAAAGGTCAAATATTCATTCGAAGTGCCAAGCAGTTATGTGGCTAGCAGACTTTGCTTTTAGTAATCCAATACCAATCACAGTGAAAACCAGAACCAGCTCAAAGTCTACGAAAGGTCACTAGCCAACCTGTCCTTGCAGTAGTCTGAAAACGAAGAAGAAAGATGCTTACTCTTCAGTGTTATCGCTGCCCAGCCACTCGTTCAATTTCTTCTGTCTCACGCCTTTTTGTGTCAACCACCTAGAAAGATAAAAGCAATTTAAGCACCGCTTCTTTCAGGAAATGAACCATGTAGGCTCCAGCATAATTGTCAACTGGACTGTTCATATTTTGAACCTTACATTAAGTACTGGTCTCTTGTCTTCCTCAGCTGAATCAAATCTGGTTTGATGCTGTTCATTCGCTTATCAATCTCCCGATTTTCAGCCGTTTGTTTCTTCAAATCTTCTTCTAGCCTTCTCTTGCTGTCGACGATTTCACTGATGCGGGACTTCAGCTTTTCATGATTATGCAAGATCCTTTATTTAAAAAAAGGGAATAGGAAAATGTGTTGGTCCGAGATTGTGCATTGGAAACAGCTAACATTATATGCTACTTTGTTGAATTAAAATTGTGCTTTAGTGCTAGACAGTCTAAGCTGCTGCCATTTCTGGTAAAGTTGGCTTTTGGGACTAGGCTATTGGTTAAAGGGGTTGTTCACTTTTGAATTAACTTTTGGTATGACGTAGAGAGTGATATTCTGAGGCAATTTGCAATTGGTTTTCATTTTTTATTATTTGTGGTTTTTGAATTATTTAGATTTTTATTCAGCAGCTCTCCAGTTTGCAGTGTCAGCAATCTGGTTGCTAGGGTCCAGATCACTCTAGAAACTATACACGGATTTGAATAAAAGACTGGAATATGAATAGGAGAGGCCTGAATAGAAAGGTGAGTAATAAAAAGTAGCAATAACAATAAAGTTTGTAGTCTTGCAGAACATTTGTTTTTAGATGGGGTCAGTGACCCCCATTTGAAAGCTGGGAAGAGTCAGAAGAAAAAGTCAAACGATTAAAAAACTATTAAAAAGAAATAACGAAGACCAACTGAAAAGTTGCTTAGAATTGGCCATTCTAGAACATCGTAAAAGTTAACTTGAAGGTGAACCACCGCTTTAAGTCAGAACTTTCAGTAGACAAAAGACTTTGGCTTAAAGCACAGATATTGAAGCAGTTAAAACTTCCTTCTTGGTGTCTAGGACACTACTACAAATGGTTCATAGAATAAATGGTGTTCTGTGGTCTACTACAAGAATAAGAATCCCTAGGATATACCTTTGTATCTCTTTCTCATTGCCTTCACGTCTGAATTTTTCAATGTACTCCTTGCTGTATTTTTCCTGTGTTTGGCACTGTTCTTCGAATATCTTTATGGTCTCATTGAATGCTTCAATTGCAGTTCTTTTCATTTGAATTTCCTGCATTGGTAGAGGGAAAAATAACTTAGTTAGAATGGCAGTCAGTATGCTGTGCATGCTATAAACAGAGATAAAAAACTAGAAACAGCCTAAATCATAATCATTGAAAGATTATAGTTAAGCAGTTTATTCTCCGGATTTCCATTCTCTGGACCAACACGTAGAGAAGAGTTTTCCAGTCTTATTTTGATCCCAGGCCCTCTCTTATCTAATGCTACACAAATATGGGAAATACCCCCAGAAGCTACACGGTTATAAATTCAGGTTAATAACAGCAAACTGTTCTCCACCTCCCATTTTTCATCATAACAAACCTTCAGGCTGGGAGCCAGTCAACTCCATGCCCAATGCAAGAGGTAGGACACCTACACAATGCAGGAAACTTTTTTTGCATGGACTGGAATTCCTTTTCTTTACAGATACTGCAATTAAAGTTTTTACATAACGAGCCCACAAACACCTTTTCAAGGGCTTAACCTCAGCTACGTGTTTCTACCTAAAATTATCACACTCGTCCCTATACAGTCACTTTTTACACACCTGAGACGTCCTAGTGTAGTCTTCATATAGTCGATCATATTCTTGATTCTTCTCTTGGAACTGAACATTGTACTCTCGTAGCTTCTTCCCCACTGCTTCGATGCTGTCTTCCTTGACTACCTGATCCTTGAAGAAGTAAAGCACATTTATGAAATGTGTATTTTATAGGTTTAAGATGGGTACATCAAACTTGCAGTTTATGAACATATGCTGTGGGTTGCCATTCACGAGAGGTGGTCCCCCAAGAGAAATCTCTGGTAAAGAGAGACTGTTTAATGTAATTACCTGTTGCAACTTTGACACGGGATACAGGAGTTTGACGTCCAGTTTAGGGTTATACTGGGCAAGCGACTCATTTCGGTAGTGGGTAATCAGTTCGACCACAGAGTTGAAAGTCAGGGGATCAGAAAAACCGTATTTTCCATCCCGGTGGAAGATTTTGATAAGTTTGTTATTTCCACCTTTCCTGGAGAGGGGAAGAAAACAAACATGTTTAAACATTCTGAATTTAAAATGATAAAAAGGACATCTTTAAAATAGAAGTGCCAGCTCAGTGTTGTTACCTTAGAGTTAGGGTGTAGTCGCCATGCATTATTGTTGAGGCGTCTCGTACCAGAAAGGTTCCATCAGTGGTATCACGCAGCTTTTCATTCACCTCTTCCCTGCAGGCAAAGAAATGGAGGCTTAGACTGAATGCAAGCAGAGGCTTTGTGTAACACAGGGCAATATCACATAGAACAGAATTGTATACATTGCATATAGCTTATTATGTTATTGTTCTTGCTCTGTAAGGGTCAGGGCAGACAGGCATATTCTGGGAGATTAGTCGCCCGGCAACAAATCTCCTCTTCTTCGGGGCAACTAATCTCCCCAAAATGCCTCCCCTGCCTAAAATGTAAATTGCTGGCGGGATGGCACTCAGATCGATTCTTTTTCCGAAGTCGATTGACGAGGAAACTTCAGGCGTCATCGGAAAACAAATCGCTCCAAGTGCCATCCCGCCGGGGATTTACATTTTAGGCAGGGGAGGCATTTCGGGGAGATTAGTCACCCCGAGAAAAAAAAGAGATTTGTCGCCGGGCGATTAATCTCCCCGAATCTGCCTGTGTGCAATGACCCTAAAGCTACAAATGTATTGTTATTGCTACTTTTTTTTTTATTAATCCTCTTTCTATTCAGGCCTCTCCTATTCATATTCCAGTCTCTTATTGAAATCAGTGCATGGTTGCTAGGGTAATTTGGACCTTAGTAACCAGACTGCTGAAATTGCAAACTGGAGAGCTGCTGAATAAAAAGCTAAATAACGCAAAAAATGAAAACCAATTGTAAATGGTCTCAGAAAAATCACTCTCTACATCATACTAAAAGTTAAAAGCTGAAAAGCTTTAAAGCTGAACAACCCCTTTAAGTTCTGCAGATCCAAATATGGAAAGATGTTATCTGGAAAACCCCTGGTCCCAAACATTCTGGATAACAGGTCCCATACCTGTGCTCACAGATTTACCCTCTAAAGCCTATTCATGAATAGTTAGTGAGCAGTGTGACTCTGAAGAGATCAGACAGATTACCGAAGAATCTCTATTACAGGTTCATTTACATCACTCAGTGGACATAATACCCATACAATAGCAGACTATGTCTAGCTGGTGACGTAGCATAATTATGCATTAATGAGCTTATATTCATAGCACACAAGCAGAAGTGTAATCTAGGTGTAAATTGGATCGCGTCAGATTGGGAGATGTTCTCCAGACGCTTTTCAGGAACATCTTACACAATGAGGGATTTAATGGATAGAAACCAGACAATGGGATTACCTTGAAATATCTCCCCAGTACCATTCAGCATCTTGCAGAGACATAATGTGATTTGTACCGTTGTTTGTTACAGCAGTAGATTTGGGAGGCTTTGGTGGCAGTGCTGCAATGAGAAAGAATACATTAATAGGCCCATCGAGGAATCCGCTTCCAACAGGTGCTTATAAATCACATTTCTCATGAAGAGATAAAAATACAATAGGCCGTCTGCACACTAATGAGAATGAATGTATCCGTTGTAGAGCTTCATTGTTCTAGGCATTGCACACTGGGAAACAAAGGCAGCATGGGAACAGTCCCTAAATCCCCCACATTGTAATGAGCTTTGGCATTAATCACTCCATATAAAGCATCAATCTGTTGCCCAGATATGTCTGCCACTAATCCTTCATTTTCATCTCCTACTGTATCCAATGTAAGGATGGAATAAATATGAAACAAATAATTGTTTTATACTAATGCATCCTAAAATGCATGCAAAAAAACCCAAAAAACAAACCATACCTATAGAAAACATTGCTATTTGTATGAATATATATACTGTACATTAACGTTAGGAAACAAAGGGCAAGTAAACAAAAAAAAAATCAAGATTTCTTGTAGCAGAGGGCACAGTAAAGCAACTGCAGCCACAGACATGAGTTACCTGTAGGACAAGTAAAAGCAAGTTGGGAGGTGGGAGATACAGTAAAACAAAATGTTATGGGTTGCTTGAGGATATGATAAAAATGTAAAATGAAATCCTAGGTACTACAGTTAGATAAGTATAGATATAAATTGAAATCCTAGGTACTACAGAACTACAGGTAGACAAGTATAGGTATAGGGAGAATAAGGAAAGAGTGTGAGAAGCAAGAAATCCCACAGGCGCAGAAAACAATTTACCGGACGTGTCCATCTCTAAATAAAATATCAGTTCTGAGCCGTCAGATGTTTCAATGGTGGCATAGTCTGGCATAAAGTCTTCCATATTGTCCTTACAGTTACACATGTCCAGTCCCAATGGCAGTACAACAGGACAGGCTGCCTCAGACATGATGTCGGAATTGATTTTAATGCCTCACTGTAGCCTATGACATCACCTAATCTGTCCAATCAGCTATCATGTCTAGGGACACTCCTGTCTCCTTATTCCTTTACCAAACTAAGCCCTCTATTGAGGTGCCACTAACATACGTGATAGAAGTGTAAAAGCCAATAAAAGTCATTTCATTTTTATTTCACTCTTATGCCCTGCAAAGTGGCGCGTTCCATTGCTGGCAGACTGACAGGGGGAGATTGGCTGCTGCACGTACCATCACAATCTCCCTATTCTTCCCTTCAGCACAATCCCTGACAATTCCTATCAGCAGTTCAGTGTGTTTTCAACTAATCTTTCTGACCAACCCATCATTCACAGATGCAATAAATCAAAAATCATGTATTACAAAGCGTAATCTTGGATTTCTCCCCCACCCTGTCCCAGAGGTGATCCTTATACAGGGTAATCAGTGCGAATAACGTGCTCTTCCAGCAGATAAAAAGTTCAGATCAGATTTTTGAACTGCATTGATTGCGAAAATGGGCCACAATTAAAAGTGTCTGGGCTTCTGATACGCAACTTTATCAGGCGCACGACTTGCATCTGTGAATCTGCTTTATGCAGCCCCCCGGGAAGATAATCCACGGGGTCTCGGATAACCCCCAAATCAACAGGCAATGCATCTCCAATGTGTGGAGAACAAGTAGCCCCTAGCCCTAGCTCCAAGTAGCCCTTGCCCCTGGAAGCCCTTGTCCATTTGTAGTCCTAGCCCTTGTCCCTTTGTAGTCCTAGCCCTTGCCCCTGGTAGCCCTAGCCCCTGGAAGCCCTTGTCCATTTGTAGTCCTATCCCTTGGTAGCCCTAGCCCCTAGTAGCCCTTGTCCCTTTGTAGTCCTAGCCCCTGGAAGCCCTTGTCCCTTTGTAGTCCTAGCCCTTGCCACTGGTAGCCCTAGCCCATGGTAGCCCCTAGGTACCAAACATAGAGTCTAAGATCTGCTTAAAACAAGTGTCTGTAGAGCAAATGAGCATAAATCAAGAAAAATATTGAAAGCACAATTGCCCCGACATAAAGAAGGGTAGCCACCTATATAAATATACATGCGTGCGTGGTTTATTCCCAGCCCAGAGCTGGCAGGAAAGTGTTAACAGGCAGAGAGCCTGAGGCAGTCACACTTACATGATCAGCCCAAACCAGTCTAGCATGGAATGAATGCCTGTCAGGGCTCAAGGTAAATTTCCATAAGCACCTGGCAGTGTGATAAAGGTAAGTATGGGATCCGTTACCTGGAAACCTATTATACAGAAAGCTCCAAATTCTGGAAAGGCCCTCTCCCATAGACTCCATTATAATCAAATAATCCAAATGTTTAAAATTTATTTCCTTTTTAATAATAAAACAGTACCTTGTTCTTGATCCAAACGAAGATATAATTAATCTTTATTGGAAGCAAAAACCAGCCTATTTATTGTTGACAGGTAAGTAGACTTAAGGCATGAAGACCCAAATGACGGAAAAACCCTTTATCCGGAAAACCCCAGGTCCCGAGCATTCTGGATAACAGGTCCCATACCTGTACAATGTGGCTGCACTGTAACTGCGCCTCCAAAACTTGAGAATTTCACCGAACAGCCAAAATAATTGAATATTGAGCTCACGGTTAAAGTGCAGTCCAATTAAGCTTCAATACCATTAAAAAAAAAAATGAAGGAATAACAGCAATGGAAACATGACTTACTGTGAATATCGTGCATTTTTAGTGTTCTCCGCGCAGTATTAATAAATCCCAAGAGCTCCTCGATAGCAGAGAGCAAAAAGCCGAGCCGAGCAGAGGGTGATTTGGGAGGCTCTTTCTTACAGACGGATAGATGCATGAATGGAACAGCCGGGGTACTTGTAATCCATAAAAAGCTCCAGCGGGAAGAGACGGGTCCCAGGTCGGTGCAGAAAAAGAGCTAGAGAGGTGGAGTGCGGGAATCTAGTCCTCTGTCCAGGGTTAATGATTACAAAGTGCAGCCGATGTCGGGACTGTACCAAGTGCAGCAGAAGGGGAGGGAAAGAGAAAGAAAGAGGCTGCAGCTCGCATGTCTCCCTCAGATAAAGATCTCTGTTTCATGATTAACTCAAGCAGGTTCAAATATTTGCTGAGCTAGGGATTTCAGGTGGGGGGAGGTGCTTAGAAAGGGCTGTCAATCAAGGCGTGAGCTGTCAGCGGCTAACAAGTGGCTGAGGCTGGGAGCGTTCTGCTTTTAGCCCAGTAACAGACGCCCATTGTGCGGGGGCTTTAAATAGCCTGTGTGCGGGGCGAGAGGCGGCCGACTCAGGCTCAAGAGCAGCCACATTCAGGAAGCGGCTTGCTTAATGAGCAAAAAATAGAAACGAAGAAGAGAAACTAAAAAAAAAAACCCTCCAATGAACTGACAAACAGATGAGTCTGGCCATGTCCTTCCCATAGGCATAGTGAAACTGTACCAGCACAAGCTTTAACCTCTGCTCTTCCAGAACTAGAATGAGCAGCTCAATAACCCCGTCAGCGCAGGTAGAAAGGCACTCGTCCCTCTGCACGTCCGGCTACAGTCCTCTCAAGCACCCGCAGCTACTGATTATTATTAAATGAAAGAGCCGTAGCTTGATGGACGCAGCTTGCTGTGCCGCTTTCATTACGCTCGAAACACTGCCACCAAGTGTCCCCGGAAAGGCGGATGAAATGCACAAGGGCAGCTGGCAGTGTAATGTGACAGTTAGAGTTCAGCTCATAACTTGGCACAAGCGCAGAGAGCATTCCACTGCTGACAAATCAAGTGCCCTGTGAAGCAGTGGATGTTAATGAGTGTGTGTGCCCATAAGAAGTGCTCCTGGGTATGTGTACATGGCTCGTGCCTCTCATGTGAGCTCTATACAAGATGAATACATCCCGTGTGCCCATTCCAGACTCCTGTGTGTGCCGAGACACCCTTGTCACTCTTATTGTGTCTATTCGTCCATCAACAAGTGCTTTGCTGTAGGACTACAACTCCCAGCATCCTGTCAAAAACCAAGTCTTGTACACCGTAGCACGGATGTATGATCCCCAAGCATCACAATCTGTGTAGGGTACTAAATGGTTCCTTAATCTTGTTATATACCCTATAACGATGTTATTTTCATTGCAACTCACTGCTGCCTCCAAGCTTCTTGCTACTGGAAGTAATGTAAATGTACTAGGCTCTCTGTGCTACTTCCACAGACTATTGCCAAGACTTTCCTAAAGCTTTGAGTGCCCCCTAGTGGTAACATTCAACTTAATTCACCTTTCCATTTATGCAAAGGCAGGTGTGCCCCTTACATTTCTTCACAGTCATTTCTAGAACACCGACCTATTCCACAGAGCTTTACAGAGAGAATAAAGCATCTACTTAAGTTCCTGCCCCTGCAAAGCTTACAATCTAAGGTCCCTATCACATATAAACACACCATGCAACTCCAATGCAACTAACAACCTGACTTAAAGGGGAAGGAAACCTCGTCGGCGCTAACCCCCCTCCCCCCCTTCTGTGTATTGCCCCCCCTCCCTCCTCCCCCCTGGCCTACCCCTCCCGCTGGGCAAATGCCCCTAACTTGTTACTTACCGTTCTGCGCAGGTCCAGTCCAGGGAGTTCACAGGCGACATCTTCTTCCACGCGATCTTCTTCCTCCTTTGACCGGCGTTTTGGCGCATGCGCAGTAGGATCGTTTCGCCGGTATGGATCTACTGCGCATGCGCCAAAAGTCACGCGCATGCGCAGTAGATCGTACCGGCGAAACGATCCTACTGCGCATGCGCCGGTCAAAGGAGGAAGAAGATCGCGTGGAAGAAGATGTCGCCTGTGAACTCCCTGGACTGGACCTGCGCAGAAGGGTAAGTAACAAGTTAGGGGCATTTGCCCAGCGGGAGGGGTAGGCCAGGGGGGAGGAGGGAGGGGGGGCAATACATGGGAGGGGGGAGGGGGGTTAGCGCCGACGAGGTTTCCTTCCCCTTTAAAGGACAAGGAAATTTAAACTAAAGAAGTAGCTAGAAATGTTGTACATTATGTTTTGGCTTCTGTACCAGCCCAAGGCAACCACAGCCCTTTAGCAGTAAAGATCTGTGTCTCTAAAGATGCCCCGGTAGCTCCCCATCTTCTTTTCTGCTGATTCACTGCACATGCTCTGTGCTGATGTCACTTACTGAGCTTAGGGACCCACTCACAATATACAGTACACATAGAATAGAAATGTCACACTATAAGGCTGATTAGTAATTAATACAGATAATTACTACATGGCAGCACAGAAACCAGTGCAATTAGCATCAGAATTTAATAATCAGCCCTGTAGCATCGGCTTATATTACAGGCCAACCTCATTTTCTGCTTGATAATTAGTGACAACCCCTAAGCTTAGCTTCTCAACAGCTGCTCAGAGCCCACTGAGCATGTGAGTGTCACAGACACTTTCCAAGATGGTGACCCCCTGTGACAAGTTTGAAGTCCTGGATCATTGCTGCTATTGACAAGCTGAAACTTTTGGCTGGTGCAATAAGTTCAGTATATAAAACATGGCAGTCCTATTCATTTTTAGGGTTTCCTTCTCCTTTAAAGGAGCAGCAACAGTGATGGAGAAAGTCAAACCACAATGAGTCACAATGAGTCAAACCACAAGGCAATTTAAAAGACACTGCACACCAGTTATTTTAATTTAACCCCTTTCATTTTCACACTACCATTCTCTATATTAGAGCTGCAGAGAACTGAAGTTCCGCAGAACAGTTTGTACATAGAGAGGTCATGGAAACATTTAAGATAAGACAAGGTCAGGGGAGTGCACGGATTGCCTGCAAAGACTTCACCTCAGCCCACCTGCAAGAGGAACAACCTGGCTAAACACAAAAACTCCTCCAGGCTGTGGGCGGAGCTCGTCAGACAGCAGGCAATCCGTCTGCCGAAAGCCTCAATTTATACACGAGCTTGTCAGGCAAGCAATGTAGCAGATGTCTAGTTCTATTAATCAGCTGACTTCTACTATGCCAACGAAGAGTCACAACCAAGCGTGCAAAAAGGAGATTAAATCTATTGTTTTTACCCTAATGTGAAAACATTCAGATAAGAATTACAAAACATACATCCACCAGCAGTTAAAGGGGTTGTTCACCTTTACATTAACTTTTAGTATGATGTAGAGAGTGATATTCTGAGACCATTTGCAATTGGATTTAATTTTTTATTAGTTGTGGTTTTTGAGTTATTTAGCTTTTTATTCGGCAGCTCTTGAATTTGCATCTTAACCAATCTGGTAACTAGGGTCCAAATTACCCTAGCAACCATGCATTAATTTTAATAAGAGACTGAAACATGAATAGGAGAGGTCCTGAATAGAAGGATCAGTAATAAAAATTTGTAGCCTTACAGAGCATTTGTTTTTTTTTAGAAGGGGTCAGCGACGCCCATTTGAAAGCTGCAGAGTCAGAAGAAAAAGGCAAATAACTATAAACACTAAATAATGAAGACCAATTAAAAAGTTGCTTATATGGTCGCTCTATAACATAATAAAAGTTAACTTAATGGTGAACCACCCCTTTAAAACTATCAACCAAATGCATGAAAGATTTTCTCAAACTTCAAAAAAAAAAACAAAAACAAAAAAAATGAAATGTGGTCACAATGAAAAGCCTTATTAATCAACATATCAGACCCCAATGTAGCCAGATCACTTTGGTCTGAGTTTATAAATCGATCAAGGCAAATCCCCAATTTCAAGTACAAGTAAAGTGATTTCCTGTGAAGCATGAATCACAGGCATTTCCATGTATTCCTTCTTTGAAATGTTAAAAATACCCCATGCAAAATATGCCAATATACATATGTAAAGCTTCCCCTGTATGGGGTATTGTGCAATACATTATACTGAAAACCATTCACTGCCTTTCTTAATCAGTGTGCAACAAGCAGGAAACTAGATTCATTCTGAGATAGGGATGCACCAAATCTATTATTTGGGATTCGGCCGAATCCCCGGTGAAAGATTCGACCGAATCCCCGGTGAAAGATTCGGCCGAATACCCAACCGAATCCTAATTTGCATATGCAAATTAGGGGCAGAAAAGGGAAAAATATTTTTTCCCCTCCTTGTTTTGTGATGATAAGTCACGTGATTTCCCTCCCGCTCCTAATTTACATATGCAAATTTAGATACGGTTAGGCCAGACACAAGCATTCGGCTGAATCCGAATCCTGCTGAAAAATGCAGAATCTTGACCAAATCTCAAACCAAATCCTGGATTCGGTGCATCCCTATTCTGAGAATAGACAATGCATGTAATACAGTGAAAGTAAATAGTGTAAAACACGAGACTTACCTGGAGCAGCTTGCTTCTCATTCCACTCGCTTGTGATCAGAACTTCCAGTATCTGAGTGCTGAATTCCGAGCCGTCGGAACTGCAAAACACAGTGCAGGGAAGTGTTTAGGTTTGAAGAAGGAACAGGGTGGGAGGGTGTGGAATACTTAAAGCTGCTGGGATGCCAAGAAAGGTTTTTTGGCAGCTGAGCAATTAAATGTCTAACCAATTGAAAATAGAATCAGTGAAAAAAAAACAACGTCACTAGTGAGGTGCAAGTGCGTCTGAACAAAAAAAGTGTTACACTTTTTTCACACCTCCTCTAAGAAAGTTACTCATGTCAGCGGAATAAGCAGAATGAGAGAGAACAATCGCTCTGCAGGGTTGCTCCGACACCCATCCCACTGACGAAGATAAAAAGCAAGAATGTTCCTTACCTGGATACCTGGATCCTGAAAAGCAGGGGGCTGAAGATTTCTGCCAGCGACTTGGCACTCAGTAAGTTCTTGCTGGCGCTTTGACAGAGTTGAAAGAAATGTTTGAGCAGATACTGAAGGGTGAGCCAGTAGTGCTGTGGAACGTTGGCACATCGGATGATCTTCCTCAATAGCTGCACATATTCCTCGGAGCTTATGGACTCTACGGGCAAACACATGCGTATGGTTGGAAGCATAAACGTCTTATCAATGACTAACATTAAAGGGTATATTAAAGCTGCACAGGAAACAAGTGTGAGTGTTCAAGCCATGCACTGTACAGCTTGAAGATTGCACCCAAAACGTCTGCTTCACTGTGTAGGTTATCAAAGCCGTATCCTGTTTCTGGAACACGTGACAGAACTTTACAGTTGTGGGTAAGAACCGAGACGTCCTATTGTGGCTCTGCAGGGACACAGACTAAAGATAAACCCTTCCTCCGACATGCAGGTGCTCAGGCCGCTGAACCCAAGAACACCGTGTCCCCTTGCAAATAAAACTACCTTTGCCAAGTCTGATAAAGAGGTTAACAATTAGCTCTTTCTGCACACGGATAGAAAGTCCTTGATACTGTTAAATATTACACATCATTCTACTGAAAAGCCATAGCCATACAAACAAACAGGGCTGCTACACAACAGGCACCCCGCTATATGGGCATCCTTGTATTATTAGCATTTCGTTTAAGAAACGGTTGAAATCTGTGTTTTGAAATACTTTTGTTATATATTTCTATGAACTGTTGTGGCTCAATAATAACACAATGTGACCTGCTTTTATTGACCAAAAATGTCTTTTTATTCAGTTTCTATAGAACTTCAGACATGAGTGCCCTTTAGAAAGGGATAGTTCACCATTATGTTATATTTTAGAATGTTATAGAAGATCCTAATTATAGCAGCTTTTCAACTTTTTTAATAGCTATTTATTTCCTTTCTATCTTTCCTTTAAGTATTCAATGACAAAAGTGATACTGCATGTAAAGATGGTTACACGTTTATATTATGTGCCAGTCTCTTGACAAACTTACCTCTGGCAGCAGAGAGCATTTCACTGTACATTAAAGCTGGAATGACAGGATTTGGCAGATCCAAAAGGTAGCGCTTTAAAGCATCTGATAGAATTGCTATGTCAAACTGCTCGAAATCCACTGAAGCAGCATCTGTAATGTGATAATAAATAAAGGAATCAAGCCATCTTGAAATAAAAGGTGTTAATACATCATGTTGTTCAAGAAATACACAGTAACTACTGGCAGTTTGCTATACAAAAGGGCCAGGTTTTAGGAGCAGATTTGGACAGGTGGGTGTTTTACCTGTAAATATTATGGGTAACAGCAAGCAAAGGAGGTGATCTCTTGCAAAAAGGTGAGAAAGCTGCCTGAGGCACGAATGACTATGTCCTAAATCCTCAGTCACAATATCTCCATTATAACTGCGTGGCATGTAAACAACATTTCAGATTTAAAACACCTTTCTACAGGAACCTGTTGATGCGGTTTAAATCAGAAACGTTGTTTCACCTATACCATGTTACAAAACATAAAAGTAGTTTTAATGATGATATGCCAGTCGTATATGGTTCACGTTGAACACAGGTATGGACTGCACCTATAATACTGCAGGGCTATAATCAGCAGACAACACCCTAAACAAAGCAAAAGATAAAAAAAGGTGGAAAAGTACTGCTGTTAGAGTCCTGCAGCGGGTCGGGTACACGCGGGTTACCCGCAAAAACCTGTGGTACCCTGTGGGTTGTAGATAGAAGTTTCAGGATTGGGTATAGACACGGGACGGCGGTTCTCCGGGTTTGTGGGTCTTCCCAATAGCGAGTTTTACTCCTTTCTTTCTGATCACGCCTACTTCTAATGATGTCACTTCCAGTTTACAATGACTGCACTTCCTGTTTTACTCCTTTCTTTCTGATCATGCCTACTTCTAATGATGTCACTTCCGGATTATAATAACAGCACTTCCTGTTTCTTGATGGTCAGGGGTCAGGTTGCGGAAAAGGTATTTGCGGGTCGGGTAGCAGGTGCAATTAGGTAATTATGAGGGCTGCGGGTCGCATTCAGGTTTAACAAATTGGTTCCACGCAGGACTCTAACTGCTTTATAATGTAACAGCAATTCTTGGAGTTAGGCAATATCATATTAAAGGAACATATTGCCATCTACTGGTCAGAATGCCCAATAGCTTCTAAGATGTTAATATGCCGAAACACAAACCTGAAAATATAAATCACTGTTTCGCTGTATAAACTATTGACTAAAGCAGATTTTGCAGGAGAAATATTTCATTCCTAGAAGGAGACAAGGTACATACCATACTCTAGAATCTGTCTCAGTTCAGTCAAGCTGCTGGAACTTTGGGATCTGTATAATGTTGCAGACTCGAGACCTAGGAGACAGCAATAGAATTATTGTTCTTTATTTATATAGCCTTAACATATTCTGTAGTGCTTTACAGAGATTATACATCATTCCTATCAGTCCCTGCCCTGGTGGATCTTGCACTCTAAGCTCCTCAACACATTCACATACACTATGGTCATGGTTATATATAAACGAAATGTCGGATTTATGTACTAGATAAGTTTTTTTGATGAAACCGTAAACTTTAAAATGAGGGTTCATATAATCAGGTTTTTCCAGGATACTAAAACTGATTTAAAATCTGGGAAATGCTCCCATTGATATGCATTAAAACATGAAAGGAAAAAAAAAAGAAAAATCCATTAAAACTTTAAATCAGGGTTTGACTGTACAGCTATATAAATTCCTGTCTATCTATACATATATTAATATATATGATAAATAGGAATCACAATTCAGCAGAGTAACCATACTTTGGAATCATATATAAAGTCGGCTTTTAGGGCTAAAGAGTTAAATGGTGATTGAAGTATTTTGTTCCAAGTGTATTACCTTTCTTTTCAATGGCTTCTATGAGCTTGATAAGGAGCGGAGGGGCTGTATCAGGTGGTGAGAACTGTTCGGTCAGGTCGGGAAGTGTAAAAGCTGCGGAGAGGAAAGGAAAGGGTCATTAGTCCCAGCTGAATGGCGGTCCCTGCCAACAAAACTCTAGTTAAACGTTAAACCTTGAACAAACATTTTATCAGATAAGCGTCTGAACTAATGTTATACATAACACCTCTGTCCACCAGTCAGTAGGAGGTTCCATCACCAAAAAGATAAAGAGCCAAATATTAGTAATAAAGTGGAATGAGACAGATAAAAATCATATAAGCCAACATTTTAAAATGTGTCACTTTCCAGTATTTACTTAGAGCTGCCAGTAGAGGGAGCCACACACCACC
This sequence comes from Xenopus laevis, assembly GCF_017654675.1. Classification (NCBI taxonomy): domain Eukaryota; kingdom Metazoa; phylum Chordata; class Amphibia; order Anura; family Pipidae; genus Xenopus; species Xenopus laevis. The sequence continues at coordinate 203,254,659 of NC_054371.1, forward strand.
CCATACAAGTCATTGCGCACTTAAGAAATGCCTGGGCTGAGAAGGCTGGGAATTGCAGCAGACACTGCTTGTATTCACGGGATATAGAACTTTAAACTACAAAAAGAGGAGGCGGGGGTAGAAGGCTGTTCCTTAGTGAACATTACTATTAACCGAGAAACAAACAAATATTTTTGAGGTTTAAATTCAAAGTCCATCCTGGAATGCCCAATCTACGCATAAGGCAGCAGAGGCTGCTCTCTATATTGTTATATGAAGCTCAGGTCCCACGAAAGCCCAGGGCTTCAGCCAGAGCAGCAGGGGGACAGTGATCACCAATGTGGCTGCTGGATGTATAACGCAGCCCCAAGGAAAGGTTATGGCTGATGAATTTCACAAACTCTAAGGGCTATTCCACACGGGGAGATCGGCAGGCGTTTGCGGTCGCGGCGACAAAGCGCAGCGCCAGTCGCCGCGACCGGCGCAGGCGACAGTTTTGTATGGGCGCCTATGTAAAAACGCCTGTGCTAACCACACGAGGCGATGCGCTTTTCAACAGTCGCCTGAAAATGCCTCGCCAGGCTTTTTCAGGCGACTTTTGAAAAGCGCATCGCCTGGTGTGGTTAGCACAGGCGTTTTTACATAGGCGCCCATACAAAACTGTCGCCTGCGCCGGTCGCGGCGACTGGCGCGGCGCTTTGTCGCCGCGACCGCAAACGCCTGCCGATCTCCCCGTGTGGACTAGCCCTAAATGCAAACCAGCAATATGCAAAAGCAACCGCTCTCCAGCGATAGCAATGGCTGAAGGATGCTGGGAGCTTTTGTTCGTGCACAGCTGGAGTGCCACAGGTTGTGGGTCTCTATTATAAAATAATGGCTTTTGAAAAGGATGTTTATAGAAAGTGATCTCTGCTCAGTTTCCAAGCAAAATACATCTGTTTCTTTAATAAACATCCATTTATTTGCACCGGAGAAAGGCAATTGCTGTTTAGAAGAAATATACCCCAGCCCGTGGTAACGTCTGCAGCCAAGTGTGATAACCAGACTCTCGAGAGGAGCAACGTCTGTGAGCCAGTTGCCCAACAAAAGGAAGGTCCGGCCTCAGCATCACTCTGCAACAGCAGCTGCCAGCATGCAACAATGTTGCACAAATACAAACAAACTGCCCAAAAGGAACAAAGTCCAGCTGAAACAATATCAGGCTACAACAGGAAGTTACGAGGATCTGAATCTGCCTTGTGAGCTACAGACCTGCAAGTCAGACACATGTCCCAGGCAGGCTCAATGGCACACAATGCACAACTGGTAAACGCACAGACTTTCTGGACAACTGGCTTCTAAAATACCTTTAAAAATAGATTATGAATCTTCAAAAGAAACAGAATAAATAAAACAATAACTCCACTTAATCCTATACAATTCACAGGCAAATGTCTCCCTCTCGGCCCATATGTTCCTATGCCGCTCAGAGACCTGCTTAATCAGTGATGGAGCCAAGACCAAAGTGCAGGTGAAGCACTCTGATAGATTAATTTCATGCACAAAGGCATCATATGCAGTTATTTAACAGAGCTGGGAGATTGATGGGAAATACCACATGCTAGGTCATTGAATGCACTCAAGACTTTTTTTTTTTTTTTGAAGGAGTGGATACATTTAGATAGTGATGGAGTAGACTCCAGCTTTTGTTGAACTACAACTACCTCAACTGATGGTGGTTATTGGGAGCTGCATAGGTTGATGGTTGAAGATTAACCAAATGTGAGAAAGTGATGGTGATATAAACATAAAGTGCTGGGAGCTGTAGCGAGAGCAGGAATCCCCAACCTTTTGAACCCGTGAGCAACATTCAGAAGAAAAAGGAGTTGGGGAGCAACACTAGCATGAAAAATGTTCTTGGGTGCCAAATAAGTGTTGTGATTGGTCATTTGGTAGCCCCTATGTGGATTGTTAACCTTTATTGAAGCTCTGTTTGGCAGTACACCTGGTTTTTATCAACCAAAACTTGCCTCCAAGCCTGGAATTCAAAAATGATCACCTGCTTTGAGGCCACTGGAAACAACATCCGATGGGTTGAAGGGCAACATGTTGCTCATGAGCTACTGATTGGGGATAACTGAGCTGGAGGGATAGTCACTTAAATTTTATAAAAAAAATCTATATCTCAGCATTTAACAGGCAGTTAGTATATTGTAGTAGTATATTAGTGCTACAGGTCTGCTCCAAGCACAGTCTGCAGCCAACATCCCTGGCATTTGCCAGTGTCAGGAAAAAAGCTGAAAACCCTAAAGGTATGCAATCTCCCATCCGGCAGCTGAAGGATTCAAGCAAAGGGCTCATTACTTCTCCGCTTTGATGGGTGGTTCAAAATGGAATTCATCCTAAAAGCAGTTTAAGCAAACAGCCAGTTTCATAGCTGTAAATGCAAATGTGGAATACCGAAGAGGGCAGCTGAATGGTGCCTTTTCATTAAAAGAGGCAGACAGGAAATGATAATTGCTGAATTGTGGAAAATAGCACCATTTTTGGCAAGTAAGCAGCTGAACGAAGCCTGAATTCATGGAAAAGAAAGAAGGCAGGCCATTATAAAAGCAGCGGCCTAGAGAATGAATAGCGTGCTCACAGTGTATGAGCAGGAAACCGGAATACACTAACACACACACACACATTCTCTGCTTCACTGGGCTTTTCTTTGCCATCCTGCGGAGGGTCACACCGGTGGGGATGCATGGAACGCTCAAATAAACATCAAGTCAGACGCTTGTACCTGCAATAAGTATCTTGGCTTGCTTGCAGTTATGCTGGAACACTGACTGCAGCTTTGGAGCCCCAAATCCTCCTTTGAGAAACTTAGCGACTTTGTTGATTCCTTTGCTGCAGTCCACAATCAGCTTTTCACTGAGAGCGATCATTTTGCCCCCTGTGTGCAGACGCCAGGCACAGTAGAGATAACCATCAGAAGAGAAGCTCCTTGCTCCAACAGGAGGACAAGTTTGATTGTAGCCACCTCCAGCAGCTTGTAGAAAAAGCAGCTGATGACACGTTAGCCACGCAGCATTTTCCACCCGGAGTCTATTTTTACTTGCCATGGAGTGACAGCAAATCAGATGCCTCCTGAGCTCCTGATGCCCTCCAATCCCCCGGCTCCTGTCTCCTGGTAAGAGCGTGGCTTGCACAGAAAGGCCAGAGCCGATGGCATACCTTGCATTGAAAGCCCTGCCAACATAGCGAGAGTGCAAGACGAAACCGGCTCACAGCTGCACCTTTTGGACAGGTTTTCACCAGAAAGATATTATAAAGCTAATACATGGCATTAGCGAGTGGAAACATAAAGCTTCTATATTTGTTATATATATATCTGAGCCAAATCCCTTCTGTCAGCTATGGCACAAAGATCTTACATGAAAATGGATTCAGAATAATTCCCATTCGCAGCCCTTACTTTTCTTTTGGGTACATTGTGTTTCAGTGCAAAATCAGTAGGAAATACAGTAAATCCCATTAAACCTGCAATGCAGTAAGAGCGGGGTTGTCTACATTTTTCCTGCTAAGTCAGAGGCATGAAACATTGACATTTTAGTCAAGCTCTAAACAGGTTACTTCCCTTCCTGTAGTTCTGACTGCTAGAAGGCAAAAATCAACCTCAATTCAGTTCTATGAAAGGACTGCATGGCATTAAGAGGATATTTATGTTCTGCTTATCAAAGCGGTGGTTCACCTTTAAGTTAACTTTTAGCATGTTCTAGAATGGCTAATTCTAAGCAACTTTTCCATTGGTCTTCGTTATTTATTTTTTTTATAGGTTTTTAATTATTTGCCTTCTTCTTCTGACGCTTTCCAGATTCCTCATATGACCCCCATCTAAAAACAAATGCTCTACAAGGCTACAAATTAATTGTTATTGCTACTTGTTATTCCTTATCTTTCTATTCAGGACCTCTACTATTCATATGACAGTCTCTTATTCAGATCGATGCATGGTTGCCAGGGTAATTTGGACCCTAGCAACCAGACCGCTAAAATTGCAAACTGGAGAGCTGCTGAATACAAAGCTAAATAACCAAAAAACCACAAATTATAAAAAAAATTAATCTCTACATCATACTAAAAGTTAATTTAAAAGGTAAACAACTCCTTTAAGGTGGTGACCAAACACTGGCCAATCTTCCATGATATGCAATATTTGGCCACCAAGAACAGATGGCTATATTACCAATCGCCATACGCTTCTGTATGGGCAAAAATGATCAACCTATTAAGGGCATGCATGGCCAGACTTTGGTATCCAGCACCAATTTTGTCTTGTGTTTAAAGGCTAGTGCTCTCATGTGTGTCCCCAAAACTTTATGCTGCATCCCGAGCCCTGGGTTGGTGGCATGTTTCCAGTTTTAATTAATTTAAAAAAAATAAACCCATACTTAAGCAGTTAAAAAAAATATCATGTTTATACCTATATTTAATGCTAATCTACTAAGCCTTGCACAGCTTACATAGCCCTTTTCTGGACAGCTGAGTGTATATTCAACCCATTCCAAAAGAACCCTACAAGTGCAGCTTCTTTAATCAGCGCCTAGTTAAAGAGCAAGTGCAGGTGAATGGTCCAGGAGGTGTTGTACATCATGTCCCGACAGCTTCAGCCTGAATAACCTCATGAATTATGAGCTGTCATGCACTTTTTATCGGCTATAGAATATACTTCTTAGAAATGGGAGCTATAAATAAGAGAACAGATGGCTTTTGTTGGCTCCAATCAAAGCTCCAATACTTTCTGGAAGTAAGCCCTATGATGAATAAGTAGTTGTTTGTGGAACTGCCCCTCTGCATGGATTTTCTGATTATTAAAGAGAATGCACGACATTAAAAAAAAAAAAAAAATCAAATACGTTTTATTTTAAGTGTGTGTGTTTATTTTTGGCTGTGTCTGAACCACATAGGAAAACTAAAAACAGCTTTTGTAAATATATAGACAGACCTTACTGCATAGTAATCTCAATCACTTAAAGGGGTTTACGTTAACTTTTAGTATGTTATAGAATGGCTAAAGGTGGCCATACACGGATAGATCCGCTCGTTTGGCGATGTCGCCAAACGAGCGGATCTCCCTCCGATATGCCCACCTTGAGGTGGGCAATATCGGGCTGATCCGATCGTGGGCCCTAGGGCCCAACGATCGGATCCTAGCGTTCGCCAAACGGGCGGTCGGATCGCGGGACCGCATCAACGAACAGATGCGGCCACGATCCGACGGGATTTTTAACCCCATCCGATCGGGGAAGCCCGTCGGGGGCCCCCATACACGGGCCAATAAGCTGCCGACTTGGTCTGTCGGCAGCTTTTATCGGCCCGTGTATGGCCACCTTAAGTCTGGGAAACTTTTCAATTGGTCTAATAAAAAAAAAAAAAAGACAATAGTTATATATATATATATATATATATATATGGAGTTTTGTAAACATTCTTATAAAGGCCGGGGCTCCAAGAGATATTGGGGCTAATTACTAGGAAAGCACCAAATACACCGTACTGGAACTTCTCCAAAGATTCATTCAAATATCAAACTGGCTCAGAATCCCAATATGTATATTCAAATTTGACTCCTGAATTTTGTACATCAAGTGATGCTTGGTGAGGTGCCGCACAGGACTATGGCCATAGAAGCAAAGATCTGATAATACGAATCCTCGATTCGTACGATTTTCGGGTCGTTTTGTGATCGACCAGGTTAGAAGATTTCTGTCGGCTGCCGATAATATCTCTGCATGTATTGCCGATCTGCCGATTTTCAGTGGGAGACTGTCACCAGCTTTGGTCAGACATAACTTTTGTACGATTGCTGTCAGGGGCAGAACATCGGCTGATCTGTTCTTTTACTACTTTAATTGATCTGAATGGTTATTGGCAGGTCGGGAGATGAGGAAGTCCGATCGTTCGTCCGATATTGCAGGTAAATCTGCGCGTCTATGGCCAACTTTATTCCCATCAGCGCAGACACCACTTTATGTACATATGTGTAGGGATGCACCGAATCCAGGATTTGCCCGAATCCTTGTGCCTGGCCGAACCAAATCCTAATTTACATACGTAAATTATGGGCAGGTAGGGAAAATCAATAGAATTTTCATCACAAAAGAAGAATTTTTTCCACTTTTTCCGTCCCTGCCCCTGGTATATGCAAATTTGGATTCAGATTCGGTTCGGTGTTCGGCCGAATCTTTCAACAAGGATTCGGCCGAATCCCAAATAGTGCATCCCTACTTATGGGTAATGTGATACTATGTATATATGCCCCCTTTCATTCAGTTACAAGCACCAAGGGGAACGGCAAGGATCACACAAATTTAGTATGAAGGGGCTTATGAATATCAGCAGCTTGTCTTTTTTGAGATAATTAATGCTGTTCTCTTGCTAAGTTTGCCATATAGACATATCTATCTCAGTGGAAAGAATTTAAGCTCCCCCCCCCCCTTCTACCTTCCACCAGTCCTGACAGGGGCTTCTGATCTGTGAAATGCCAACACAGAGTGCTATATGGCTTGTGCACGGAGAAGAGTTCTCAGAACATGACCTGACTACAGGGTAGACATGGAGCCCACTCAAAACTATTTGGCTAGTTGACAAACTGTGACGGGTCAAGCCAGGCAGTCTGGTAGCCTTATATTTATACACAGTTTGTCTGTCCTCAAACCTCTGGGAGGGAGGGGGTGTTTATATCAGTTCTTTCCAATATAAAGCGACAACAAATACATACATAATATGTTAACATTAATTCAAAAGTCTAACATTATATGGACTGGTGGGTAAAATGATTGTGCCAGACATAAAACAGTTAGAAAGTACTGGGATGGGATCCGTTATCCAGGATGGCTGTCCCAATCTACCCAAAATTGTTCAAAATTATTTCCTTTTCCCTGTAATAATAAACCAGTAGCTTGTACTTGATCCCAACTAAGATATAATTAATCCTTATTGGAAGCAAAACCAGCCTATTGGGTTTATTTAATGTTTACATCATTTTCTAGTAGACTTAAGGTATGAAGATCCAAATTACAAAAAGATCAGTTATTTGGAAAACCCCAGGTCCCGAGTACTCTGGATAACAGGTCCTGTACCTGTATATGATGAAAATAAAAGCATTTCCTCGGTATCCTTGTGCATAGTACAGTATAACAGAACAGCCGATAATCCAAAAAGTAAAGTGAAGACAAACGTAACCCCACAGTGAAGGCTTCACATAGCAGCACACCTGTCTCTTGCCATTTGTTGTAATGTCCAACTGGAATTGCTTGGGACACATGAGGACCTCCCATGCATTTTCATGGCCTAGTAAGGGCTCACACAGATGTCATTTGACATAATCTAGCTCCAATATTGGACATTTGTTCTACAACATAGATTTGGGCCGTAAACACAAGGGCACATATTGGTCATTGGAGTTTCTCTAGGGAAACTCTAGTGATAGAAAAGCCCAGAGTCTGGATTTGTATTATTAGGGTTTAGCCACACAGGGAGATATGAAGGTGCTACTTGTAGCTGGCTAGGAATTGATTGGGCCCATTGTTTCCTATGGGAATCATTGGCTAATTGAATTTTGTTCAGCTTTAAGTAGCAGCTACTAATTTCATTGTGTGACATCAGATATAAGCAGGCAATGTATGGGCCAAGATTAAAGGTTCACCTTTAAGTTAGCTTTTAATAGGTTATAGGATTCTAAGCAACATTTCAATTGGTCTATATTATTTATTTTTAATTATTTGCTGCCTCTTTCCAGCTTTCAAACAGGGGATTCTGACCCCATCTAAAAAACAAATGCTCTGTACACATCTATAGTTATTGCTACTTTTTTATTACTCATCTTTGTATTTAGGCCTCTCCTATTGATATTCTAATCTCTTATTCAAATCAGTGCATGGTTGCTAGGGTCATTTGATCCCTAGCAACCAGATTTCTGAAATTCGAAACTGGAGAGCCGCTGATAAAAAGCTAAACAACCAAAAATAATAAAAAAACAATTACAAATTGTCTCAGAATATCAATCGCTGTATCATACAAAAAGTTAATTTAAAGTTGAACAAACCCTTTAAGTGCTACTCATAACTAATGAAGCAGCTTTTTAACCCATGTTTAGACCAGGAATAAGATCAATATCTTTTGGGCAGCATTAAAAATCCTACTGGACAAAGACTGCTTCAGGAGGCTAAAACAAATCCTTTTTGGATAGGCCAACCAAATCAGCCCATAGATCATGTATGTAAAATGCACTTTCTCCCATGTTAAAATTCAAGCAGATAAAGCGGTGCCAGTGATTAAGCAAACCTCATCACAAAACACAGATTTAAAAACTCAGTAACTTGACACTGGCACCTCATCAGAATAAAGTTTCTATTAAAAGGGGTTGTTCCCCTTTTAAACACTTTTTTAATTGAGTTGTTTCAGATTGTTCCCCAGAATAAACTTTTATTAATTACTTTACATTTACTGTTTTTCCCAAAATCTAAGTTTAAAGTTGAATGTTCCTGTCTGTGGTGTTAGAGTCTGCACTTAAATTACGCAGCTGCCAGACTCAAAACGGTTAAAATTTTGCAACATTTAGTTGATACATTTCTCAGCAGCATCTCTGGAGTATAAGCAACTATTGTATCAATTCTAACAGCTGACTTAAATGAAACTCAAGAGATTCTGCTCAGCAGGGAGAAAGATGAGAAATGTATCGACTAAATGTATCCATTTAGAACAGTTTACAGGGTCGGCGACCTCCCCACTCCCCCAAGCTGCTATAGAAGGTGGAAAATTAGACTAACTTTACATTTCAATATTAGAAGTCGTTTCACTTTGGCAAAAATTCGCTGACTTCTATGGGCGTCAAAATCTTCTTGACGCACGGCAAAAATTTTTTGACGCGTGTCTTTCTATGGGCGTCATTTCCGCAGCGAAACAAGCCGAAAAAATTCACCCATCCCTAAAAAGTCACAAATAGAAAATAGAAAGAAATTGGATAAAGTCTTTATTTCTGGGGAACGATCTGAAACCAACTGAAAAAAGTGTTGGAAGGTGAACAATCCTTTTAATGAAATGATTATAATAAATGAAACTATAGTAAATGCAAAGAAAGCCCCAGGTGGTAAATAAACAGAGTCCTTGTGGGTTTCTTATAGGACTCGTATAAAAGTATGGCGCAGAGGTAGGTCTGTGGAGTTATATTTAACTTTGCTAGAGCTGCGGGAAGCTGGCGTGCCAGTCTGCCAATAACACTACATTCATCCTGGAGGGAAAATAACTGGGACTTTTGCAATACAACAATTGTGAGTCTTTGTATCCTGCAATAAACAGTCGACTCAGACAAAAAAAACCCTTGCAGAGGCCAAGGGGGCCCCACACTTAGCTGTAGTATGTGCATGCATGAACTGTATCTAATGAGCTGCCAGGGCTGCCTGCTAGATTTCACCCCCTTGTGAGTGAGAGATAAGAGACTTGGAGTCTATCACTTGTGTCCAGCTGCTGCCATGTGGTGTGCACATGGTTAAAGGGGTTGTTCGTTTTTAAGTTAACTTTTAGTATGATGAAGAGAGGGATATTCTGAGGCAATTTGCCATCGGTTTTCATTTTTTATTATTTGTGGTTTTTGCGTTATTTAGCTTTTTATTCAGCAGCTCTACAGTTTTGTCTGGTTGCTAGGGTCCATCACCCCAGCAACCATGCATCGATTTGAATAAGAGACTGGACTTTTAATAGGCGAGGGCCTGAATAGAAAGATGAGCAATACAAAGCAGCAATAACAATACATTTTTAGCCTTACAGAGCAAATAATTAAAAAACTATACATAATAAATAATGAAGACCAGTTGAAAAGTTGCTTAAAATTGGCAATTTTATTGCTTACTAAAAGTTAACGTAAAGGTGAACTTCCCCTTTAAGGGAGAAATCAGAGTTATGTAAACTGGGAGAGAGAAAAAAAAAAAAAAGCAATAATAAACCTGTTAGTCCAATAAACCAGTGGGGCACCTCTGAGTGTGCCCAAAACTATGCGTTTCCAGGCTTACTCACACAGAAAGGAGGTGAAATCATCCTCCCCATTAAGGGCCGGCCAAGAACATTATTGGAGATTTCTAGATTTTCCACCATCACTGACTCTGGAAGGGAACAGAGTACATATTTTACTACTGAAAAGCTATCATCATCATCCCCAGCCCAGGACAACAAATTGAAAGCACATTTTATTCGGCTTCCTTCCCAGTGAAATGTCGTTTTCTCTAGCCGCACAAAAATAAAATATCATAGCAGTAAAGTGGGCATATTTTCCCCTGGCACACTGCATGGCTGCCTCGCACACAGCCCCAGCTTTGAAAGAAAAGGGATGGGGGGAAGCATTTGCCAAGTTGAAGAGCAGTCTCCTCAGGCGATCAAATAATGAAAGCCACATGTGCTCGCTTGCACGAAACTGTCAGTTGAGAACGTCAACTCAATTTAACTGTTGCACAAGAACTGCAGTGGGGGAGGCGAGCAGCGAGATTAGTGACACCGGGCAGACGGGAAGGTACATTTATCAAAAGTCGAATTTTGAAATACGACCAATCAAAATTTATTTAAAAATCAAATTTTCCAACTTGGATGGATTAAATCGACCCGAAAACTCAAATCGAATTGGTCCCTGGACGTCTCTCCATTGACAAACAGCAATTCGGCAGGTTTTAGGTGGCAAATAGTCGAACTTGAGTTCTTAAATGGCCAGAGTATGATAAATCTCGAAAATCGAATTAAAATGTTTGGAAAAAATCCAATAAATGATATTGTGTAATATAGCTATTATGAAACAGTGGTTCTCCAGCTAGTGCTGGAAATACAATGTTCAGCCTACCCAACAGCTAAGCAAGCAGCTAGAACATTACCTAAACTAATGTTGCAAAGGTCGCCAAACAAGCGTCTTTCTCCCCGATGTGCCCACCTTGAGGCGGGTGATATTGTGCAGATCTGATTGTGGGCTCTAGGGCCCAACAATCAGATCACAATGGCAGGAATACAGGTCGGAGCAAGGAGAAAATCAACAAGCTGATGCGGCCCTCGCTCCGACAGGATTTCTTTTAACCTGTCCAATAGATCGCTCACCAATTTTCAGCCAGATATCAATAATGGAAGCCAGTCATCAATAATGGAAGCCAGTCAGAGGGCCCCGTACATGGGCCAATAAGCTGCAGACCTTATCTGTTGGCAGCTTCTATCGGCCCATGTATGCCCACCTTTAGAATAGACCAGTATTTCTCAACCTTTTAATCACGGGACCCAAATTATAAGGACATTTCATCATATTCAAGAGATCACGGAGGTGCACCCCAAGCAGCATGGGTAACTATATTTGGGCATGGTACCGTGGGTTACAAATCCCTGGAACAGAGAAATAAGTATGGGTAGGAAAACAATAAATAAAGCAGATCTAGAAGAATTCACGGAACTGGTTACAAGAGACCACTCAAGAGATTAATATATGTATATAAAATATGGAGTCATGAGCACGGAGTATTTTATAGAGCAGGAAAAAGGCAGAGGTTGATCTCACCAGACACAACTGGTTTTGCAGTTGACATTTACTCAGGTGAAGAGCAAGCAGCTCTATATGTGGGTTTAGCAGAATGTGGGCAAAACTGGGAGTTAACATAAGGCCATACTCAGACCAAACCAAATGTCCTGTGATCTGCAGAAACTTTCAGTTAAAGGAACAGTAACATCAAAAAATAAGTGTTTTAAAGTAATACAAATAGAATGCCTTGCCCTGCACTGGTAAAACTTAGGGATGCACTGAATCAGGATTCGGTTCGGGATTCACCCAGGAGTTTGCCTTTTTCAGCAGGATTCGGCCGAACACAAATCCTAATTTGCATATGCAAATTAGGATCCGGTTCAGTATTCGGCCGAAACTTTCGAGAAGGATTCGGGGGTTCGGCCGAATCCAAAATAGTGGATTCGTTGCATCCCTAGTAAAACTGATGTGTTTGCTTCAGAAACACTACTATTGTTTATATAAATAAGCTGCTGTGTAGCAAAGGGGGCAGCCATTCAAAGGCTCAAAGCTACACAGCAGATAAGCTCTGTAGAACATAATGGTGTTATCGGGTATGCACTATTTAACCTGTGCCATAAGACTTTTTTTTTTATTTCCGCCATTGCTACAAAACAGCTTGTTTATATGAACTATAGTAGTGTTTCGGAAGCAAACATCAGTTTTACCAATGCAGGGAAACAGTACATGATATTTTCATTACCTTAAAACACTAATTTTTTGGGGATAGTGTTCCTTTAAGACAGGTTATCTTGGAACAAGACCTGAAAAGGTCGTAAATGGCCAGTTGCCGGCAATATGGACGAAATCTGCCAAAAACAAATCCCGGGTGTAAGTGGCCAGCTGTTGGCAACAAGTAAAATTATGTCACAAGCCCTAAGGCCATATTCATAGCCTATATATAAAAAAAAATTAATTCAGCATCCATTATCGGAGTCAAAGATGTAAAAACAGTAACTCTGTGTATATCAGTTCCCAAATCATTAAAAACTATGGAAAATGCACACATCTGCATATCAACAAAATGTACATTAACAGCTTTCCATTCCTTCAACATAAAAAGCCACGAGTAATTGCAAGATTGCTAAATAAATAAATACTAATGTTGAGATGAGATGTGTAACTTGTAATTAAGATAACGGCTAGGATTAGGTCTGCATGTTTCTCAGGATAAATTAAATACTATTCATTTGATCAAGCTTTCAACCCAGACAACGCTTATGTGCTTATTATAAAGCCATTAGTGAGATTACTCTGCAGAGACCCTGATACACATCATTGTGCCTTTTATGCTTGTTGTACAGAAGGATTTCTCATACAGCCTGGCTTAAGATGGCCATAGACGCAAAGATCTGAAGTATCGAGGATTTGTACGATTTTCAGAACGTGTGTGGAGAGTCCTGACATTTTTCGTCCGGCGGAGATCGGTCGTTTGGTCGATCGGACAGGTTAAAAGATTTCTGTCGGCTGCCGATGGTATGATGATTCGTACAATCGGATCTTTGCGTCTATGGCCAGCTTAATACAGTTATTTTGCATGCACAGAAGGCAATTATCTTTTTGAACCCAAAAAATACAGGTATGGGACCTGTTATGCAGAATACTTGGGGCCTGGGGTTTTCAAGATAAGGGACCTTTCTGTAATTTGGATCTTGATACCTTAAGTCTACTAGAAAATAATGTAAACATTAAATAAACCCAATAGGCTGGTTTTGTTTAGAATAAGGATGAATTATATCTTAGTTTGAATCAAGTACAAGGCACTGTTTTATTATTACTACAGAGAAAAAGGAAATCTTTTTTAAAAATCTGAATTATGTGGATAAAATGGAGTCTATGTGAGATGATTGTGAGTTGGTAGGGGCAGGTACATATACTAGTGGATAGAACTGTTCTGTGTGCTGTTACCTGAAACTGCTTCCATGCTGCATGGATTTAAATTTCTGATGATACAATATATATAATCCACTATCCAGAAAGCTCCGAATTAGGGAAAGGCCATCTCCAATAGACTCCATTTTAATGAAATCATAAAAAAAAAATCCTTTTTCTCTGTAATAATAAAACAGTACCATGTACTTGATCCCAACTAAGATTTCACGAATCCTTACTGGGAGGTAGAACAGCCCTATTGATTTTAATTAATGGTTAAATGTTTTTTTAATAGACACAATATGGAGATCCAAATTACAGAAAGATCAGTTATCGAGAAAACGCCAGGTCCCGAGCATTCTGGATAACAGATCCCATGCCCTTATAATAGTCTCTTGATCAGCATTGAAGGAAAAACAGAAGACCAGTAGCCCCTGGCTCTTAACAATTATCGCCTGGACCCTACTTGGAATATTTCAAAGCCGTTAATGTTTAACACCAGGGATGTGTTAATACTTTCTATGCAATATCTAATTTTATCCAGATGTATGCATCTTGCCTACTTTTAAGTTCAAGGAAATTTTTAGTCCCTTATAATGAACTAAAGGCGAGAAGAAAAAAAAAAAAAGGAACACGTCTTAAAAAAATAATAATAAATAAAAAAACAAACTAAAAAAAAAAAAAAAAGTTTAGTGTGCTATTCTTAGCTCCCTGCTTCAGTGGTTTTAGGAAGGTCCCTTCATGCAAGCCAGAGAGGTGACTGTGATAGAAGTTATCATACTGACCAATGATACTGTAACAACTGTGAAAATAGACCTTCTATCCCAAGGCAGTCTGGCATGGAGGAGTCTGATTTAAAAAGGGGAAAAAGTACATATGGACAGGAAACAAGCAATACTGGGACATTTCAGCATCCTGAAAGCAAAGCTGGTGGGACACAGGGGCCAAGAGGGGGACAATTCTGGTAAAAGCAAAACACATGGGAGCCCTATTCATGAACAAGTATACCGAGCAGTCACAGAAAAGAGCCCAAATCAAATGCCTCTAGCAAAGATTCTATGCAGTAAGTAGTGCCATCAACATTCCCACTGTTCATTTAGTTCAGGGAAAAAGGAGCAGTAATGTAGGATCTGAACTCTGTGGAAAAAAGAAATGGATTGTGCCCCTTTTCTATAGACATCTGGCTTGGGAATGCAGACGGTGAATGTGCAGATTGGGGATGTGGGGGGAGTGAAAATGTTCTCAGCAAGTGTTCTGAAGAGCACTGCTGCACCACCACACTTCATTTCCTTCTCGAAAATATGTAGCAGGAAAGCAAAAATACAAAGTGTGTGTGTGTGTGTGTGTGTGTGTGTGTGTGTGTGTGTGTGTGTGTGTGTGTGTGTGTGTGTGTGTGTGTGTGTGTGTGTGTGTGTGTGTGTGTGTGTGTGTGTGTGTGTGTGTGTGTGTGTGTGTGTGTGTGTGTGTGTGTGTGTGTGAGAGAGAGAGAGAGAGAGAGAGAGAGAGAGAGAGAGAGAGAGAGAGAGAGAGAGAGAGAGAGAGAGAGAGAGAGAGAGAGAGAGAGAGAGAGAGAGAGAGAGAGAGAGAGAGAGAGAGAGAGAGTGTGTGTGAGAGTGTGTGTGTGTGAGAGTGTGGGGGGGGAGACAGAGAGGAGGAGGAGCAGACAGATAATAGGGAAACCATACATTGCAACAACTTGAAGCAGAAGTTAAAAAAAAATGCAACGTGGGAATTATGAAAAATGAAATAATTCCTTGTAATACAGCCTGAAATTCTCCCTAATCAACTAAAAAAGGTTTCGCAGTAGCAGTTGTACTGAACAGCCCACATAGCTCATGTAATCCGTTTACTATGCTCTTCCCCTTGAACTGTGGTCACCTAGAGGGGGATGGTTGCGTACCCTCCAGTTCATCCCCCTACACACAATTAACTTATTATTTATTATTCTTAGCACAGCCTGCACAGAACGAGGGGCTCATTATTTCTCTTTACACTGGGACAGAGAGCGGTGCGAAATCATCTGCCTCCTTCTCTCACACACACACACAGATAAGACAGACACAAACACACACACACACACACACACAGATAAGACAGACACAAACACACACACACACACACACACAGATAAGACAGACACAGACAGACACACACAGACACACACAGACAGACACAGACAGACACAGACAGACACACACACACACACACACACACACAGACAGACACACAGACAGACAGACACAGACAGACACAGACAGACACAGACAGACACAGACAGACACAGACAGACACACACACACGCACACAGACAGACACAAACACACAGACAGACAGAGACACACACAGACACACACACAGAGACACACACTCATGCCCCAAGCACAGTGTTACAGTCAAGAACATGCACAACAAAAGCTTCATTTATCAGTCGAATGTTAAACAAAGAAACATACTGCTCCTTGTAGAGAAAGCAAATTATTTTGGGGGAGAGGTGAGCAAGATCAAATATCTGAGAAAAATTAAAAAAAATAAAAATAAAATAATGACATAGCAGTTGCCCCCCATAAGCAAGAGGCAAAGTATGAGCCACCAGGTTTCCTTTTCTTGTGGATAACAGTATACTAAAGTCAAACTTCCACTATTACTACACATGATATGGTGCTGGATCAGGGCAGCCGATGAGAAAATAGCATATTATGTATGCCCCGGCACATTGTGGAAATAAAACATGGCAGCACTGTGCTGAGATAGAATATAGGCCAGGCCTAGTTATCACTGGCACCTGTCAGCTTCCTTGTCCACAACAAGAGGCAGTTTCATTTAAACTGATAGGTGTGCCAGTCCCCTCAAATGACAAGGAAAGCCTAATTCATTTATTACTAGTGATGCACCAAATCCAGGATTCGGTTTGGGTTGGCTGAACCGAATCCTAATTAGTATATGTAAATTATGGACAGAAGGGAAATCACATGACTTTTAGTCACAAAACAAGGCAGTGAAGAAAATTTTTTCCCACGTTTTCCTTTCCCACCCCTACTTCACATATGCAAATTAGGATTTGGATTGGTATCCCGCGACCACACATGCAGTGAGCGGAGCTCACGGGCAACATCTTTGTCGATTCAGTATCCTTCGTTATATGAGCACCGTATTGGCGCATGCGCAGTTGGAGCAATCTTTCGATTTATTATAACTTACATTCCATTCTGTTCTATGGAGCGAAAACCATCATCAACTTCGAAGCAACAAGAATTGGGGTCTCTTTCTTTAAACAACCAACGCCCCATCATTTCACATGCCCTCTGACGTCCACACACAAGTCTAGCACCCCAATTTCACGTCGTACACGTAGTAGGAAGCTGTTGTACGTCAAGGCTTGACAGGTTGGACACCCCTTGAATTCGCCATTAGACTGGAAGGGATTTCCATATAGAAGCCATTAAATCAGAGCAAGTGAATAGTGCAGTATGTAGGTTACAAAGCAGGCTTTTCCATCTGTGTGCGATGAGCTCTCAGAAAATGCAGAGCTGTATGCTCCGTGCCTGGCAGCTCATAACTTTCCCAGTGTGCAGCTGCACGGCAAAGCCGAAATATTGGCTTCTGTTCCTTTCAGAGCCCAGAATGGGGAGCCAAGAGCACAAAGGAGGATTTGTTTCATCCCCTTTAGATACAGCACTCGGTGTCCCCATTGCCTTGCAGATGATTATTAATGATTTGACTAGGCTTGTCTGAGATACCAATTCAAACAGGTCTTTCAGACATAAATGCCTGCAGATAATCTGCTCAGAAATGAAACATTAGCAGAGAGACAAGTCCTCTAACAAGGCACGATGCTGGCAAACTTTGTGCGTGGGGGGGGGGGGGCTTTTTCAATTTTGTTATTTTTATTTACATGACCCGCTGCTGTACAAATATAAATGCAGTCACCAAATGGTTCTCTGAAGGAACGTAGCTCATACCATTTGTGTGAGGCAAACAGATGTTACTTTATGATAACTACTCTCTGTAGAGAGATGCAGGAGCGTTACAGGCAGGATCTGGGACATCCCTAATATAGGTATAGGATTCATTATCTGGAAACCAGTTATCCAGGAAGCTCCATATTACAGGAAGGACATCTCCCATAGAGTCCAAAAATGATTTCCTTTTTCTTTGTAATGATAAACCAGTGTTCTGTATTTGATTACTCCTTATTGGTAGCATCCCAGCCTATTGGGTTTATTTAATATTTAAATAATTTTTTTGTAGACTTAAAGGGATACTGTCATGGGACAAAAAATTTTTTTCAAAATGAATCAGTTAATAGTGCTGCTCCAGCAGAATTCTGCAATGAAATCCATTTCTCAAAAGAACAAACAGATTTTTTTATATTCAATTTTGAAATCTGACATGGGGCTAGACATTTTATCAATTTCCCAGCTGCCCCATGTCATGTGACTTGTGCTCTGATAAACTTCAATCACTCTTTACTGCTCTACTGCAAGTTGGAGTGATATCGCCCCCTCCCTTTTTCCCCCCAGCAGCCAAATAAAAGAACAATGGGAAGGTAACCAGATAGCAGCTCCCTAACACAAGATAACAGCTGCCTGGTAGATCTAAGAACAACACTCAATAGTAAAAACCCATGTCCCACTGAGACACATTCAGTTACATTGAGAAGGAAAAACAGCAGCCTGCCAGAAAGCATTTCTCTCCTGAAGTGCAGGCACAAGTCACATGACATGGGGCAGCTGGGAAATTGACAAAATGTCTATCCCCATGTCAGATTTCAAAATTGAATATAAAAAAAATCTGTTTGCTCTTTTGAGAAATGGATTTCAGTGCAGAATTCTGCTGGAGCAGCACTATTAACTGATGTGTTTTGAAAAAAACATGTTTTTCCATGACAGTATCCCTTTAAGGTATGGAGATCCAAATTATGGAGAGATCCCTTATGTGGAAAACCGCTGGTCCCGAGCATTCTGGATAACAGGTCCCATACCTGTAGTAAGAAAGCCATTGGCTGCAAGTTGCGTGGAGCAGATGGGCTTTTCATGGCACCCAAGTACAACAGTGACTCGAACACCCTACTAGAGGGCAGTGACTCTCGTGGAGGGGGTTGATACTGGTTGTGGTTCAACATCAGCCGGCCATAATAATATCTTCACGCATGCAGTGTGATGAAAAGGCTCTGAAGCTCAAACAAACACCCCTGTGTCGACAGCATAATGCAGATAGCTGTTATGACTGTCAGTATAAAAGAAAAGAATAGAAAGGGCTGAATCAAAGCAGAAGTGCTTTAGAAACACTGCCAAATCTCCGTTTCTGTGGATATGATCATGCTTGTTTGATGAAATCCTCCTACGGATTAGTACAAAGGTGTGCTCTAGGCAACATCTAAATGAACTGCACACATGACCACACAAAGAACCACTAAGAGGACTGTTGCTACCTGTGCCAGGACATTTTAACCAATAACTCTGCTTGCATTGTTTCCTTGGAAACGGCTGATTTGATTGGGTAGCCGGAGAGTCATAAAGACATGCCAAAAATGTTGTGTATGTATTATATACATACACTCAATACAAGGTCAGATTTATTAAATCTCAAGTTGTGTTTTCCACGAAAATCCAATAAAAGTGCCAATAAAAGCACGTTCCTTGCACTACAAATTGGACCAATTTGCTACAGTTTCTTTGGACTTCTAGGTTTTTTGTTTTTTTTATTTGGTCAAAAAAAAAAAAAAAAAATCTTTTAACAGGAAAAAACAAACAACTCAAATTTTTCAAGATTTATTATACCCCGACACTGGAAAAGGCTCAAATCCAAAAATACACCATCTAAATCCTGTCAAGGTCATGTAGGAATCAATGGCAGAGGTCTCTTGAACTGTCTGAAGATGTTAATAGTCTTCATGATGTTCGAGCCTTTTTTGCTGTGTTTCGCCCGAAAACCCGATCAATTTGAGAGATTGGAGGGGGGTTTTTTTCGCCAAAAACTCGAATTTTTGGGTTAACCCTGAACTCGCCGATTAGAGTTTTTTCCTTCCATTTGAGTTTTTTCTTAAATTAGAAACCATTCGAGTTGTGAGTTCATTCAAGGTATAAAAACTCTAAAATTTGACCTTTGACAAATAACAACCATAATCTACAAGATACAAGAAGAAAAGATAACTTAAGTTTATGACTGTGTGCCGTTTCACCGATGCCCCTATCCCAGCACACATAATACATACCAGGTATGGGCGCTTGTATGATATCCATCCATGTGGTCTGTAGCTATGATATCATATACAATGCCTACTTACTCAGGGGTAGTAAAACTCAGCAGCAAATTTTGCCAACCTTCACAAACCAAGCGTTTTTTTCCCCCTCTCTAAGATTATGTTTTGCTTTTAACTTCAACTCTAATAACAAAGGCTTAATTATATAGACACCAGATAATATTCTTTTAAGATGTGCTTGTTGGAAAAATAAAATAAATAAAAGATGTCCTCAATTCCCTTTGAATTTTATACGGGGCATGCCAAAGCATGATTCTGGCAACATGGAGAACATGTACAAAAGCATGGAACTCAAGGATTTCTTGAGCTATACAGGTACGGGACCTATTATCTAGAATACTCAGCACCTGGGGTTTTCCAGAAAACTGATCTTTCTGAAATTTGGATCTTTATTCCTTAAGTCTACTAGAAAATAAATGATAAATTAAAAATTAAATAAGCCCAGTAGGCTGGTTATGCTTCCAATAAGGATTAATTGTATCTTATTTGGGAACAAGCACAAGGTACAGTTTTATTATTACAGAAAAAAAAAAAAATTAAAGTGATTAAAATGGAGTCTATGAGAGATGGTCCTTCCATAAATTGGAGCTGTCTGGATAACAGGTCCCATACCTGTATTATGTGTGATGGAGAAAGAGGGTACCAAAGGTGGCCTTTTCTGGATGTCCTAAGTTTATCACCAAATCAACAAGCATAGTGCAAGTCAATGGCAAATTGCATGGAGCAACACTTGAGTACAGTATGGAGAAACAAATAGTCATAACTTACATTAAGGAGAAATAAGGTACAAATGGCTCTAAATGGTGAAATGGTGAGGTGTACATTAGCCTTGATGCTCCAAAGCAGATGGGACTTCTCTACATCAGATAAGAAAGGGAAGACACAAGCTTAAACCCCTGTTGCAACTGGTAAAGTAGACAAAAATGTGAATAATGAAATATTCTATTCAAAAGCTATCCCAGGAGCCGTATTTTTCACTGTGTATGTACTAGCTGCTAATCGGAGCATGCACCTAGGATAAGACCAAGTTTTAACAAGCGACTTAGGTCATCTTGCAGGGGGAAACTTGCCTGCATATAAAGTGGTGTCTACGTTTTAGCCCTTTTTTAATATAGAAAAGGAGCCATTTGTGAATTCAGTGGCACGTTGCAGAGTTCTTCCAATTCCAGGGAGATTTCCAGTCTCAGGCAAGACTGTACCAGTTTAGACAGGCTCGCTCTGGAATCACATTACTATGCAGGGCTGAGCTTAACCCGTTGCACAATGAGACAGCGTGCAACTTGCCATGTGCTTCTGCTCTATTCTTTCTAGCACACACTATAGCAGCTTAGTGTAGGCCACATACAATTTGCACACCGGGTCTCTCAAGCCTTCAGATCTAGTGGCTTGCTGCAAAACAAAATTATATTTAAGGCGCCTGTAAAGCATGGGGTAGGTTTATTTTGCAGTTTAAAGACGGGCAACAAAATCCCCAACATATCGCCAGGTTTCGCCGTGTAAAAAACGGCGTAATTTGTTACATGTTTTTCTAAAGGTGGCCATAGACACACAGATAATATCGTACGAAACTAATGTGCGTATGATATTGGGTGCGTGTATGGTGGGAAATGTCTTGTAAATTGGCCAGCTGGACTGAAGATTTTGATCGGGTGCCTTTGAAGGCTTCCAAACATCAACCATTGTTAGTGCTGAATCATCAGATACAGGTAGAATTCTATTGTTTCTAACTGTATATCTGACAAATCAACTCTATACGTGTGTACTGAAACAAATGATCTTTCTTGGAAAGATCTTTTCCAAGAAGGTTCGTAATTGTTACGTCTATGGCCACCTTTAGAGCGACTTCCACCAGAACTCACTTACAATGGTCTGAAATGGTGTAAAATAACGGAGACAAATCTCACGTTCACGCGGCATAAAATAACATTTGCGGTTTATTTTATAAAGCTTTTTATACTTTCTTTTCAGCCAATTTCATTTCATATGGCATAATGGTTGGATACCTTATGAGTGGCACTATTTATTTCTGTTCAATCAGGAGACTCTTTACTCCATCATCAGTCGATGCACCCACCAACTTGGCACACTGCCTACCAAATTGGCAATCGTCGTCTGTGTTTTGTCAGAATAGTATCAGTTTATTGATATATCCCTCCGATCTGGCATACACATCAAAATAGCCAGGCAGTAGGGTCAAAGTCTGACCAACTGATTCTGGGCATATAAAACCAGCTCTACCAAACGTTAGTCCATCAAGACAAAAAGAGGTTTCAATCCCAGTATATGAGGGCACAGGCCCTTGTTATTCTTTTTTCCCCTGTCAGGAAGCTGTAAGAAGTTCATAAAATTCAGACTCCCCTCTCATCTCTGTGCTGAAAATAAAGATTAAGGGGGTCATTTATTAAGGTTCCAGTTGTGTTTTCCACAAAAATTGGAGTTTTCGTAGATTTTTTTGGAAATAGCTTGAATCCGAAAAATACGCCATCTAAAACCTGTTGAGTTCATGTAGGAGTCAATGGCAGAGGTCCCTTGAACCATTTGAACTTGTTAATAGCCTGCATGCTGTTTGAGGTTTTTTCTGAGGGGTTTGTTCAAAAACACAAATAATTCAAGCGATTTGAGTATTTTCCTGCGGAAAACTAGATTAATTAGAGTTTTCGGGCTTCACAACTCGAACTTGCAGAATCTATTTTTTTTCATAAATAAGATACTGTTAGGTTGTTATTTCATTCGAAGTATAAAAAACTAACATTCGACCTTTGATAAATAACCCTCTAAATGTCAAACCTAATTATCTTATTGCAAAAGGTCTATTATTTGAGCAGCATAAATACTGGCATTACTTTCTATTTAAAGGTGCTTAAGAATTCGTCAATTGGTAAAAAGGCATCCAACCTTTCTTAAAGCTAGCTAATGTATCTGTCCATACAATTGCTTCCATAGTTTTCAATGTTTAAAAAAAAAACCCTTGTGCACCCAACAAAGGAACTGCCAAGCTTTTAATCTCAGGGTGGTGCTTTATGTATACTCTGGACAGATCACTAGATGAATATGGATGGTATTAAAGAGCATATATATGCCTCTATAAGCACAGGCATGAAAATATTAATTCTAATGCTGGAGAGAAGCCCTTTAAACAATCTCAACTTTGCCAGCCATTTTTCAGAACCGAGACCCACTATACAATTTATCTCTAAGTGCCAATTTTCTGGATTCTCTTTATTTAAATTTAAATAATGACTTTTTTTGATTATTTGGGATCAAACAGGCACTGAAAATTCTGGATAGTACCTCCAAAGTACTTTGCATCCCCCTCTACACGAATGATTACCGATTTAAATAAAGGACACTATCTTATTGGTCCTTCTTGCTGCTGCTAAGTTTTATTATAAGTTTGCTATCTAGACCAATTACAGCATTACATGACCCTTTAGTCACTTCTTCTACCATGCAGAGAGTCAACAAGTCCACAGAGCTTAGTTCATAATGTGGTGTGTAGAAATAATTTTAAAAAATGTGGATTATTTAGATAAAATTGAGTCTATGGAAGACATCCTTTCCGTAATTCAGAGCTTTCCGGATAATGGGTTTGCAGATAACAGATCCCATACATGTATATACATGCACATAAGCTGCCAAACTGTACAAATAGCATGCCAAAAAAGTTGCCAGCCAGCCATAGCCCTACTCTTGCAACCACAGTACAGATGAGGGCAGTACTATATTACTAAAGCAGTGATAGAAATGCATTGCAAATGATAACTTATTGATTTATACAAGCAGAACAAGACCAATTTCAGGAGGAAAAAGGAATGCAAACCTGTAAAACCTTAATTACACAAATAGAACATTATTAACACGAGTCTGTGAGGATTAGCCGCACATTGCACAGTTCAACACCTATCTTAATCTTTATCCTCATTAGCAACTGATAAATTATCTTGAGACTTAATCTGTTTAGAGAAATTTGGCGTAATCGAAATGCCTAACCAGGGAACTGCTAGACAGAACGGGAAAGAAAAAATTATTTACAAACAATGCAGAAAATAAATCAATTCTTTAAAGGCAATCTGCAAGAGAAAAATTAAATTCAAGCACTTTGGTTTAATTGTAAAATAGTTTTTGGTTTCTGGTTAAACAAATAAAATGATGCCATGCCAGGTCTGACCAGTAGATGGTGCTTATGTCAAATTACTACTCTAGCTTTAATGCTACAACATTGTAAGTAAACCTGGCTGATGCAATGCACAAAGATACTGGGGGGTCATTTATAAACACTGGGCAAATTTCAGGTGTTTGCTTTCATTGTTTTCCTTGCAGCTGGCTGGAAAAATCGAATCGCCGATTGGTTGCTATGGGTTACTGCCAGGTGCAAATTTGCCAATGTGTTTATAAATGAGCCCCACTAAAAGTGGTGTGTGAGACTTCAAGAACTGTGGTGTTTATTTGGGTTATGAATCATTTATCACTCTATTTAGAAAGTTTGCAAAATTTGCATAATACGTAGTGAAATGTATTATCAGTCAGTAATTTGTCATTATCCCATAAGATTACAGAAACACATATATCAAACTCTTACGACTACTGCAAGAACAAATGCAATGCAACATCCCAGGGTTCAGCCAACCTGTTTTATATTATCACACAAGGCATACTTTGCAGACCCCCTTAAGCAGAAACGGGCTGGTTTGGATTTTCAGAACAATTAATTACAGTGCAGTAATGGTTCAACCGAGATGCTTGCCAAGGCTTATTATACAAGTGATTTACGTTGCTCACATCATTTTACAAAGAATACACATATTCTACAAGAATTCTTTATATTTGCTGCAAAGCCAAAGGCCCAGGAGGCTGCTGTATAACAGGCAACCCTTACTAGAGCCCCACGCACACAGGATCACTTTAACTACTGCCGTATCAAACTGCCCCATCTGAGTAAGCAAACTGGGCCTGTAAGCTTTAAAGCAGCACGGCAATCATGTGCCTTGTGATAAGCTTTGACAAGTGATAGCTAATGTATGTGATATGTCTATGGGAAATAAACTTGCCTTGCTGAAACATCAGAACTCTGAATGCTACTTTTCTCTCTCTGCCTGTTCATTAGCATTTGTGAAACACAGGAAAAGGTAATACACAAAACAAACGTATGAAAAAAAGGGGTCAGTTGCTATTCTATAGACCTATCACCCGTAAGGGTCAGGCCACACTGGGCGTTTTGGGGAGATTTGGTCGCCTGGCGACTAATCGCCTCATTTTTGCAGCGACCGATCTCCCCAAACGCCTTCCCTCACTCTGCGCCGGGTAAAATGAAAAGAAAAAAAAACGTTGGCGCTAATCACACGCGGCGATTCGTTTTCCGAATTTGCAGAGGAAACTTCGGAAAACGAATCACTGCGTGTGATTAGCGCCGGAGTTTTTTCATTTCAGCCGGCGCAGAGTGAGGGAAGGCGTTTGGGGAGACTGGTCCTGCAAAAACGAGGCGATTAGTCGCCAGGCGACCAAATCTCCCCAAAACGCCCAGTGTGACTGACCCTAAAAAGGGCCACAGTTAATTTTACAAAGACTACTACAATGTGAACAGCTGTTCTTTGAGAGGTCCAAGCAGGGGACCAGACTACCAAAGAGCAGCAATTATAGGAAAGGAGTGAAGGAAAGCTGGGCATGCAGGTATAGTAGGGAGAAAAACTAAAAATGCACATATTAGCTTAATATGGTGGCTGTAGCAGCGGGGGACAGTTACCCCTGGGAAGGTGCTATATTATAGGAAAAGGTATAGTTAACTTAGAAACTGTCTATAACAGGCTATGCCAGTGGATAACAACTGTGGGATTTAAGAATAGTATATAGTAGGGAGAGATGGTGCCTATAGTAACAGTGGGATAATAGTCTCTGGGAAGGGACTGTGGATGTGGGATAGCAGGTATAGTAGGGAGAGATGGTGCCTATAGTAACAGTGGGATAATAGTCTCTGGGAAGGGACTGTGGCTGTGGGATAGCAGGTATAGTAGGGAGAGATGGTGCCTATAGTAGGAGTGGGATAATAGTCTCTGGAAAGGGAGTGTGACTGTGGGATAGCAGGTATAGTAGGGAGAGAAGGTGCCTATAGTAGAAGTTAGGATAACAGCCTATTGGAAAGCACTGTGGCTGTAGAATAGCAGGTATAGTAGGGAAATATGGTGTCTGTAGCAGTCGAGAAACAGCCTCAGGAAAGAGACTGCATGTATCTGTTCCTCCAGGTACTCTAGCGTCCTCACAAATAGGTTCTGTCTCTCCTGATGAAAATGACCCCAGTGTGTGGTGTGAAAGGTATAAAAGTATTGGGACAGGGACTGATGAGAATGATGAACACTTTCCCTAAATAGTTGCAAAACTGTCTCAACTATATAAAGGGTTATAGTACTGCTAAAAAGTGTACACTAGGGAAAGCTGGTGCCTGCAGCAGTAGGCACAATAGTCTCAGTGCAGTCGACATCAGAAGACAACACATGTATTGGAACATCTTATACCAGTATTGGCAGACGTACCCAGAAGGCAATCAGAGGGAGCTGGGATATAGCAACAGAAGAAACCCTAGGATGGACAGCTCTTCTCTGGAGAAGACCCTGCTGAAATTATACAATGGCCAGCAGCCCCCAAAATCTATCTGGAAATGTTTAGCACAGCAGATCAACAGCTTGGGAGTTAACAGGCTGAAAGAGCTTACAATAAATCCTATACAAACCCAGCTAGAAGCCGAAATACAGAATGACGTTTTTCACCTCTGAAAGCTACATGAGATAAAGGGGACTGCATGCATCACACATGGAGAAATGAAGAAAATCAATAAGACTTGGATGCCTTGCACTAAGCACTTCAGCATATCAGCACATTATCCATGATCAATGCCATTACAGTCAACTTAATATGCCTCAACCCCATAATTACTCAGAGAACAAAGTTGGATTGTAGGATAGTAAAAATCTGGGAGGGAGGGGGGTAGTGAGGACATGTCAGTACTCGCTTATCATGTTAAGGAACAGGTCATTAATGAAGCCCTAGACATTGAGAAATAAGGGTGCTTTAGATGCTTCATTGATAAGCCCAGTCCCGGATCAATGAAGCATTAAAATGAGAGCCTTTGTGCAGCACAGTTCCCCTTTAAATGACCCAGTCAATAAGACAAAGCCCGATTTTAGTGCCCAGGACATAAAAGGGGAGATCCCAATCCATAACCGGAGCTGCTTGCACAAAGATGACAGGTTGGCAAACACAAGAATACGAAAGTTGCTGGACAAGGTCGTGATTTTCCTTAATCATTCAGATATCTGGTTCACAAACTTTGTGTCCTCAATAAAGTGAAATTGCAATGCCAAAGTAAAAACGAGGGAACAGCTTGGCAAACACAGACCGGTTTGCTAATCCAGGGTTTTTGCAACAACAGGAATTGACACTTTGGTCCGCTTAAAACCTCCTGGGTGCCTGAATGTGCACCAGATAGGGTTGCCACCTGTCCAGTAAAAATGATGGTTGATCCCAATGTTATTAATAGGGAAAAAAGATAAATATGTAGGAAGGCCAGGATTTTTTTCCAGAAAAGGTGGCAACCCTAGCACCAGGGCACTTCTGTGGCAGTTAATAAAGAGTATACAACTAGGTGCAAAGCAGAGTTTCAAAGATGCAAAGGTTATTACCTCTGACCTCTATTCTACTTACACAGTGGCCCCAGCACAAGGCACTGACCTCTATACAGTGGCCCCAGCAATCTCACCACTGTAACTCTCAAACCTAATTCTTACCGGAAAAGATGTTAAATGGAATATAGCACCAGCACGCATTTAATCTTGCATGAAATGCAACATCCACATTCAGCTCTACAGTCACACAGAAATCGGACAAAAAGAGTTGCAGCAAACCTTGCAATGTCTGGAAAGCACTGCCATACTGTTGGGGAGCAGGCACCCATAAATACCATAAAGTCAGCAGTGCAAATAAGGACTAAATACAAATTAACGGCTGTACGTGAGGATGCTGGGAGCAAATAAATTATATTAACCAGGTTGCATCAGTGGGACACAGCCAGCGCAGACTTAATTTAGAATGGAGACAGCTGGTTGCGTTAGATCATTTTGCAGCGTCCCCACTATAAGTGGTAGTTCTGCAATAACAGGAAAACCACATGTTGCACGTCCCAATATTAGTAAAATAGTGCCCTCCTCAAGAGAAGCAGATTGTCCAACCTGTGACACTGCAGAACTACATCTCTCAGTGCATGTGGAGAGTTGCAGCCAGGAACAGCTGGAGGGAGACACCGCTGAAGACAGGGGCGTAACTACAGAGGAAGCAGACCCTGAGGCTGCAGAGGAATAGGAGGCCCCATGAGGCCTAAATAAAGAGCAATTCCAACATATATTGGTAAAACAGGACAATGTTGTGGGCCTAAAACGAATTTGCTGTGGGGCTCAGTAACAGTAGTTACAGCACTGCCCGAAGGCCAGGGACATATCATTGATCACTGTTGCCCAGTCTGTCCCCAAAGCCTGTGTGCGTCCTACCGTAAAGCATCTCACTCACCCTGTGTCTCTGATTCCCCACGCGCCGCCCCGGGAGCCACAGGCAGCGGACGAGGGGGCCTCGGTTTGGGGGTCGGAGGGCTGATCCTCTTCCTACCAAGATACTCCACGTAGGTGCCTGGGAAGTCCCCTCGCTGCCCGGTGTTCTCGTTGCATCCATTGAGCCAACCGATCTGCTCGGGCCGGGCCTCCATTCCCTCCGCATAGCAGCCCAGAGGCAGCAGCGTGGCACGGCTCACTGTGAGAATGTCTCCCACGCGCAGGTCGATGTCCTCCTCCCGCTCCTTCTTGTACGGGTACAGGGCCCGGTACTGGTATCCCTCCCCGCTCATCCTCGCACGGCCGCGGAGTCACACAGGCGCAAGTGTGCAGCAAAGTGGAGGGGGAAAAAAGAATGAAATAGGGACTTTATCCGCCCTGTCTGTTTCACACGGCTCAGCCGCCGGGGGACTGCCTGGAGTCGGACGCACCGGAGCTAGATTTCATTTCTTCCCTTTCTTCTCTCTCTTCCTTCCTTCCGCCACCGCAGCCCGAGAGCAGACAGCAGCAGCCGCACAGACACACTCACAGCCTGTGACAGAAAGAAGCGAAGGCAGCAGGGTGGGAGGGAAACACAGATGCGGTAACTAGCAGCACCGCGCATGCCTACAAACACTTTCCTATTGGGCATGCGTACAACTCGCCCCGTCAGTGGCCTCCGCTGTTGCCACCTGGCTTCGCAAGCTGATTGGCTGCGGAGTTGCTGTCACCTGACGTGGGTGTGGGGTGGAGTCTTTCCAAGTCGTGTTTGAATCCGGCAGTGTGTGTAGTAGATGCTTGTGTGGTGTTGTCTAATAATGATGACATCTCTGCACAATATTAGCACGTTTTTTATGTATTTATGTGATGTAAACACAAAACGACAATTTTGTGCAATGAAAGAAATTGTTATTGTAGCCAACTTTCCTATATTCATATTTGCTCCAATGCAGGGGCTCGTTTATGAACACTGGGCAGATTTAAGCCTGGGTGGTAACCCATAGCAACCAATCAGTCGTTATCGTCCCCTCCCTTTTATTTGCTTCATCCTTCATCGTCATTTATCGTTTTCGCCAGAGCAATGGGGATTGGTGATTGTATCTCATGCATTGGGCAGCATGTCGCCCCCTAAAATCCTGCCGCCCTAGGCCCGGTCCTTGGTGGCCTCTCCACAAATCCTGGCCTGCATAAACCAAAATACATTTTATAGCCCGCAGTCCCTCCTCAGAATGCATCAAATCAGTGCCGGGCCAAGTCGGCCGGGTTCCCTAGGCAAAGTGCGAGTGTGCATGCCCCAAAGAGTGCTCACTCGCACGAACCACTGCAACCGCTTCTGGAAAAAATGGTCCGAGGCGTCAGAAGAGGTATGTGCCTGGCGCCCCTCTGTCTTTATGCCCTAGGCACGTGCCTCTTCTGCCTACCCCTAGTTCCAGCCCTGCATCAAATATTTCTTATGGTGGACTAGCATACAACGGACAACCCACAGAGTTGTCAAATAGCATATACAGTGAAATCTCAATTTTACATCCCCTAATTTTATGTTTTTCCTACAGTTCACATCATTTTTTGTGGTTCCCTGATTTGCCAGGATTTTACACCACTTTTTCTGCTTGCCTCGAAAATATAAAATGGGGTTTCTACTTTAATTGCCTATAATGGCCCCAGTGCAATAGCAGGCTATTGTGGTGGTGGTATTCTATTCTGGACTGGGTAGATCATCTTTGCTCACTGGGTGTTGAGCAGTGGAAAGGCAAGTGATGTCTCCTGTATTATGTTTGTGAGTGGGAGGCTTAACACCCATTTTTTTCTCTCCTACAGCAAGGTCAACATTTCATGAAGAGATCATGAAGATATGAGTACTAAATTATCAGTTTAAAAAAAAGCACACAGATCGGAGACTGTGATCTAAAATAGCTAGCCACCACTCATACATGATTCACCTGTAGAGCCTACTGTATAGTAAAATGTCATAGTCATAGTAAGTTAGGTTGAAAAAAGACACACATCCATCAAGTTCAACCTTTTAACTTTTTTTTAACCTGCCTAACTTCCAGTTGATCCAGAAGAAGGCAAAAAACCCATCTAAAGCCTCTCCAATTTGCCTCAGAGGGGGGAAAAATTCCTTCCTGACTACAAAATGACAATTGGACTAGTCCCTGGATCAATGTACTATGAGCTATCGTCCATAACCCTGTCTTCCCTCACTTGCTAAAAAGCCATCCAACCCCTTCTTAAAGCTCTCTAATGTATCAGCCTGTACCACTGAATCAGGGAGAGAATTCCACATCTTCACAGCAATCACTGTAAAAAGCCCCTTCCGAATATTTAGGCGGAACCTCTTTTCTTCTAATCCGTATGGGTGACCTCGTGTCAGCTGGAAAGACCTACTGGTAAATAAAGCATTAGAGAGATTATTATATGATCCCCTTATATATTTTTACATAGTTATCATATCACCCCGTAAGTGCCTCTTCTCTAGTGTGAGCATCCCCAATTTGGCCAGTCTTTCCTCATAGCTGAGATTTTCCATACCTTTTACCAGCTTAGTTGCCCTTCTCTGTACCCTCTCTAATACAATAATGTCCTGTTTGAGTGATGGAGACCAAAACTGTATGGAATATTCTAGATGGGGCCTTACAAGTGCTCTATACAGTGGAAGAATGACCCCCTCCTACCTTGAATCAATGCCCTTTTAATACAGCTCAAGGCCTTATTTGCCCTTGATGCTGCCGACTGGCATTGCTTGCTACAGCCAAGTTTATCATCTACAATGACTCCAAGGTTCTTTTCCATAATGGATTTGCTTAGTGCAGTCCCATTAAGGGTATAAGTGGCCTGGATATTTTTACATTCCAGATGCATGACTTTACATTTATCAACATTGAATCTCATTTGCCACTTAGCTGCCCAGATTGCCAGTTTTGCCGCATCCTGGAAAATAAAAGTACCTCTTCACTGACAGCCTTCATCTTACAAGCCCAGGCTGTATGTGTAGTTATAAGTTATGGAGTTAATATATAAATGTATTGACATTTGAAATCAGTTTTGCTTTATGGAATATCTAGTTGCCAGGGATCTAATCAGACCTTGAATATCAAAAAATTTATGTTTGAATGAGCTACCTGTGTGGCCAAATCTCACAAAGATCTAATCAGACCTTGAATGTCAAAAAGTATGTTTGAATGAGCTACTTGTGTGGCCAAATCTCATAAAGATCTAATCAGGCCTTAAATGTCAAAAATTAATGTTTTAATGAGCTACCTGTGTGGCCAAATCTCACAAAGATCCACTCTTTGTTGGCGACTTTTTCATCTTAGTATAAGCTGTGTCCTCTCTTCTACAAAGGCATGAATGTTTTATTAACACTTATATTTGTAACTATTACAATATATTCCAACACAAGGAATCCAAAATGCATCTGCTAGAAACCTAGTTATTTGGTGCTTGCATAAGAAATCATTATAACTGATAATTTTTTCATTTATATTTTTATTTGTTTTTGTCATGAATAAACAGGAAAAAAAAAGAAACCTAAAATTGACAGACAAAAAGAAATAATACAACTGTAGCAGTTCTATAAAGTTTTCAGCGTATACGTTCTTGATAGTTAATGGTTTACATGTTAATAACCCCCATGGTCCAAATTACCACTTGGTAGGTGAGTAGGTTGTAGGTTTGGGAGGTGAGGATGGGAGTAGGTTATTGTCTGACATCTCTCTACTCATTATCTAGTGGGGTTGCCATGTGGTTGTTAAAGGGATACTGTCATGGGAAAAATATTTTTTTTCAAAATGAAACAGTTAATAGTGCTGCTCCAGCAGAATTCTGCACTGAAATCCATTTCTCAAAAGAGCAAACAGATTTTTTTATATTCAATTTTGAAATCTGACATGGGGCTAGACATATTGTTAATTTCCCAGCTGCCCCGTCATGTGACTTGTACTCTGATAAACTTCAATCACTCTTTACTGCTTGCTGTACTGCAAGTTAGAGTGATATCACCCCCTCCCTTTTTACCCCCAGCAGCTAAACAAAAGAACAATGGGAAGGTAACCAGATAGCAGCTCCCTAACACAAGATAACAGCTGCCTGGTAGATCTAAGAACAACACTCAATAGTAAAAACCCATTTCCCACTGAGACACATCCAGTTACATTGAGAAGGAAAAACAGCAGCCTGCCAGAAAGCATTTCTCTCCTAAAGTGCAGGTACAAGTCACATGACTGGGGGCAGCTGGGAAATTGATAAAATGTCTTGCCCCAT
Organism: Xenopus laevis; assembly: GCF_017654675.1. Classification (NCBI taxonomy): domain Eukaryota; kingdom Metazoa; phylum Chordata; class Amphibia; order Anura; family Pipidae; genus Xenopus; species Xenopus laevis. Next base: position 203,287,150 of record NC_054371.1, read on the forward strand.
GTCAGATTTCAAAATTGAATATAAAAAATCTGTTTGCTCTTTTGAGAAATGGATTTCAGTGCAGAATTCTGCTGGAGTAGCACTATTAACTGATGCATTTTGAAAAAAACATGTTTTCCGATGACAGGATCCCCAGCATTTGTGAGCTTACTGTGTATTCTTCCCAAATTTGCCATACCTTTATGTATTGTTGAACTGTGTTGGTTATTCTGGCTTTCATTTCCTTAAACCTTTTATTATCTTCAACCCTAGATATAACCTCTTTTTGGTGGGAGTCATTGAAGATTTCCAATAAGTGATAATTTTTTTTTGAATCTGATCCCTTCGAGAGTATATAGTATAAATGATGTCTCTTAGAAAGTACAGTTTAATGTATTTCAAGATCCATTTATGAAATACTTTTAACAAGTGCTTTCTCTTGCTTTGATATTAACAGAAATAGTTTAGCTACTTTCAGCCAGTTCCAGATGACTTTAATTTTACATATTCATTACTTGGGCCAAAGATTTATACAGTGGGAAAGTAAAGATATTTTTTATATATAGCTTGCTTCTTAAAAGTGGCACAGGCTTTTAAGCCCTATAGTATTTTTCTACGAATTATCAATAGATCATTATTGTTTGATCACTTATCATAAAATTTTTAATTGTTATTACAAACCAGAGCAAACAGCTATAGCACCTAAATTCCTCAAGCACAGACTTGTATAGCAACAACATTTTGGCAACTCCCCATGCTGTCTATATTCAACATGTATAATCACAAAATAAATCAAAATCACGGGACCAATTACAATTTTCAGCTGGCCAATAATCAGGCCCTGCCCTTTTCCTTCCTCCCTTTCCTTTTTGTCTTTTAAGGTTGTTTCCCCTTCATCTTTTTTCTCAGTTTTTTCATATATAGTGAACTGTGAAAGTTCACAGTGACTCAAGTACTGGCAATTTCAGGAAATTCCTATTTAAGTGAGTTGGAGGAATTAGGAGGTGATAATGAGCCAGCTGAAAAAGACATTGTGCCATAGGTTTAAAGGAGTGGTTCACCTTTTCATTTGGCCTTCGTTACTTTTTTTTTTATATATAGTTTTTTAATTATTTTCCCTCTTCTCCTCACTCTTTCCAGCTTTCAAACTGAGGTCACTGACCCCATCTAAAAATGCTCTATAAGGCTGCTTATTTATTGTTATTGCTACTTTTAATTACTCATCTTCAGTCCCTCCCCTATTCATATTCCAGTCTCTTATTCAAATCAATGCATGGCTGCTATGGTAAAGTCCACCCAACCAGACTGCTGAAATTGCAAACTGGAGAGCTGCTAAATTAAATGCTAAGTAACTCACAAATAATTAAAAAAAAATTAAAACCAGTAGCAAATTGTCTCAGATTATAACTCTCTGCATCATACTAAAAGTTAAAACAACCCCTTTTAGATAAGATATTAGCAAACTGCATACAGGAATACATAATTCAATAATTTATTCATGTGGACAAGTGGGTACAGTTTCTTATGTGAGTGCAGTGACTGAGCAACCATTTACATTTATCGCGGAACTTAACTTTTTAGTACGGGAATCATTATTGAAATCATTATGATTTTGTCAGACAAATACAGCTAATTTATATTTCAATTTCTTTCATCTTTCTTTTCTGGGGGGCTGTTCCCCCACTGTATTGTTGAATATTAAAATTGCAAAATAAAACCTTTAAAAATATATACAGTATATTTCAGTTAGGAAATATGTACCGACTTCAACAAAGGCAATGCACCAGAAGACGTTTTTTGTACAAAAGATGGTGATTTCTAAATACTTTTGCTAGCCAACTGAGTTATAGGTTTCCACAAAAAATATTTACATGTAGCCTTTTGGTGGTCCACAGAGTGGACCGTGTCATTCCAGGGAATACCTTCTGGCCAGAATTTATTGTTGTCTGTGTGCCCAAAAATTATTATTTGCACCTTTGTCATTAAGTTGGCCTGAGCCAATATTAAACTATGTTTGTTTATGTACATATTGCTGTGTACTTCACAATTTTTGTGTGTAAGAATCTATGTGGATGTGCTGATGTGCACAGTTTATAGTAACAGTCAGGCCTAATGGAGAATTATGGTCATATTTTTGGAAAATTACTATGTTCCAGATAATCCTGGAAACTCAGCCTGAGGGTCAGTATTGACATTTGCTTCCTAGATATTCTTGAAACCATGCCTGAATGGCTGAAAGAAATGTTTCCATGCCTGTAGACCTGTGGATGATCCAAGGGAGCCCTAAACAAATGTTGTACCTCAAAGGTGGACTTGAGCCAAAAACATCCACTTCTTGTATGTTAAAGCCTAGTTAGTATTTTAACATTTGTCAACACATGCATTATGGAAGATTCTGAATGAGGTTTTCAGAAATGCCTGTTGTGCATGAGCTACTTGTACAAGATGCACAAATATGCAGAACAACATGTCTCAATATGTTTTACTGGACATTTATAGAGAAATAAAAGTAGTATAAATCCTTCTAGCAGATTTTCCATTTTAAATTGATTCCAGACATTGACTTCAACAGTTTTTTACCATTCTATTTTGCTCATAATTATGGCGATCAGCTCAGAGGCAGTGCACAAAAGGAAGTCCCATCCCAGGCAAAATGAAGAACAGATTGTAAAGTTATAAACCTTGATCCTTATTGATTTTGGCATCATATCCTACATACAGTACAGTATGCAGAGTGAGTCTATATATACTCTCAGGAATGTTGGATTAGCTTCTAAATTAATAATTACACAATCTAATGATTCTCGTATTTATGTTGTACAATTACAGGCATGCAATTATGAACTAAAGAGACTTCTTATGAACAATAAAAAATGAACTAACTGAAATTATATGTGCACTGTATAATGTGGTGGCAGTTTCAGGATTGTATAGGAACATACCACTATCACTTTAAAAACCTTTCTAGCGCCATTCACATTTTCTAAAACAAAACCATTCACATGGTCAGACTTGGACATGCCTTCCATTACCTTCATTGCTGCAACTGCAATATCAAGCGTAGGTGTTGCCAATGTTTCCTCTAAGATGTGTGCACATGGAGGTACACACAAACCAGTGCGCACCACAAATAGTTGTGTAATTATTCTGACCCACCCAGTCCCAACAAAACTTTGGGTGCAGCACAGATCTTTATGGGTCTTTTAGCTGACCCCATTGTCACAGCTGCAGCAGCCATGGCTGAGCCTGACAAACCAGAGTTTCAAAGGGTGTATTACTGGTATGCGGTCCATTATCCAGAACGTTCCGAATTACAGAAAGGCCAACTCCAATCCAAATCTTTAAAAATGATTTCATTTTTCTCTGTAATAATAAAACAGTACCTTGTACTCAAAACTAAGATATAATTAATACAGCCTATTTGGTTTATTTAATGTTTACACGATTTTCTAGCAGACTTAAGGTATGAAGAACTAAATTACGGAAAGATCCTTTATCTGGAAACCCCCAGGTCCCAAGCATTCTGCATAATAGGTCCCATAACTGGGTATCCCGGCCAGAAACTTTTCCGTATAATGTGTGATCCATTCCTAATCATTCCCTACTGTATTGGGCATTGGCAGGAGAATTGAAGCAGCTTCTATCATCAAATAATTTTGCTAAGCTCCCCTCCATGTCTGAATCACTGTTCCTAAATAACATTTATTGAGAATACCAAGGATGTATCATTGGCAGGACATAATACAGAATACAGAAAGCCTGGGACACACAACATGCACAGAGGCTTCTGACTGGAAAAACCTGCATAGCAAAATATCTCCAGGGCCACCAACAGTGCACCCATTCCTGAACGTATAATGGCACAGAAATGGAAATATCTTTAAAGGGGTTGTTTACTTTTGAATTAACTTTTAGTATGATGTAGACAGTGATATTCTAAGACAATTTATAATTGGTTTTCAGTCTTTGAGTTATTTAACTTTTTATTCAGCAGCTCTCCAGTTTGCAATTTTAGCATCCTGGTTTCTAGGGTCCAAATTGCCCTAGCAGCCATTCGTTGATCTGAATAAGAGACTGGAATATGAATAGGAGAGGCCTGACTAGAAAGATAAGTAATAAAATCTGGCAAAAACAATATATTTGTAGCCTTAAAAGCTTTTGTTTTTAGATGAGGTCAGTGACCCCCATTAGAAAGCTGAAACAAGTCCAAAGAAAGTTATTCAAAAACTATTAAAAAATGGGCAGTTGAAAAGTTGCTTAGAATTACCCATTCTGTTACATACTAAAAGTTAACTTAAAGGTGAACCATCCCTTTTAAAAAGGAAAGTTCTCAAGAGAGCACTACGGGCATATGTCATTCAAGGTAATCTGAGGGTTTATGTCCTCTCCAGTATAGAAAACCCTATAACATGAAGAATTGGGCAAACATTTCATAACTGTAAATAGGTTATTGTTTTTGTTTTAAATAAAGGGGGTATGGGGCCTGGCCTCTCATTTATTTTACAGTACTTAACAGTTAATAGTGCTACTCCAGCAGAATTCTGCAATGAAATCCATTTCTCAAAAGAGCAAACAGATTTATTTATATTCAATTTTGAAATCTGACACGGGGCTAGACATATTGTCAATTTCCCTGCTGCCCCAAGTCATGTGACTTGTGCTCTGATAAACTTCACTCTTATCACTCTTTACTGCTGTACTGCAAGTTGGAGTGATAACACCCCCTCCCTTTCCCCCCCCAGCAGCCTAACAGAAGAACAATGGGAAGGTAACCAGATAACAGCTCCCTAACACAAGATAACAGCTGCCTAGTAGATCTAAGAACAACACTCAATAGTAAAATCCCATGTCCCACTGAGACTCCTTCAGTTACATTGAGGAAAAACAGCAGCCTGCCAGAAAGCATTTCTCTCCTAAAGTGCAGGCACAAGTCACATGACCTGGGGCAGCTGGGAAATTGACAAAATGTCTAGCCCCATGTCAGATTTCAAAATTGAATATAAAAAAATCTGTTTGCTCTTTTGAGAAATTGATTTCAGTGCAGAATTCTGCTGAAGTAGCACTATTAACTGATGCATTTTGAATAAAACATGTTTTCAGGTGACAGGATCCCTTTAAGTGCTGTTCGACCATATTCACCCAGCTTACACTGCAGAAAGGTTCTATTGTATATATTGTTATTTCTCATTATGAAGACAATAGTTTCAGCTCAGTGGTATGAATCAGACCGTGCATAAATATTCTGAATACCTGCTTGTAAAGTTCATGTGCAAGAGCCTGTTACACGCATGTGTGGTCTCAATAGGGAGAAAGTACAATTCTGAATACACTTATCTGTCCACAGGAAGAGAAAGCAGAGTTGTTGAAGTGAAAATGCAGCTGTTTATTGAGAGTTATTCAGCATCAAAGATTGTCCTTGATAAAAACCATAATTAAAGTATTGTAGTCTGGCAAAAAATATCATAAAGCACTTAACCCTGCCTTTGCTTCAGCCAGCTCATATCTCACAAGGGGCAAACAATTCAAGCCATGGTGTATAGCCCAAACTGAAGCTCTTCAAAGGTGGTCACAGGCTATTGAGCACCACTGGTGCAAATCCCATTTAGAGCCAGTCAGAATTATACTTCTAAAACACCACCATCCATATTGCACAATGCATGCAAAGAGTATTATGAATTCATGCCATTCATTTCTAAGTTGTGGTGTTTGCCAGGATGTGTATGTGCATTGACATTAGGCAGATTTCATGTTATCCTTTTTCCTTGATCTAGTACAACCTTATTGAAATAAACAGTTTATATTGCAATTAGTTTGGACAGGTCTATGATTTTTAGCAGTTAAGGGAGGAGTGAAGGCTCTAGGAATTTTATAGAAATGCACATCACATGAGATTTTTTCTTTTACTGCCTAGATTATTGATTCACAGCCTTGCCCAAGGCCAAGTCACATATAGATAGAGAATGAGGTACATTACCCAGAATTTCCTTTCCATAATCTTACAACCAATACTGATGTATGGGTATCCTGATATCCATTGGCCCGGGAAGTTGTGCAGAGGTTAGCATTGCTTCATTTCAATTCCTTCTAGGGTTCTGCAGGGAGCCAAGCTATTAAGCAGGGGTTTATTCTCCTTTAAAATTCAGCCATATCTGAATCCTGCAAAAAAGGGCTGAATACTGGGTTTGCTGCATCCTTGTTTTTTTTTATAAATATAAAATACATTTGCCATTGATATAAGTATGTAATGCCTCTTGATTGTTTGTAGAGTCTGTTGTAATAAGCTTTACTTGGGTGACCTTGAAATTGCACAACTTCAACTAATTAGAAGTTGGCTTCTGTATATCTCATTCTTACTTTATTACCAGTTTAATAAAAAGTCTTATCATAGTTCCTCCTTAGTACCAAGGAACAGTTTATCAGCTGTTCTATCAAAATTATTTAGGAGCATTTCTCTCGTAAAAGAGATTAAAGTGGGAATTATGTACAAATAAAGAAATAAGAGGCTGTAAAACAGACCATGCATAGAAACTCCAGGACAATTATTGATTTTTTTTGGTCCTCTTGTTTTTCTTTATTTTTATTGTAAAGTCTTGCTGAACATCTTGATGCTACTGTATATAAATAAATAATGTTGATGTAATCTGATGTAGGACTGCAGAGTTTTCATTCCAGCTCTGCTCTGTGTATTTTTTTATAGCTATCCCTAAGTAGAATGGTTGAGGTAGGGCTGCTGTTATATATATATATTTTTTGTTTTACAAAAAAATAGGCACCCATTTAAAACAAAAAACAAAACCAAAAAAAAATGTAAAAAAAAAAATATATAAAAAAAAATAAAATAAACAAAACAAAAAAATACACACACACACATATATATATATATATATATATATATATATATATATATATATGTATATATATATATATATATATATATATATATATATATATATATTATATATATATTATATATATATATATATATATATATATGCTGCAAGGTCAAATTTGGACTTACTGTAAGTAAGCCATTACCATGAAAAAAATATAGGTAGCGCTTTAGAAGAGATTCTTAGGTTACACCCTGCCTCATTGGACAGTCAGCCATTGCCTTCCATGTGCCAAATAATTCCTCCTGCCACATGCTAAGACCATTGGAGGAACTAAGAAGTAGTTAACTGCAGGAAATGCCCTTTTGGAAATATTCAATAATTAGGCTCTTTTATGGACTTTGGGGGGACACTGCATATGTTCCTATAATTTTGAGGATATGGTAGGCTCTGGATTAAAGCAGGCCCAGATCTGCAGTGAGCCCACAAAGGCCCGGGCTTAGAAAGGCATAAACTAAGGGGCGGCATGCCACCCATCCGTGAATGTTATCACGTGATATTCAGATCCAGTATCGGAATATATATGTTGTTATATGTCCTTTTTTCATAAAACCAACAAAACACCCCATGATTGCGGCTTTTATTATTAATAGTAATAATAATAATAATAAATTAGTCCTTTAATTTTTAGTGGAACCAAATTTTATTTGCTTTTACACTGAACAACCAAAGGTGAAGCTTTTTTTTGACAGTTAGGCCAATGGTAATCAAGCTGTTTCTCCACCTGTATAGAAGTTTAGGCAAAGAAACAAACTGGTGGTTGCCATTAGCCTTAATCTTTAATTTTTGTATGCTTCTGAAATCTGAATGAGCTTGGTTTGGTATTGAGCCAATATGGAGGATTTAACCAAATCATTAAATTGTATTAATATAAGAACTCAGTACTTGATTTATGAAACTTGGTCCTTTATGTGACAACCCTACTGTTTGATGTTGTGTGATAACAATCTGAATGACACAATAATATCTATATTTTTTTTACATGTAGTTCACAATGTGAACTCTAGTGAATTCCACTCTCCTTCCATAATGTGTCTTTCTTTGGAGACCTGGCAATACCTCGCTTTTGCTACCCTATTAAAGCCTTAATTAAAAATGTTTCTGAGCATTCCAACTTTATCTGGCATGTAGATATCACTTTCTGGGCAGAGGGCTCCTTAGGCCATGCCAGTATAGCTAACTGCCAAGTTAAGCATGGTTTGGATGTATTTCACGTGGCAGTTTATCTTGAGGGGATCAAACCTCCTCCAAGAGCACATATTTTAGCACGCAAATGTCTTATACTGCTACACCAACATTATTTTCGCTGCAAGGCAGTTTAATTATGTTTGGAAGAATTACAAAGCCTGCTTTCTATTCATATGTCTATATATTTTGAACTTTTCACCTATAAGAGATTACAAAAAGCACTAAGTTAAAAAATGGGAGCACAAATGAAATACAGATAGTGATCCCCTTTCCAGTTGTGCGGGGATGGCACACAGACTAGGCAGGGAAGTAAATATTTATGTTAATGCCATTCAAGTAAATACACTCCAAGTGACACATCACTGAGCACCTACTAGTTAATACCAGGTCAAAGTAGGTGTACAGGGCTCCCTTGTGCTCCATGTTTAAAAGCATGCACCTTTGCACATGGAAGCCCTGTACACCTATCTTAACCTAGTAGGTGCCACACCATTTCAGCTGCCAGGTGCACATGCTACACAAGTCTTTAATACTACTGTCACTGGCACAAATTTTTGTGCCTAGTTGTGGTGGGTGCAGTTAAAAACACAGCAAATTGCACTTGTTTTTAATACTTTGTTTTTCTTCGAATTAGCCGTTTGGGCAACTGGGTTCATTTAGTGTGGCAAAGTAGTCTTATGCCTAGAGCCAAACGACCTGAAAAATCATATTGGTCTATGTACTATATATATGCACAAGCATATGGCATTCAGACTAACCTATTCGTGTAAGAGTCTGTTTAATGTGCTTTATATCTAATCCATGATATGTATATGCCCTGTGAATGCTTTTTCTTTTCATACAGATTCTTGGATTTCAGCACCATGATTTGACCACTAATTAGAGACTTCTAGGCAGGGACCCCAAAATGTATTTGTGCTTTTACGCAGCTCCTAGAAGTGAAAATTGTGACCTAGTCCACTTGAACTAAAATATAAAAGCTCTGGTTAAAACTTTTTTTTAAAAAATCCTGCGGTGCATTTTGGAGCATCTCTCCCAGTGGGTGAGTGGGATGCAGTTGACTGGAGAAAAAGAAGTGGGCTCAGACCTCCCATCCAGCTCTAAATTGTAACAAAAATGAAGCAAAGAAAATAAAAGTAGCAGTGAGCACGTAGCTCCTCTTGTACATTCCTTTATGCTAAAGCCTGTAAAACTATGTTAAACCACACAGCCATGGCTTTGAAATTAATTGAATAGCACAAACAATGCATGTTTAGGCAGAAAAAAGAAATAAAGTAATATAAGTGCCTCACACAACCTGTAATAAAATGTGTCAGTGCTTGTAATATTTACAGTGTCATTGCAGCCTAGCTCTCACATACAGTAATATAATACTATCATCTCAAAAGCTTGCAGTTTTTACTTACTCGATCAGCCAATAAAAGGTATCGCCTAACCTCACATTTTATACAGTACACTCAGTAGCAGATCTATGAAAAGCAATATTATTTAGAACACCGGTAAAGCTATTTGTTTGCATCGCGTAACATTGTGATTGGAGAGATCTAAATAGGCTTACATAGGAGGATTGCTTTGGATAATGGGAGATTTCCTACTTTTTGTCTGAGCCTACTGTAGGCCATGGAAGCTGGAGGATGATGGAACGATTTGAACCATAAATATGCTGTTCCCCTATAGTTCACTGTAGCTAAAGGTGGCCATACACGGATAGATCCGCTCGTTTGGCGATGTCGCCAAACGAGCGGATCTCCCTCCGATATGCCCACCTTGAGGTGGGCAATATCGGGCTGATCCGATCGTGGGCCCTAGGGCCCAACGATCGGATCCTAGCGTTCACCAAACGGGCGGTCGGATCGCGGGACCGCATCAACGAACAGATGCGGCCGCGATCCGACGGGATTTTTAATCCCATCCGATCGAGATCTGGCCGACTTTCGGCCAGATCTCGATCGGGGAAGCCCGTCGGGGGCCCCCATACACGGGCCAATAAGCTGCCGACACGGTCTGTCGGCAGCTTTTATCGGCCCGTGTATGGCCACCTTAAGGCAGATTTGTCATGGAGTGTTCCTGTACTGGAGTAATCTGTAAATAAAAGATAGAAGGCTGTGACCCCTGGCCAGTTTGCAAGGTGTGAAAAGCAGGATATAGGGGTCATAGATCTTCACTGGCCTGGAAAAAAACAGATTAAACAGATTATGTTCAGGAAAATTGCTTTAGTCATTTGCTGACCCAGAAGAATGTGTTTTACGTACTAGAGTTTCAGATTAAATCAAGGGATTCATAAGAAGCACACAAGTGGACATGGTTTACTTCAGGGATATCCAACCAGCAGCTCACAAACAACATGTTTCTCTCTTCTCCCATTGATGTTGCACCCAGTGGCCTCATAGTAAGTGCCCACTTTAAAATTCCTGATTTAAATTCAAGTTTTGGAGGCATAAAAGTAAATGTTTACTCAAACAAAGCCTCCTGCAGTCCACACAAGGCTATCAATTAGCATATCACAGCCCTAATTTAGCATCCCAAAGGAATTGTTTCTTACCTTTGTGACTCTCCAAAAGCTTTTACATTTGAGTGTGTTTAATGGGTAAAAAAGATCGGGCAGCCCAGTTTGATGGCTAATGTATATGTTACACTAAGTAGGGGGTAGGATTATTAGTTTATTGTCATTCACATTCATACCTAAAGTTTAAATATAAAAATGGAATTAATTCACACAGTACTTTTTCCACTGCAGTTTCAGGTCCACCTGGCTGATGCAGTGACACACTAAGCAACAACACAAGGACCAGAAAGAGCTGACTTTTCACTTCTGAAACAGAACTTAATTAAATAGCAAATCCCATATGCGCTATTTTTGCTCTGTTACGAGTATACTAAAAACTGCTATTTTCCTTGGCTTTGAATTACGGAGCAATGAAATTTTCATTGGATGTCACAAAAACAAAAAGGAACAGCTTTGTGTATTAGAAGGAAAGATGAAGGTTTTTTTTATGTTTGTTTTTACAAGTACACATTTTATTATAAAATACAGAATTGTCTACAAAATAATAACTTCCACCAAACTTACCACTAGATTAAAGAGATTTGAGGCAGCAATCACTGTGACTTTCCACCACTGGAAGCCACAGTCTATTAGATCTTAGCGGAATCTGTGGAAGTATGGCCTCTCCTATACCCCAAACTTTTATACCTCCCACTGAGTACTCGGGACCTTGAGTTAGTAACATCACAAGTTCAGCTGTAGAGTAACAGAAGTGATGGAAAAAAAGTTCAGGAATGCTTCTGCGTGGAAATCTGGATACCTAATATTAAAGACAAGTTCAAGTTAGATAACAAATTCAGAATAAATGAAGTTCAGGGGCAGGCCAAAATGCCTGGAGGAACATGGTCTGATGCACCTATGTGAGGACTTCTGTTGAGACAGACGGGATGCCTGAGACTGTATAACAAGCTAACCAATATTCAGCTGTCTTATAATGCTCTGATAAGAATAGGAAATCCATTAAAGTCGTTTTTTTAAATGGTTTAAATTGTACATGTCTACTTATTGTAAAACTACCCAATGTGGGCATTCTCCATTCTGGTGTGAAACAATTCTTTTTGCTCTCAACATTCCTTCTAGTCTCCAACTGTGCGTGCCATTAGTGGAGATAATAGTTTCAATTTCATAAATACAACAAAGCTCATCATATGAGGATGATTTTTTACAGGCCTAATACTGATGGACCAAATTGTTGATTGCAGATGCTGATTGCAAGAATAAAATGCTCTTGTATGAAGCTTTTAACCTCAAAAAATATAATTTGAAAGGGCTACCTACTCTCAACAAAAGATTACAAATATAATAGTTCATCTTGAGTTGCCATGCAGTGGTGGTGGCCCCATTCCATTGAAGGTATGGTAAGACATATCGTACTAGAAAATATAGTTCTACTAGATCTGATGGAATTTATCTGGGATCCAAATAATTTCTTAACAATTCAGTACTTGACTATCCAATATAAACCTTTTATGCATGCAATGATATTACACCAGTAAAATGTGGCACCCCACCCAAACTATAAAAGACTTGTTTTAAGGTTCCTTGAGGAACCTATAAAATTTTAGAATTAAATATATTGCTGTAAATTTGTCTCCTTAACTTTGCCCAGGGGATTAGTTACATTTAACATGCTGTTGCTGCAACAGAAACCAGACAGGGCCAGCTTTGAAATTTCTATTGCTAAAGAATTTTGGCATTTGTTTGGTCTACCAGTGTCTGCTTATCATCTTTAAAATAAAACCATTGAACCTACTTTGAGTGAGATCCATTTGGCATAGTCATATTCGACTAATATAATCAATTGATTCCAATCAAATAGAATTACTCCTTGCATGCTGACCCAAGGTGCCAGATGGTCTCAATATATGCACACTCCCCAGCTACATGCAAGTTTGGTGTTTTTATTGGAATTTATTACTCTATTCCAGGGGTCCCCAACCTTTTTCACCCATGAGCAACATTCAGATGTAAAAAGAGTTGGAGAGCAACACAAGCATGAAAAATGTTCCTGGGTGGTGTGAAATAAGGGCTGTGATTGGCTATTGGTAGCCCTTATGTGTACTGGCAGACTACAGGAGACTCTGTTTGGCAATACACCTGGTTTTTATGTAACCAAAACTTGCCTCCAAGCCAGGAATTGAAAAATAATCACCTGCTTTGAGGCCACTGAAAGCAACATCCAAGGGGTTGGGGAGCAACATATTGCTCACAAGCTACTGGTTGGGGATCACTGCTCTATTCCTTTATTTACTCACTGAGATAAAGTGGTGCCGATTTACTAACGTAGGTTATCTGTGCCAGATAACCGGCTATCAGCAATTCGTTTACTACCAAAATGACAACAAAGATCTGATTAGTTGTTATGAGCAACTACACCTGTATAATAATGTTTTCAGCATGGCTTGATGACACTTTTTGCAAGAGAAATATCAAATTATAATGAAACGTATTATTTAAAATATCCTTCTTAATAATAACTTAATATTTAACATATTTTAATGAATCATTTTAATGATTTTTAATAAATAATATTATACATGTAAAAATGCAATAAGAATTGATGCAGAAGCCCACTTTATCCTCCTTCCATATTATTGCTTGGTTATCAGTATAGCAGTTCTAAAACATGGTATAGCTCTTAAAAAAGTTCATTCATCCAGGATGCCCTTTTAGCCCATTTGTACTGAGGATATTTGTATAAGGGGAGGATTGTATATACATTGCTTAGGTCTTGGATGCAAGTTCCAACCAGGCTACTATCTGCGTGAGTCTCTGCTTAATCTCTTTGTGTGGATGGGGTTCCCTTGGGGGCTCCAGTTTTGTCCCACGGCTCAAAATATACTTGTAGTTTAGTTGGATGGAACTTAGCTGTCTGTCTTAAGGTGGCCATAGATGCAAAGATATGCTTGTTTGGCAACATCGCCAAACGAGCGGATCTTTCCCCGATATGCCATTAACAAACATGGCTATATCGGGTGTAATCTGATTGTTCGCCGTGGGCTCCAGCGGGATCGGTCGGGTCAAAATCAAACCTGACCCAAACTACCGATCTCTGCCAGACGAAAGATGTCGGCACACGCCACACACGATCCAAATCCTCGATTCGTATGATAGGATCTGTGTGTCTATGGCCACCTTTAGGCTAATGTTAAGCTGGCCATAGATGTTAAGATTTTTAAAAGATCAGATCCTGATCGTGAGACCACGATCTTCTTAGAAAGATCGTACGATCGTATGAATTTACCATCAACTAAAAAGACCAATTTGCCAGGAAAACAAAGCGGAGCTGCCTGCTTGGCCCTGCAAACATAGATAGATTGCACTGGGGCCGACAAAGATTTTTTGACCTGGCCGATCAATTTCCTGATAGATGTCGGCCGGAAAATCGTAAGATGTACGATCGTTTGAATCCCACTAACCGCATGATAATTTCGAAGGATCAGTCGGGCTTCCCTAAATTCGGTCGTTCGGCAAGAAGAATCGTCGCGTCTATGGGGAACTTTACACAACTGTGCATTTTGGGGATGAAATCTGCCTGCCTTTCCTGTCACTGCTTACAATACACATGGCAGAGAAAACATGTGCCATTAGCCTTTATGTAATAGGGAAATTAGATTGTAAGATGGGGCAGGGACTATTGTGAATAACTACACTTTTTTTTAAAGCTCTGAATAGTTTGTTATGGCTTTATAAAGAGTGATAGCAATAATATATAAATGATTACCCAGTTCTCCCCACTCTAGATTAATTAAAGAGATGAAACTTATTTTTTGCACTGAAAAATTATGGATTTATGGATTTGAACACAAATATAGAATTTTTAATAGCTTTAATTGCTGACTAAAACAAGGCCAGTTCCAAGGGGCATTTAGCAGGCTGTTCATATACTGAGAAAATAAATCATGCTTTGGTGCATACAACAAGGTCCTCCCTTGCATTGAGAGATGCTTTATTCATACTCTTTTGAAAAATTCAATTTCTGAGAAAGCATTCAGTTATTTTTAATAACATATGGCCAGCAAGAAATACTGTTTCATAGGGGTTTCAAAGGGAGTTTACCCCATTAGAACAATTGTGGTTGCTCCTAATATACAAGTGTGGGATCTAATATATGGAAACCAGTTATTCAGAAAATTCCAAAATATGGCAATGTTATTTATTTAACAAAGATAAAAAAAACTCTATATCAGTTTTCTTTACCAAGGAAAGCAAAATTCACTAGGGGTGGCAGTCTTCACTGGAAGATTGTGGTGTGGTCAGGCCCAGATTTGTTAGAAGGCCACACAATCTTGGGCTGGCCAGGGCCAGGTTTAAAGATTTGGCATCCCTAGGCCACAGAGTGTTCTTGCACAATCCCCTCCCCATGCTGTTCTCCCAACCCCCCACCAGGTCTTTGGGATCTGTCCAAAAATCTGGGCCTGGGGTGGCATGCCACCTATTGGCTGCATCTGCATTGGGGACAGATTGGATATTTTGACAGCAGTTTGAATTACCCACCCAGTCCTCATTGGAGCACTGAAGCTGGGGGGGGGGGGTTTCTGAGAGTGGGCTGATGAGTTGTGGAGGCAGTGTGTGTGCATGGGGGGAGTGGTAAATGGGCTCGCCAGCCTAGTGATGCACAGGTTTTAAATTTGCCCCTTGGTGTGGTCCAGTGCACTTTTCATAGAACAGGAGTTCGCCAGTAAAACACCTGCCAAGGCTGGGAATTTGTAATACCCTTAACAAAAGCCATTGGCCCACTCCCAATCCACTCCAAACTTAACTTCTCTCTGCCTTCTGTCCATTGTGTGGTGTGGCCCCACCCCCTTTGACATCACAGCCCGCCCTTTTATGTCACAGCCCGCCCCTTTTGTTCCTGCCCCCACCACCGGCCAGTATAAATTTTATGAAAAAGGTGGCAACCCTAGTGGCAACCCAGGTTTAGCAAGTATATTCACTGGGGGTAAGGATACCTAACAGAGTGGCACCTACCATGGAAATTATCCTTGGGATTAAAAGGAAGCAGACGCCACATTGTGGAAAGGCCCTTTATATGGAAAAACCCAGTCCCAAACATCCAGTGAGGTAAATGTTGAGTTGCCACCTTTTGGCCCAGTTTAATCCAGGCAGGGCCTAAATTGTGGCTTAATGAGGGCGGGTTGTGGCTTAATAGGGCAGGGCTATAACATGGTGATTGGCGATCGGTGTCAACCCTAGGTAAATGCCATACATTTATGCAGATGTTAAATTGTCTGTGTAGAATATCTTATTCCAGTATGGTTAACTGAACATTAAAACAGCAAATAAAATGAACATAAAGACTTCAGTAAGACAGGGAGCACTGTCTTTATCCCCCTATTGTAAGGGCTTTTAGAATCCTGCTTTAAGTTTGCACTGCTGTCACTTTGTAGTCGGAAGTCTAATGTAGAGCTGCTAATCTTGGTTTGCAGCCTCCTACCTCTTCCTCATTTGCAGGCCACAGTCTTCAAATTCTTCAGTGCTATTTATTCCTCTGTTCTTGTGTTCATCTTATATTTAGTAGATGTTGTGCAATGACCAGCTTGCCCATGTTTGTCTGAACCCAAATAGATTCATAATTTGCTGTTGGCAGATTTTGTGAAATAAACAGTGAATATATTTTCAGGATGATGCCATTACAGGTATGGGATCCATTATCTCAAAACTAATTATCCAGAAAGCTCAGAATTACAGAAAGGCTGTCTCCCATAGACTCCCTTTTATCCAAATAATCCAGATTTTTTAAAAATCTTTGTTATCTTTGTTAAGCGCCAGCACTCTGCTCAGGTAGCCTTCAGGGTGCACGGTCAATTTCTCAAACATACAGTTTAGTTTAGGAATGAATCATCCCAGGACCAGCACTTCCCTTCGGGAAAACCTTCCAAATTTTATTTACATACACATATTAGTGTCCAACGTTTTGGTCCTTGTTAAGACCTTTATCAAGGATCCTCGATAAAGGTCCTAACAAGGACCGAAAAAGTTGGACACTGATATGTGTATCTAAATAAAATTTGGAAGATTTTCACGAAGGGAAGTGCTGGTTCTGGGATGATTCATTCCTAAACTATATATATATATATATATATATATATATATATATATATATATATATATATATATATATATATATATATATATATATATATATATATATATATATATATATATATATATTTCTGGAGCGAAGAATGCCGGCACAACACGTGTATAGGTATAAGGTGCCTGGGTGCAGAGCTATGTAGAAGTATGTACAATGGCTCAAAAGAAGCTAGCACTCACAGGTCTTAAAGTGGAGAAAATAGTTTTATTCAAGCAGCCCTGGCCTAAGCCTGTGTTTTAGTCATTAACGCCCTGGCTACCCTTGTTAAAACCCTGGCTCCCTTTGCAAGCAGGAGGGGGATAAAAAGACATCACTGTGCCCTAGAGATTTGTTTCTTTGGAAGGAGTTACATGTTTACTGAACATGGATCAAACATATGGATCTAATGCAAATCTGCTGCCACTGCATAGCATCAGCACCTAACTAACAGCAACCATTTTAGAACACCAGTGGCGGGAAGAGGGTATTAGTGACGTCATATAGCGTAATGAAAGTGGGAGGGCTAAGTACAAACATCAATATAGCAATGGAAACCACGGAATATACAAAATAAGTAAATAAAACTAGAAAAGTAAAGTAAGCGTGATGATAAGTATAGTATCGAAATAATATCCTTAGAGCTGTAGAATGATACATTGTTGCCATATCGTGTGGCTAAATCAATAGTGTAAAAATGAAACAGTGTATATACTCACTACAGATAACTTTCTAGTCGAGCAGTTTCGGTACAAAACAAAATATGCGCTGTGTCTTATGAGGAGTATCAAGTCTGTGTAGCTTTCCCAGCCCATATACACAGACTATACAATACAATAATACAATAATATAATACAATATTATACAATATTTTTGGCAGCCCTTGTGGAGTCTTCTGAGTGCCTAGATGCCCCCTATTTTCTGCTACTGGTTTTTCTGCTTCCAAAGTTGAGGGTTTCGGGCCGGTGCACCTGGACCACCTGATTTATGTGATGAGTGCTTTAGACACTAATTAATGTGTTCCTATTTCTAAGGGGCCCATTCACTAAGTTCGAGTGAAGGAATAGAGGAAAAATAGTTCGAATTTCGAAGGTTTTTTTAGGCTACTTCGACCATCGAATTGGCTACTTCGACCTTCCACTACGACCTTCGACTTTGAATCGAACTATTCGAAGTAAAAATCGTTCGAATATTCGACCATTCTATAATCAAAGTACTGTCTCTTTAAAAATTTCTTCGACCCCCTAGTTCGCCACCTAAAACCTACCGAGGCTAATGTTAGCCTATGGGGAAGGTCCCTATAGGGTTGTTACACTTTTCTAATCAAAGGATAATCCTTCAATCGATGGATTAAAATCCTTCGAATCGTTCTATCGAATGAGTTGCACAAAATCCTTTGACTTCGATATTCGAAGTCGAAGGATTTTAATTCGGCAGTCAAATATTGAGGGTTAGTTAACCCTCGATATTCGACCCTTGATACATCTGACCCTTAAAGGGATACTGTCATGGGGAAAAAACTTTTTTTCAAAATGAATCAGTTAATAGTGCTGCTCCAGCAGAATTCTGCGCTGAAATCCATTTCTCAAAAGAGCAAACAGATTTTTTTATATTTAATTTTAAAATCTGACATGGGGCTAGACATTTTGTCAATTTCCCAGCTGCCCCAAGTCATGTGACGTGTGCCTGCACTTCAGGAGAGAAATGCTTTTTGGCAGGCTGCTGTTTTTCCTTCTCAATGTATCTGAATGTGTCTCAGTGGGACATGGGTTTTTACTATTGAGTGTTGTTCTTAGATCTACCAGGCAGCTGTTTAGAGATGTCGCGAACTGTTCGCCGGCGAACTTGTTCGCGCGAACATCGGGTGTTCGCGCTCGCCGGAAGTTCGCGAACGTCGCGCGACGTTCGCCATTTTGGGTTCGCCATTGTTGGCGCTTTTTTTTGCCCTCTCACCCCAGACCAGCAGGTACATGGCAGCCAATCAGGAAGCTCTCCCCTGGACCACTCCCCTTCCCTATAAAAACCGAAGCCCTGCAGCGTTTTTTTCACTCTGCCTGTGTGTGCTGAAGAGATAGTGTAGGGAGAGAGCTGCTGCCTGTTAGTGATTTCAGGGACAGTTGAAAGTTTGCTGGCTAGTAATCGTTTTGATACTGCTCTGTTATTGGAGGACAGAAGTCTGCAGGGGTTTGAGGGACATTTAAGCTTAGGTAGCTTTGCTGGCTAGTAATCTACCTTCTACTGCAGTGCTCTGTATGTAGCTGCAGTGGGCAGCTGTCCTGCTTCTGATCTCATCTGCTGACTGCTGCAATAACAGTAGTCCTTGTAAGGACTGCTTTTATTTATTTTTTTGTTGTTTTTACTACTACTACTACTACTACTACTACTACTACTACTATAAGAGCCCAGTGCTATTAGTCTAGCAGTGTTGGGGAGTGGGACTGGTGTGCTAATCTGCTGCTCCTAGTAGTTCAGCAGCACCAACTTTAATTTTTTTTTTTTAATATTCATTTTTTTTTATTTTACTTTTTTTTATTTTACTACCGCTGTAGTAGTGTATAAGTTGACCTTTTAGGCATTATTTGCCCTGTAGGCATTATTTGCACACTGTTTTCTTCAACCCGCCATCGAGCTGTGTGACCTTGTTCACATTCTGTCTAAATATCCATAATATTACCGTCTCCAGAAAAAAACACCGGAGTCACTTTTTTCAAGCAGCATTCATATATTTTACGTAATCCGTATCCACCGCTGTAGTAGTGTATACGTTGGCCTTGTAGGCATTATTTGCACACTGTTTTCTTCAACCCGCCATCGAGCTGTGTGACCTTGTTCCCATTCTGTCTAAATATCCATAATATTACCGTCTCCAGAAAAAACACCGGAGTCACTTTTTTCAAGCAGCATTCATATATTTTACGTAATCCGTATCCACCGCTGTAGTAGTGTATACGTTGGCCTTGTAGGCATTATTTGCACACTGTTTTCTTCAACCCGCCATCGAGCTGTGTGACCTTGTTCCCATTCTGTCTAAATATCCATAATTTACCGTCTCCAGAAAAAACACCGGAGTCACTTTTTTCAAGCAGCATTCATATATTTTACGTAATCCGTATCCACCGCTGTAGTAGTGTATACGTTGGCCTTGTAGGCATTATTTGCACACTGTTTTCTTCAACCCGCCATCGAGCTGTGTGACCTTGTTCCCATTCTGTCTAAATATCCATAATATTACCGTCTCCAGAAAAAACACCGGAGTCACTTTTTCAAGCAGCATTCATATATTTTACGTAATCCGTATCCACCGCTGTAGTAGTGTATACGTTGGCCTTGTAGGCATTATTTGCACACTGTTTTCTTCAACCCGCCATCGAGCTGTGTGACCTTGTTCCCATTCTGTCTAAATATCCATAATATTACCGTCTCCAGAAAAAACACCGGAGTCACTTTTTTCAAGCAGCATTCATATATTTTACGTAATCCGTATCCACCGCTGTAGTAGTGTATACGTTGGCCTTGTAGGCATTATTTGCACACTGTTTTCTTCAACCCGCCATCGAGCTGTGTGACCTTGTTCCCATTCTGTCTAAATATCCATAATATTACCGTCTCCAGAAAAAACACCGGAGTCACTTTTTTCAAGCAGCATTCATTATTTTACGTAATCCGTATCCACCGCTGTAGTAGTGTATACGTTGGCCTTGTAGGCATTATTTGCACACTGTTTCTTCAACCCGCCATCGAGCTGTGTGACCTTGTTCCCATTCTGTCTAAATATCCATAATATTACCGTCTCCAGAAAAAACACCGGAGTCACTTTTTTCAAGCAGCATTCATATATTTTACGTAATCCGTATCCACCGCTGTAGTAGTGTATACGTTGGCCTTGTAGGCATTATTTGCACAGTGTTTTCTTCAACCCGCCATCGAGCTGTGTGAGCTTGTTCAAATTTTGTCTAAATATTGATAATATTATCGTCTCTAGAAAAACCACTTGAGTTACTTTTTTTCAAGCAGCATTCATATATTTTACGTAATCCGTATCCACCGCTGTAGTAGTGTATACGTTGACCTTGTAGGCATTATTTGCACAGTGTTTTCTTCAACCCGCCATCGAGCTGTGTGAGCTTGTTCACATTTTGTCTAATATTGATAATATTATCGTCTCTAGAAAAACCACTTGAGTTACTTTTTTTCAAGCAGCATTCATATATTTTACGTAATCCGTATCCACCGCTGTAGTAGTGTATACGTTGACCTTGTAGGCATTATTTGCACACTGTTTTCTTCAACCCGCCATCGAGCTGTGTGAGCTTGTTCACATTTTGTCTAAATATTGATAATATTATCGTCTCTAGAAAAACCACTTGAGTTACTTTTTTTCAAGCAGCATTCATATATTTTACGTAATCCGTATCCACCGCTGTAGTAGTGTATACGTTGACTTTGTAGGCATTATTTGCACAGTGTTTTCTTCAACCCGCCATCTAGCTGTGTGTTTATCGTTTCCAGAAAAACCAACTGAGTTTTTGTTGTTGTTGTTGTTTTTTAAAAATAATGCAGGCAAAGGCAGGCCGCCACGCAGAGGCCGTGCTAGGGGTGCTGCATGTATATTTTACGTAATCCGTATCCACCGCTGTAGTAGTGTTATACGTTGACTTTGTAGGCATTATTTGCACAGTGTTTTCTTCAACCCGCCATCTAGCTGTGTGTATTATCGTTTCCAGAAAAACCAACTGAGTTTTTGTTGTTGTTGTTGTTTTTTTTTTAAAATAATGCCAGGCAAAGGCAGGCGCCACGCAGAGGCCGTGCTAGGGGCGGTGCTGCTTGCAATCCTGTGGCCCCTAGCAAATTTCCCAGTTTTAAAAAGCCAATGACCCTGAACTCCCAAAATGCTGAAGAGGTAGTTGACTGGCTTACACAGCACACCCCATCCTCTACCGTTTCTCTAACTTTACCACAACATCCTCCTCATCCTCCACTGCTATGGCCACCCCACGTAACACTTCCTCCACCACCGGTGCCCCTTCTTCACTGGGTCAGAGGAGTTATTTTCCAATGAGTTTCTTGAACTGAGTAATGCGCAACCATTATTGCCAGAAGAAGATGAAGGAGATGAGGACCTTACACCAGATTTAAATTCTGGCAGAGAACACGATAGAGATGGACATAATGAGTGATGAGGGGAGGTCCCCGCTGCTGCTTCCTTCTGTGATGTGTCAGAAGAAATTGATGCATCTGAGGAGAATGATGATGAGGAGAGATTGATGTTTTGTGGGTGCCTAGTAGAAGAGAGCAAGAGGAGGGTAGTTCAGATGAGAGAGACGGAGAGTCAGAGAGGCAGTAGGAGAATAAGACTTAGAAGAAGCAGGGAGGACAGCCCGCAGGGATCAGCAGGGCAACAACATGTATCGGCACCTGTGTTCAGCCGGCCAACGCACCCGCCATTGCCGCCAATACGCCAACTCCGCCAACTTCTACTGTTACCGCCAGATCGCACACTTCCAAAAAGTCAGCAGTGTGGGATTTTTTTAATGTGTGTGCCTCTGACAAAAGCATTGTAATTTGCAATGAGTGCAGTCAGAAACTGAGCCTTGGTAAGCCCAACAGCCACATAGGTACAACTTCTATGCGAAGGCACATGAGCGGCAAGCACAAAGCACTTTGGGAGCAACACCTCAAAGGCAACAGGCAAACTAAAAGCCACACTCCTTCTGGTCCAGCATCTTACTGCTCTACCTCTGCTCTCCTTGACCCGTCTGAACCACCCTCCACTCCGCCTTCCACCTTGACCACCTGTTCCCATTCCCAGTCATCTGCCACCAGCCAAGTTTCTGTGAAGGCCATGTTTGAGCGTAAGAAGCCAATGTCTGACTGTCACCCCCTTGCCCGGCGTCTGACAGCTGGCTTGTCTGCACTCTTAGCCCGCCAGCTTTTACCATACCAGCTGGTGGACTCTGAGGCCTTCCGCAAATTTGTAGCAATTGGGACACCGCAGTGGAAGGTACCCAGCCGCAATTTTTTTTCTAAAAAGGGAATACCACACCTGTACCAACATGTGCAGAGCCAAGTTACGCATCTCTGTCACTTAGTGTTGGGCCAAAGGTCCATATGACTACTGACGCATGGTCCTCCAAGCATGGTCAGGGCAGGTATGTCACCTACACTGCCCACTGGGTGAACTTGGTAATGGCTGGGAAGCAGGGAATGGGTAGCTCAACAACAACAGTGGAGTTGGTGTCACCGCCACGGATTGCACGCGGTTCTGCACCACCTCTACTCCTCCATCGCTCTCTACCTCGTCTTCTTCTTCTTCTTACTCTGCTGCTGGGTCCTCCTTCTCCTCCTCCACACCTGTGCACCCCCAGCTCCCCCTAGGCTATTCGACGTGCCAGGTACGGCCGTTGTCACGCTGTCTTGGGGATGACGTGCCTGGAAAGCAAAAACCATACCGGATCTGTACTCCTGTCATCTCTGCAGTCACAGGCCGATCGTGGCTGACCCCACACCAACTGCAGATCGGAAAAGTGGTGTGTGACAATGGAAGCAATCTGTTGGCAGCGTTGAGACTAGGCAATTTAACACATGTGCCCTGCATGGCACATGTGTTAAATTTAATAGTCCAACGTTTTGTCTCCAAGTACCCAGGATTCCAGGACGTTCTCACCCAGTCCAGAAAGGTGTCGGCCCATTTCAGACGTTCCTACACAGCCATGGCACGCCTTGCTGACATTCAGCAGCGCTACAACATGCCAGTCAGGCGTTTGATTTCTGACAGCCAGACTCGCTGGAATTCAACGCTCCTTATGTTGGAACGTCTGCTGCAACAACAAAGGGCCGTCAACGAGTACCTTTTTGAACTGGGTGGTAGGACTGGATCTGCACAGCTGGGGATTTTTTTCCCCCGTTACTGGGTGCTTATGCGCGATGCCTGCAGGCTCATGCGACCTTTTGAAGAGGTGACAAATATGGTCAGTCGCACCGAAGGCACCATCAGCGACCTAATACCCTTCGCTTTCTTCCTGGAGCGTGCCGTGCGACGAGTGACAGATGAGGCTGTAGACCAGCGTGACGAGGAGCTGGAAGCGCACGATTTCTGGTCGGAATCACCAGAACGAACCCAGGCACCTGCTGCAACGCAGGGAGAGGTGCCAGAAGTGGAGTCAGAGGAGGAAGGTGGCTTTGTGGAGGAGGAGGAGGAGGACCAACAGGAGCAGGCTTCCCAGGGGGCTAGTGGTGACCTTTTGGGGACCCCTGGTCTTGTACGTGGCTGGGGGGAGGAGACCGTGGATGATGCAGTCCTTGATAATGAGGAAGCGGAGATGGATAGCTCTGCATCCAACCTTGTGAGAATGGGGTCTTTCATGCTGTCATGCCTGTTGAAGGACCCCCGTATCAAGAGGCTTAAGGAGAAGGACCTGTACTGGGTCGCAACGCTACTAGACCCTCGGTACAAGCATAAAGTGTCAGAAATGTTACCAACATACCACAAGTCCGAAAAGATGCGGCATTTACAAACCAGCCTGCAAAACATGTTGTACAATGCTTTTAAGGGTGATGTCACTTCAGGAACTCATCAACATTCCAGGGGCAGAGGTGCCAGTAATCCTGCCACGAGCACACCTGCAAGGACAAAGCCCTTTGGCCAGTCTGTAACGTCAGACATGCAAATGTTTTTCTGTCCAAGGCAGCGCCACAACCCTTCTGGATCCACCCTCAAAGAACGCCTCGACCGGCAGGTAGCGGACTACCTGGCATTAACTGCAGATATCGACACTCTGAGGAGCGATGAACCCCTGGACTACTGGGTGCGCAGGCTTGATCTGTGGCCAGAGCTGTCACAATTTGCCATGAACCTCTTGTCTTGCCCAGCCTCAAGTGTGCTCTCAGAAAGGACCTTCAGTGCAGCAGGAGGGATTGTAACTGAGAAGAGAACTCGCCTAGGTCACAAAAGTGTCGATTACCTGACCTTTATTAAAATGAATGAGGGGTGGATCTCGGAGGGTTACTGCACGCCGGAAGACTTGTTCTGACTTCTATGCAGCTGTCCTTCTCTTCAAGCCTCATGACTCCACACACAGCTGTCCTTTAGCGTCCTCCTCCTCCCTCCGCCACCGTTACAAACTAGGGTGCAAACCCTACTGGTTTAATTTTTTCTGGCCTCTGTGCTTCAGTGGCTGCAACCAAAAAAACTGGGCAAACAATGTCTACAAGGTCAACGTATGGCAAAAAATGACTATTTTCAGCATTTATATGGCATATTTTTTCTGGCAACTGTGCTTCAGTGGCTGCGTCCAAAAAAATGCATATTTTCTGCATTTATATGGCATAATTTTTCTGGCAACTGTGCTTCAGTGGCTGCGACCAAAAAAATGCATATTTTCTGCATTTATATGGCATAATTTTTCTGGCCTCTGTGCTTCAGTGGCTGCAACCAAAAAAATTTATATTTTCAGCATTTATATGGCATAATTTTTCTGGCCTCTGTGCTTCAGTGGCTGCAACCAAAAAAATTTATATTTTCAGCATTTATATGGCATAATTTTTCTGGCAACTGTGCTTCAGTGGCTGCGACCAAAAAAATTACTATTTTCAGCATTTATATGGCATATTTTTTCTGGCCTCTGTGCTTCAGTGGCTGCGGCCAAAAAAACTGGGCAAACAATGCCTACAAGGTCAACGACGTTGACCTTGTAGGCATTGTTTGCCCAGTTTTTTTGGCCGCAGCCACTGAAGCACAGAGGCCAGAAAAAATATGCCATATAAATGCTGAAAATAGTAATTTTTTGCCATACGTTGACTCAACGTATATGGCAAAAAATGACTATTTTCAGCATTTATATGGCATATTTTTTCTGGCAACTGTGCTTCAGTGGCTGCGACCAAAAAAATGCATATTTTCTGCATTTATATGGCATAATTTTTCTGGCCTCTGTGCTTCAGTGGCTGCAACCAAAAAAATTTATATTTTCAGCATTTATATGGCATAATTTTTCTGGCAACTGTGCTTCAGTGGCTGCGACCAAAAAAATGCATATTTTCTGCATTTATATGGCATAATTTTTCTGGCCTCTGTGCTTCAGTGGCTGCAACCAAAAAAATTTATATTTTCAGCATTTATATGGCATAATTTTTCTGGCAACTGTGCTTCAGTGGCTGCGTCCAAAAAAACTGGGCAAACAATGTCTACAAGGTCAACGTATGGCGAAAAATTACTATTTTCAGCATTTATATGGCATATTTTTTCTGGCAACTGTGCTTCAGTGGCTGCGTCCAAAAAAACTGGGCAAACAATGCCTACAAGGTCAACGTATGGCAGTTGTTTAAAGAGAACAGTAGATTACTAGCCAGCAAAGCTACCTAAGCTAAAATGTCCCTCAAATCCCTGCAGACTTCTGTCCCTCCAATACAGAGCAGTATCAAGCAGATTACTAGCCAGCAAGCTTACTATCATCTGTCCCTGAAATCACTAACAGCTCTCCCCCTACACTATCTCTTCCAAGCACACACAGGCAGATTTTTCAGATAAATTTTTGCCCTTGATCCCCCTCTGGCATGCCACTGTCCAGGTCGTTGCACCCTTTAAACAACTTTAAAATCATTTTTCTGGCCAGAAATGTCTTTTCTAGATGTTAAAGTTCGCCTTCCCATTGAAGTCTATGGGGTTCGCGAACCGTTCGCGAACCGCTCGCATTTTTGCGCAAGTTCGCGAATATGTTCGCGAACTTTTTTTCCGACGTTCGCTACATCCCTACAGCTGTTATCTTGTGTTAGGAAGCTGTTATCTGGTTACCTTCCCATTGTTCTTTTGTTAGGCTGCTGGGGGAAAAAGGGAGGGGGGATGATATCACTCTAACTTGCAGTACAGCAGTAAAGAGTGATTGAAGTTTATCAGAGCACAAGTCACATGACTTGGTGCAGCTGGGAAATTGACAATATGTCTAGCCCCATGTCAGATTTCAAAATTGAATATAAAAAAATCTGTTTGCTCTTTTGAGAAATGGATTTCAATGTAGAATTCTGCTGGAGCAGCACTATTAACTGATTCATTTTGAAAAAAATTTTTTTTCCCATGACAGTATCCCTTTAAAGTTACCTGCACAAAATGTCACTTTCTAATCTTGGCTCCTGGCAGAAATGCCCCTGTTTTCAAGGACAGTTGATTATGCCTGCCAAATAAATGGAAAACAATTTGGAACAGTTTCTGGTAATCTGGTTTATTCCTAAATAAAATTGTAGAGAAGGGGGTTCCGTTGTACATATTGTTTTGTCATTATTATTATTATTATTATAATCATCATTTTACTTGGGTTCTCTCTTAGCCAAACTAACCTCATTTGACATTTGCTTTTACATATTTTCAGCTTGGAGCTCTGTTTTCATCTGTTTTCAAATATGAAATAGTCTCACCTATGTTATACCATTCTCACATCAATGTTATTTCTATGTGATGTTAACATTTCCTTCACAGCACTGTGTAATCTCCCCCCATGCCTTTTTATGTGCCTGTGATACAGCTAAATCCCTCCTGCACAGCTTTGCTACCTCCAGACCTACTACTTACACATCTTACCTATTATTGTTATTTTTTGCTCCAACTATTTTTACACAAAGTGCAGCAAAACGGTTATGGTTAACATGCTTGAATATAAACTCAATGAATTAGAGTTTATAGGATGAGATGAAGTCTGGGCTAGTATGTCTTAGAAATAGCAGAAAGCAGCAAGTATTGATATGGCACAGTATGGATCTAGTGTCTCTGGAATTTGACACAAAGAGGCTTTGGATTTATTAATGTGATCACTCCTATGCCAAATCCTGCACCTTAAATTTAGTCTGAAAGCTGCAAAGTGCAAGAAGTGGAGGGGGTGCTGACGCTGTGCAGTGGCAGCAGATTTGCATTTGATCCATATGTTTGATCCATGCTCAGTAAACCTGTAACTCCTTCCAAAGAAACAAATCTGTAGGGCACAGTGATGTCTTTTTATTCCCCTCCTGCTTGCAAAGGGAGCCAGTGTTTTAACAAGGGTAGCCAGGGCTTTAAAGGAGAAGGAAAGGTTAAAACTAAGTAAGCTTTATCAGAAAGGTCCATCTAAATATACCAGTAAATCCCCAAAGTAATGTTGCTCTGAGTCCCCTGTCAAAAGAAACAGCACATTTCTTTCCTTCTATTGTGTACTCATGGGCTTCTGTATCAGACTTCCTGCCTTCAGCTTAAACCTCATTGCCCTGGGCAAGAGCATGCTCAGTTTGCTCCTCTCCCCCCACCCCTCCCTTCTCTACTGTAATCTGAGCCCAGAGCAGGGAGAGACTCAGGCAGGAAGTGATGTCACACCACATTAATACTGCAGCTCCTATTCTAAACAAACATAGAGTTTCTAGAGCTTTTTACTCAGGTATGGTAAAATATTCTACAGAATAAATATAGCATTCTAGCTTGCACTATTGCAGCTAATCTATTGGCAATAAAATGCCTCCATAGCTTTCCTTCTCCTTTAATGATAAAACACAGGCTTAGGCCAGGGCTGGTATCAGGTTACTCCCCTGACCAGCACAGTTAGGCCCCTGATATGAATCAGAACTCAAAAAATGTCTCTGTATTCATTCTTGTTATGTTAAACAAAGTTTTTTTTATTCATATCATATTAAAATCGCAATAACCCCACATGGAGCCCCAATATGAATCAGCCTCCCTCTATCAGCAAGGTCACACCTCTGATCCACCGTGAATACCACCTTATTTATGTTACCACCCCATCTCCAATGTGTCACTGCCTGTCAATGTCTTTTTTCCAATCCTAGGTCTATAAAGAATGGAATGCAGAGGTTAGCTGTCGCTACTCACTCCCTCTAAAGTCCAATACCAAGATATAATTGTTCCAATAACTAAACCCCCTTGGCCCTCCCCCTGAGACAGAAAAAGCAGTAGTAAAACATAACAGAGAAGCACATTAAGCCAAATTATACTGCAACACTTTATTGGTTAATGAAACATATTTAGAGTTACACAAGTTCTCTTATACATTGCTCAAGTTTCTCTTCCTTGGATAGAAATTATTTTGCTATTAATGCTTTTGTCTTTATGAACTACTCTGCATAGATTTTACACTGTTAATATTATTCTTTCTATGCTGGCTCTCGGGCTGACAGAGGATTAAATCACTGATATAGACTGTGTCTTTTGATGCTACCTTTCTCTCTCTTTGAAGATGCCACCTGTACTCTCTATTAGTTGACCATCATAGCAGCTCAGCACTGCAGGGGAGAGAATAAAATATATATGTACATTGCGAAATTGCTCAGCAGAGACAGAGAGCCCTGCAGTGTACTTTTATTATGTGGGGTACTTGCCCTCTCTAAAATCTACAATAATTTTAACTGACTAGGGGCAAAAAGGAGACATATGGCTGAGCAGTGTAGCTATGTCTTTCTACTACTCTTCCATGTCAAATAGGGAAAATGAAAAGGATAAAGCTCAACAGTATGATTAGTGGGCATGTAATAAAGCCAACAATAAATCAGGAGGTCAGTGACAGATTTATGTAACTTAGAATATTCTATAATTATCTATGCATAGCATATAAAATGGAAGAGATTAATGTTACAGGAATAACTTTTATATCTTCCTGGAAGGCCCCTTGGTAAATCAATGAGCTGTAAACATTAACAAAGATATCTTGCTTTGTGCCTGGATCATATCAACAACAATTGATTCCATTTGTATACAACCAGATTTGGGCTTTTGCTATTATTATACAAAACATTTTTAAACTTTTTATACAGTGTTATGTGCTGGAATTAGCCTGGAATCTGACTATTTCGGACTTTTCAGGCAAAAATCCCAAAAATTTGGGCTTTTCAGGAAAAAAAGATTTTCGCTCAATTTTATCGAATTTGTCCCCGATCCGATTAAATTGTGCTTTTTTATTAATAAATAAGCTCACATCATGGATTCTAGTTTGGTCAGACTTTTTTATTTAAAATAATCAGAACAAATGGGATTTTGATAAATAACCCCCTTATTATTGGCTGATTTATTCATTTTCGAGAGCATGAGATTCATGTAAATCATGGCAAACATGGCAACATTTTTATTTCAATGGCACTTTAATTAATCCGGTGA
This sequence comes from Xenopus laevis, assembly GCF_017654675.1. Taxonomy (NCBI): domain Eukaryota; kingdom Metazoa; phylum Chordata; class Amphibia; order Anura; family Pipidae; genus Xenopus; species Xenopus laevis. Next base: position 203,316,948 of record NC_054371.1, read on the forward strand.
TCAATGTTGTTTATCTGCAATTGTACTTTTGGATTTTTTTGTTGATATTGGTTCCCCCCTAATTTCTCAAACTTGCATCTTGGCATGTTTTAGGTGGAAAGATTTTTTAAAATAAATAATCTGCACATTGAAGGGGAAAAAGCAGTTTTATTCTGTGATTGAGGGTTTTTATATCTATTGAGGAAAAAATTTAGCTTTTTTTGGCACAATTTACATGAATCATGGCAAAATTTGATCTGGAAAATGAATAAATCGGTTCCTTTGGGGTTTTTTATGCTACAATATCATGTTACAAATATAAATATAAAAACATTTTAGCAGTCAGGAGGAAAGTTTTGGAGGCAGGAGACTGGTGCACCTTCTTACTTGTCCCACTTTCCTTCCTACTGTGAATCTTGCTGCCCACTTGTCATGATGCATGGATTGCGTCAAAATGTACAGCACTGTAGTATCGCTCCAAATCTGCTCTAATTAAATGCCTTTCAATAATTAGTACTTGCCAAAGCTGGTTCTGTTTGCTAACATTCCCGTCTAAGCCTTTGTTTCTGTTTTGATATCCTGGTTATTGATTATGTGTTTGTTCCTTATTCGCAGCCTGTCCTGACTCCTAGCCTGTTTGGTACCATGATTCTGTCTGACCTATTCTCTACAGTGCTTTGGATCAAACTCTGCCGTGTTTAGGTTCTCTTTCAATCCACAGCAGAAAGTTCCAAGGTCCCAAAATGGGTTGGTGAAGACCCGACAGACCTCTTGCTCATGAAGGAGTGCCATCTCAAGTCAAGTCAAGTGGATTTTATTGTCATTTCAGCCATATACAGTAAATACAGTACATAGTAGAAACGAAAGGCCTTCCTCCAGAACCCCCAGAATCTCCTAAGCAGTCCCAGGATTCCGGATACACAGATTGGGACAGGACCCTTCCCTTTCTGTTTCACTTCCATCATAGCTCCTGTTCTGGTAAGTTAAGCGGCCCCCATATTCTTTTGTTTTGGAATTTATGTGGGTCTGATTGGCTAGGTCAATCACAACCCATATATAGTGATAGCAGTGGGGTAGACAGAGAGCAAACATTGCTGATTGGACTGCTAAATAATGTAACATACAGTAGCTGCCCCATTACAATTTTAAAATTGTCTATTAAAGGAAAACTATACCCCCCAAACAATGTAGGTCTCTATTAAAAGATACTGAGTAAAACAGCTCATATGTAAAACCCTGCTTCATGTAAATGAACCATTATCATAATAATATACTTTTGTAGTAGTATGTGCCATTGGGTAATCATAAATAGAAAATTGCCATTTTAAAAAATAAGGGCCGCCCCCTGAGATCGTAAGATTCACTGTGCACACATACAAACCACATGTTAGGTCACATGAGCCAATTAACAGACAGAGTTCTGCCTTTTGCTTCCTCACTTCTTCCTGTTACAGTTAGTGTTGTAGTATTTCTGGTCAGGTGATCTCTGAGGCAGCACAGATAGAGTCACGAAATGGTGGTTCAAGGCAAGAGATGTAAAAGGGCATTATTTATGTAAATATATATTCCAGTTTGGTAAGATTCTTTAATATGTCATTCAATTTGATATAAACTATCTGTTGCTTAAGTATTCATTTTGGGGGTATAGTTTTCCTTTAAGCAATGAAAAATGCTTGAAGACATACGTGTTATTAACACATTCTGTAATGCATTGATTCACTGAGTTTCTATGTCTGTCCAGGTGTTTCCCCTCCACTGGATTATGTGTGTGTGCTGCACTGGTCAACTGCTCCCATGTCATTTGCTACCTCATAAAAACACTAATTCTACTCCATTACATCATTTATGGGTTACTGACCATTTCACATACCTTCCAGCCATATTTCCCATTCCCCAAAGCACCTGACTGAGAGGCATCCTGAAATAGCTGCTTGTGTAAATGAATACTGTAGTGGTTGCCAATCACTGAATGAACCAGAAGCAAACATCCCCCGGTAAATCTCTATAGCAAATAAAGTGCAGCAGCAATTTATTTATTTACATTATTTAAATAACCTTTATATAAAAGAATTGAAGTCGTTTACCAGTTTCCAACTATATTCTAGATTCAATTTAAATGAGAAAAACGTATATAATACTTATCTAACAGAAACATAGGACCGGGTTCAATAAGACAGAAATTCCACATAAGAGAAATTCCTATGGGATATGTGGAATTAAATTAGGAGATACTTTTTCCCTGTCTTATTGAACCTGGCCCTATGTAGAAATGCTTTGAATGGTGTCAAAATAGATTGCCGATTATTTCAACAACAACATTATCGATAAGTTCCAATATTAATGCTGTCTTTTCTCATGTGCTATAAGGAAGTTCTTCATCTTCCCATGAAATATCATTTAATTTCTACATTTCTGAGCCAGTGACCAGACTTTAGACCAGACTTTTAGTCACAGTTATTTAAAGATCAAGTAAAAGGACAATAAGGATTATTTATATTTGTATGGATCAAGCACAAAGTACCGTACTGTTTTATTATTACAGAGAAAAAGGGAATCATTTTTAAAAATGTGGATTATTTGGATAAAATGCAGTCTATGGAAAACAGCCTTTTCATAATTTCTGCATAACAGGTTTCTGTATAAAGGATCCCATACCTGTACATAGTTAAAGGTAGAGAGGCAGTAGTCATGACTGTCTTTAATACACAAAGGGATGAATTCACTAAAGCGCGAAGTGGCTAACGCTAGCGCAAATTCGCCAGCGTGACGTCATTTCGATACTTAGCCGATTTACTAATGGGCGCTGGCGTAAATTCGCTAGTGAAGTGGACCTACTCGATCGCTACTTCGCACCCTTACGCCAGGCGAAGTTGCTCTATGGCAATGGGACACAACTACACTAATTCACTAACTTGCTCATTTTACTGAACGTTACCTCTTGCGCCAGACTTGCCTTCGCCACCACAGACCAGGCGAAGTGCAATAGAGTAGATAGGGATTGCTTCCAAAAAAGTTGAAATTTTTTCTAAGTCCCAAAAAACGCTGGCGTCTTTTCCTTTTTTAAGGGTGATAGGCTGAAAAAGATTGAAATTTTTTTTTGGGGGTACACTCCTTCCCCCCTACATTTCCTAACATATGGCACCTAAACTATATTGTGGGCACATGTGTAGGGCAAAATAACAACTCTACTTTATTTTAGGAAGCTTTCCCAGGCTTGTGTAGTGTAATGTATTCGCAGCTACATATACGTCCATTGTCTTTAACTTGGCGCCGTATGCAAATTAGGCATCGCTAGCCTAACTTCACTTTGCCTGACGAATTAACGCTAGCGCAACTTTGCTACCGTTCGCCTCCCTGAGCGCAACTTCGGATTTTAGTGAATTAGCGGCGCCCTGGCGAAACTTCGCCTTTGGGACCGAAGTCAGAGAACACTGTAATAAATACAAAGAAATCTTAGGTTTGTCACACAGCGCAGAACTATATCAGAGAACAGGACAACATTTATTTTTAGTATCAGCCCTAATTATTTACAGTAGCTTTTGTTCAACACATGTTCATGAAGTCCCTATAAGACACAGATGTTTTGTGCAGACTAAGGGGGAAATGTAATAACATTTGCAAAGAGAACAAATTTGCGAATAAAAATTTGCATGTCGCAAAATAATATTCAGGGGTCGGTTTACTAAAGTGCAGTAAATTTGACTTTAAGTTTCCGCATGTTATTGCTGAGAATATTCGCAGCGACTAAGTTTACTAAATAGCAATGCACTCAGAAGTCATTAACGAACCAGCTTACGTTAGCGGTAATTTTAGCGAGTTACGAAATTTCTGGCGACAAATTAAGTTTTTGCGAATATTTATGCTATAAAATAGTCTTGTTTTATGGCGGTTATTATGGCAATTTTTACTGTGACATTTATGGCCAGAAATGCATCTTCAAAACTCATAAACTTTATTGACTGATGATTATGCCATCCAACAACATCACCAGAGTAACACCAATCAAACCTGTCTGCATCATATAAACCCTTCTGCCAATAGAATCATATGAACAAGAAATCATACCAGTCAATCTCTTTGCTTCATAGAAATGCACAGTTTAATGTAGCCAATCCCAATGAAACCAAAAAAGCGTAGAGGCTGACGAATCCTTGGACTGTGATGCCGCTGCCAATAATGCGCCTCTGAGTTGAAACTGCATCTGTAGCAATAGCTACAGATCTCTCTCCTGTCAGCAAAGAATGATGGGTACAAAAAAAAAGTATTATGGGATATTTCCTGCCAGAAAATTTTCTGACGAAAAAATACTTTTATGCCACTACATAGGTGGCGGTAAAATTTTGTGAATATTCTTGCACAAATTTTGTCTTTTGCACATTTCGCTGTTTAGTAAACCAGGCGTTAATGTGTACGTATCGCTATTTGCAACTAATGCGATAACTGGAGAAAACAGATTTTTGCGCAAGAAAATTCGCAAATTTATATTTACCGCAGGTTAGTAAACTGCCGAAAACATAGTTGGCGATAAATTTGTCTATATTTTGTGCTCCTATTTTTACCGCGCTTTAGTAAACGGACCCCTCATTATTGGGCTTTTGTTGCATAGCGAATCTTAATTGTGCATTGCGAACCTTTAAGATCTGCTTGAAGGTGGTGTAAACTTTTGGAGCAAACGTAACAACTTTTTCATTAAGAAGGTTTATTACATACACTGCACACTATATCAAACTATAAAATTCTCAATCACTATCCTACTGTCGCGTGAGGGGCAAAGTGTTCGCAAAGGCAAAATTGTTCACTTTGCGAACATTTAGGGGTCGATTCACTAACTTCGAGTGAAGGATTCGAAGGTAAAAACTTCGAATTTCGAAGTTTTTTTTGGGCTACTTCGACCATCGAATGGGCTACTTCAACCTTCGACTACGACTTTGAATCGAAGGATTCGAAGTAAAATTCGTTCGACTATTCGACCATTCGACCATTCGATAGTCGAAGTACTGTCTCTTTAAAAAAAACTTCAACCCCCTAGTTCGCCATCTAAAAGCTACCGAAGTCAATGTTAGCCTATGGGGAAGGTCCCCATAGGCTTGGCTAACTTTTTTTGATCGAAGGATATTCCTTCGATCTTTGGATTAAAATCCTTCGAATCGTTCGATTCGAAGGATTTTATCGTTCGATCGAAGGAATTATGCTTCGATCGCTCGATCGAACTATCTGCGCTAAATCCTTCGACTTCAATATTCGAAGTTGATGGATTTTAATTCCTAGTCGAATATCGAGGGTTAATTAACCCTCGATATTCGACCCTTAGTGAATCGGCCCCTTAGAGAACAAATTGTGATTGATTTTTGCATTAGCGAACAATATTACATTCCCCCATAAGAGATTGCAGGATTTCAGTGTCAATCTGATATTTATGGAAAGTGGTTTATGCCTTCAGCCTGTTAGTTCTGTGCCAGCTGGGCTGTAGCAATATCAATGTAGCACATACTGTCTTAAGTGCAGAGCCATAATACCAACTTAAAGACAGACTGTTTTAATCTTATTTGATTTCTTCCATGTGGCATATGGATTTGTAAGGCTTAGGAGGTCTGTGAAGGAACAGTTATTTGGGTTAGAAGCTGGAGAGTTTATAAAGTCCCCCCCCCATGAACATTGCATAGATAAATCTTGCTGTTTGGGTGAAAATGTTGTTTGCAGAGTTGGTTTTACGCAATGTTTAGCTCAGTATTATAAACTCAATTGTAGCTCCTTCCTAGATCACTGAAACTGCCACTGCAGAGGTAACATTCCTATCACATACTGAAGAAATATTTTAAGATCAGAAAAGTCCCTGTAGGATATTATCTTTCCTAGGGGGACTAGATTAAGCCTGGGGTCAGTTTACTAACTCAAAAATTGTACTCAACAAGTACTCATCATAGTATTTACTACTTTTTTGGCCACGATCCAGAAAAGTCCCTGTAGAATATTGTTTCTTAATTTTTCCTAGTGGGTTCTAGATTAGGCCTGGGTGATAGTTTTCTCGACATATTCATTACTACATTTTTGGGTCCCAATCCACAGGTTAAAATCCCTGATTTACACGCTGATAACTTGAGCTCTAGGAAAAATTAGCTTTTACTTTTGCATCACATTCCCATACAACTGCCCACAATTCCTATTATATCTATCAGTTCAAATCCTTAATGATTGTATATACATAGAACTGCTAGATTTTCACACCCATCACACATCTACCAATTTGGCCTGGTAATTAAATAAAAAAAAGATCTGTCTAACTACAGAGATGGTAAATTAGATCCAGACTTCCATCATCAAACCAAATGACCAGATCAGATTGGGCAGTCATGCATGGTCATATATAGGCATTTATACGGTCTTGGACTTGACATGACCAATATGTCTAACTAGAATCTGCCAGATTTTTATCTTATTTATCAATAAAATAACTTGAAAAAGTCTGGTCCTGAAACAGTGGTGTAACTAGATATTACAGGGCCCCAAAGCAAATTAATTCTAGGGCCCTTACCATATCCAGAGGTTGTCATTTTTTACTAATATGTGTTGAAATTGCTCAATATTTAGGGTCTTATGGGGCCGCCTATACCTCCTGTGCCCCCCTGCAGCCGCAGGGTCCGCTTCATCTAAAGTTACGCCCCTGTCGGGAAATGACTTGATAACATCGAATTATGCACATTTTTTGGATTATTCCTCAAAAACATTTTTCACATTATTGGATGAAACCCAATGCAGATCACAATATCTTTAAATTATAAAAGGGACATCTACCATTGACTTCTACCTCAGCAGGTTTGAAATGGCAGATTTTTGGATTTGGGTTTTTAGCAGCTTCAGGATATAATAAATCTCAAAACTTTTTTCCCTCTAAAAATTCTAGTTTTTGCGCATAAAAACGTAACCAGAAAAAAATCGAGGTTTAGTAAAAAACCCCATAAATGATGCATGGAGTAGGATAACAGTATGAAAGTTGCCGTTTTCATATAGCTGTAGTAACACCAGTTACCAATGATTAAAGTGATAATAACATAATCCTACTGTATATACACCTAAGCTGTATTTCTTTTATAGTCACCTAAGCATGGCAGATTCAGGGAAGAAGTTACCTATACAAAAACATTTCCCCATTCTTTTATCCATTTAATTACCCCAAGCCAGTGGCTGGACACTTGCTGCAAAATTCAGCAGTAGAGCTGAGGAGGTTCCACCTCTCTTATCAGACAGGCCCATGTACATAGACTGCATTGCACATGTGTCAGTAGGTAGTGAAGATGAGGCTGTTGCTTAGAGCAGCACAATATATTAAGGGGCAAGAAAAACCTTAATCACTGGGGGATGCTAAACAAATTGCCATTTCTAATCTCAGACTTGAGGTCAGTGCTTCTCTTCACAGAAAACCCAGTGGTCTATGGCATTGCTAGTGCAGAATTTCTGTTTCAGGAAACTCTTAAATTTACTAGAGGCGGCTGTTTGCCACCCCAGGTAACTGGCTGCTCACTGCCACCTGAGACAAGGTTTTCAGCCCTGGAGATAGGGTTGCCACCTTTTCTGAAAAAAAAATACTGGCCTTCCTATATTTTTATGGATTTTACATATAAATAACAGTGGCATCAAGCAAGATTTGTACCAGCCAGGTGGCAACCCTACCTGGAGGTGCTCCCATAGAAGGTACCACAGGCAGGAGAGGAGGAATGCTGTGCTGTGCTCCAAGGGTAGTGATCATAGTCAGAAATTGGCATCCATATGAATATAATTTTACTTGTACTTTAATACAGAGCCCAGCCAGTCTGAGCAGGTATAGTCAGTTCTATCAGACACCATGGGCCAGGGGTGATGCAATCTTTTATGAGCTGGAGTAGAAATGCAAACAGTACTGGGGTGTGTGCTGCCCCCAGCCCAGCATGAGTGACAAAATCAACTTGCAGTTAAAGGGGTTGTTCACCTTTGAGTTAACTTTTAATATGATTTAGTGAGGGATATTCTGAGACAATGTGCAATTGGTTTTCATTTTCTATTATTTGTGGTTTTTCAATTATTTTGCTCTTTATTCAGCAGCTCTCCAGTTTGCAATGTCAGCAATCTGGTTGCTAGAGTCCAAATTACCCTAGCAACCATGCATTGATTTGAATGAGAATATAGAATATGAATCAGGGAGGGTCTGAATTGAAAGATAATAACAATAAAAAGTAGCCATAACAAATGTGTAGCGTTACACAGCATTTGTTTTTGGACGGGGTCAGTGATCCCCATTTGAAAGCTGAAAAGAGTCAGAAGAAGAAGAAGGCAAATGATTAAACAAACTATACAAAAGACCAATCGAAAAGTTGCCATTCTATAACATACTAAAATTTAACTTGAAGGTGAACAACCCCTTTTAGCCACGTTACAGTGTCAGGGCTTGGAAGTAATGCTGGGCTATAGGAGGATTTATTTATTTTTAAAAAATGGTTTGGTTCTTCTTTACTAGTTATACTGACACGCAGCTATCAGTTATAAGAATGTGTCTGTACCTCTTTAATAGAAAAGGCAAATCATCTTTTGACAGCACTTATGCGGCACTTAAAATTGTGCATGGTTTTCCAGCTTTTGCTGAGTTTCACTATAATTCCCCAGAGCTTGCAAAAAATAGCACAATGCAGGTTTATACACGCCGTACTGCTGAAACCAAATCTATCTAAAGGCACAAATCCGACAATTGGATGTTTTCTCTGCTTGAACAAATATGCCCTTGGATGTGAATTTTGATTTGAAAAGAAAAAGGCAACACAGAATTCTGAGAAATGTGTCAGTACAAAGTGATACAAAGCATTCTTTCATAACATGCTGAGCACTGCCAGCGCTGGTGCAAGGAGTAGGCCAAAGTCTTTTGGGAAACGAGATTCTTTCGTTCATTAAAGGAACAGTATTGCCAACAAGTCCAAAAATATAGTTTTTTTTACAATTGTACTAAAATTTGTCAACTAATCACAAGTCATATTTTATATATGAAAGGTTTTTATTCTATAGTCCTGTAGAGAACCATGAGCCTTGTTTATATGGCTTTGTGATAACTAAAACCATTGTATTCTATTATCTGCTTTTTATATCTTGTAGCCCAATTTTGACTTGCATCCTTAGCTAAACAGCAGCTTTTTTTTCATAAACTAGAGCAGGGTTTCTGTAGCAATAGTAGTAAGTTAAAGGGGTTGTTCACCTTCCAAACACTTTTTTCAATTTAGTTGTTTTTAGATTGTTCCCTAGAAATAATGACTTTTTCCAATTACTTTCCATTATTTATTTTTTACGTTTTTTCCAAAATCTAAGTTTAAAGTTGAATGTCCCTGTCTCTGGTGTTTGAGTCTGGCAGCTCAGTAATTCAGGTGCAGATTCTGAACTGTTACAATTTTGCAACATTTAGTTGATACATTTCTCAGCAGCATCTCTGGAGTATTAGCAACAATTGTATCAATTCTAACAGCTGCCTGTAATGAAACCCAGAGATTCTGCTCAGCAGGGACAAAGATAAGAAATGTATCAACTAAATGTATCCATTTAGAACAGTTTACAGGATCGGCGACCCCCCCTCCCAGAGCTGCTTCAGAAGGAGAGAAATGACACTTTATACTTCAATATTAGAAAAACCGTGACACATAGAAAATAGAAAGTCATTGGAAAAAGTCGTTATTTCTGGTGATCTATCTGATAACAACTAGTTGTTTGAAGGTGAACAACCCCTTTAATTTATATAAAGTTTTGATTTACCCTGCAGTTTTAGTCTTGCCTAAACTGCCATTGTTTTCACAGTGACTTGGTAACATGGGGTTTGACCAGAGCTAAAGGATATATGAGGCAAATTCACTATGCTCCGAAGCGCCTAACGCTAGCGTCAATTCGCTAGCTTTGGCCATTTTCGTTACTTCGCAAATTCACTAACGGACGCTGACGTAACTTCGCTAGCGTAACTTCGCACCCTTACGCCTGGGAATTTGCGCAACGGACGTAACTTCGCAAATTCACTAACGCGCGCATTGTTCTGAACGCTACCTTTTACGCTAGACTTCCTTCGCCACCTCAGACCAGGCGAAGCGCAATAGAGTAGATAGGGATTTCTTCAAAAAAAGTTCAAATTTTTTTTAAGTCCCAAAAAACGCTGGCGTTTTTTCTATATTATGGGTGATAGGCTGAAAAAGATCGAAATTTTTTTGGGGCTCCCCTCCTTCCCACCTACATTTCCTAACTCATGGCAACTTAACTATACAGGGGGCACATGTGTAGGGCAAAATAAAAATTTTATTTGATGTTTTGAAGGTTTCCCAGGCATTTGTAGTGCTGCTACATATTCCTCCATTGAAATTTGAATTTGGCGCAGTATGCAAATTAACCATCGATAGCACAACTTCGCTTCGCTTAGCGAATTAACGCTAGCGCAACTTTGCAACCTTACGCTACCCCTGAGCGCAACTTCGGATTTTAGTGAATTTGCAGAGTGCTGGCGAAACTACGCCTGGCGAAGTGTGACGAAGTGCGGCGAAATGCGGCGAAGTTACGCCTGGCGCAACTACGAATTTTAGTGAATTTGCCCCATACCTGGAATTTTCCACTTGCAGAACAATTTTCTGGTACACCAGCCATTTCTGGAATTCTTTGGTCCCCAGGCTTGTCAATAGGGGTTTTTTTTCTCGATTTTGCAGTGCTGAGCTAAAGTTCTGTCTCCTCCTCCTCTTCTTCTTCTTTCCTTCAGTTTCTTTTATATGCCTTTAAGAGAGGCTTATATATAAATTTGATTATATGCTTTGAAAATAAAAATACTGTAAGAATTAGAAGTTGTGAATTGGTTTCCTGCTTTCCACTGGATCAGTATTAATAGCATCAGTGTATGGCAAAACTCATGTAAAGGAATGACTATGCACACGCAAATATGTTTTTTTTTTTTGAAAGTCAATATTCATGCTGATCCAGTCTATGGCAGAGACTGAAGTCTTTTCTCAGCCCACGAATTACTGTTTCTGTACCTAATTTTACAGTAAATAACATAATTTCTCTGACCTCTCATGCTTACGACTTGCATGTCATTTTTGATGTAGCTCTTTATAATTCCCCACATTTCCACTGTCTTCAACTATATTTGCATTTCACAACTCTACTTCACAGTTCTACAACTCTGCTTCCCAGTATGTACCACTAAGACATTTGTTAACACCAGGGTTCCACGATAAACCTACTTTTTGTACTGGGGACTTGAACAAGTGAAACAATTGCGGACCTACAGACCTCAGCCAAACTTTACAGTTGCACCCTCTGTGCATCCAATAGCTATCTGCTAAATAGCTTCTGAACTGCCACCTCTCCCTACTGCATGCCCTAACATCATTTAGCATTTGAAGGGGTTTTTATGCTCTTTGTATGACATTATAATTTTAATATAAGTAAAGAGGATTGCACTCCCAAAATTATATGAAGTATGTAAAGAAAATGTATTGACAATCAAGTTACATAGTAATGCATGCCATATTCCCAACCTTTCTTACCAGTGAGCCACATTCAAATGTAAAAAGATTTGGGGAGTAACACAAGCATGAAAAACATCCCTGGGGGTGCCAAATCAGAGCTGTGATTGGCTATTTTGTAGCCCCTATGTGAACTGGCAGCCTACAAATGCTCTAGATGGTGTTGTGAAACAAATATCAAGTGCCTCCAGGCTTGAAATTCAAATATATGCACCTACTTTGAGGACACTGAAAGCAACATCCAATCAACTGGCGAGCAATATGTTGCTAGGGAGCCACTCATTGTGGACCACTGGCCTATGCCATGCATGAATCAGGAGTGCCTGCATGGTGTGGTGAAACACATATCAAGTACAGTCAGTGAGGTAACTATAGATGAAGCAGACCCCACTTGCAAAAATGTTGTGAGAGGGTAGGGACAGGGTGGTCTGCTTACTTTATAGATAAGAAATCTCTTTCTCCAGCCTGCTCTTCTACTTGGACACAAGAGGTGGGAAGCGGGGACGCGAGCAGGCAGTGGAGGAAGACTCGCAGATGTGCCGGCCCCTCTGAATATATTCTTTTGAAGGGAGCCTGGTACCTTATTGTTATTCAACTGACTACAGTTATATATTCAACTGCTACATAGCTCTGCCTTTTTACCCCGAAGTAGACAATATACTGGTTAAAAGGGGCAGAGCAATAAATAAAATGTAACTTGGTTTTGTCTAAATTTTCTTTATATTATATATGATATATATATATATATATATATATATATATATATATATATATATATATATATATATATATATATATATATATATATGAATATACATTATATTACATATAAGTTTGGGTGTGCAGTGCTCAATTCCTTAGATTTTTGTATGTGTAGGGACCCATAGGGTTAATGTGCCCCTCTGGGTTTAAATCCCTACCCGTCCTGATCTCCCTAGTTACTGGGCAGATGCCCATGTAGCTAGTTGGCCAAGAGGTTTTGTGAACACATCCTGTCACACTTTGGTATAGTGAGTGAGAAGGGGTGGATCGTCCTCTTTGGCTCCTGATGTTTTCAGGGTGCCTGGGTACAGCAAGGCCCAGTAAAGCCAGTTTGCCCTAGAGGGACCAGAACATCAAGTGTGGAAGTTGGGGAGCAGGGAACCCGTGAATGAGGCTTGTGAGTGGCAGACTCTCTAGGAGAGTAAGACAGTGAGGGAAGAGAGAAAGAGCAGCTCTGTGCTCCATCAAGGAGGTGTAGCAGGGAGTAGCTTCCCAGGCTGTAAGATTTGCCTACAGTGAAGGGAAGATTTACTGAAGAGTAGGGGAACAAAGCAAGCATAAAAAATTTCTTGGGTGGTGAAAATTAAGTGCTGTGATTGGTCATTTGGTAGCCTTTATGTAGACTGGCAGCTCTATTTCGCAGTACATCTTGTTTTTATGCAACCAAAACTTGCCTCCACACCAGGAATTAAAAAATAAGCACCTGATTTGAGGTCACTGGGAGCAACATCCAAAAGGTTGGTGAGCAGCATGTTGCTGTCAAGCCACTGGTTGGGGATCACTGCAGTAGAGATTGCCCTTTTATTAACAGCTGTCTTGATGCCAATCTGTTTATGGCACACCCTACAGTACTCACAGTGCCAGCTCCCAGCCATGCCCTCTGCAACCATCAATACTGTACATTGTATTATGATGATGGTATCTCTTCACTTAAGATTTTGTTTTTACAGATTTATACATTTAATATAATGCAGCAACCAGAGTGCATCAGTCAGTAACATGGATTGAAAAGCAGCGCTCATGTCTGACAACTGCTGCTACTTTTCTGCGACACTGGCAGCTGTATCATGAGTTACAATGGCAACTGAATTTTCGTTGTCTAATGCAGAAGTCATAGACTTTACCACCCATGAGTGAAAGTGCAGAGGCTGATGAGAAAGAGAAGCCATGTGTTCCCAAAACATTTTTCAGATGTCTAAAGGCATGCTTAGATAGGCCAAGTACAAAGGAGCTTCTTTCCAGAAAAATCATTTGGTGAGGGGAGGTTCAGGCAGAGTAAGCAGCAGATGTCTGAGGCCTGTGTAGAAACATTTCCAAGACCACAGAAGCACAATCAAGCAAAACAATTTGGGTGCTGAAAAACAAGCCAAAGAAACAGGTGGACGTCCTATAGGACATTTCATATACAGCAGCCTTAATATTGGCTTTGGCTTATCGAACTGCAGCTGTCGCAAGATTGTGTGGTAGCATGTGCATGGAGCGCTGGGTGTTATTGATTTATTTAAATATACTGTATTTACAGTACTTGAGCTTTAATGGCTCAGTCAAGCCGCACTTTTCCTTCTGGGGAACATCCTCTAAGGACAAAAACAATAAAAAGGGCTTGCGTTATAGTGAAAGGGCTTGTTGAAAAGATATCCAGAGTGTGATAGATACATGAAACAGGGCTACTTAAAGGGAAATCAAGACTTCTTCTTTGTATTGTTGCAATTTTTAGGGCAAATCTCGGTTTTCAGACTTTGGCACTTTAAAGATCTCTGATTTCTGCAGCCCAAGTGTCCCTTTTTGCATGGTTTGTGTCCAGTGACATCTACACAGATTTCTTTCGTGCAGGTTTAAAAACGTTATTGAGCCAATTCTCTCCCAGTGGTTCTGCATAGGCTACGCCTATGATAGGATCATTGTCACAGATTTTATATTTCACCAAGGAACTGGTTGCTACAGACTGCTAAACTAGAATCTACTGCTCATGTAATTCAGAAGTTCCCTGCTGTTCTTTTAGGGCTATGTCAGACACCCGTGTCAGCAGGTAGGCATCACCAATTACCTCTGCTTCCCAATGCCCACCTGGACAAACTTGTATGAAATGAATGGGACGTACCATGGGATAAGCAGTTTTTCAGTCATTGCACTTTCCCTCAAAGTACTGGAATGTGTGCCATAGTAAAGCAATATTGCATTGCAAAGCAACAATGTCAAATTATTATCTGATTTCCAATGACACAATCAAGATAAGGTAAATCATTCAAGCAGCTTCCTTATTGAGAAGTGAGAGGCTAGATAAGCCCAAAGCTTGTAAAAACTGTTGAGTCATGTTAAAGATAAGAGGGTGTAGGCTCTAAATCACATTACTGGGCAAGATTGTTGTCTCACTATGTGAACTGCACATTGATATCTGCTAGAATCATATCCATTGCATCAGGGTAACTTAAAATAATACCAACCTCAATGGAAGAATTTATTAATCATGTTGTACCTGTTGCATGCTTTTCCAAAGTTGTTTCATGCTTTGTCTGCCTCAGATAAACCCCCTAAAAATGCAATAGACCCTTCTGGCAGCCTTAGCTATCAAGACAGGAGTTTAGATAGGGATGCACCAAATCCAGGAGTCCATTCAGGACTTTGGCTGAATCCTTAATATTTAGTTGAACCACCATTTTGTGCAAGAATTGTAAATTCAAACCAGTTGTCAAATGATTCCTGGTTTTAGGGTTTTTAGGATAAGGCCACAAAGGCCTAGGACTAGGGCAGCAGAACTCTGGTGGGTGGCAATTTGTTTAAAAAAGCATAAAAGTATTCAAAGGGCAGCCACACAACACATGGCCTGGAATACAAACATACATTAATATTGCTTGATGTCATTAGCATTTGTTGCAACATCCTGGAAAATACATAACATTTTGCTGATGGGGTACATACCTCTCTTTGTCAGGACCTCCCACTTGATGAAGAGAGGTGTGTACCCTACCAAAAACATTGAGTTTTTAAGTTTAAATATATGGACATACATTAGGGTCAGTGACATAACTATCGTACACGTGGCCCGGGTGCAGTGTGTGCAGCCAGGACCCCCCACCCCCTCCAGAAGCGATTATAGTTGCGGGTTTGTGCAAGCACAAACCTCCATCGAGTTCCGAGGGAGTGCGGGCACCGGTGCAATCCCCCTGCACACCCAGTTAGGGTGTGTGATGTTCCTTTCCTTATGGTCAGTACTGAAGGAACCACCAAAGGTAGACAGGAGGAATCACAAATATCCTTCATTTAGTTTTTTGCTTGCACAGAACATAAACTAACACATGCATTTGCCTGCACAAGGTACAGTTTAAGGGACATCACAGTGGTTTAATGAAAAGGGCTTGTGCCGAACATACTTTTTGCCTGTTCTTTTAATTAGGAAATGAAATTAGTTTTGTTATTTCTTGCTTCAATCAGGGCAACATATGAAAATGAAACTAAAGCCACAGTCAAATTCCTGATCCCTGAAGGTGGCTATACACATACATATATTATTGTACCAACTGAAGTTTCACACGTATTGGCGCATGTATGGCAGGTGATGATCCAATCAATATCTGCAAAATACTTGGATACCAGTCGTTGGTCGGCCAAATTTTGAACGGGTGCCTTTAAAGACTCCTGAATATGGCCATTGTTTACTGCTCAATCGTCAGATACAGGTAGAATTCTATTATTTCTACCTGTATATCTGACAATTCAGCTGATTTACTAAAACTTGCATTAATCGAATTGATTATTAAAACAAATCCGGACAAACTCCCTTCTACTCATTTATCAATAATTTGTTTTGAAAAAATCGAAGAGACAAAATGTCACAACAAAACTGAACATCAATTTGCTTCATATCATTGACGCTCCAAAAAGTAGATTTTATAGAGTGTTTCGCTGTGAAAACTCAACTTTTTCGGATTATTAGAAGTTTTCCCCCTAAAAACCTCAACCAGAAAAATTGATATTTAATAAATGGGCCCCTAAATGCCTGTATAGAAAACGAACAATCTGAGATTATTGGTCGCTGGATAGACCGCTATTATAACGTATATGGCCACCTTAAGAGCAAAGTCAAACAAGCCAGCCATTCACTAAGAAGCCTCTTAATAATAAATGACTCTTTATCTAAAAGGAGGAGGCCTTATTTATATAGAATCTTCTCAGTGGACCTCTGATTTAGTTGACTTTGTTCTTTGGGACCAGGAAGTAGAATGGTGGCTAAAGTTTAATTTTCAAATGTTGCCCTGTTTAGAGCAATGCAAGAGTTATGAAATGCTCACGAGCTTGCCATTTCAATATTGCTATACTATACAGCCTAATGAAAACAAATAAGTCTTAGTCCTGTGACTGATATAACAGGTAAAGCATGGTTGCTGGGTGTATTAAAATTAAAAAGGGAATGCTAACAAAGAAGAAACGAAAACCGCGGCAATCCCAGATCAATGACAAGCATTCCCATTATGTAGGGGGTTAAATAAGGACACGTTAGGAGAAGATGGATGTTCTCACACCAGAAGAATAATGTACATACCTGCTGATAGTATCACATGCAGCTGAAATGAAACGCACCAGAGAAGCTGGAACATCAATGATAAACAAGCAGAACCAGATCTCCATTTGTAGCTGTGAACATGTGAAGGTTAATTGAATTCTGCTCTAGCAATATATTTCTTTCAACGGAATGTTGTTGAGGGAATGGGTTTTATTGTATTATTTTATTGACTTTCAGCTTATCCAGTATTAAGTGTTCCCTTTTCTTGTATAGTGTTGAGCATACATTTCTTATACAGATAAATTCATGTTGTGGTACTGTCTGATGACTTTTAAGGGGATAGGACACAGTTTTTAAAACCATCGGCTTGTCATCCCCAAGACACATTTTCTTCTAAAAATGTTAAATTTTTAGTGCTTCTTCATGAATTGGCTTAGAGGCTCTAGTGGGTAAAAATGTCATTGTCTGAAAATCAGGTGCTAGGGATGAGATCACAATGTTTTTTTGTAAAGGTGTCAATATCTTTTTAAAGTTGAGCTGTTCTAAAAACAAATATTTATTTGGAATTCTTACACTGGAAACATTTTTTTGTCAAAAAGCATCCTTTTAATAGTGCTGCTTCAGCAGAATCCTGCATTGAAATCTGTTTTTCAAAGAGCAAACAGATTTTTTTATATTTAATTTTGAAATCTGACATGGGACAAGACATATTGTTAGTTTCCCAGGTGCCCTCAGTCTAGTGACTTCTGCTCTGATAAACGCCCGTCACTCTTTTCTGCTGCACTGCACTTTGGCGTGACTGATGTCCCTTCCCCACTAGCAGCCCATCAGCAGAACAATGGGAAGGTAACCAGATAACAGCTCCCTGACACATGCATTACTAGGGGGCACATTTACTAAGCTCGAGTGATTAGAATGAAAAAGTGAGGATTAGAATGAAAAATACTTTGAATTTTGAAGTTTTTCTTTAGCTACTTCGACCACCGAATTGGCTACTTTGACCTTCGACTTTGAATTGAACGATTCAAACTAAAAATCGTTTGACTATTCGACCATTCGATAGTCGAAGTACTGTCTCTTTAGGAAAATCTTCAACTACCTACTCCGCCAGCTAAAACCTACAGAGCACCAATGTTAGCCTATGGGGAAGGTCCCCATAAGCTTTCTAAGCTTTTTTTGATCGAAGGAAAATCCTTCGAATCGTTCGATTGAACGATTTTTCCTTCGATCGTTCGATCGAAGCATTTGCGGTAAATCCTTCGGCTTCGATATTCGAAGTTGAAGGATTTTACTTCGAGGGTCGAATATCGAGGGTGATATTCGACCAATAGTAAATGTGCCCCTAGGTCTAAATATGTGAATAGCACTCAATATTAAAAATCCAAGTCCCACCTCGACTCCTGAGTGGGAGAAACAATAGTTTATCTGAAAGCAGTTCCATTGTGGCTGGCTCTTTCTGAAAGCTCAAGATCAGGCACAAAGAGGTGAGATGACTGCCTATAAACCAATATTACAGATAAAAATACATTTGTTGGTTCAGGAATACAATTTATACAGTAGAGTGTTTTGTAACATAAACAGTGTAATTTAGAAATAAAAACTACACCATAAACATCTTGACAGAATCCCTTTAATAAACGCTTAATCTCCTGGAAGTAAGAAACTTTCTAAATATAATGAATTTAAAATACTTTTCTGAAATACTCAAGTTAATCTTCATTATCCCTCTCTCATCAATCTTTTCATGCAGGCTTTGTGCAAGAGTCTCGTTTGAAAGACAGTTGTCTCAGATACACCGTTTAGGCAAATGAGGCACAGACCAATGGTATCTGAGTTGTCCGTCAAAAAAAATTCAACTTGTACCTGTCTAGAGACAAATTGCTGGGAGATATATAGGGAAGGGTAACTTGATTATTATGAATATGATATAGAATACAAAATTATTTATTGAGCATCTTCCATTCTCTATGAGATGGACATTATTCGAAAATGTAGCTATGGCAGGATGGAGAGCCACCCTAAGCCACAAAGCTCACAGACCAAAACACATTTTCTTGGGTTAAAGGTGTATGTTGGGATAGGGTTTGGCATCTCTCAAGAGCAGCAGAAATTTTCACAGTTCTAAAAGTAGTTCACTCTACTTGGAGGGAAATTTCGCATACTTATTTATCATGTAGCTCTTAAGTCTATTAGTAAGAAATTACCTGAGAAAAAATCATGGCAACCTGCTACAGGCTATTTTGGCCAACAGCTTAATGAGTAAATCATGGGCCAGTAGGAAGCATGTCTGACCTTTTGCCAGTCACCAGAATGACAATATGACTCTAAAAAGAGGCCATGTACTCCAATGGAGTGACTGGCTAATAGGGATGTCGCGGACTGTTCGCCCGCGAACTAATTCGCGCGAACATCGGCTGTTCGCGTCCGCCGAATGTTCGCGAACGTCGCGCGACGTTCGCCAATTTGGGTTCGCCTTAGCTGGCGCTTATTTTTGACCTCTCACCCCAGACCAGCAGATACATGGCAGCCAATCAGGAAGCTCTCCCTCCTGGACCACCCCCACACCCCCTGGACCACTCCCCTTCCATATATAAACTGAAGCCCTGCAGCGTTTTTTCATTCTGCCTGTGTGTGCTTGGAAGAGCTAGTGTAGGGAGAGAGCTGTTAGTGATTTGAGGGACAGTTGATAGTAACTTTGCTGGCTAGTAATCTACTTGATACTGCTCTGTATTGTAGGGACAGAACTCTGCAGGGATTTGAGGGACATTTTAGGTTAGGTAGCTTTGCTGGCTAGTAATCTACCTTCTACTGCAGTGCTCTGTATGTAGCTGCTGTGGGCAGCTGTCCTGCTGTTGATCTCTCATCTGCTGACTGCTGCCTGTAACCCAATAGTCCTTGTAAGGACTGCTTTTATTTTCTTTTTTGTTTTTTTTACTTTGCTACTGTAAGAGCCCAGTGCTATTAGTCTAGCTGTGTTGGGGAGTGGCACTGGTGTGCTGCTCCTCCTAGTAGTTCACCACCACCAGCACCAACCAGAGTCAAAATTGTTACAAAGTATCTTATTTGCACCTGTTAGCTGTTCTGAGCTCTCTGCCAAAAGCTAATTAAGTTAGAAACAGTTTTTTTTCTGGCTGTTCAGTGCAGAGAAAAGAGGGACTTTCCAGTACAAAAGAGGGACAGGGGGTTGAGTGGTCAAAAGAGGGACAGTTGGGAGGTATGCAACTGCCACCTAGCTGTGTGAGCTTTTTCACATTCTGTCTAAATAACAATAATAATTCCGTGTCCGTAAACATCACCTGAGTGATGTTTTTACAGCAGCAATAATATATTCCGTATCCACTACTGTATACGTTGCCCTTGCAGGCATTGTTTGCCCAGTCTTTAACCAAGTGCCACCTAGCTGTGTGAGCTTTTTCACATTCCGTGTCCAGAAACATCACCTGAGTGACGTAGTGTGATTTCTGCCCTTTACAGCACAAAACGCAGCGCTGTGTCAACAATGTATTTTTCATATACATTTTTGCCCTTGATCCCCCTCTGGCATGCCACTGTCCAGGTCGTTGCACCCTTTAAACAACTTTAAAATCATTTTTCTGGCCAGAAATGTCTTTTCTAGCTTTTAAAATTCGCCTTCCCATTGAAGTCTATGGGGTTCGCGACGTTCGCGAACCGTTCGCATTTTTGACGCAAGTTCGCGAATATGTTCGCGAACATTTTTTCCGCCGTTCGCTACATCCCTACTGGCTAAAACAAATTGCTAAAAGTTATGATTCGATTCTTGGCAAAATTATGCTATCTGCCTATGTTTAGCCAGATTAAGACTGATAGCAGGACTTTGGAAGAAGAAAATGACAATTCATGGAGAGAGAAAAATGACTAGACTAAGGTAGAGTCTGTAAGCAGCACATTTTTAGAAGAAGAGTCGCATATCCTTCCTTGTTGGACAATAAGGATAGGACTCAATTACATCTGTTGGTTTGTTTTTTACACAAACTCTATGCGCATTAGAGAAGCTTTTACAATTGAGTTGTTACAAATTATTTACTACAGGCAACCACTGTCTTCTATGTTTTTTTCCACACTTACATTGTCAAAATTGAAATGAGGATGAGAGCCACCTGTCTCTCTAGTCAAGAACACTTAAGAGGTCCTACAGGGATAGTCAATACTGATTTAAGTAAGAAAGATCTCCCATTGAATACATTGTACAGGCTCCATTATAAATGTCAACAGTAACTAAGCAGTTGATCATAAATGTGACAACACAGACGAAAAGAAATATCTGTTCAGTGACATCAGTAGTAAGACAGCTGCAATATTATGAAATGCAGCAGAAGTATTTCCTTTCCATTTACAAGATATGGAAGAAGTAGTTCAAAACATGGCAAAGCTTATTACAGATATAGAGAAGCACTGCATATATATATATATATATATATATATATATATATATATATATATATATATATATATATATATATATACTGTAAATGGTGTTGCCCTTGCACAGAACAAAGACTGAACTGCTTTGCAAGAGGTAAGTGCTTTGTACATGGAGTTCTAAAAGCAGGTCTTAGCCATCCCAACTCTTAATAAAAAACTCCATAAAAATTTATTGAAATGTCACTAGACACAGTGGTAATAAGTATGCCCATGTAATTAAGGTTCAGTCTTGATACTGTGTTGTCACAGAGGAAAATTAAAGGGATACTGTCATGGGAAAAATGTTTTTTTTTTCCAAAATGAATCAGTTAATAGTGCTGCTCCAGCATAATTCTGCACTGAAATCCATTTCTCAAAATAGCAAACAGATTTTTTTATATTCAATTTTGAAATCTGACATGGGGCTAGACATATTGTCAATTTCCCAGCTGCCCCAAGTCATGTGACTTGTGCTCTGATAATAATAAAAATATCAATATCAATAGTAAAAACCCATGTCTCACTGAGACACATTCAGTTACATTGAGAAGGAAAAACAGCAGCCTGCCAGAAAGCATTTCTCTCCTAAAGTGCAGGCACAAGTCACATGACCAGGGGCAGCTGGGAAATTGACAAAGTGTCTAGCCCCATGTCAGATTTCAAAATTGAATATAAAATTGAGAAATGGATTTCAGTGCAGAAGTCTGCTGGAGTAGCACTATTAACTGATGCGTTTAGAAAAAAAACACGTTTTCTGATGACAGGATCCCTTTAAGAAATAGAGGAATCCCAGGAAATAGGTTGTACCAGAGACAATGCTCAATCTGGCCAAATGACAGCTTTATAATATGCAATGGATAATACAATTATATAAAATTCTTTAGAAACCTTGTTTTTAGATTTAGAGGGACCATCCATGGCAATATATTTTCATGCTGTAATCAAAAGATGGGCAGAATTTGGTTAGAAGAATCTTACTGACAATGAAACTACCTCAGATGTTTTTCCCACCATGTTATGTTATTACAGCCATATCCCTCTATTGTTGCCTTTGGGAAAGCCAGAATAGTCGATCTCAAGTAAGTTCCAAAATAAAGTAGCATTCAGTCACTTGATGACCCTAGAACAAGGCATACCTGCTTTTCATTTGAGACCTGTGAGTGGTAAAGGAAGATGTTCTCATGCTTGAGGGCTGATGATGACAATGATGGGATGGCAAGCTCCACACAGGTACAGCAGACTTCCTATACAGGAATAATAAATATTGTTGCCTACTGCTCTATCCAATCACATGAAGTACCTTGACCCTGCTTCACAGAGTTTGTACTGCTTAGTACTACTCTAGTGACAAACAACCTCCCTTTATTCTTATGCATTTGCCCTTTAGCATTGCAACATTGGGGGGCCCATTCACTAAGTTCGAGTGAAGAAATAGAGGAAAAATTGTGTTTTTTTTGGCTACTTCGACCATCGAATTGGCTACTTCGACCTTCGACTAAGACCTTCGACTTCGAATTGAACGATTCGAACTAAAAATCGTTCCACTATTCGACCATTCGATAATCTAAGTACTGTCTCTTTAAAAATTTATTCGACCCCTTAGTTCGCCACCTAAAACCTACCGAGGCCAATGTTAGCCTATGGGGAAGGTCCCCATAGGCTTGCTAACAATTTTCTGATCGAAGGATAATCCTTAGCTCGATGGATTAAAATCTTTCGAACGACTATTCCTTCGATCGTTTGATCGAACGAATTGCGCAAAATCCTTCAACTTCGATATTCGAAGTCGAAGGCTTTTAATTTGTTAGTCGAATATCGAGGGTTAATTAACCCTCGATATTCGACCCTTGATACATCTGCCCCTTATTCTTTTTTATTCGGTTTGTCATAAAAACGTACATAATATAATTGATGAATCCTCTTATTGAGATCCATAGTATTGGAAGAGTCTCTGTACAAATGACGGGCCATATCAGATTACCATTACGCTGTCCCTATCCCCTTCCTGTAATGCCCTTATTCTAGTTCCCATAAGCCATTCCTATAATATGTATGGCTGCATACTTGACATGGTGACCCTTCTTTACTGATGTCTTGCATTAGCTGCTTGTCAGTTCAACAGTACCATCCATAATTTCAGCATGATTTACGAACCACCCTATAACAATATGTAATGCTTTTAGTTGTGGAGTCACTAATGTCATTTACTATTGTATTGTGCTGATAGCCCATCAGAACCTAACAGTCTTCCTCTTTTTAAAAGGAAAATAACAAATACAGTTTTGGGACCTGAGGTTTTCGGGATAAGGAATCTTTCCGTAATGTGGATCTTCATACCTTAAGTCTACTATAAAATCATGTAAACCAGGAGTGTCCATACTTTACTAATACAAGGTCTACTTTTAGTGATGTTGTCTAATTATGATCTACACCCATAAAAGCATTCTGTTCTTTGGAAAATATTTCTTAAATACTGATTTATAAGAAAATGTTAGAGATGCACCGAATACACTATTTTGGATTTGGCCAAACCGCGGAATCCTTCGGGAAAGATTTGGCCAAATACCGAATCCGAACCCTAATTTGCATATGCTAATTAGGGGTGGGAAGGGGAAAACATTCTTTACTTCCTTGTTTTGTGAAAAAAGGTCATGCAATTTCTTTCCCCGCCCCTAATTTGCATATGCAAATTAGGATTCGGATTTGGTTTGGCTGGGCAGAATGTTTCGGCCGAATCCTGCTGAAAAAGACCGAATCATGGCCGAATCCTGGATTCGGTGCATCCCTAGAAAATGTTTATGGTTATATTTAACAGACAACTATTTTGTATGTAAAGAACATTGTAAAATATAATACGGATTATGCTGTGCACAGAATATCATTTCATCCTCTTCCTCTGTATATATTCCTTTATACATATTTATGAAACTAACACTGTTTCCATTTTCAAAGGCTTTATGGATGAACTTATGATGGGCGAATCTGACCCGTTTTGCATCTACAAAAAATTCGGGAAACGGACAAAAAATGTGCAAAAGTTAATTTGATGCGAGCCACAATTTTTTTATAAAGGATATGTCGAAAAGACAGGGCTGACCGGCACTCAAACAGATCGACAGGACCAAAGGAGTTCAGTTAAAAAATAATTTTATTTATAGAAAAGTTAAAAATATATCTGCATCTCCATCCACCCTATGCGTTTTGCACCCCTACAGGGCACTTAGTCATTGGCTCATGGGTGTTAATGAGTGGCCGAATAATTTTGACGCGTGACAATTTTATTTGTCGCAGTGGATTCTTCCAGTTTTTCCAGTTATTTGCAGGTGGCAAAATGCAGAAATTCCCATCGAATCCATGCCTGGTGAATCTATTCGCCCATCACTAATGAACTTTAATTAACACCATCAATCATTTGCTCTTAATGTTTATATCAGACATCCCAACTGAAAAAAATACTAAATATTGCAGATCCTATATCATCACATCTAAAACAGTAATAAATAATTTATTTTTTTATCTTATAATTCTTAACATTCTAGCTCAGAATGGTTACTGTTGTTATTATGTTGTTCCTTCAGTTTGTTTCCATTAGCTGCCCACTCAGTAAGTACCGTGTGTGTGCGGTCCACATCGACCATGAATGAGTTTAATCTGTTGGGAACTTCTTGTAAACAACCATTTTAGGCAGATTTGGTCTACTTCACGCGGTTTCAATTTCCAGGGACTCAAACTGCCTCTGGTGGTTGGACTGTTTATTTCATAGTGCTATAATCTTGGTGAGTAATGAGTTCAGTGGTCTGACATAGACATGGAAAAAATGGTGAGAATCGTGAAGAAGTCTAGTATAGCCTTTATGACAGGTGCACCTCTGCCTACAAGCCTGAAATCAATGATAAGGTTTTTAACAAATACTTTTATTGTCACAAATCATGTCATGAAACAATAGGCCAAGGACTAGATTTACCTATCAAGGCACACTAGGGCTCTTTGTTGTCACAGACCTATTACCCAGGAGCTTATAACCTGAAACTTCATCTTATCCCATCTGCATTAAAACAAGGGGCTGATTTACTAAAATTTGGATTTTTATTTTTCACAAATCTTATTTTTTCTCTACAAATTTGTGTTTTTTGAATTTGTTTAAAAATCTAAGATTTATTAAGTGTAAAAACAACAAAAAAAACTCTTATACAAAACTTCACCAAGTAAAAGCAGTCAAGGTCAATAGGGTCTGCGCTGATACTATTGGACCCTTTTTTAGCCATTCAATCTTTTTAGTCTTAGTCTAATCTATTCCAATGCACTCCTTTTCCCTGAGAGGACCTTGGTGATGCAAACACTGCATGTGCCATGTCCTAGAGGCATTTCATAAAAATTCAGTGGAAAGATGGAAAGGTTCTAAGTATTGCCTGTTATTAGATGAGCATTGCAGGAGCTCTTGTTTACTTACAAATGTGAATATAAAGAGCAGGAATGTTTTCTGTATCCAGTAATCAATCTTTGTCAAACAACACAGAATCCACATGGTGAATTATTTAACAAAGATAAAATGTTGTCATCTAAATCCCTCTCAATACCCCCTCATGACCCCATTTCTTTTCAGCTCCTTAAATCTTTCCATGCCTCACTATTCTATGATTTGTTGGCATTATAGTTCTATTTTTGTGGTGTAGTTCTGTCATTTTTGCCTTAGACATTCTAATCCCAAGAAATCCCTTGCATAACCCAGCCTTTCTCTCCTAAACTAACATCCTCTTTCCATTACTTGTGTGCTCCTGAAAGAGCAGTCTATCCCATTTCCTTACATAATGTGCTTTTCTCAAGTCCGTGGAAATTGTTTTTTCCTACAACTGTTCACTAAGACTGCCCTAAACAAGTTCCAAATGTTATGCTTTTAGCAAACTCTTTTCGGTTCAAATTTCTTCTTGCCCTTTCTGCCACATTCTGTTCATCTATTAAATTTGGGAACTTCTTGTAAACAACCATTTTAGGCAGATTTGGTCTACTTCCAACATTTCTTATCTTTCTGTTACATAAGGAATCCCAAACCCAGAGCAAACCCAAAGGTCCCAGCCTTGGCTTACTCTTCTGCCTATAACCGCTGCCTTTTGATTTGGGAGGAGCCCTCCGCTTCTTGAATTCCTCTAGGTCAGGACAGGCAGCAAACTAGGAATGGTCAGGGACAGGCAAGATTATGAACAGGAAAGACTAACAAGAAATAGCACCCAGGAACTATGAAAATAGACCTACGCTGGGCAATGAGTAGTAGGTTAGAGAGACCTTTAAATACAGTATTTGAATTTCATGTCGCGCATGATGATCGTCATGCTCCGGTGCCAAAAAAAGGGCGCACGTGTTAAACTGAAGGAAGCAGTGGCTGTGGGTATCCCCTCTGCACCAATAGACCACCAATTTCATTTTTCCTGGTCTCTTTTATGATACTTTCACTAGCCCTTGCCATTCCTTCCCTTCCATATCCCTTCCACATCCAACATACAAGCATCCCTTGCGCAAGATTCCACCAAGACAATTATTCTTGCCCTCATTACATTACATCTAGCTTATTATCTTTTAGGAATATTCAGAATAAGGTTTTTTTTAGGATAATTCTCATAGAAGAAGAATGAACAGCTTCAAGGCAGTAGTTTCAAACTGCAATTGTTCTTTTATTTAGCAGTGTAAAAACACTACATTTTGGGTCAAGCCCTTGCTCAGGTTTTTTTTTTATCACTAAACTACAAATATCTTCCCATCAACATATTCATCAATACTTTCTGTATATATTTACAAAGGTTGTCAAACAATTCAGTTCTTCCCATTCCTCTCCTCTCCTCTTTCCATGATATATTCTTCCTTATAATCTCCTATCTGGTAAAACTTGAAGGCAGGGATTAGGCCTGGATATATGCCCAGATTTGGTTGGGTAGTTTGGTTGATTTTTACTATAATGTCTGTGTATGCAGGTAAGCTGCAGATCTCCTTCACTCCCTCGAATGAATGGAACGATATGATTTCACCCTATGTCCAGCTGCATGGTATCCATCTGTTTGGATTTGGCCATCTCAGACAAATACAGGTAGGGGATCCTTTATCAGGAAACCATTATCCAGAAAGCTCCATATTATGGAAAGGACATTTCACATAGGCTCCATGTTAAACATATAATTATAATTTTTTTCAATTATTTCCCTTTTCTCTGTAAAAATAGCACTGTACCTTGTACTTGATCCCAACTAAGATAGAATTAATCCTTGTTGGAGGTAAACCAACCTTATGGATTTTATTTAATATTGAATAGATTTTTTACCAGACAAAGTAAGGAGATCCAAATTATGGGAAGACCCCTTCTCTGGAACACCCCAGGCCCTGAGCATTCTAACAAGTCCTATGTCTGTAGTTTACCATAACAACTGATGTTTTTATACTGGCTGATGCTTGCCTGCTCATTGGTTGCATCTTAGGTAAATTTTCATGGCATCACCAATGATGGCAAAGAAATGGCTCTGGCATTGTAAATTGTAGTTTACTGGTCATGTTCTAAGACCCTTTCTTACTTGCACTACTGTCTAGAACAGGGGGTCCCTATCCCTGAGGTCATTGAGAGCAACATCCAAAGGTTTGGAGAGCAACATGTTGCTCACGAGTCACTGGTTGAGGAGCACTAGTCTAGAACAATACCTTTATATAGAATCTTTTGAAAAGTGCAGTCAAATACACTATTGCTACATCACGTTGGGTCACATAATGATTGGAGGAAGCAGTGCTGCGAGTTGGCAAGTTTACAACGTATCCGGAGTGTATTTGAAATGTATCATATTGCAGTCAAATGCACAGACACTGGTATTATTACTAAGCTTAAAGCATGGAAATAATAATAATAATTGTAATTATTGTAATAGTGTGACTGTCAGAGTAGGATTTGTTTAATTTTATCCAAATAAAGCCAGACTGGCAAGTCATAAGATACATTCTAGTATATTTATTTGAGAGATCTGCATGGCTTTGGAACTGGTTGCTCATGTGTGCAGAAGTACTTCTGGGGAATTTGCTTGTACCTAATACTAACATCTCATAATCTGCTGCAAATGTTTCATTAGCACGCAAGGAGGACAGAACCTCTATTAAGCAGGTACAAAGGAACATTCTGTGTGTATCTTTGTGATGCGGTATCCTGCTGCCAGCTCCTTCATTAAGTAAACAAGTTAATTAAATGTATGAAATAAATTAAAATTCTATTGTGCAACGAAAGTAATTATTAACTTTTTATCATTGTGTAAAACCAAAGAACAGTATATGTCTGTTTTCATATATATGTGCTGGCAGGTTATGTAAGCATTCAATTTCATGGAGTGCTTCAAGGACACGGCACATGCAGCGTTTTGATCCTTGTGGTCCTCTCAGGATGGTCTGTGATGATCAAATGTCCTTGCTTGAAGGCAGCCACTTTCCTTTCCCTTTTGAATAGGAACATGGAAAGGGTCATTTACTTACACAAGTGCAGTGGGTAAAGTCAATTCACCTTGTTTTTTTACCCAGAATGCAGCATTGTCCCCCCCCACACAGTTCCGGTCAGTTAAGTAGAGATGTGCATAGATCAATTCCCTCTCTTCTGTATGTTTGTAGCTAATTTGGCCAGATCAGTTGCACTTCGATTGTACTTGTGTATTTGAGCACAACTTTCCCTTTTTGCTATAGGAAAAAGATGATATCATATAACATTAGATGAAGAGATGGATTTTGCAACACCAGCATTATTTATGCATAAACAACCTCTTTAGAATTATATGTCTTTATAGCGCTCTTTGCTTAATTTTATATATATATATATATCTACAGGGCCGGAACTAGGGGTAGGCAGAGTAGGCGCCCGCCTAGGGCGCACTTTTAAGGGAATTTTGTTTTCTTTTTTTTAACCCTAGTTTGCTTGGCCTTTAATAGTTTAACAATTTTATAAACCACCTATTCCATCCCCCTCTTGCCCATGATTTGTACTGCGGACACTCCCCACCTCCCTCTTGGCAGCTGCTGGCACAGATACATATTTGGGGGCAATATGATAGATTTTTGGCTCCTGCTGGCAGAGGTACAAATTAGGGGAAATATGATGGATTTTTTTGACTGCTGCTGGCATAATTACAGACTGGGTTAACACTATGATGGATGTTTTGTCTTATGCTGGCACAGGAACAGATTGGGAGCTTGGGGGCAATCTGAGGGGTTGACTGTCATTGGCACAGGTACAAATGGGGGTAATATTATAGGTGCTGGCACAGGTACATGAGGCAACACAATGGCTACTGGCACAGGTACAGGGGGCAATATGAATGGTAAGGTGGCAAATGGTAATGTAGGACCAGGTGGGGGGGCACTGATTGAAGCCCTTGCCTAGGGTGCCAAAATACCTTGGCCCGGCCCTGTGTATATATATATAGAGAGAGAGAGAGAGAGAGAGAGAGAGAGAGAGAGAGAGTGAGAGAGAGAGAGAGAGAGAGAGAGAGAGAGAGAGAGAGAGAGAGAGAGAGAGAGAGTGAGAGAGTGAGAGTGAGAGAGTAGCATACTACTAATTGAACAACAGTATTTCTGGTATGTTTGTGCAATGCATTAATACACACACAGTATTTCATAGAGCATGTACTTGGAATTTAAAAATAAGAAGAGCAGTTTTACACTTAAAGGAACTAAGACAAATTCATGTGTGTTGTACACTGTTCCTTATCTTTCCTTCCCCTTATTCTTCCTTTTTTAACGTTTGTGTTTCACAAAATGCAAAAAAAAAAAGGAACTAAGGATGCACGGAATTCGGCCAGGATTCAGGCCTTTTTTAGCAGGATTCAGCCGAATCCTTCTGCCCGGCCGAACTGAATCCGAATCCTAATTTGCATATGCAAATTAGGGACGGGGAGGAAAGTTGCATGACTTTTTGTAAAAAAACAAGGAAGTAAAAAATGTTTTCCCCTTCCCACCCCTAATTTACATATGCAAAATATAATGCAAAATGGATGGTAATGCATCCAATGCAAATTAGGATTCCGATTTGGTTCTGTATTTGGCCAAATTTTTTGTGAAAGATTCAGGGCTTCAGCCGAATCCATAATAGTGGATTGGATGCATACCTGAAAGGAACAGTAACACCAAAAAATTAAAGTGTTATAAAGTTTTAATGACAATATCATGTAGTGTTGCCCTGCACTGGTAAAACTGATGTGTTTGCTTTAGAAACACTACTATAGTTCATATAAACAAGCTGCTGTGTAGCAATGGTGGAAATCTAAAAAAAAGCTATTATGGTACAGGTTAAATAGTGGATAACAGATAACACCATTATGTTCTACAGAGATTATCTGCTGTGTAACCTGAGCCTTTCTCCTTTGAATGGCTGCCCCCATTGCTACACAGCAGTTTATTTATATAAACAATAGTAATGTTTCTGAAGCAAACACATCAGTTTTACCTGTGCAGGGCAACACTGCATTATATTTTTATTACTTTAAAACACTTTTCTTTTTTGATGTTACTGTTCTTTTAATGGTACAAAATAAGTTAAACTGTGATGGTACAGGAACTAAGGGCACTTATGAACAATAAACTGAACTGTAGCAAGCAGAAGGAAGGATAAACAAGATATTGTCCTGCATTCACATTTGATAGTGGGGTGGCCCACCCACTGCTCCCACTTCCTTCCCCACTGCCACCCAGGTTATTATGCCACTTTACAATTCAGCCTAGAATATCCCTGGTCTGGTCTAATTACTCTTCGGAATGAGGAATCACTTATCCCCTCAATTAAGATTTTGGATGAGTTTTATTGCCTATTCATAGCTAACAGTTACGTGGTTGAAAAAGGTTGAATTTGCTTCAACTGTGCCTCTTTCAGCCTTGCTTAATATGTTATCATGTGTATTAGTCAAGTCGGGGTTGTAAACAAGCCAGAGCAAAAACTATTTTTTTCTCTTGACTTCAAATTGTGTGTTGTAATGTGCACAATATTTACACAGAGTTCCTGTGGTACAGAGCTTGCAATCATGTAATTAGAGGTTCCCAGATTATAGTTTGGGAAAGGACCTGCGCAAGTTGACATGAGAAACAAGCCAAGCACTCCCCTAATCTAAATCCAGCTTCCACCATTAAATCACTTTCTATCCCAGAAATGATTTATGAGACAAAACAATAAATTGCTGGCCCTGCTCCACATTATAACATCAACCCCACCCTTGACTGTCATTTGAGTGTAATTGTACGGAATGATTGCTTTAGTTAATGTATCTGACTAGAGGTTGGAAATTAGAGAAAATTTCAAGCCAATGCAATCCACTGCTCTTCATTGTTAATTAAAATATGTTTGTTTAATGGGATTATAAGCAACTGCATTGAATAAGCCTTGAAACAGCCAATGGCTATTTGACTGCACATTGTATAGAAGGATTACCTCACGGCATTGTCTAAATGCATTTAGGCAAATTTAATTTAAATTAATCTCCTGATCCTGATGCAATATAAAGAAATCTTTAGAGACATCCCTCTACAGACTGGAGTAAAGTAGCTGTACTTCTTATACATAAATGGGAGTATGTTCTCTTGCAGTAACTCTATACCAATATGGGATCCATTGTCTGGAAACCTGTTATCCACAAA
The DNA here is from genome assembly GCF_017654675.1 of Xenopus laevis. Classification (NCBI taxonomy): domain Eukaryota; kingdom Metazoa; phylum Chordata; class Amphibia; order Anura; family Pipidae; genus Xenopus; species Xenopus laevis. The sequence goes on from NC_054371.1 coordinate 203,348,751, forward strand.
TTACTGGAAAGCCATCTCCCATGGACTGCATTTTAAGCAAATAATTCACTTTTTAAAAATGTTTTCTGTTTTTCTCTGTAATAACAAAACAGTAGCTTTTACTTTATTCCAACTAAGATATAATTAATCCTTATTGGAAGCAAAACAATCCTATTGGGTTCACAGAGAAAATTATGGAAAGACCAGTTATCCTTAAAGCCCCAGGTCCCGAGCATTCTGGGCAACAGGTCTCATACCTAGGGATGTAGCGAACTGTTCGACGGCGAACTAGTTCGCGCGAACTTCGACTGTTCGCGTCCGCCGCAAGTTCGCGAACGTCGCGCGACGTTCGCCAATAGGCGTTCGCGTCAAAATCGTTCGACCATTCGACCATTCGGTCGCTAAAATCGAACGATTTTCGTTCGATTCGAACGAAAATCGTTCGATCGAACGATTAAAATCCTTCGATCGTTTGAATCGAACGATTTTCGGATGTTCGAAGTTCGCGAACAGTTCGCGAACTGTTCGCATTTTTTGCCGGTGTTCGCGAACGGCGTTCGCGAACACATACTCGGCGGTTCGCTACATCCCTACTCATACCTGTAAAATCAATTGTAGTCTCTTATTAAAGGGGTTGTTCACCTTTAATAACATTTAGTAGGATGTAGAGAGTGATATTCTGAGACAATTTGTAATTGGTTTTCATTTTTTATTATATGTGTTTTTTGAGTTATTTAGCTTTTTATTCAGCAGCTCTCCAGTGTGCATCTTAAGCAATCTGGTAACTAGGGTCCAAATAACCCCAGCAACCATGCATTGATTTGAATAAGAGACTGGAACAAAAATAGGAGAGGGATCAGTGATAAAAATTAACAAAAACAATACATTTGTAGCTTTACAGAGCATTTGTTTTTTTAAAAAGGAGTCAGCGCGCCCATTTGAAAGCTGCAAAGTTTCAGATGAAAAAGGCAAATGAATATAAAACTATAAAAAATAAATCATGAAAACCAATTGAAAAGTTGCTTAAAATTGAAGGTTCTATAACATAATAAAGACTAAAGAGCCCATTGGACTAAGACAGCATTGGCTCACCAGTGTGGTGCTCCCCCAACATCTCCACAGGCCTCCAGCATGATCCAATCATAGGTCAAATGAAAGGTCAGCCTGACCAGGCAAAGATAAATCTTAGGCGTTTTTTATGATACAATAAACAGTTGTTTTTAGTTTATGAGGCAGTGTGCCCTCATTTTTTTCTATTTTGGAATGTTTTAAAAAATAGGATTAAAAATGGATCCTATAGCTGCACAATGGATACAATGGATATGATAGTCTTATTTAAAATACAAACTAAAATACTGGCTTCTTATATTGGGGGTATTTATGTTTCTGAGAAGAGTTATTAGGATGACTTTATGTCCCATAATATGTCTCTTATACAGGATCTTAGTTGGCTGATTAAATGTGTGTGCAGTGGAATAAAAACACAGCAATTGGCTCAAAGCTCCCTACATTTTTATTCAATCCTTTGACAAGTTAAAAAATAGTGGAGACATTATGCAAAAAAAGAATTTCCCTTATTTGCTTGTTCTAAACCACCATTAGCTACTACTTTGGGAAAAAAAAGTTGTTTACTGTGAATGTGAATATGTCTAGATACAAAATCCATTTAGCAGTGCAGGCTAATAATGGACTCTCATTGTTACACTGGGAAATAACTTCAGTATGGCATGTCTGTATAAGTACAAATAATGACATTTTCCTGAAAGTAAAGTGACTACCATATTGTGAACTCACGCGCCTATATGTACAGTCCGTGTTTATTTGCAATACCCTGAGCTCCATCTATATGTGCATTTGCAAAGTTTCAAGGTCACGGTAATTGTAACAGCCTCCGGTGGAATTTCCAATTTACCTCTGTAAATACACACTGGAATGTGCACAGGGAATGTACCACGGCCCTCACTCTGCTGGGAGCCTTGCTCTTGGGTTTTATATGCCATCATTAGATATTTAGCGCTAAAAGCATTGAGAAAAAGCAAAGATGAAAAGACAGGATTGCAAAATGGAAACATTTTAAGATTCCATTGGGCATTTATGTAAATGCCCAATGGAAGATTCTATTAGAAGTTTAAAGAATAAAATGTAGATTACAGTTCTTTTTTGGTCTGTGCACATCAATGTTTTTGTCTTCAGATGGGGACAGAATAATCAGATTTTTGAAAGCCCACTTCATGACTATGGATTGGGTAAGATACTTCAATTTGAAGATCAGTGTCCCAGGGGGCAGAAGACCTAGAAGCTCCGTCAATATGTGCAATTTATATTTCACCAACATTTATGCAGATGTCCACCGGAAGATTTCGTACAAAGAGATCAACTAATTAAAAACAGATTATATTTTACTTTAGTTTGTGAAAATTAATTTTTTTTTTTCTCAGAGACAGAATAACAAGATTTTGGAAACCCTACTACAAATTTGAAGATGAGTGGACCAGGGAGCAGCAGAACCGTCAGCAGCCCTAAAATGCGCAATTTGTATTTCTGCCAATTCTGTTAAACTGCTGCAACATGTAATCAAAAAATTCACCACAATTACACAATCGCATGATAAAGGGGCTGCCTGTGGAATTGTGACAAACTCAGTGAAAGATTGGATGAATACATATGTAAATCTATTCTGCATGTAAGAAGGGCTGTCAATAGTTTTGTCTTTTGACGATATGCAAGTATATCTGAAACTATGGGACCTGCGGCGCAACCCACAGGTTGGACAGGTAGGGTGGCTGGCGCTGTTCAGGTGCCTGGAGTGCCAACCTGTTGGTATTGCCAAATCTGCCACCTCAAACTACTTTATTTTCCAGCAAGCTCTCCCTGTAGGTGATGTCAGTAACAGGTCATCGACTATTATGGTTTGGATTAAAATTAAGGGTCTGCAGGCTGGGGTAGATTCGGGATCCCTAAGGGTCTGTTAGGGTCAGGTGTGGGTCTGGTCTCCTGTTAAGGTCAGGTGTGAGTCATAGTTTTTGTGATCAGCACATCACCATTTTGTCTGTTACCTGTCTTGATCTTGCTGCAAATGAACTTCCTCTGCTTTCCCTAAAACCAAATACCAGTATCTCTTGCCCACAAGTGTCTCCCAGTCATTTTGACAAGACAACGTTTATATAAACTCAGGCATATCCTGAAGGATCCATGTAGAAATCTCTCTTTTATTCTAGAGGAGGCAGGATTCCATATTCACTGCAGCTGCACATTTATGCT